>NC_091282.1:1223061713-1223675113 GCF_032444005.1 Ranitomeya imitator | reverse complement strand
TGTGTGGGTCCCCGACTTCGTGTTGGGGATTTGGTTTGGTTGTTGTCTCGTTATGTTCCTATGAAGGTTTCCTCTCCTAAGTTTAAGCCTCGTTTCATTGGTCCGTATAAGATTTCTGAGGTTCTTAATCCTGTGTCATTTCGTTTGGCCCTTCCAGCTTCTTTTGTCATCCATAATGTGTTCCATAGGTCGTTACTGCAGAGATACGTGGCGCCTGTGGTTCCATCTGTTGATCCTCCTGCCCCGGTGTTGGTTGAGGGGGAGTTGAAGTATGTGGTGGAGAAGATTTTGGATTCTCGTATTTCGAGACAAAAACTCCAGTACCTGGTCAAGTGGAAGGGTTATGGTCAGGAAGATAATTCCTGGGTTTTTGCCTCTGATGTTCATGCTGCCGATCTGGTTCGTGTCTTTCATTTGGCTCGTCCTGGTCGGCCTGGGGGCTCTGGTGAGGGTTCGGTGACCCCTCCTCAAAGGGGGGGTACTGTTGTGAATTCTGTTGTCAAGCTCCCTCCTGTGGTCATGAATGGTACTTCGGCTAGTTCTGTCCATGGACTTCCTCTGGTGGCTGAGTGGAGCTGCTGCTTCTGAGTTTCCTCCCACAGGTGACGAGGTTAATTCATTGGCTGGCTGCTCGATTTAACTCCACTTAGATCATTGCTCCATGCCAGCTGTCAATGTTCTAGTATTGGTCTAGTTCGCTCCTGGATCGTTCTGGTGACCTGTCTACTCCAGCAGAAGCTAAGTTCCTGCTCATTATTTTCTTGTTTGCTATTTTTCTGTCCAGCCTGCTATTTTGATTTTGTCTTGCTTGCTGGAAGCTCTGGGATGCAGAGTGGCGCCTCCGCACCGTGAGTCGGTGCGGAGGTCCTTTTGCGCACTCTGCGTGGTTTTTTGTAGTTTTTTGTGCTGACCACAAAGATACCTTTCCTATCCTTTGTCTGTTCAGTAAGTCGGGCCTCTCTTTGCTAAAATCTATTTCATCTCTGTGTTTGTGATTTTCATCTTAACTCACAGTCAATATATGTGGGGGGCTGCCTTTTCCTTTGGGGAATTTCTCTGAGGCAAGGTAGGCTTTATTTTTCTTCCTTTAGGGCTAGCTAGTTCTGAGGCTGTGACAAGTTGCATAGGGAGCGTTAGGAGCAATCCACGGCTATTTCTAGTGTGTGTGATAGGATTAGGGATTGCGGTCAGCAGAGTTCCCACTTCCCAGAGCTTGTCCTGTATCATTGTAACTATCAGGTCTTTCCGGGTGCTCTTAACCACCAGGTCCATTATTGTCCTAACCACCAGGTCATAACAGGTACGTGTGTGAGCTCACCTTGCCTCAGAGCCGCCACCCATTTATGGCCATTGTCACACACAACCATGCCTTGCTGTAGGTTCAGTGGTGTCATCCAAATATGTGACTGATCTTTCAGCGCTGTCCACAACTCTTCAGCATTGTGCAATTTGTCACCTAAGTAGATTAGCTTCAGCACAGCCTGTTGTCGCTTGTCTGAGGCAGTGCTGCAGTGCTTCCAGCTCCTGACTGATGTGTTCATTTCACAGATGGAGGCTGAAAATGAGGAGGAGGAGTAGGAGGTAACATAGTAACATAGTAACATAGTTAGTAAGGCCGAAAAAAGACATTTGTCCATCCAGTTCAGCCTATATTCCATCATAATAAATACCCAGATCTACGTCCTTCTACAGAACCTAATAATTGTATGATACAATATTGTTCTGCTCCAGGAAGACATCCAGGCCTCTCTTGAACCCCTCGACTGAGTTCGCCATCACCACCTCCTCAGGCAAGCAATTCCAGATTCTCACTGCCCTAACAGTAAAGAATCCTCTTCTATGTTGGTGGAAAAACCTTCTCTCCTCCAGACGCAAAGAATGCCCCCTTGTGCCCGTCACCTTCCTTGGTATAAACAGATCCTCAGTGTAGGACCTGTAGACTGTGGGGGCAACACTGATTGACGTAGGGCCTGCAATCCTCAGCGTGGGATGGATGTGATCCATCCCATGGTCCAACTGGGTCCCGGTTTCCACTATTTTAACCCAGTGTGCCATCAGTGAGATGCACCATCCCTGCCCACAAGCACTTTTCCACGTGTCCGTGGTTAGGTGGACTTTCCCAGTAACAGCATTGTTGAGGGCACGGGTAATGTTGTGGGACACATGCTGGTGTAATGCCGGTACTGCACACTGGGAGAAATAGTGGCGATTGTGGACCGAGTACCTTGGGACGGCCACAGTCATCAGGTTTCAGAAAGCAACCTTTTGAGCGCAAGCAGATGAGAAATGTTAGAATTTAGTACTGTTGCCTGTGCGGCCTTGGCTGGGTATTTCTGCTTGCGCTACAATCACTGGGGTATAGTCAACTGAAGGTTGTGCTGGGACAAGGACGGGCACGGGCTTGATGAGGGTGCTGCTTGCCTGTGGGCAACAACAGGTGCAGGGCTAGAGCTATCTTCACATGCACGGTGTACTTGGTATTGGCTTCTGTGCAAAACAGTTGAATAAGCAGTGGCGTCTCTTGCAAACAGTGTTCCTGGAGCCTGGAATTCAGCCCATAAAATGAGGTGCTTTGCCGCCATGTGGCTGATCATGCTGATGCGGTCATGCTAGGTGCTGCAAATGGCCTGTTTGGGGTTATCGGCAGAGTTTTTCAAAAATAACCAGACTCGGGAAGATCTAACAGTCGGAATGGCAACTTCCCTCATGTTGGTGTTACGGGGAACGGATGCACGCCTTCTGTCTGTGGCCACCACACTGCTTCTTCCTGTCTGTTGTGGTGATATGCCTCCTTTACCATGTGTGCTGCTGCCCTTGCTATGCATGTCCTCCTGCCAGGCTGGGTCAGTCACTATATCATCCACCACCTCGTCTTCCACATCCGCACGCTACTCCTCCTCCTGACTTTCTTGCAATTGTTTCTCATGATCATCCACCTCTTGTGACACTTTCCCACCATCACCTTCGTGCGACCGTGGAAGTTCAAAGCTTTGGACATGCGATCTCATCTGGCCCCACTTCAAGTTGGCCAGCCAAGAGTACTGAATCTTGAAAGGGAAAACTGAACCGCTCTTTGGAATGTCCAAGTGTGGGATCAGTTGTCTCAGGGCACCCGGCATGATGGGAGGAAGGATGATCAGGGTGAGGAATATCCGGTCCACACTCCCGGCTACTCAGACTTCACCATGTGGAAGACATGGTGGTCGTGGTGGACTGGAAGCATTATCCACTATTCATCCAACAACCTTTTCACACTGCTCTGGCATCAATAGTGATGTGCTGCGGTCCCCTAGAGACTGGGACAGGAAAGTCAAGCGAGAAGATGTGGATCTTTGCTGCGGCACACTTTCAGCTTGTCCACGGCCTCGTCCTCTGCATGCACCATCAGCATCGCGTCCACTTCCCTGTCTGTTGCTCCTTGCCTTGCCCATTTTAATTGGACTGCTGCACTATTTCAAAAGCTCAACATAAATGTATATATTTGGAGCTATTTATATCTGATCAGTATGCCTGCAAAGCTACGATTTTTCAAACACAGATACACCAGGACTCAGCCTGACATAACAGACTGTAGTGTATAAAAAATTGGAAAAATATTGTATGGAAAAGAAAAAATTGTAGAACAAGGCTAGCAGACAGTACTAAGTTACATACTGTATGCCTCATAAGCTACAATTTTTCCACCACAGACACACCAGGCCTCAGCCTGCCGTGAGAGACAGTATACTTTTTGGGGGGTTTTTGGTGATTTTTGGAAAAAAATAAAAATGAGTTAAACAATGCTAGCAGACAGAACTGTGCAACTTATGCCTGCTAAGCTATGATTTTTCCACCATAGTTACACCAGGCCTCATCCTGACATAATAGACTGTATAATTGTTTTTGTTTGTTTTTGGTGATTTTTGGAAAAAAAATAAAAATGAGTTGAACAAGGCTAGCAAACAGAACTATGCAACTTATGCCTGCTAAGCTCCGATTTTTCCACACAAATACACCAGGTCTCAGCCTGACATAACAGACTGTATAATCTTTTTTTGGTTTCTGGTTATTTTTGGAAAAAAATTAAAAATGAGTTGAACAAGGCTAGCAGACAGAACGATGCTGCGCATGCCTGCTAAACTACTATTTGTCCATCACAGATACAGTACACCAGGCCCCAGCCTGACATAACAGACTGTATAATTTTTTTTTTGTTTTTTGGTGATTTTGGAAAAAAAAATAAATGAGTTGAACAAGGCTGGCAGACAGAACTATGAAACCTTATGCCTGCTAAGCTACGAGTTTTCCACCACAGATACACCAGGCCTCAGCCTGACATAGCAGACTGTATAAAGTATTTTTTTAGTTTTTTGTGAATTTTGGAAAAAAAATTGTAGAACAAGGCTAGCAGACAGAACGATGGTACGCAATACTGCTATGCAACGATTTTTCCACCACAGATACACCAGACCTCAGCCTGACATAACAAACTGTATAAAGTATTTTATTTGTTTTTTGTGAAGTTTGGAAAAAAAATAAAAAATTGTAGAACAAGGCTAGCAGACAGAACGATGGTATGTAATACTGCTATGCTACGATTTATCCACCACAGGTATACCAGGCCTCAGTCTGACATAACAGACTATATAAAGTATATATATATATTTTTTATGAATTTTGGAACAGCAAATGTAGAACAAGGCTAGCAGATATAACTATGCAACTTATGATTGTGAAGCTATGATTTTTCCACCTCAGATACACCAGGCCTCAGCCTGACATAACAAACTGTATAAAGTTTTTTTTTGTTTTTTGTGAATTTTGGAAAAAAAAATAAAAAATTGTACAAACAACAAAGCTAGCAGTGCAGACAATGCTGGGCAGTGACAGCGGCAGTGAATAGTGACCACTGCAGACAGTGCTGGGTGGTGAAGGTGGCAGTGAAGAGTGAGCAGTGCAGACAGAGTTGGGCGGTGACCAGTGCAGACATTGCTGGGAGGTGACCGGTGAAGACAGTGCTGGGCGATGACAGCGGCAGTGACGAGTGACCGGTGCAGTGTTGGGCGGTGACTAGATCAGACATTGCTGGCCAGTGACTGCTGCAGACAGTGCTGGGGAGTGACGGTGGCAGTGAACAGTGACCACAGCAGACAGTGTTGGGCAGTGCCTGCTGCAGACAGTGCTGGCAGGTGTCGGTGGCAGTGAACAGTGACCGCTGCAGATAGTAATAGGCAGTGAAAGCGGCAGGCAGAGCTGGACAGTGACCGCTGGAGACACTGCTGGGCGGTGATGGTGGCTGTGAACAGTGACCGCTGCAGACAGTGTTGGGCAGTGATCACTGCAGACAGTGCTGGTACTGAAATCCTGCACACCAATCCTGCTCTGCACTGTGTGAATGTGGTCGATGCGGAGTCCATCTTCCTGTGTGAATGTGGTTGATGCGGAGTCCATCTTCCTGTGTGAATGTGGTCGATGCGTAGTCCATCTTCCTGTGTGAATGTGGTCGATGCGGAGTCCATCTTCCTGTGTGAATGTGGTCGATGCGGAGTCCATCTTCCTGTGTGAATGTGGTCGATGCGTAGTCCATCTTCCTGTGTGATTGTGGTCGATGCGGAGTCCATCTTCCTGTGTGAATGTGTTCGATGCGGAGTCCATCTTCCTGTATGAATGTGGTCGATGCGGAGTCCATCTTCCTGTGTGAATGTGGTCGATGCGGAGTCCATCTTCCTGTGTGAATGTGGTCGATGCGGAGTCCATCTTCCTGTGTGATTGTGGTGGATGCGGAGTCCATCTTCCTGTGTGAATGTGTTCGATGCGGAGTCCATCTTCCTGTGTGAATGTGGTCGATGCGGAGTCCATCTTCCTGTGTGAATGTGGTCGATGTGGAGTCCATCTTCCTGTGTGAATGTGGTTGATGCGGAGTCCATCTTCCTGTGTGAATGTGGTCGATGTGGAGTTCATCTTCCTGTGTGAATGTGGTCGATGCGGAGTCCATCTTCCTGTATGAATGTGGTCGATGCGGAGTCCATCTTCCTGTGTGAATGTGGTCGATGCGGAGTCCATCTTCCTGTGTGATTGTGGTCGATGCGGAGTCCATCTTCCTGTGTGAATATGGTCGATGCGGAGTCCATCTTCCTGTGTGAATGTGGTCGATACGGAGTCCATCTTCCTGTGTGAATGTGGTCGATGCGGAGTCCATCTTCCTGTGTGAATGTGGTCGATGCGGAGTCCATCTTCCTGTGTGAATGTGTTCGATGCGGAGTCCATCTTCCTGTATGAATGTGGTCGATGCGGAGTCCATCTTCCTGTGTGAATGTGGTCGATGCGGAGTCCATCTTCCTGTGTGAATGTGGTCGATGCGGAGTCCATCTTCCTGTGTGATTGTGGTGGATGCGGAGTCCATCTTCCTGTGTGAATGTGTTCGATGCGGAGTCCATCTTCCTGTGTGAATGTGGTCGATGCGGAGTCCATCTTCCTGTGTGAATGTGGTCGATGTGGAGTCCATCTTCCTGTGTGAATGTGGTTGATGCGGAGTCCATCTTCCTGTGTGAATGTGGTCGATGTGGAGTTCATCTTCCTGTGTGAATGTGGTCGATGCGGAGTCCATCTTCCTGTATGAATGTGGTCGATGCGGAGTCCATCTTCCTGTGTGAATGTGGTCGATGCGGAGTCCATCTTCCTGTGTGATTGTGGTCGATGCGGAGTCCATCTTCCTGTGTGAATGTGGTCGATGCGGAGTCCATCTTCCTGTGTGAATGTGGTCGATGCGGAGTCCATCTTCCTTTGTGAATGTGGTCGATGCGGAGTCCATCTTCCTGTGTGAATGTGGTCGATACGGAGTCCATCTTCCTGTGTGAATGTGGTCGATGTGGAGTTCATCTTCCTGTGTGAATGTGGTCGATGTGGAGTCCATCTTCCTGTGTGAATGTGGTTGATGCGGAGTCCATCATCCTGTGTGAATGTGGTCGATGTGGAGTTCATCTTCCTGTGTGAATGTGGTCGATGTGGAGTCCATCTTCCTGTGTGAATGTGGTCGATGCGTAGTCCATCTTCCTGTGTGAATGTGGTCGATGCGGAGTCCATCTTCCTGTGTGAATGTGTTCGATGCGGAGTCCATCTTCCTGTGTGAATGTGGTCGATGCGGAGTCCATCTTCCTTTGTGAATGTGGTCGATGCGGAGTCCATCTTCCTGTGTGAATGTGGTCGATACGGAGTCCATCTTCCTGTGTGAATGTGGTCGATGCGGAGTCCATCTTCCTGTGTGAATGTGGTCGATGCGGAGTCCATCCTCCTGTGTGAATGTGGTCGATGCGGAGTCCATCTTCCTGTGTGATTGTGGTGGATGCGGAGTCCATCTTCCTGTGTGAATGTGTTCGATGCGGAGTCCATCTTGCTGTGTGATTGTGGTGGATGCAGAGTCCATCTTCCTGTGTGAATGTGTTCGATACGGAGTCCATCTTCCTGTGTGAATGTGGTCGATGCGGAGTCCATCTTCCTGTGTGAATGTGGTCGATGCGGAGTCCATCCTCCTGTGTGAATGTGGTCGATGCGGAGTCCATCTTCCTGTGTGATTGTGGTGGATGCGGAGTCCATCTTCCTGTGTGAATGTGTTCGATGCGGAGTCCATCTTCCTGTGTGATTGTGGTCGATGCGGAGTCCATCTTCCTGTGTGAATATGGTCGATGTGGAGTCCATCTTCCTGTGTGAATGTGGTCGATGTGGAGTCCATCTTCCTGTGTGAATGTGGTCGATGTGGAGTTCATCTTCCTGTGTGAATGTGGTCGATGCGGAGTCCATCTTCCTGTGTGAATGTGGTCGATACGGAGTCCATCTCCTATAAGAAGGTGTCGGACGCCGGTTACACCCCTCAGACTGTACATACCGGTTATATTGGAGATCTCGCCTTCTGAACACGGGATGCAGTCATAGCAGCAGGTGTGAATTGTCGGTTTTGCCTTTTTCCAGCTTCCAGGTGAGCAGGGATCTGAGCAGCGGGATACTGGGACCTGAGAAACAGAGGAGAACATTACCGGAGGGAGAAAGACTGAATGCTGATAAATGACACAAGTGAAGGAGCCGCAGAATGGACGGACCGCATGACAATCTAGAGGGTGTGAGTGAAGGGGTTAACTGGTGTGACAATGAGGATGGGAGGGATTTTTGGTGGTGAACGGTTATTTAAGGGATAGGGGAGGGTTCCTGCCTTCTCTTGCATCCTGGATCCAACTGCCCACCCACTATCCGTTTTTTGGTTTCCTGTTTTTATAAAAAAAAAAATTAAAAAAGCCTTTTTCCTGTCGCATCGGCCGGGTGATAGGTTCGGGTTAGAGGCTGGTCCACTGGTGATGGCATTAGGTGGGAAGGCACTCGTAGGGTGTGGTGGCTTCTGTGAGAGGCCAAGGTAAGTTGGGGGCGTAAGTCCTGTGAATTTAGGGGTACTAATTCAGAGTTATTAATACCTCCTGCTCTGGGCTGGTGTGGTGCGACCGGGGAGGATGAGGAAGGTTGTGGGTTATGCCTCTGCACCAGACCTATCAGCAGGTTAATGTTATAAAAAAGTACCAAAAAAGGGGCATAAATCATACAAGCTCAAACATAAATGTGGATAGAGAAACCAAAAGAGAATGGACATCGAGCAATAATAGTAATAGTAAAATATCACAATTTTATTAGCAAATAATTAAAACCAAAAGTATATATATATAGACGTATCAGACACACAATTAAAAGTGAAAGGCGACATCCAAGTGCCACGTCAGAGCAGGAGGTATAAAGGATATCGCACAACTGTATGAATATATAAGAACTAGTACATTCAATAAATACCATATAATCCTATATAATGGCTAATTGATCAAATAGGATCCTAATTTATCATAATGCGTATATGTGCAAAACGTAGCATAGATTCAATGATTATCAGTATTACAGCAGTACTGGGACTGATACAATAAACTGCTTAGTGCTTCAATACCGCTTAAATACAAACTGCTATATAAGATCAGTGCCAAAAAGAATGTTTTTAACTCACTGTAAGGTGAGAAATAGAGGACCAAAGCATCAGTGTGCAGGATACCACAATATATGTAGAGGTATGGGAGTATAAGTGTCAAATAACCAGAGAGACTCCCCAATTACATGTACTGATGCATCAACGCAAGCAAAAGTGGCAAAAAAGTTTTTGCACGGGAGATAGGTTACTGAAACCAACGTGCTGCTGTAGACGTGGGTGGGAGAGGACCCAACGCGTGGTTCGCTTAATGCTTCTTCGGGGGGTGTGATGATGTTTGGGGTGCCAGGGTTGTGGGCGCCCCAAGTGGGTGGCAATGTTTAATAAAAGGCTGCTGCCGCCAAGGATATTAGTTATACTGGTGGGAAATTGACGGTTACATTTGACACAACCAATAATCCCTCTTTAACTTGTCATCAGTAGAGACAAATGAATTGATCGCCAGAAATCAAAATTGTGATGGATTTTAAGAAATTTGCAGGTCCCAGCCAGTGCAAACAAGTTGTGATTTGATTCATTCAGCTCCCCCCCCAAAAAAAAAATGCTGCCTACATTTTACACATTGTACAAGATTACATTAGTCACAGAAGGCTCAAAAGACTTCAGGTGCAAACGTACAGTTACCTCATCACATGGTACAGCTCAGCCAATCAGGACAGACTGTCACAGGCCTTATAAAAGTTTAGACAGGGAATGCAGCAAACATTTTAGAATGATTTAGAACAGTGAGAGGACAGCAATACGCACACCTCTGCAACAGAGGTCAGAGGATAAAGCTCTAAACTATTAGACTAACACTCCAGGCAGTAACATGTTGTGCAATTGGAGCTCTGAAGGCAAGGAGCGTAGTATTCTGTAAAGAAAACAGAAATTCAAATGATAGGAGGGAGAGATATGAGAGGAGCCAGCAGAAGCAGTGTCATACTCAATGTGACCGATCAATGACATGGGGGAGCTGGTGTCTGTCCTGCTACATTTACAGTACTTCACTATTACACAGAGTTTTGTTTATCCTTACTGTACTAGAAAGCGGATGCAAGTCATAACAATAAAATCTGTAATATGTCAGTCAGAACAGGTGTGCTTGCTAGAATTTCAAATCTGAACGCGTCACAGCATGAATACTGTGCAATATTATAAGAGCTGGATTTTTATTATTTAGAAATATTTGAAAATGTAATGGAATTTTGTTAAAAAAGTAGAAAAAATGCTGATGACTGAAAACATTTAACTGCACGTGTCTATTTTTTCACACTTGTTTTACTAGTCCAATTTGACAACCATAAGAGCCGCACCTTGGCTGCTTCCACATTGTCTTTTTACCTAACTAGCAGAACTTATTACGTCTGTACTACTCAAAGGTCATATAATAGAGATAGAAAAGATTATGAAAATGTAATATCATGTTGTACAAAATTTATGGTACAAGAATTCATGACAATGGCAATGAACGGGGCAGTGTAGAAGTAGACCTCATATCATAGAATGGTAGAGTTGGAAGGGACCTCCTGGATCATCTGGTCCAACCCTTGCTCAAAGCAGGATTCACTAAATCATCCCAGACCGATGTCTGTCCAGCCTCTGTTTGAAGACTTACATTGAAGGAGAACTCACCACTAGAGTTGAGCGACCTTGACCTTTTTAAAGTCGAGCTGGGTTTCGCGAAACCCGACTATCTCAAAAGTCGGGTCGAGTGAAATCGGCCGATTATGGCGAAAAGTCGGGATCGACCGAAACACGAAACCCAATGCAAGTCAATGGGGCAGCATAGTCGGCAGTGAGTGGGGGCCAGGAAAACACCTAGAGTGCCCATTTTAATGTCAAAACCATCCATTCTTCTTAATGAAGCTTGTCAAGCTTAATTTACCTTATAATAATTGGAAGGCATTTGAAATTGGGGGTCATTTGGCTAAAGTTGTGGTGGGTAGGGCTGGTTCAAGTAATTAGTGGGCCCAGGAAATCTGGACCACGTCAAGGCAGTGTAGCAGGGAGAGGTAAGTATTTCAACTTTGCAAGTGCTGTGAACCTGAGCAAGCAGGGGGGGCCCACTTGTTGGCATTGGCACTGGCACAGGGCCCCTCAAAGTACAGCGGTGTGTTTGCACGGCGGGGGCGCCTCCCACCGGCAGCAACACTTTTGCGTACTATGAGAGGCCCTGTGCCAGTGACGTCGCCAACTAGTATTCCTCCCCCCACCTGATGAAGGAACCTGCACTTTCATCTGCACCTTCCTCTTTGTCCCCGTGTAAGGTGGTATGGTATGCGGGAAGAGCAACCTGACTTTCAGCAGGGTCACAATGTTGTTGTGTAGCGTGCACGGGGAATGTTGCGTTATGGGTCAATGTACCAGCAGACTCATCTATCACTGGCTGGGCAATGGGCACGATGAAGTGGGAACACAGATATAGGCCCAAATAATAAAGTGGGCTAAATGCAGTTCAAAATTGGTAACACAGGAATAACCAGGGGGCATTGCAGTGGAGGACAACTGGAATGAGAGGCTGACACAGAGAGTAGGGCCAAATCAGTAAGTAGTCGAAATGCAGTTCAAAATTGGCAACCGTAGTAAACAGGCGGCACAGCTTTGTTCAGTGGAGGAGAACAGCAAGGAGTGGCAGACACCGATAGTAGGCCCCAAACCAACTAGTACGCCAAATGCAGTTGTTCCATTTAACCACAATTTAATGAGAGCCTGAAGATAGAAGCTCAGGAAAGGCAACCTGGGGAACACCTTGGAGTGTAACACACCATCTCTCTCCACCCCATACCCAATTTGTAGGCCTAATGCAGTGTAGTTTCCAAGAACTACTAAACGAGAGCCGGAAGATCGAAGCTCAGGAAAGGCAACCTGGTGAACACCTTGGAGTGTAACACAACCTCTCTCTACACCCCATACCCAATTTGTAGGCCTAATGCAGCGTAGTTTCCAACAACTACTAAACGAGAGCCGGAAGATCGAAGCTCAGGAAAGGCAACCTGGGGAACACCTTGGAGTGTAACACAACCTCTCTCTACACCACGGAAGGGCTGATTCTTAGGAAGGAAGGCTGTTGGAAATAAGCATTGCGCGTCCGAGGGTGATTATATTCTTATTAGGTATATACTCACCCTCGGACGCGCCCTGCTTCTTTATTTGTAATGAATGTTTATTTGCAATGTGGTTTTGACTTACTCGATTATTTTTGTAATTAATGATTTTATTAATTTCATTGTTTTACATCTTCTTGGCAATAATATAAAGAAGACGCGACAGGACAACACTCGGTGGATGCCATATCTGTGTTTTCAATTAAAAAAACCTTTCAGTTAACTACTTGCAGGAGAAAGTAATTGTAGCTGGTGGACATTTTTAGTACAGTTCCAGATTTTTGTTGTGTGTTTGTTTTTAATGTTAAAATGTCTGCATTTGATATCTCACCAGTATCTTCTTTTTTATAATCAAAATAATTATTTTTTTATTTTATGATGTTGGTTCAAGGGGTACACGGGCAGCAGTAGACAGGTCAGTGGAGGCCTAGTGGAAGGAGGGACCGCAGATGCGCCACTGTTTCCCCCATACCAAATTTGTAGGCCTAATGCAGCGTAGTTTCCAACAACTACTAAACGAGAGCCGGAAGATCGAAGCTCAGGAAAGGCAACCTGGGGAACACCTTGGAGTGTAACACAACCTCTCTCTACACCCCATACCCAATTTGTAGGCCTAATGCAGCGTAGTTTCCAACAACTACTAAACGAGAGCCGGAAGATCGAAGCTCAGGAAAGGCAACCTGGGGAACACCTTGGAGTGTAACACAACCTCTCTCTACACCACGGAAGGGCTGATTCTTAGGAAGGAAGGCTGTTGGAAATAAGCATTGCGCGTCCGAGGGTGATTATATTCTTATTAGGTATATACTCACCCTCGGACGCGCCCTGCTTCTTTATTTGTAATGAATGTTTATTTGCAATGTGGTTTTGACTTACTCGATTATTTTTGTAATTAATGATTTTATTAATTTCATTGTTTTACATCTTCTTGGCAATAATATAAAGAAGACGCGACAGGACAACACTCGGTGGATGCCATATCTGTGTTTTCAATTAAAAAAACCTTTCAGTTAACTACTTGCAGGAGAAAGTAATTGTAGCTGGTGGACATTTTTAGTACAGTTCCAGATTTTTGTTGTGTGTTTGTTTTTAATGTTAAAATGTCTGCATTTGATATCTCACCAGTATTTTCTTTTTTATAAGCAAAATACTTATTTTTTTACTTTATGATGTTGGTTCAAGGGGTACACGGGCAGCAGTAGACAGGTCAGTGGAGGCCTAGTGGAAGGAGGGAACGCAGACAGGCTTCGAAGGCCTAACATAATAAAATGGGCTGGCTGTAGGCAATTTATAATTGGTTCCATGGGAACACGGGCAGCAGTAGACAGGTCACTGGAGGCATAGTGGAATGAGGGACCGCAGACAGGCTTCGAAGCCCTAACATCATAAATTGGGCTGCCTGTAGGCACTTTTAAATTGGTTCCAGGGGTACACGGGCAGCAGTGGTCTGGTCAGTGTAGTAGTAGTTGAAAGGAGTGACCGCAGACAGGCTTCGAAGGCCTAACATAACAAAATTGGGCTGGCTGTAGGCACTTTTAAATTGGTTCCAGGGGTACACGGGCAGCAGTGGTCTGGTCAGTGGAAGTCTAGTGGAAGGAGTGACGGCAGACAGGCTTCGAAGGCCTAACATAACAAAATTGGGCTGGCTGTAGGCACTTTTAAATTGGTTCCAGGGGTACACAGGCAGCAGTGGTCTGGTCAGTGGAAGTCTAGTGGAAGGAGTGACGGCAGACAGGCTTCGAAGGCCTAACATAACAAAATTGGGCTGGCTGTAGGCACTTTTAAATTGGTTCCAGGGGTACACGGGCAGCAGTGGTCTGGTCAGTGTAGTAGTAGTTGAAAGAACGGACCGCAGACAGGCTTCGAAGGCCTAACATAACAAAAATGTCAAAACAATGGTATTGTCAGTGTTAGGACTGGCGGAACGCACCAAGACAGGTGATAAAGATGCGTTCGCAGTCCGGGGTCCACCGTGCAGGTGAGAACCTGCTGCTAGCAATTTGCAGACTATATGGCGGTACACCAAAGTAAACACGCGTGGGTTAAACCTCACCCAGCGTGAGGAAAGCGATCCTGTTAATTCACAGGACCGCAGTACCGCGCTAGAGTGCGAGCAAGTGGCCAGCGGACTTAACCCCAGAAGGGATTGAAGCCCGATTAGGCCCTTGCTGGCACAACACCGCAACTGGGTGTGTAGAGAACCTTCAGAAATATAAGAGCACAAGTGTGCGAGCGATGCCGCACTAACGGACGCCACTAACCACCCAGACTTGGGTATGGAAAGCGCAAGGCAGGCGCACGGCGCCGTACTGGCAGGCACAGCTACAGGACGCTGTGATGTGTGTTTAGTGTAGTAGGCTAAGTCGGGCGCTAGATAGCAGCCGTACACCTTCCGCGAACAGACATACAATAGGGAAGGGGTAACCAAGGACGACTTGCACTCACAACATACACACATAGCAATTGTAAGACAATACTAGCGCATGGCCGTGCGGTCATGCGCAGTTTATATAGCTGCAGCACAGGAAATGGCTATAGAACTTTTGCCCTTCTAGGACCTGCCAAGAGGACCAATGGAATGTGCCGCAGAGCCTGAGCACATGACCCTCGATCTCCAACGGGAGATCTTGCCCTGGGCATGCTCAGTGTGTGCAGATAAGGACTTAGTCCCAGAGAAGTCCGCTCGCTGCTGACCAGAATAGGCTTCAAAGGCAGAAGCTGGAGAAGCAGCAGTAACTCTTCTCACAGAGTCAGACTGAGCGAGACGCTGGGATCGACGTCCCTGCTGAGCAGACTCCACTGCGGCTGGAGGGGAATGGGAGACCGCAGCGGAGATGGATCGAGATTCCCCCTGTGCAGCAGAGGAAACTCGACTCCTAACATTACCCCCCTTCCTAGGGCCCCCCCCTCCTTGGGCCTCGCCACGCTCGAAGGCATCAATGAGCTGTGGGGCCCGAATGTTTTCAGCAGGCTCCCAAGACCTGTCCTCTGGACCATAACCCTTCCAATACACCAAATAAAACTTTTTGCCGCGTACCACCTTGCACCCCAAAATAGCGTTCACCTCGTAATCGTCCGTAGACGAACCCGATGTCCCGGCAGATGACTCGGAAAACCGGGACATGTATACGGGTTTCAAGAGGGACACATGAAAGGTGTCGGTGATACCCAAGCGTGGAGGAAGAGCCAGGCGGTAGACCACAGGATTAACCTGCTCGAGGACCTTGAATGGGCCCAAGTAGCGAGGAGCAAATTTAGTGGACTCAACTCGCAGCCTGATGTTACGGGCGGAGAGCCACACCAAGTCGCCAGGAGCAAAGGTCGGGGCAGGACGCCGATGTGCATCGGCGGAGGACCTCATTCTCTCCTTCGAGGCCCGAATGGCATCCTGAGTGCGGTCCCAAATGTCCCGTGCCTCCACTGCCCAGTCTGCCACCCTGGAGTCAGCAGAGGACACGGGCATAGGCACAGGAACCCGCGGATGCTGGCCGTAATTAAGGAGGAAAGGAGTCTGACCGGTGGAGTCGGCTACAGCGTTATTAAGGGCGAACTCTGCCCATGGTAATAAAGATGCCCAGTCATCCTGCCTGGCAGAAACAAAATGTCGTAGATATGTGACCAGAGTCTGATTGGCCCTCTCTACCAACCCATTCGTCTCGGGATGATATGCGGAAGAGAGATTTAACTCAATGCTGAGAAGACGACAAAGCTCTCTCCAGAACCGAGACGCAAACTGAGGACCCCGGTCACTGACAATTTTGTCTGGCATGCCGTGTAGGCGGAAGATGTGTTTAATGAACAACGCTGCCAAGGCCCGTGCAGAAGGTAACCGTGGGAGCGGCACCAAGTGCACCATTTTCGAGAAATGATCGGTAATAACCCAAATGACGGTACAGCCGCGAGACTTGGGCAAACCCACTACAAAGTCCATCCCGACCATCTCCCAGGGCCTGTCTGCCACCGGCAAGGGATAGAGTAACCAAGACGGCCGTTGTCGAGAAGACTTATTTTTGGCGCATGAGACACACGCCAGAACGTAATCTCTGACATCTCGCAGCATATGCGGCCACCAGTACGTCCTCGCCAGCAGCTCAGATGTCCTTTTTGTCCCAAAGTGTCCACCCACCCTGGAGGAATGAGCCCAAGAGAGAACCTCCGGTCGCAAATTTATGGGCACAAAAGTCTTGCCCGGAGGCACAGACTCAAGCGACACCGGAGCCACGGTTCTCAAGCTCTCAGAAGGAACAATAAGCCGAGGCTCTCCTTCCTCCTCCTCAGATGACACAACAGAGCGAGAAAGAGCATCAGCTCGAATGTTCTTCTCCCCAGCGACATAATGGAGGGTGAAGTGGAATCGGGAGAAGAATAAGGACCATCTGGCCTGGCGAGAATTTAGCCTCTGGGCTGTTTGCAAATATAGCAAATTTTTATGGTCTGTAAATACTTGAAAGGGAAAACGAGCCCCCTCCAAGAGATGTCTCCACTCAGAGAAAGCCAATTTCATCGCTAGCAACTCCCTGTCCCCGATGGAATAATTCCTCTCCGCTGGTGTGAAGGTCTTGGAGAAGAAGAAGCACGGATGCTTCCGACCTTGAGCATCCTTCTGGAAGAGGACTGCTCCAGCACCAACGGAAGAGGCATCCACCTCCATTATAAACGGCTTATCGACATCGGGACGATGTAGGATGGGAGCGCTAGCAAAATGAGACTTAGTAGAAGAAAAGGCCCTGGAGACCTCTTCAGACCACACTTTGGGATTTGCTCCCTTCTTGGTGAGGGCTACCAAGGGAGCTACCAAAGTTGAGAAATGGGGAATGAACTGGCGGTAATAATTAATGAACCCCATAAAGCGCTGCACCGCTTTAAGTGAATGAGGTTCTTGCCAGTCCATCACAGCCTGTAGTTTGGCAGGATCCATAGCCAATCCTTGGGCAGAGATGATATAGCCCAGGAAAGGTAAAGACTCCTGCTCAAACACACACTTCTCCAACTTTGCATAAAGAGAGTTTGCCCGTAAGAGGTCGAAGACTCTGCCAACATCTCTCCGGTGGGAGTCAATATCTGGAGAGAAGATGAGAATATCATCCAGATAGACTACGACCGAGGTGGAAAGCATATCCCGGAAGATGTCGTTGACAAAGTCTTGGAAGACGGCTGGGGCATTACAGAGCCCGAAGGGCATCACCAGATACTCATAATGCCCATCTCTGGTGTTAAACGCCGTCTTCCATTCGTCCCCCTCACGAATGCGAATCAGGTTATAAGCTCCCCGCAGGTCTAATTTGGTAAATACCTTAGCTCCCCGTAGCCTATCAAAAAGCTCAGAAATCAGGGGCAGCGGGTACTTATTCTTAACGGTGATGGCGTTAAGACCCCTGTAGTCTATGCAAGGACGCAACTCTCCATTCTTCTTCTGTACAAAGAAGAACCCTGCCCCTGCTGGTGACACTGACTTCCTAATAAATCCTCTTGCCAAATTCTCCTGGATGTATTGGGACATAGCCTCCGTTTCCGGGAGAGAGAGGGGATAGACACGTCCCCGAGGAGGTTCTGCTCCAGGCAAGAGATCTATAGGACAGTCATAGGGACGGTGAGGCGGAAGGGTCTCCGCGGCTTTTTTGGAGAAGACGTCTGCATAAGACCAATAGTGTTTGGGGAGAGTAGAGAGATCTGCGGGTATCTCAGTGTTGGAAACCTGAACGCACTCTTTCACACATCTGCCCTTACAGGATTCACTCCAACCCAATATCCTCCCAGAGGTCCACTCAATATGTGGGGAGTGGAAACGAAGCCAGGGTATTCCCAGCAGAATCTCATCCATTCCCTCGGGAAGGACAAGAAGGGAAATAGTCTCCTGGTGGGATGGGGACATGGCTAACGTGAAAGGGACAGTCTGATGTGTGATCTGTAATGGAAGTGTCGACCCATTCACCACTCTCACGGTTACTGGTTTGGCAAGCCTAGCCAGAGGTATTGCGTGGCACAGAGCAAAAGCAGAAGACATAAAATTTCCCTCTGCTCCTGAATCCACACAAAGCTCTACTGTAAGAGTGGATGTGCCTAACAGGATTGTCCCTTTAAAGGACAATTTTGAGGAAAATGCCGCGGTGTCCGGAGAACCTCCTCCAATGGACACTAGACGCGATCGTTTTCCCGACCGCCGTGGACATTTATTAGCGAAATGTCCCGGTTGCTGGCAATTTTTACATAGCACAGGTACTCGAGCGGTCTGAGACCTAGGTCCCGCTCGAGAAACCTCCATGGCCTCATGGGAGTCGGACGCCATAACAAGAGATTCTAGAGGTTTGGCAAAGGTGGGAGCCAGCCGAAACCTCTGCCTACACTGGGTCCGCTCCAACCTCCGCTCGTTAAAACGGAGATCGATGCGGGTAGCTATAGTAATAAGCTCCTCCAGTGTGGCGGGAATCTCCCTGGTGGCCAAGGCGTCCTTCACATGATCTGCCAGTCCTTTCCAGAACACCGGAATAAGGACTTTATCCGGCCATTCCAGCTCAGAAGCTAGAGTCCGGAATAGGATGGCAAACTGGCTGACCATGGACGAAGCCTGAGTAATTGCCAACAATTGGAGCGCGGTATCGTGGGTGACACGAGGTCCCAGAAAGACCTGCCTCAGAGCGTCCAGGAAGATAGGAGCACTCTGTACCACACGATCACCACGTTCCCAAAGCGGCGTTGCCCACTCCAACGCCCTGCCCGACAAGAGAGATATAATGAATCCCACTTTCGCCCGTTCCGTAGGAAAACGTGCAGCCAGCAGCTCGAGATGTATGGAGCACTGGCTCACGAATCCCCGACATAGCTTACTGTCACCAGCAAACTTGTCTGGAAGCGGGAGACGGGACAAGGTCGGAGCAGGGGTGGCAGCGGACAAACTGGCTGCAGCTGCACTTGCAGCCTGAACAGCGACAGCAGTAACGTCCACAGCTGAGGTTGTGCGCTCGAGAGCCGCCAACCTACCCTCCAGCTGCTGGATGTACTGCTGTAGACGCTGACCGTCCGCCATTTACTAGCCAGACCCTGGCGCTAGTATTATGTTAGGACTGGCGGAACGCACCAAGACAGGTGATAAAGATGCGTTCGCAGTCCGGGGTCCACCGTGCAGGTGAGAACCTGCTGCTAGCAATTTGCAGACTATATGGCGGTACACCAAAGTAAACACGCGTGGGTTAAACCTCACCCAGCGTGAGGAAAGCGATCCTGTTAATTCACAGGACCGCAGTACCGCGCTAGAGTGCGAGCAAGTGGCCAGCGGACTTAACCCCAGGAGGGATTGAAGCCCGATTAGGCCCTTGCTGGCACAACACCGCAACTGGGTGTGTAGAGAACCTTCAGAAATATAAGAGCACAAGTGTGCGAGCGATGCCGCACTAACGGACGCCACTAACCACCCAGACTTGGGTATGGAAAGCGCAAGGCAGGCGCACGGCGCCGTACTGGCAGGCACAGCTACAGGACGCTGTGATGTGTGTTTAGTGTAGTAGGCTAAGTCGGGCGCTAGATAGCAGCCGTACACCTTCCGCGAACAGACATACAATAGGGAAGGGGTAACCAAGGACGACTTGCACTCACAACATACACACATAGCAATTGTAAGACAATACTAGCGCATGGCCGTGCGGTCATGCGCAGTTTATATAGCTGCAGCACAGGAAATGGCTATAGAACTTTTGCCCTTCTAGGACCTGCCAAGAGGACCAATGGAATGTGCCGCAGAGCCTGAGCACATGACCCTCGATCTCCAACGGGAGATCTTGCCCTGGGCATGCTCAGTGTGTGCAGATAAGGACTTAGTCCCAGAGAAGTCCGCTCGCTGCTGACCAGAATAGGCTTCAAAGGCAGAAGCTGGAGAAGCAGCAGTAACTCTTCTCACAGAGTCAGACTGAGCGAGACGCTGGGATCGACGTCCCTGCTGAGCAGACTCCACTGCGGCTGGAGGGGAATGGGAGACCGCAGCGGAGACGGATCGAGATTCCCCCTGTGCAGCAGAGGAAACTCGACTCCTAACAGTCAGTGCCAGGCATTGAAGGATGGCAGCGCATAGACTAAACATTGGTGAAGCTGTGAGAGATAATTTTGCTAGTGGTAGAGCACTGTTTGAGCTGGGGGGGGGAACTGTCTTGTGGCCGGCGGTACAGGCACAGGGCCCCTCATATTACAATGGTGTGTCTGACGTTGGGTGCGCACCACCACCGCCAGAGACACTTTATTGTACTATGAGGGACCCAGTGGCAGTGCCGTCGACCAAAAGCGGGCACACCCACCTCTTCAGACAAACAGCACTCTCACGGGTGCTGGCGCAAAGTGGCGATACCACGGCCCCGTGTGGGGAGTTTGGCCATTTTGTTAGGAGTAAACATGTCGTATGCTGGACAATCAGGTGCAGAAAATTACGAGATTGGAAAAGTCATTCAGAAGAGTCGACAGTCAAGACTTTTTCATAGGAAAGTTAGGTGTCAGCCGGGCAAGGTGGGGCAAAAGATTTCGAAATCCAGTTGTGGTTCATTTTAATGAAGGTTAGATCATCTACATTTTGGGTAGCCAGACGAGTCCTTTTTTCAGTTAGTATTGAACCTGCAGCACTGAATACTCTTTCTGATAGGACACTAGCTGCCAGGCAAGCAAGCTCCTGCAATGCATATTCTGCCAATTCTGGCCAGGTGTCTAATTTGGATGCCCAGTAATCAAATGGGAATGAAGGTTGAGGGAGAACGTCGATAAGGGATGAAAAATAGTTTGTAACCATACTGGACAAATGTTGTCTCCTGTCACTTTGAATTGATGCTGCAGTACCTGTCCTGTCTGCGGTCATAGCAAAATCACTCCACAACCTGGTCAGAAAACCCCTCTGGCCAACGCCACTTCTGATTTCTGCCCCTCTAACACCTCTGGTCTGCTGGCCCCTGGAGCTCGTGTGAGAACGATCACGGGCACTGTGTGCAGGGAATGCCAGAAGCAAACGGTCAACAAGAGTTGATTGTTTTGTTGCTAATATTAGTTCCAAGTTCTCATGTGGCATAATATTTTGCAATTTGCCTTTATAGCGAGGATCAAGGAGGCAGGCCAACCAGTAATCGTCATCGTTCATCATTTTTGTAATGCGTGTGTCCCTTTTGAGGATACGCAAGGCATAATCCGCCATGTGCCCCAAAGTTCCTGTTGTCAAATCTGCGGTTGTGCTTGGTTGAGGGGCAGTTGCAGGCAAATCTACGTCACTTGTGTCCCTCAAAAAACCAGAACCTGGCCTTGCCACGCCACCAATTTCTAGTGACCCCGGGAAAGCTTCCTCATTAAAAATATACTCATCCCCATCATCCTCCTCATCCTCCACCTCCTCTTCGCCCGCTACCTCGTCCTGTACACTGCCCTGACCAGACAATGGCTGACTGTCATCAAGGCTTTCCTCTTCCTCTGGTGCAGACGCCTGATCCTTTATGTGCGTCAAACTTTGCATCAGCAGACACATTAGGGGGATGCTCATGCTTATTATGGCGTTGTCTGCACTAACCAGCCGTGTGCATTCCTCAAAACAATGAAGGACTTGACACATGTCTTTAATCTTCGACCACTGCACACCTGACAACTCCATGTCTGCCATCCTACTGCCTGCCCGTGTATGTGTATCCTCCCACAAAAACATAACAGCCCGCCTCTGTTTGCACAGTCTCTGAAGCATGTGCAGTGTTGAGTTCCACCTTGTAACAACGTCTATGATTAGGCGATGCTGGGGAAGGTTCAAAGAACGCTGATAGGTCTGCATACGGCTGGAGTGTACAGGCGAACGGCAGATATGTGCGCAAAGTCCACGCACTTTGAGGAGCAGGTCGGATAACCCCGGATAACTTTTCAGGAAGCACTGAACCACCAGGTTTAAGGTGTGAGCCAGGCAAGGAATGTGTTTCAGTTGGGAAAGGGAGATGGCAGCCATGAAATTCCTTCCGTTATCACTCACTACCTTGCCTGCCTCAAGATCTACAGTGCCCATCCACGACTGCGTTTCTTGCTGCAAGAACTCGGACAGAACTTCCGCGGTGTGTCTGTTGTCGCCCAAACACTTCATAGCCAATACAGCCTGCTGACGTTTCCCAGTAGCTGCCCCATAATGGGAGACCTGGTGTGCAACAGTGGCAGCTGCGACTGCGGTCTGTGGACGAACTCTCGCTTCTGCAGGAGGACGAGGAGGAGGAGGAAGAGGAGGGGGTGCGAACGGCTACAGCCAACTGTTTCCTAGACCGTGGGCTAGGCAGAACTGTCCCAAACTTGCTGTCCCCTGTGGACCCTGAATCCACCACATTTACCCAGTGTGCCGTGATGGACACGTAACGTCCCTGGCCATGCCTACTGGTCCATGCATCTGTTGTCAGGTGCACCTTTGTGCTCACAGATTGCCTGAGTGCATGGACGATGCGCTCTTTAACATGCTGGTGGAGGGCTGGGATGGCTTTTCTGGAAAAAAAGTGTCGACTGGGTAGCTCGTAGCGTGGTACAGCGTAGTCCATCAGGTCTTTGAAAGCTTCGCTTTCAATTAACCGGTAGGGCATCATCTCTAACGAGATTAGTCTAGCTATGTGGGCGTTCAAACCCTGTGTACGCGGATGGGAGGCTAAGTACTTCCTTTTTCTGACCATAGTCTCATGTAGGGTGAGCTGGACTGGAGAGCTGGAGATCGGGGAACTAGCGGGGGTGCCGGTGGACATGGCAGACTGAGAGACGGTGGGAGATGGTATTGTTGGCGCCGGTGCCCTAGATGCAGTGTTTCCTACTACGAAACTGGAGATTCCCTGACCCTGACTGCTTTGGCCTGTCAAAGAAACCTGCACAGATACTGCAGGTGGTGCAGAAAATGGTGGCCCTACACTGCCGGAAGGGATGTTGCATTGATGACTAGCTTCATTGGCCGAGGGTGCTACAACCTTAAGGGACGTTTGGTAGTTAGTCCAAGCTTGCAAATGCATGGTGGTTAAATGTCTATGCATGCAACTTGTATTGAGACTTTTCAGATTCTGCCCTCTGCTTAAGGTAGTTGAACATTTTTGACAGATTACTTTGTGCTGATCAATTGGATGTTGTTTAAAAAAATGCCAGACTGCACTCTTTCTAGCATCGGATACCTTTTCAGGCATTGCAGACTGAGCTTTAACCGGATGGCCACGCTGTCCTCCAACAGGTTTTGACTTTGCCACGCGTTTTGGGCAAGATACGGGCCCGGCAGATGGAACCTGTTGCGATGTTGATACCTGCTGCGGCCCCTCCTCCTCCGCTTCAGAACTGCTGCCGCCTGCACCCTGTTCCCCCAATGGCTGCCAATCGGGGTCAAGAACTTGGTCATCTATTACCTCTTCTTGTAGCTCGTGTGCAACTTCGTCTGTGTCACCGTGTCGGTCGGTGGTATAGCGTTCGTGATGGGGCAACATAGTCTCATCAGGGTCTGATTCTTGATCAGCACCCTGCGAGGGCAATGTTGTGGTCTGAGTCAAAGGACCAGCATAGTAGTCTGGCTGTAGCTGTGCGTCAGTGCACTCCATGTCAGATTCAACTTGTAATGGGCATGGACTGTTAACTGCTTCACTTTCTAAGCCAGGGACGGTATGTGTAAAGAGCTCCATGGAGTAACCCGTTGTGTCGCCTGCTGCATTCTTCTCTGTTGTTGTTTTTGCTGAAGAGGACAAGGAAGTGACTTGTCCCTGACCGTGAACATCCACTAACGACGCGCTGCTTTTACTTTTACCAGTTTCACGAGAGAAGGCAAAAGAGCTAGAGGCTGAGTCAGCAAGATAAGCCAAAACTTGCTCTTGATGCTCCGGCTTTAAAAGCGGTTTTCCTACTCCCAGAAAAGGGAGGGTTCGAGGCCTTGTGTAGCCAGACGACGAAACTGGCTCCACAGCTCCAGACTTAGGTGCAATATTCTTTTTCTCACGACCACCTGATGCTCCACCACTACCACTACCCTCATTACCAGCTGACAATGAACGCCCCCGGCCACGACCTCTTCCACCAGACTTCCTCATTGTTTTAAAACCGTTACCAAACGAACGGTATTTGTTGCTGTCACACAACTTACACGGTGAGCTATAACTTCACTATGATTTAGCTACCCCTTTACAGGTGGGTGAGACCACAACGAAAATCAGCCACAATGTTACACACTCTGTTGTTGTTGGCAACAAATGAGATACCACACACGCAGGACTGTCACTGAAGCGCAAATGTAAATATTTATCTCCCACTGGTTTTTTTTGTTTTTTTTTTAAAGGGAGACTTCAGAAAAAAAAAAAAATTTTTTTACAGAAGAATTTATAAAACAAATAAAATGAAATGATTGCTTCAGGGAGAATTTAGGAAAAAAAAAAAAATTTCTAGGGTCCACTGAGTGACAGATGACGCACACAGGAGTCAGGAGTGGCACACAAGCCCAGAGGCCAATATTAATCTCCCACTGATTGATTGTGTGATTTTTCTGGTAGATTTTGGAACCCAAATCAAGCAAAATAATTAATAGGCTTTCTATGGCCCACAATTGGGGAGAGAGAGAGAGATGGCACACCCAGGAGTCAAGACTGGCACACAAGCAGAAGGGGCAATATGAATCTCTCACAGATTTTTTTTTTTTTTTTCAGGGAGACTTTAGAGAAAAAAAACAAAACAAAAAAAAATGATTTTTTCCAGGAATAATTTAGAAACCAAAGAAAATAAAATGATTTTTTCAGGGAGAATTTAGAAAACAAATAAAACAAAAAATAGGCTTTATAGGGCCCACTGAGTGACAGATGACGCACACAGGAGTCAGGAGTGCCACACAAGCCCAGAGGCCAATATTAATCTCACACTGATTGATTGTGTGATTTTTTCTGGTAGATTTTGGAACCCAAATCAAGCTAAATAATTAATAGGCTTTCTATGGCCCACAATTGGGGAGAGAGAGAGAGATGGCACACCCAGGAGTCAAGACTGGCACACAAGCAGAAGGGGCAATATGAATCTCCCACAGATTTTTTTTTTTTTTTCAGGGAGACTTTAGAGAAAAAAAACAAAACAAAAAAAAAGATTTTTTCCAGGAATAATTTAGAAACCAAAGAAAATAAAATGATTTTTTCAGGGAGAATTTAGAAAACAAATAAAACAAAAAATAGGCTTTCTAGGGCCCACTGAGTGACAGATGACGCACACAGGAGTCAGGAGTGGCACACAAGCCCAGAGGCCAATATTAATCTCCCACTGATTGATTGTGTGATTTTTTCTGGTAGATTTTGGAACCCAAATCAAGCAAAATAATTAATAGGCTTTCTATGGCCCACAATTGGGGAGAGAGAGAGAGATGGCACACCCAGGAGTCAAGACTGGCACACAAGCAGAAGGGGCAATATGAATCTCCCACAGATTTTTTTTTTTTTTTCAGGGAGACTTTAGAGAAAAAAAACAAAACAAAAAAAATGATTTTTTTCCAGGAATAATTTAGAAACCAAAGAAAATAAAATGATTTTTTCAGGGAGAATTTAGAAAACAAATAAAACAAAAAATAGGCTTTCTAGGGCCCACTGAGTGACAGATGACGCACACAGGAGTCAGGAGTGCCACACAAGCCCAGAGGCCAATATTAATCTCACACTGATTGATTGTGTGATTTTTTCAGGTAGAATTATGAACCCAAATCAACCCAAAAAATAAATAGGCTTTCTATGGCCCACTATTTGTGAGAGAGATGGCACGCTCAGGACTGGCACACAAGCCCAAAGGCCAATATTAATCTCCCACTGATTGATTGATTGATTTTTTCAGGTAGAATTATGAACCCAAATCAACCCAAAAAATAAATAGGCTTTCTATGGCCCACTATTTGTGAGAGAGATGGCACGCTCAGGACTGGCACACAAGCCCAGAGGCCAATATTAATCTCCCACTTTTTTTTTTTTCCCAGGGAAAATTTATAAACCCAATAAAATAATTAAAAAATAGGCTTTCTATGGCCCACTATCTGAGAGAGAGAGAGAGAGATGGCACGCTTAGGACTGGCACACAAGCCCAAAGGCCAATATTAATCTCCCACTGATTGATTTATTGATTTTTTCAGGTAGAATTTAGAACCCAAATCAAGCAAAAAAATTAATAGGCTTTCTATGGCCCACTGAGTGAGAGATGGCACACACAGGAGTCAGGAGTGGCACACAAGCCCTGAGGCCAATATTTTTCTCCCACTGATTGATGTAGTGATTTTTTCAGGTAGATTTTGGAACCCAAATCAAGACAAAAAAAAAAATAGGCTTTCTGTGGCCACTGAGTGAGAGATGGCACACACAGGAGTAATGAGTGGCACACAAGCCCTGAGGCCAATATTTTTCTCCCACTGATTGATGTTGTGATTTTTTCTGGTAGATTTTGGAACCCAAATCAAGCAAAAAAATAAATAGGCTTTCTATGGCCCACTGAGTGAGAGATGACACAGACAGGGATGGCACTCTAGCAGAAATGCCAATTTTAATCTCCCACAAAAAAAAAAAAAAAAGGAACTGTCGTTCAATTACTATCTCCCTGCAGTAATCTCAGCCAGGTATGGCAGGCAGCAATAAGGAGTGGACTGATGCACAAATTAAATAAAAAGTGTGGACAAACAAACAAGATAGCTGTGCAGAAAGGAAGGAACAAGAGGATTTGTGCTTTGAAAAAAGCAGTTGGTTTGCACAACGGTGTACACACAGCAATGCAGCTATCAGGGAGCCTTCTAAGGCAGCCCAATGAGCTACAGCGCTGAGGAAAAAAAAAAAAAAAAAAAGGAGCTTCCACTGTCCCTGCACACCGAAGGTGGTGTTGGGCAGTGGAAATCGCTACAGCACAAGCGGTTTTGTGGTTAATGGACCCTGCCTAACGCTATCCCTGCTTCTGACGAAGCGGCAGCAACCTCTCCCTAAGCACAGATCAGCAGCAGTAAGATGGCGGTCGGCGGGAACGCCCCTTTATAGCCCCTGTGACGCCGCGGACAGCAAGCCAATCACTGCAATGCCCTTCTCTAAGATGGTGGGGACCAGGACCTATGTCATCACGCTGCCCACACTCTGCGTTTACCTTCATTGGCTGAGAAATGGCGCTTTTCGCGTCATTGAAACGCGACTTTGGCGCGAAAGTCGCGTACCGCATGGCCGACCCCGCACAGGGGTCGGATCGGGTTTCATGAAACCCGACTTTGCCAAAAGTCGGCGACTTTTGAAAATGTTCGACCCGTTTCGCTCAACCCTACTCACCACTAGGG
Source organism: Ranitomeya imitator (assembly GCF_032444005.1). Taxonomy (NCBI): domain Eukaryota; kingdom Metazoa; phylum Chordata; class Amphibia; order Anura; family Dendrobatidae; genus Ranitomeya; species Ranitomeya imitator. Next base: position 1,223,647,779 of record NC_091282.1, on the reverse strand, counting down.
TTGACCGACTTTTAGTTTAGCGGAGGGATTGAAGAGGTTAGCGAAAGGGGAGTATGCGGTTTATTTTTTTACATATTATATTCTGGAGAGAATTTCCTTGTGTTGAATTTCCCAGAAAATCCGTGCAAACAGGTGAATTCTAATTTTGCCAGATCCTCCCAACTCTATTCCAGACCAACCTGCGGGTATCAACACTAGGGTTGAGCGACTTTTAGTTTTTTAGGGTCGAATCGGGTTTCGCGAAACCCGACTATCTCAAAAGCCGAGTCGAGTGAAATCGGCCGATTATCGCGAAAAGTCGTGGATCGACCGAAACACGAAACCCAATGCAAGTCAATGGGGAAGCATAGTCGGCAGTGAGTGGAGGCCAGGAAAACACCTACAGTGCCCATTTTAATGGCAAACACATCCATTCTTGTTACTGAAGCTTGTCAATCGTAATTTACCTTATAATAATAGTTAGGCATTGGAAATTGGGGGTAATTTGACTAAAGTTGTGGGGGGTAGGGCTGGTTCAACTATTTAGTGGGCCCAGGAAATCTGGACCACGTCACGGCAGTGGAGCAGGGAGAGGTAAGTATTTAAACTTTGCAAGTGCTGTGATCCTGAGCAAGCAGGGGGGGCCCACTCGATGGCATTGGCACTGGCACAGGGCCTTTCAAAGTACAGCGGTGTGTTTGCACGGCGGGGGCGCCTCCCACCGGCAGCGACACTTTTGCGTACTATGAGGGGCCCAGTGCCAGTGACGTCGCCAACGAGTATCCCCCCCCACCTGATGAAGGAGCCTGCACTTTCATCTGCACCTTCCTCTTTGTCCCCGTGTAAGGTGGTATGGTATGCGGGAAGGGGAACCTCACTTTCAGCAGGGTCAGAATCTTGCTGTGTAGCGTGCACGGGGAATGTAGCATTCTGGGTCAATGTACCAGCAGACTCATCTATCACTGGCTGGGCAATGGGCAGGATGAGGAGGAAACACAGATATAGGCCCAAATAATAAAGTGGGCTAAATACAGTTCAAAATTGGTAACAGGACTAACCAGGGGGCATTGCTTTGTTCAGTGGAGTACAACTGTAATGAGAGGCTGACACAGTGAGTAGGCCAAAATCAGTAAGTAGGCTAAATGCAGTTCAAAATTGGTAACAGAAGTAAACAGGCGGCACAGGTTTGTTCAGTGTAGGAGAACATCAAGGAGCGGCAGACACTGTTAGTAGGGCCAACAAAACAAGTTGGCCAAATGCAGTGTTATATTAAAAACAATTTAACAAGAGCCTGAAGATAGAAGCTAGGGAGAGGCAACCTGGAGAACACCTTTGAGCGGCAGACACCGTCTCTACAACCCAGACCCAACTTGTAGGCCTAATGCAGTGTTGTTTCAACAACTACTTAACGAGAGCTTGAAGATAGAAGCTAGGGAGAGGCAACCTGGAGAACACCTTGGAGCGGCAGACACCGTCTCTACAACCCAGACCCAACTTGTAGGCCTAATGCAGTGTGGTTTCAATAACTACTTAACGAGAGCCTGAAAATGGAATTTCAGGACAGGAAACCCAGAGAACAGCACGGAGCGGCATACACCGTTAGTAGGCCCCAACCCAACTAGTAGCCCCACTGCAGTTGTTTGATTAAAAGACTATTTAACGAGAGCCTGAAGACTGAAACTCAGAAAAGGCAACCAGGAGAACACCTTGGAGCGGCAGACACTGTTAGTAGGCCCCAAGCAAACTAGTAGCCCCACTGTGGTTGTTCGATTAAAAAACTATTTAACAAGAGCCTGAAGATCGAAACTCAGGAAAGGCAACCAGGAGAACACCTTGGAGCGGCAGACACTGTTAGTAGGCCCCAACCAAACTAGTAGCCCCACTGCAGTTTGATTAAAAAACTATTTAACGAGAGCCTGAAAATGGAATTTCAGGAAAGGAAACCAGGAGAACAGCACGGAGCGGGATACACCGTTAGTAGGCCCCAACCCAACTAGTAGCCCCACTGCAGTTGTTTGATTAAAAAACTATTTAACGAGAGTCTGAATATTGAAGCTCAGGAAAGGCAACCAGGAGAACACCTTGGAGCGGCAGACACTGTTAGTAGGCCCCAACCAAACTAGTAGCCTGTTGTGAATTCTGTTATCGAACTCCCTTCTGTGGTCATGAATGGTACTTCGGCGAGTTCTGTCCATGGACTCCCTCTGGTGGCTGTGAGTGGAGCTGCTGCTTCTGAGGTTCCTTCCACAGGTGACGTAGTTAATTCTTTGGCTGGCTGCTCTATTTAACTCCACTCAGATCGTTACTCCATGCCAGCTGTCAATGTTTTTGTACTGGTTCAGTTCTCTCCTGGATCTTTCTGGTGACCTGTCTACTCCAGCAGAAGCTAAGTCCCTGCTAGTGTATTATTTGTTTATTGTTTTCTTGTCCAGCTTGCTATCATGATTTTGCCTTGCTAGCTGGAAGCTCTGGGATGCAGAGTGGCACCTCCGCACCGTGAGTCGGTGCGGAGGTCTTTTTGCACACTCTGCGTGGTCTTTTGTAGTATTTTGTGCTGACCGCAAAGTTACCTTTCCTATCCTCAGTCTGTTTAGTAAGTCTGGCCTCCCTTTGCTGAAACCTATTTCATTTCTGTGTTTGTGACTTTCATCTTTACTCACAGTAAATATATGTGGGGGGCTGCCTTTTCCTTTGGGGAATTTCTCTGAGGCAAGGTAGGCTTTATTTTCTATCTTTAGGGCTAGTTAGCTCTTAGGCTGTGACGAGTTGCATAGGGAGAGTTAGGAGCAATCCACGGCTATTTTTAGTGTGTGTGATAGGATTAGGGGTTGCGGTCAGCAGAGCTCCCACTTCCCAGAGCTTGTCCTGTGCCAGTTTAACTATCATGTCGTTCCGGGTGCTCCTAACCACCAGGTCCATAACAGTAGCCCCACTGCAGTTTGATTAAAAAACTATTTAACGAGAGCCTGAAAATGGAATTTCAGGACAGGAAACCAGGAGAACAGCACGGAGCGGGATACACCGTTGGTAGGCCCCAACCCAACTAGTAGCCCCACTGCAGTTGTTTGATTAAAAAACTATTTAACGAGAGTCTGAAGACTGAAGCTCAGGAAAGGCAACCTTGAGAAAACCTTGGAGCGGTAGACACTGGTAGTAGGCCCCAACCCAAGTACTAGCCCCACTGCAGTTGTTCCATTAAAAAACTATTTAACAAGAGCCTGAAGATTGAAGCTCAGGAAAGGCAACCAGGAGAACACCTTGGAGCGGTAGACACTGGTCGTAAGCCCCAACCCAACTAGTAGCCCCACTGCAGTTTGATTAAAAAACTATTTAACGAGAGTCTGAAAATGGAATTTCAGGACAAGAAACCAGGAGAACAGCACGGAGCGGCATACACCGTTAGTAGGCCCCAACCCAACTAGTAGCCCCACTGCAGTTGTTTGATTAAAAAACTATTTAACGAGAGCCTGAAGATTGAAGCTCAGGAAAGGCAACCAGGAGAACACCTTGGAGCGGCAGACACTGGTAGTAGGCCCCAACCCAACTAGTAGCCCCACTGCAGTTTGATTAAAAAACTATTCAATGAGAACCTGAAAATGGAATTTCAGGACAGGAAACCAGGAGAACAGCACGGAGCGGCATACACCGTTAGTAGGCCCCAACCCAACTAGTAGCCCCACTGCAGTTGTTTGATTAATAAACTATTTAACGAGAGCCTGACGATTGAAGCTCAGGAAAGTCAACCAGGAGAACACCTTGGAGCGGCAGACACTGGTAGTAAGCCCCAACCCAACTAGTAGCCTCACTGCAGTTTGATTAAAAAACTATTTAACGAGAGCCTGAAAATGGAATTTCAGGACAGGAAACCAGGAGAACAGCACAGAGCGGCATACACCGTTAGTAGGCCCCAACCCAACTAGTAGCCCTACTGCAGTTGTTTGATTAAAACACTATTTAACGAGAGCCTGAAGATTGAAGCTCAGGAAAGGCAACCAGGAGAACACCTTGAGCGGCAGACACTGGTAGTAGGCCCCAACCCAAGTACTAGCCCCACTGCAGTTGTTCCATTAAAAAACTATTTAACAAGAGCCTGAAGATTGAAGCTCAGGAAAGGCAACCAGGAGAACACCTTGGAGCGGAAGAATCAGTTTGTAGACCACAACAAAACTTGTGGCCCCAATGCAGTTTTATAATTCTGACAGGCTGAAAACCAGCCTTTTTTTTCTTTTTTGAGGAGAACAGCTGTATTAAGTGGCGCAGACAGACACTGCTAGTAGGCCTTACACCACAAAGTTGGCTCACTGCAGGTTGAAAAAAAGGACAACAGCGGAGGACAAATGGAAGGATGGACCGCAGACAGACTTAGTAGGCCTAAAATAAAAAAAGTAGGCTCTATGCATGGCCAGGGACGTTACATGTAAATCACGGCGCACTGGGTTAATGTGGTGGATGCAGGGTCCACAGGGGACAGCCATAGTGGGACAGTTCTGCCTTGCCCACGGTCTAGGAAACAGTTGGTGGTGCAGTGCTTCCTGAAAAATTATCCGGAGTTACCAGCCCTGCTCCTGAAGGTGCGAAGACTTTGCTCGCACATCCGCCAGTCGCCCGTACACTCCAGCCGTATGGTGAAACATCAGCGTGTGGTGAAACATCAGCGATCGCTGAATCTTCCCAAGCACCGCCTAATAATTGACGTTGCAACAAGTTGGAACTCCACACTTCACATGGTTCAGAGGCTGTGCGAACAGAGGTGTGCTGTCATTTATTTGTGGGAGGATACAAATACACAGGCAGGCAGTTAGATGGCAGACATGGAGTTGTCTGGTGTGCACTGGTCAAAGCTACAAGACCTCTGTCAAGTCCTTTAGTGTTTTGAGGAATGCAAACGGCTGGTAAGTGCAGACGACGCCATCATAAGCATGAGCATCCCACTAATACATCTGCTGATGCAAAGTTTGACGCACATTAAGGAGCAGGCGTCTGCAGCCGAGGAGGAGGGAAGCCTTGATGACAGTCAGCCATTGTCTGGTCAGGAAACTCTCCTGGACGAGATGGCGGACGAATAGGAGGAGGAAGAGGATGATGGGGATGAATATTTATGGGAGGAGGATGCTTCTCAGGGGGCAATAGAAACTGATGGCGTTGCAAGGTCAGGTATAGGATTTTTGCTGGACACAAGTGATGTTGATTTGCAAGAAAGTGCTCCTCAACCCAGCACAAGCAGTGAATTGACACCTGGAACATTGGCCCACATGGCTGATTATGCCTTGTGGATCCTAAAAAGGGAGCCCCACATTATCAAAATGATGACTGATAACGATTACTGGTTGGCCTGCCTCCTGGATCCATGATACAAAGGAAAATTACAAAATATCATGCCACATGAGAACCTTGAGCAAATATTGGCTACTAGGGTTGAGCGAAACAGGTCGGCCAGATTCAGAAGTCGCCGACTTTTGGCAAAGTCGGGTTTCATGAAACCCGACCCGACCCCTGTGTGGGGTTGACCATGAGGTCGGCGATCTTCTGATCTGGAATCGGAATTCCGATACTGAGTTCCGATATGTTTAATATATCGGGAATCGGTATCAGAATTCATATTTAAGTGTAAAATAAAGAATAAAAATAAAAAAATATTGATATACTCACCCTCGGACGCGCCCTGGTTCTCACCGGCAGCCTTCCTTCCTAAGAATGAGCGCCTGAAGGGCCTTCGATGACGTCGCGGCTTGTGATTGGTCACATGAGCGGTCACATGGGCAGTCACGCGACCAATCACAAGCCGCGACGTCATCTATGGTCCTTCAGGTGCTAATTCTTAGGAAGGAAGCGTCCGAGGGCGCGTCCGAGGGTGAGTATATTCCTAATATATACTCACCCTCGGACGCGCCCTGGTTCTAACCCGCAGCCTTCCTTCCTAAGAATCAGTGCCTGAAGGACCTTAGATGACGTCGCGGCTTGTGATTGGTCGCATGACGCCCATGTGACCGCTCACGCGACCAATCACATGCCGCGACGTCATCGAAGGTCCTTCAGGCGCTGATTATTAGGAATGAAGACCACCGTTGAGAACTAGGGCGCGTCCGAGGGTAAGTATATCAATATTTTTTATTTTGATTCTTTATTTTACACTTAAATATGGATCCCAGGGCCTGAAGGAGAGTTTCCTCTCCTTCAGACCCTGGGAACCATTAGAAACCCAATGCACTGCATTGGGTTTCGTGTTTCGGCCGACCCCGACCCCGACTTTTCTATAGGATCGGCCGATTTCACTCGACCCGACTTTTGAAAAAGTCGAGTTTCGTGAAACCCGACCCGATCCTATAAAAAGAAAAGTCGCTCAACCCTATTGGCTACTAAATAAGCAACTCTTGTAGACCGTTTGGTTCAGGCATTCCCAGCACACAGCGGCGATGATGGTTCTCACACGAGTAAGGGGCAACATGGCAGAGGTGTTAGAGGTGCACAAATCTGAAGTGGCGTTGGACAGAGGGGTTTTCTGACCAGGTTGAGGAGTGATTTCACAATGACTGCAGACACGACAGGTACTGCTGCATCGATTCAAAGTGACTGGAGACAGCATTTGTCCAGTTTGGTTATCAACTCCTTTTCCTCCCTTATTGATGTTCTCCCTCACAGGTCATTCCCCTTTGATTACTGGGCATCTAAAATAGACACCTGGCCTGAATTGGCCGAATATGCATTGCAGGAGCTTGCTTGCCCAGCAGCTAGTGTGCTATCAGAAAGAGTCTTCAGTGCTGCTGGTTCAATACTGACCGAAAAAAGGACACGTCTGGCTACCCGATATGTTGATGATCTAACCTTCATTAAAATGAACCAATCTTGGATTTCTAATTATTTTGCCCCACCTTCCCCTGCTGACACGTAGCTAGCCGGAAAAATGTCTTGCTTTGGCCTCCTCTTACTGACTGCTCCAATTCCTCCATTTGCAGCTGCTGAATGTCCACCATAGGCCATTTTTATACCTCCCTAAATGGGCTGACTCCCCCCACAGGGTCGTGGTCACCACTTGGCGCAAGCACCCGTGCAAGTGCTGTTTGCCTGGAAAGGTGGGTGTGCCCACTCTTGGGCGACGGCACTGGCACATGGTCCCTCATAGTACAATGACGTGTCTCTGATTGTGGTGGTGCACAACCAGCGTCAGACACACCTTCGTAATATTAGGGACCCTGTGCCAGTACCGCCGCCCACGAGAGAGTATTCCCCCAGCTCGAACAGTGCTCTACCACTTGCAATACTTACCTCTCCCTCCTCCACCACTGTGTAGTCTGTGCTGTTAAATCCTTCAATGGCACTGCCAGTACAAATTTGTTGAAATGATAGATGATAGTAAAAATATACAGGGGCTCTGGCCTCCATTTAGACCAGTTAATACTTTGCGCCTACTACCACTGTCTGCTACTCAGCAGAGGAGCCCACCCCAGTACCTAGCTATGCCACCTGTTTATTTATGAACAATTTTTTGGCAGACATTTAGCCCACTTTATTATTTTGGCCTACTAACTGTGTCAGCCACTTATTACAGTGGTCCTCCACTGACCAAACTATGCCGCCTGTGTACTCCTGTTACCAATTTTGAACTGCATTTAGCCTACTTTTTTATTTTAGGCTTACTAAGTCTGTCTGAGCCACTCATTACAATTGTCCTCCACTGAACAAAGCTATGCCGCCTGTGAACTCCTCTTATCAATTTTGAACTGCATTTAGCCTACTTACTTATTTTGGCCTAGTAACTGTGTCAGCCTCTCATTACAGTTGTCCTTCTCCGCTGAACAAAGCTATGCCACCTGTGTACTCCTGTTACCAATTTTGAACTGCATTTAGCCTACTTTTTTATTTTAGGCCTACTAAGTCTGTCTGAGCCACTCGTTACAATTGTCCTCCACTGAACAAAGCAATGTCGCCTGTTTAGTCCTGTTACCAATTTTGAACTGCTTTTAGCCTATTTTTTCATTTTGGACCTATTTCTGTGTTTCCTCCTCATCCTGCCCATTACCGAGCCACTGCTAGATGAGTCTGCTGGTACATTGACCCAGACCACTACATTCCCCTTGCACTCTACACAGCCAGAATCTGACCCTGATGAAAGTCAGGTTCCCCTTCCGGCATACTATACCACCTTACACGGGGACAAAGAGGAAGGTGCAGATGAAAGTGCAGGTTCCTTCATCAGGTGGGGGGGCACTTGCACAGGGCTCCTCATAGTACGCAAAAGTGTCTCTGGCAGTGGGAGGCGCCGCCCGCCGTCAAACACACCGCTGTACTATGAGGGGTCCTGTGCCAGTGCCAACAAGTGGGCCCCCCTGCTTGCTTAGGATCACAGCACTTGCAAAGTTGAAATACTTACCTCTCCCCGCTCCACCGTAGTGACGTATTCCGCATTTCCTGGGCCCTCGAAAGTCTTGAGCCAGCCCTACCCCCCAACAACTTTAGCCAAATGAACCCCTGTTTTCAATGCCTAACTTTTTTTATAAAGTAAATTAAGATTGACAAGCTTCAGTAATACGAATTGATGTTTTTGGCATTAAAATGAGCACTGTAGGTGCTTTCCTGTCCTCCACTCACTGCCGACTTTGATTCCCCATTGACTTGCATTGGGTTTCGTGTTTTAGTCGGCCCCCGACTTTTCAAAATAATCGGCCGATTTCACCCGACTTTTGAGAAAGTCGGGTTTTGCGAAACCCGACTCAATCCGAAAAAAATAAAAGTCGCTCAACTCTAGTCATCAAAGCAAAAGGTGGCTACTTTGAAGAACCTAGAATATAAACATATTTTCAGTTGTTGCACACTTTTTTGCTAAGTATATAATTCCACATATGTTAATTCATAGTTTTGATGCCTTCAGTATGAATGTACAATTTTCATTGTCATGAAAATACAGAAAAATCTTTAAATGAGGAGGTGTGTCCAACTTTCGGTCTAAAATGTACATACAACATACATACAACATACATACATCATACTACATACATACTACATACAATACATTCATATATTACATACAATACATACATATAACATACAATACATATAACATAGAGTACATACTCACCATCACTTGTCACTTTGTTCCCCGAAGCCAGTGTCACCTGTAAATAATCAGAAAATAACAAACAAACAATATACTCCCTCATCGGCAGAAATCCACGAGTGTCCCACAACGATCTCCCGTGGAGAATGGCAGCATCAGCAGATGCGACCGCTCTCTAGGGGCTCCAGAAATACAATAACGTTGTGTTTTGGCGGTCCGTCGGCACGAAAAAACATTCAAGTGAACATTTTTTGTCCGTCGCATCTGCCATTTTCTACCGCGCACGTGCGGCCGAAACTCCGTCACCTCCTCCCCGGACTTCAGAATGGGCAGCGGATGCGTTGAAAAACTGCATCCGCTGCCCACGTCATGCACAAATTTCACAATGTACGTCGGTACGTCGCCCCGACGCATAGCGACTAGGGTTGAGCGAAACGGGTCGAACATTTTCAAAAGTCGCCGACTTTTGACAAAGTCGGGTTTCATGAAACCCGATCCGACCCCTGTGCGGGGTCGGCCATGCGGTACGCGACTTTCGCGCCAAAGTCGCGTTTCAATGACGCGAAAAGCGCCATTTCTCAGCCAATGAAGGTGAACGCAGAGTGTGGGCAGTGTGATGACATAGGTCCTGGTCCCCATCATCTTAGAGAAGGGCATTGCAGTGATTGGCTTGCTGTCTGCTGCGTCACAGGGGCTATAAAGGGGCGTTCCCGCCGACCGCCATCTTACTGCTGCTGAACTGAGCTTAGGGAGAGGTTGCTGCCGCTTCGTCAGAAGCAGGGATAGCGTTAGGCAGGGTCCATTAATCACCAAACCGCTTGTGCTGTAGCGATTTACACTGTCCAACCCCACCTTTTGTTTGCAGGGACAGTGGAAGCTACTTTTTTTTTTCCTCAGCGCTGTAGCTCATTGGGCTGCCCTCGAAGGCTCCCTGATAGCTGCATTGCTGTGTGTACGCCGCTGTGCAAACCAACTGCTTTTTTCAAAGCACAAATCCTCTTGTTCCTTCCTTTCTGCACAGCTAACTTTTTTGTTTGTCCACACTTTTTATTTAATTTGTGCATCAGTCCACTCCTTATTGCTGCCTGCCATACCTGGCTGAGATTACTGCAGGGAGATAGTAATTGTACGACAGTCCCTTTTTTTTTTTTTTTTTAATTCTCCCTAAAAAAATAAGTTGTGGGAGATTAAGATTGGCATTTCTGCTAGAGTGCCATCCCTGTGTGTGCCATCTCTCTCACATAGTGGGCCATAGAAAGCCTTTTTTTTCCTGTTTTTTTTGGGGGGGGTTTATAAATTCTCCCTGAAAAAAAAAATAAAAACAGTGGGAGATTAATATTGGCCTTTGGGCTTGTGTGCCAGTCCTAAGTGTGCCATCTCTCTCTCAAATAGTGGGCCATAGAAAGCCTATTTATTTATTGTTTTTTTTAAATTTGGTTTCTAAATTCTCCCTGAAAAAATAACAAAAAACCGTGGGAGATTAACATTGGCCTTTCTGCTTGTGTGCCCGTCCTGACTCCTGGGTGTGCCATCTCTCTCTCTCAAATAGTGGGCCAAAGAAAGCCTATTTATTTTTTTTTATTTTTTATTTGGTTTCTAAATTCTCCCTGAAAAAATAAAAAAAAACAGTGGGAGATTAATATTGGCCTTTGGGCTTGTGTGCCAGTCCTGAGTGTGCCATCTCTCTCTCAAATAGTGGGCCATAGAAAGCCTATTTATTTATTTTTTTAAAATTTGGTTTCTAAATTCTCCCTGAAAAAATAACAAAAAACCGTGGGAGATTAATATTGGCCTTTCTGCTTGTGTGCCAGTCCTGACTCCTGGGTGTGCCATCTCTCTCTCTCAAATAGTGGGCCATAGAAAGCTTATTTATTTATTTTTTATTTGGTTTCTAAATTCTCCCTGAAAAAAAAAAAAAAAAAAACAGTGGGAGATTAATATTGGCCTTTGGGCTTGTGTGCCAGTCCTGAGTGTGCCATCTCTCTCTCAAATAGTGGGCCATAGAAAGCCTATTTATTTATTTTTTTTAAATTTGGTTTCTAAATTCTCCCTGAAAAAATAACAAAAAACCGTGGGAGATTAATATTGGCCTTTCTGCTTGTGTGCCAGTCCTGACTCCTGGGTGTGCCATCTCTCTCTCTCAAATAGTGGGCCATAGAAAGCCTATTTATTTTTTTTTATTTGGTTTCTAAATTCTCCCTGAAAAAATAAAAAAAAAACAGTGGGAGATTAATATTGGCCTTTGGGCTTGTGTGCCAGTCCTGAGTGTGCCATCTCTCTCTCAAATAGTGGGCCATAGAAAGCCTATTTATTTTTTATTTTAAAAATTTGGTTTCTAAATTCTCCCTGAAAAAATAACAAAAAACCGTGGGAGATTAATATTGGCCTTTCTGCTTGTGTGCCAGTCCTGACTCCTGGGTGTGCCATCTCTCTCAAATTGTGGGCCATAGAAAGCCTATTTATTTTTTTATTTTAAAAATTTGGTTTCTAAATTCTCCCTGAAAAAATAAAAAAAAACAGTGGGAGATTAATATTGGCCTTTCTGCTTGTGTGCCAGTCCTGACTCCTGGGTGTGCCATCTCTCTCTCTCAAACAGTGGGCCATAGAAAGCCTTTTTTTTTTTTTTTTGGTTTCTAAATTCTCCCTTTTAAAATCACAAAAAAAACCAGTGGGAGATTAATATTGGCCTTTCTGCTTGTGTGCCAGTCCTGACTCCTGGGTGTGCCATCTCTCTCTCAAATAGTGGGCCATAGAAAGCCATTTTTTTTTTATTTGGTTTCTAAATTCTCCCTGAAAAAATCAATTTTATTTATTTGGTTTCTAAATTCTCCCTTTTAAAATCACAAAAAAAACAGTGGGAGATTAATATTGGCCTTTCTGCTTGTGTGCCAGTCCTGACTCCTGGGTGTGCCATCTCTCTCTCTCAAATTGTGGCCCATAGAAAGCCTATTTATTTTTTTATTTTAACAATTTGGTTTCTAAATTCTCCCTGAAAAATTCTTTTTTTTAAAATTTGGTTTCTAAATTCTCCCTGAACAAATCTTTATTTTTTTTATTTGGTTTCTAAATTCTCCCTGAAAAAAAAAAAAAAGTGGGAGATTAATATTGACATTTGTGCTTGAGTGACAGTCCTGCGTGTGTGGCATCTCTCTCATTTGGTGCCACCGAAAACAGAGTGTGTAATATTGTGCCTGATTTTCCTTGCGGTCTCACCCACCTGTAAAGGGATATCTAAATCATACTGAAGTTATAGCTCACCGTGTAAGTTGTTTGACAGCAACAAATAAAGTTACTTTGGTTAACTTTTTAAAACAATGAGGAAGTCTGGTGGAAGAGGTTGTGGCCGTGGGCGTTCATTGTCAGCTGGTAATGATGGTAGTGGTAGTGGAGCATCAGGTGGTCGTGGGAAAAAAATATTCCACCTAAGTCTGGAGCTGTGGAGCCAGATTCGTCGTCTGGCTACACAAGGCCTCGAACGCTCCCTTTTCTGAGAGTAGGAAAACCGCTTTTAAAGCCAGAGCAGCAAGAGCAAGTTTTGGCTTACCTTGCTGACTCAGCCTCTAGCTCTTTTGCCTCCTCTTTTGAAGCTGGTAAATGTAAAAGCAGCGCGTCGTTAGTGGATGTTCACGGTCAGGGACAAGTCGCTTCCTTGTCCTCTTTAGTAGTGTTGAGCATTCCGATACCGCAAGTATCGGGTATCGGCCGATATTTGCGGTATCGGAATTCCGATACCGAATTCCGATACTTCCCGCGTATCGGATACCGGAATCGGAAGTTCCCAGAATTCAAATTGAACGCAGCAGCCAATGAGGAATGAATGAAAGTGTGGGCACATCCTGTTTAGCATGGTGGGCATGTAAGTACTGGCAAGGCTGGGATTGGCTGCTGAAATGATGTCACTCTGCACTATAAAAAAGCGCTGCCGCCATTTTGCGCTCACTCTGCTGTGATTTCAGTTAGGGACAGGACGCTGTGTTCTAACTGAGGGCCAGTTGAGCTTGCTAATTGCTTTATTTTCCTTTCCAAAGGCTAATTTAGCAAAACGCTGTGTGTTCTTCACTGTTCACCTTGCTCTTGCCTTGCAGCGCTGTTTTAACAGCATTCTGCAAGGTCTCTGTGTGTGTGTGTGTGTGCAGCTCACTCTGTAGTCTGTGTGCAGCCATATACCCGGTTGTATTCAGCTCAGGGGGGGTTCACACTGCCTCACACAGTTGTTCTTTTTTGCTCTTAGTGCAGCCTGCTGCACATTTTTTCTCAAATTTCCTATTAGTGTTTTTCCACCAGTCTCCAGCTCTATTGTGGAAAAACACTACATAGGATAACCTAGAGGAGGGTTTTTGGGCCTTGCAGCGCCGTTTACGGCTGTCTGCATGGTCTCCGTGTGAGCCCAGCTCGCCCTGTAGTCTGTGTGCAGCCATAGCCGGTTGGATTCAGCTCAGGGTTCGTTACTGGCTCATACCTTGAGAAAAATTTTCCTTTTTTTTCAAATAGTGCAGCCTGTTTAAAATTTGAAAAAAAAAAATTCCTATTAGTGTCTTTCCACTCGTATCCAGCTAAATAGTGGAAAAACACTATATAGGATAACCTAGAGGAGGATTTTTTGGCCTTGCAGCGCCGTTTACGGCTGTCTGCACGGTCTCCGTGTGAGCCCAGCTCGCCCTGTAGTCTGTGTGCAGCCATAGCCGGTTGGATTCAGCTCAGGGTTCGTTACTGGCTCATACCTTGAGAAAAATTTTCCTTTTTTTTCAAATAGTGCAGCCTGTTTAAAATTTGAAAAAAAAAATTCCTATTAGTGTCTTTCCACTCGTATCCAGCTAAATAGTGGAAAAACACTATATAGGATAACCTAGAGGAGGATTTTTTGGCCTTGCAGCGCCGTTTACGGCTGTCTGCACGGTCTCCGTGTGAGCCCAGCTCGCCCTGTAGTCTGTGTGCAGCCATAGCCGGTTGGATTCAGCTCAGGGTTCGTTACTGGCTCATACCTTGAGAAAAATTTCCTTTTTTTTGAAATAGTGCAGCCTGTTTAAAATTTGAAAAAAAAAAATTCCTATTAGTGTCTTTCCACCAGTCTCCAGCTCAATTGTGGAAAAACACTACATAGGATAACCTAGAGGGGTTTTTTTGGGCCTTGCAGCGCCGTTTACGGCTGTCTGCACGGTCTCTGTGTGAGCGCAGCTCGCCCTGTAGTCTGTGTGCAGCCATAGCCGGTTGGATTCAGCTCAGGGTGCGTTACTGCCTCATACCTTGAAAAACAATTTCCTTTTTTTCAAATAGTGCAGCCAGTTTAAAATTTGAAAAAAAAAATTCCTATTAGTGTCTTTCCACTTGTATCCAGCTAAATAGTGGAAAAACACTATATAGGATAACCTAGAGGAGGGTTTTTTGGCCTTGCAGCGCCGTTTACGGCTGTCTGCACGGTCTCCGTGTGATTTAAACTAGCTCTGTAGCCCGATCTGCACCAAAAAAAAAGTTAAGTTCACCAAACACAACTTAACACTTGTGTAGGCCACATTTGAAAAATAATAAAGTTTAGTCCACAATTTACAACATTAGTGTTTCTTACACCTGTTAGGAGGAGCATTACAGGAATAAGCACACTAAGGCCTTAGTACTTTTCTGCTTATCTTTATCTGTCAACCAAGATGAAGAGGGCAGGGAGTAAGGCACGTGGGCGTGGGCGCGGAGCAGGGAGAGGAGCAGGGAGAGGACGTGGTGATTCTGTGCCTGCTGCGGGCGCCGGTGACTCGTCGTCACTCAGTTTCAGCAGGGAACAGTCCTTCATGCGCAGCTTTGTCGGAGAGCGCCGTGCACCGCTGCTGCGTGAAGACCAAATTGAAGCCGTTGTCGGGTGGATGGCAGCTAACGCCTCGGCATCGACTTCAGTTAGTGCCACATCCTCTCAGGCACAGAGCACTGGAGAGCAGCCATCTGTCTCTTCACCACCTGCCAAATTGGCCAGGCAGTCAGAGAGCCCAGGACAGGAGCCGTCTCTACTTCTGTTCTCTGAATCTCTTGGCTTGGAAACAGGGGGCCAGCCAAGCAGCATTGGAGAAATGGAAGAAGAGGCAGTGTGCAGTGATGCCCAACACCTTTTTCTCTCTGACTCTGAAGAGGCAGGTGGGCCAGTGCCTCCGGTGACCACAGCGCAGTACGCATCTGATGATGAAACTCAGGTGCCGCTTTCTCGTGCGTACTGTGCTGCTGAGACTACCCAGGAGGAGCAGTTGGTGGCAGAGGGTAGTGGAGATGATGAGGTCCTTGACCCATCGTGGCGTGAGGAACAGGAAGGTGGTGGGAGCAGCTCAGAGGAAGAGCTTCCTCTTACGGGCCAAAGAGGGAGAGGGAGGGGGAAGACTGCGGAGCCTGTAGCCTCCACTTTGGCACCCGTTAGGAGCCTGTCTCTTTCCAAAGCCAAAAAGGGCGCTCCCAAGACTTGCAGTGCCTGGTCCTTTTTTGACACAGTTGCAGATGACATTTGTTTTGTCAAATGCAAGCTGTGTCATCAGAAAGTAAAAAGAGGGAAAAATGTCAGCAACCTCAATACCACAAATATGTGGAAACATGTGCGGACCAGGCACGCGGTGGAGTTACAGAAACACACTGAAGATGTAGGCCAACCAACAGCGGCAGCTACCACCTCTTCAGCTCGTGTTGCCTCTTCCTCCAGCTCACGCACAGCTGGTTTGGCTTCCTCCCAGAGACCTTGTGTAATTCCACCCACAGCACCACCTTCCCAGTCATCCTCACACTCCCAGCCTAGTCTACAGCCATCGGTAGTACAGGCATGGGAGAAAAGGCGGGCATTCTCGGCAAACCACCCCCGAGCACAGGCTCTGAATGCAGGCATTGCCAAACTGTTGTCCCTGGAAATGCTCTCGTTCAGGCTGGTGGAGACTGACAGCTTCCGTGACTTGATGGCATTGGCAGTCCCACAGTACAAGGTGCCCAGCCGCTTTTACTTCAGCAGGCAGGCTGTCCCTGCCCTGCACAGGCATGTTGAGGCAAACATAAAACATGCACTACTGAACGCCGTCAGTAGCAAGGTCCACCTCACCACCGATGCGTGGACCAGTCAGCATGGACAGGGGCGATATGTTTCCCTCACTGCCCATTGGGTTAATGTTGTTGAGCCAGGTACAGATCGTGCGAGTGGCGCAGGACGTGTCCTGCCCACTCCAAGGATTGCAGGAATCCAGTCTGTACGCATCGACTCCTCCTCTTACACCAGTTCCTCTGATTCCTCTCTGCAGGATCCGTCACAGTCCACCCCCACATGGACCCGTGAACGTTTACCTATGACCGACATGAGCACAGCCGTGGCCAAACGTCAGCAGGCCGTCTTGAAACTAGTTTCATTGGGGCATCGAAGCCACACAGCGCAGGAGCTCTGGAATGCCATCAAGCAGGAGAGCGATGTGTGGTTACTGCCAGCGAATCTCCAGCCAGGCATGGTAGTGTGTGACAATGGCCAAAATCTGGTGGCAGCTTTGGCCCTTGGCAACCTCACTCACATCCCATGTCTGGCACATGTGCTCAATTTGGTTGTGCAGAGTTTTCTGAGGGACTATCCGGATCTTGATGCCCTGCTGCACAAGGTCCGCCTAGAGTGTGCTCACTTGCGGCGTTCCAGCTTGGCCAGATCCCGCATTGCTGCTCTGCAGCGCAGATTCCGCCTTCCGGAACACCGCATCATATGTGACCTACCTACCCGGTGGAATTCCACGTTACATATGTTGGAGCGGTTGTGTGAGCAGCAGCAAGCAGTTATGGAGTACCAGCTGCATCAGGCGCAAAGAAGTCGCAGTCAGCGCCGATCAGACTTCACAACCACAGAGTGGGCCACTCTGAAGGACGTCTGCCAGGTTTTGCGTCCTTTTGATTATTCCACGCGGATGGCAAGTGCAGATGATGCACTAGTCAGCATGACTGTCCCCCTTATCTGCCTGCTTCAGCAAACTTTGCAAGGGTTAAGGGATGATGTGGTGGAAGAGGTGGAGGATGAGGAGTCACCTTTTCCATCAGCTTCTGGAGAGTCAGCGCCACGTGGTTCCTCACAAAGGGGTACGCAGGGGCCAATTTGTGAGGAGGATGAGGAGGAGTCAATGGACGAGGAAGAGCTCCGTCCAGAGGAGGGAGCAACACAATTGTCCAGTGGTCAGTGTGTACAGCGAGGGTGGGGTGATGACGAGCGGGCAGAGATCATGTCTCAAGCAGGGGACAGCGTTTCTGGGCCGGTTGGCACTCTGCAGCACATGGTGGATTTTATGCTGCAGTGCCTGAGAAACGACCGCCGCATCGACCACATTCTCAACATGCCTGATTATTGGGTGTTCACCCTCCTCGATCCTCGCTACCGGGACAACGTCCAAAACCTCATCCCTGCGTTGACCCGGGAGCGTAAATTGCGGGAGTACCACGACACACTGGTGAATTCCATCATCTTCTCCTGTCCAACTGAGAGGAGTGCTGCTAGTGCTTTACAAAGCAGCTCAGTGCGTCGAGGCAGTGGGGGAGGCTCTGCCCAAAGAGGGAGCAGAAGCAGTGCCTCTGCCCAAGGCAAGCCCAGTATGGCACAACTCTGGCACACTTTTGTGTGCCCGCCCCAAATGTCTACACCATCACTGGCGGCTCCAGTCAGCAGGAGGCAACGGTTCCGTCAGATGGTGACAGACTACATGGCTTGCCCTCTTACTGTACTCCCCGACGGCTCTTCCCCGTTCAAGTTTTGGGTCTCTAAGCTGGATACATGGCCAGAGCTAAGTCAGTATGCATTGGAGGTGCTGGTTTGCCCTGCGGCTAGTGTCTTATCGGAACGTGTCTTTAGTGCCGCAGGTGGTGTACTAACAGACCGTCGCATGCGACTATCCTCCGATAACGTTGACCGGCTTACTTTCCTGAAAATGAACCAGGCCTGGATCTCGCAGGAATTTGCCACTCCTCTGCCTGATTAATTAATTGGGTGCCATCCAGGTCTTCTGCTGTGTTCATCTTTCTACCACCTGAAATGCTATTCCTGGGCTCCAACACCGCCAGTTGCGGCTCAGAAGTGCAGGCTGCACAGTCAAAACATACGACCCAGTGTTATTGGGTTTCAGTAACGTCAGCTGATCCCCAGCTGTGTAGCCGGCAATGTGTCCTGCGACCGCTACGCTGGCACAACAACCTGAATGTAAGGGAACCTGCCCCCCCACCCCCCCCGTCGTTTGTTACTGAAAGAGCCATCTTGTGCAGCAGTAATGCTGCACAAGGAAAAGGTAGCTATTTTTTTTGGGCTCCTTGCACACGCAGAACTTAACACTTATAAAATGTGTTCACTGATACCGTTATACCGTCCCAGAGCTGGGACTTTCCTTCGTAATGTGACGCAGCACAGCCGTCATTCCTACCCCCTTGGTGCCATGCGCTGCCTCCTCAGCGTTGTTTTAAGCTGTCACGGAGCCTGCGCAGTTCTGTTATCCCTTGGCCATGTCCTATTTGCGCTGCCTGTCTTCTGACATAATTTGGTGTCAGGCTGGCTGCGCCTGTGCGGCCGCGCTGCCATAGATCCCGCCTCGCAGTGTCTTCTGATTGAGTCACACTGCGGGCCTGGGATCCATGGGCATGCGCAGTGCATATCTTCCCCTCGGGCTCTCGCTCATTTCCCTCCGCCTTCTTTAGACTGTGCGCCGTCAGCTGATCCCTAATAGCATGCCACGGCCGTGACAACGCACAGTCTGAAGAAGAGGGAAGGAGGGGAGTGAGAGTCGAGGATATGCACTGTGCATGCCCATGGATCCAAGGCCCGCAGTGGGATTACGTTAGACGAGACTGCGAGGTGGGATCTGGAGCAGCGTGGACGCACAGGCACTGACAGCCTGACACCAAATTATGTCAGAAGACAGGCAGCGCTAATTGGGCATGGCCAAGGGCTAACAGAACAGCGCAGGCTCCGTGACAGCTTAAAACAACGCTGAGGAGGCAGCACACGGCACCAAGGGGATAGGAATGACAGCTGTGCTGTGTCCCATTACGAAGGAAATTCGCACCTCCGGGACGGTTTAACGGTATAAGGGGACACATTTTTAGTGTTTACTTCTGTGTTTGCAAGGAGCATAATTAAAAGAGCAACCTTTTCCTTTTGCATCCTTAGCGCTGCACAAGATGGCTCTTTCAGCTACAAACGTCTTGGGGGGGGGGTTAAAGGTTCCCTTTCAACTTGCTCCAATCAGGCTTCAGCCTACACTCTGTTCCTCTGCTCCTCCTGCTGTCCCTGGGCTCTAACACCGCCAGTTGGTGCCTGGAAGTGCTGTGTGCACAGTCAACAGTCGCTCCTCTGTTATTGGGGTTCAGTAACGTCAGCTGATCCCCAGCTGTGTGTGCGGTAATACCTCCAATCTGCTCCTCCTGCTGTCCCTGGGCTCTAACAACGCCAGTTGGTGCCTGGAAGTGCTGTGTGCACAGTCAACAGTCGCTCCTCTGTTATTGGGGTTCAGTAACGTCAGCTGATCCCCAGCTGTGTGTGCGGTAATACCTCCAATCTGCTCCTCCTGCTGTCCCTGGGCTCTAACACCGCCAGTTGGTGCCTGGAAGTGCTGTGTGCACAGTCAACAGTCGCTCCTCTGTTATTGGGGTTCAGTAACGTCAGCTGATCCCCAGCTGTGTGTGCGATAATACCTCCAATCTGCTCCTCCTGCTGTCCCTGGGCTCTAACACCGCCAGTTGGTGCCTGGAAGTGCTGTGTGCACAGTCAACAGTCGCTCCTCTGTTATTGGGGTTCAGTAACGTCAGCTGATCCCCAGCTGTGTATCCGGCAACGTGTCATGCGACCGCCACGCTGGCACAACTAAAATGTAAGGGGACCTGTCCCCCCCCCCCCCCCCAGGCGTTTGTTACTGAAAGAGCCACCATGTGCAGCACTAATACTGCACAAGGGAAAGGTCGCTCTTGAAATTATGCTCCTTGGAAACGCTGAACTACACACTCATGTAATGTGTCCCCTCACACCGTCCAACCGTCCCAGAGGTGGGACTTTCCTTTGTAATGTGACGCAGCACAGCCGTCATTGCTACCCCCTTGGCACCGTGCGCTGCCTCCTTAGCGTTGTTTGATTCCGTCATGGACCCTGCACTGTTATGTTCTCCCTTGGCCATGCACAGTTTGCGCTGCCCGTCCTCTGACATCATTTGTTGTTGTCCTGGCTGCGCCTGTGCGTCCACGCTGCCCGAAATCCCACCTCGCAGTGTCGTCTAATGTGATCCCACAGTGGGCCTGGTATCCATGGCCATGCGCAGTGCATATACTAGCCTCTCATTCCCCTTCTTCATGCTTCTTCAGACTAGGCAGCGTCAGCTGATCCCTAATAGCATGCCACGGCCGTGACGCCGCACAGTCTGAAGAAGCATGAAGGAGGTTAGTGAGAGGCGATGATATGCACTGCGCATGCCCATGGATCCCTGGCCCGCAGTGGGATTACATTTGATGACACTGCAAGGTTGGATCTCGGGCAGCTTTGACGCACAGGCACTGCCAGCCTGACACCTAAATGATGTCAGAAGACGGGCACCGCTAACTGTGCATGGCCAAGGGATAACATTACAGCGCGGGCTCCGTGACAGAACCAAACAACGTTGAGGAGGTGGCGCACGGCACCAAGGGGGTTGGAATGACGGCTGTGCTGTGTCACATTACAAAGGAAAGTCCCACTTCCGGGATGGTTTGACGGTGTGAGGGGACACATTATATGAGTGTGTACTTCAGCGTTTGCAAGGAGCATTATTTTCGGAGCCACCATTTTCCATGTGCAGTATTACTGCTGTACAAGATGGCTCTTTCAGCAACAAATGCCTGGGGGGGGTTAAAGGTTCCCTTTACACTTGCTCCACTGCAGGCTTCGGCCTACACTCTGCTCCTCTTTGATTCCCTGGGTTTCAACACTGTCAGTTGACACCTGGAAGTGTTGTCTACACAGAAAAAACACTAGGTGATGTGTCAGTGGGGTTCAGCACCGCCAGCTGTTCCCCTGCTGTGTAGTCGGCATCGTGTCCAGCACAAGCCACGCTGGCACAACCGACCAAAAGCTTCCACCAGTGCAGGCTTCGGCCTACACT
This sequence comes from Ranitomeya imitator, assembly GCF_032444005.1. Taxonomy (NCBI): domain Eukaryota; kingdom Metazoa; phylum Chordata; class Amphibia; order Anura; family Dendrobatidae; genus Ranitomeya; species Ranitomeya imitator. The sequence continues at coordinate 1,223,626,662 of NC_091282.1, read as the reverse complement.
TTGCTCCTCTCCTCCTCCTGCTGACCCTGGGCTCAAACACCGCTAGTTTTTGCCCGGAACTGCTAGCTGCACAGAGAAAAACACCAGCTAATGTGTTAGTGGGGTTCAGCAACGCCAGCTGTTCCCCTGCTGTGTAGCTGGCAACGTGTCCTGCAAACGCCACGCAGGCACATGAACTGAAATTGAAGGGAGCCTGGCCCCCTCTCCCCCAGGTGTTTCTATGTATAACAGCCACCTTGTACAGCAGTACTGCTGCATTTGTACAAGGTGGCTGACTTTTTATCCTTGCCCACGTGGAACTCAACACGTACAAAATGTGTCTCTTTGAGACCATTCCACTGTCCCTGAGGTGTGACTTTCCTTTCTAATGATACGCAGCACCCCCCTTGGTAGCGCTTCCCGTCTTCTGACATCATCGGTTGGCTAGTTGCGCCTGTGCGTCCGCCCTGCCTGAATAAAATGCTCCTCGTTGTCTTAATTATTTTGACTGCGAGGGTGTGATTGATGGGCACGAGCAGTGCATATCTTCGCCTGTCTTAACTCATCTCCTTCCGCCTTCTTCAGACTGTGCAGCCTCATGGCCGCGGCATGCGAGAAGGGATCAGATGAGGCCGCCCAGTCTGAAGCAGGTGTAAGGACATGTGTGAGCGGCAAACATATTTAGTGCACCAGGGCACGAATCCCAGCACCGCAGTGTGATTTTTTGAAAACACACTGTGGGTCTGGGATTCATGTCCATCGCTAACCGCAACGGCCAACATAACATGAAGTCAGAAGACAGGAAGCGCTCACAGCGCATGGCCAAGGGATCACACAATAGCGCAGACTCCTGTACAGCAACTAACAACGCTCAGGAAGCTGCGCCCATGCAAAAAGGTGTTGTTTTCGACACCTGTGCTGCTTTTCTTTAAAAAGCAGAGTCACGCCTCCACTACTGTTTAACAGTATAATGGGCTACATAGTGTACGTGTTGCATTCAGCGTGTGCAAGTAGACAAATTAAGAGAGCAACCTTTTACTTGTGCAGCATTAATGCTGCAGAAGGAGTGGCTCTTGTACTTTGTAACACCTGAGGGGGGGTTAAAGGTAACCTTTGAAATTGGTTCAACTAGGCTTCGGCCTACACTCTGCTCCTCTCCTCCTCCTGCTGACCCTGGGCTCTAACAACGCTAGTTTTTGCCCGGAAATGCTAGCTGCACAGAGAAAAACACCATCCAATGTGTTTGTGGGGTTCAGCAACGCCAGCTGTTTCCCTGCTGTGTAGCTTGCATCGTGTCCAGCACAAGCCACGCTGGCACAACCGACCAAAAGCTGCCACCAGTGCAGGCTTCGGCCTACACTTTGCTCCTCTCCTCCTCCTGCTGACCCTGGGCTCTAACACCGCTAGTTTTTGCCCGGAAATGCGAGCTGCACAGAGAAAAACACCAGTCAATGTGTCAGTGGGGTTCAGCAACGCCAGCTGTTCCCCCGCTGTGTAGCCGGCATCGTGTCCAGCACAAGCCACGCTGGCACAACCGACCAAAAGCTGCCACCAGTGCAGGCTTCGGCCTACACTTTGCTCCTCTCCTCCTCCTGCTGACCCTGGGCTCTAACACCGCTAGTTTTTGCCCGGACATGCAATCTGCACAGAGAAAAACACCAGTCAATGTGTCAGTGGGGTTCAGCACCGCCAGCTGTTCCCCCGCTGTGTAGCCGGCATCGTGTCCAGCACAAGCCACGCTGGCACAACCGACCAAAAGCTGCCACCAGTGCAGGCTTCGGCCTACACTTTGCTCCTCTCCTCCTCCTGCTGACCCTGGGCTCTAACACCGCTAGTTTTTGCCCGGACATGCAATCTGCACAGAGAAAAACACCAGTCAATGTGTCAGTGGGGTTCAGCAACGCCAGCTGTTCCCCTGCTGTGTAGCTTGCAACGTGACCTGCAAACGCCACGCAGGCACATGAACTGAAATTGAAGGGAGCCTGCCCCCCACCCCCAGGTGTTTCTATGTATAACAGCCACCTTGTACAGCAGTACTGCTGCATTTGTACAAGGTGGCTGACTTTTTCTCCTTGCCCACGTGGAACTCAACACGTACAAAATGTGTCTCATTAGAGACCATTACAATGTCCCTGAGGTGTGACTTTCCTTTGTAATGACACGCAGCACCCCCATTGTTAGCGCTGCCCGTCTTCTGACATCATTGGTTGGCTGCCTGTGCCTGTGCGTCCGCCCTGCCCGACACAACGCCCCTCGTTGTCTCATATTTTGGATGCGAGGGTGTTATTGATGGGCATGTGCAGTGCATATGTTTGCCTGTTTTAAGTCACCTCCTTCCGCCTTCTTCAGACTGGGTGTCCTCATGGCCGCGGCATGCGATAAGGGATCAGATGAGGCCGCCCAGTCTGAAGCAGGTGTAAGGACATGTGTGAGCGGCAAACATATTTAGTGCACAAGGGCAAGAATCCCAGCACCGCAGTGTGATTTTTTAAAAAAACACTGTGGGTCTGGGATTCATGTCCACCGCTAACCGCAACGGCCAACATGAAATGAGGTCAGAAGACAGGAAGCGCTCACAGCGCATGGCCAAGGGATCACACAATAGCGCAGACTCCTGTACAGCAAATAACAACGCTCAGGAAGCTGCGCCCATGCAAAAAGGTGTTGTTTTCGACACCTGTGCTGCTTTTCTTTAAAAAGCAGAGTCACGCCTCCACTACTGTTTAACAGTATAATGGGCTACATAGTGTACGTGTTGCATTCAGCGTGTGCAAGTAGACAAATTAAGAGAGCAACCTTTTACTTGTGCAGCATTAATGCTGCAGAAGGAGTGGCTCTTGTACTTTGTAACACCTGAGGGGGGGTTAAAGGTAACCTTTGAAATTGGTTCAACTAGGCTTCGGCCTACACTCTGCTCCTCTCCTCCTCCTGCTGACCATGGGCTCTAACACCGCTAGTTTTTGCCCGGAAATGCTAGCTGCACAGAGAAAAACAACAGCCAATGTGTTAGTGGGGTTCAGCACCGCCAGCTGTTCCCCCGCTGTGTGGCCGGCATCGTGTCCAGCACAAGCCACGCTGGCACAACCGACCAAAAGCTGCCACCAGTGCAGGCTTCGGCCTACACTTTGCTCCTCTCCTCCTCCTGCTGACCCTGGGCTCTAACACCGCTAGTTTTTGCCCGGAAATGCTAGCTGCACAGAGAAAAACACCAGCCAATGTGTTAGTGGGGTTCAGCACCGCCAGCTGTTCCCCCGCTGTGTAGCCGGCATCGTGTCCAGCACAAGCCACGCTGGCACAACCGACCAAAAGCTGCCACCAGTGCAGGCTTCGGCCTACACTTTGCTCCTCTCCTCCTCCTGCTGACCCTGGGCTCTAACACCGCTAGTTTTTGCCCGGACATGCAATCTGCACAGAGAAAAACACCAGTCAATGTGTCAGTGGGGTTCAGCAACGCCAGCTGTTCCCCTGCTGTGTAGCTTGCAACATGACCTGCAAACGCCACGCAGGCACATGAGCTGAAATTGAAGGGAGCCTGGCCCCCACCCCCAGGTGTTTCTATGTATAACAGCCACCTTGTACAGCAGTACTGCTGCATTTGTACAAGGTGGCTGATGTTTTCTCCTTGCCCACGTGGAACTCAACACGTACAAAATTTGTCTCTTTGAGAACATTCCACTGTCCCTGAGGTGTGACTTTCCTTTCTAATGATACGCAGCACCCCCCTTGGTAGCGCTTCCCGTCTTCTGACATCATTGGTTGGCTAGTTGCGCCTGTTCGTCCGCCCTGCCTGAATAAAATGCTCCTCGTTGTCTTACTTATTTTGACTGCGAGGGTGTGATTGATGGGCACGAGCAGTGCATATCTTCGCCTGTCTTAACTCATCTCCTTCCGCCTTCTTCAGACTGTGCAGCTTCATGGCCGCGGCATGCGAGAAGGGATCAGCAGAGGCCTCCCAGTCTGAAGCAGGTGTAAGGACGTGTGTGAGCGGCCAAAATATTTACTGCTCAAGGCCACGAATCCCAGCACCGCAGTGTGGCTTTATGAAAAGACACTGTGGGTCTGGGATTTATGGCCATCGTTAACCGCACCGGCCAACATGAAATGATGTCATAAGATGGACAGCGCTAACAGGGCATTGCCAAGGGATAACACAAGAGCGCAGACTCCTGTACAGCAAATAACAACGCTCAGGAAGCTGCGCCCATGCAAAAAGGTGTTGTTTTCGACACCTGTGCTGCTTTTCTTTAAAAAGCAGAGTCACGCCTCCACTACTGTTTAACAGTATAATGGGCTACATAGTGTACGTGTTGCATTCAGCGTGTGCAAGTAGACAAATTAATAGAGCAACCTTTCACTTGTGCAGCATTAATACTGCACAATGTTTGTCTCTTGTACTTTGTAACACCTGAGGGGGGGGTTAAAGGTTTCCTTTGAAATTGGTTCAACTAGGCTTCGGCCTACACTCTGCTCCTCTCCTCCTCCTGCTGACCCTGGGCTCTAACAACGCTAGTTTTTGCCCGGAAGTGCTAGCTGCACAGAGAAAAACACACGCCATTGTGTTTGTGGGGTTCAGCAACGTCAGTTGTTCCCCCAGTGTGTAGCCGGCAAAGTGTCCTGCAAACGCAACGCAGACACAAAGCTGCCTCCAGTCCAGGCTTCGGCCTACACTCATCTCCCCCTGCTTACCCTTTGCTCCAACACCGCTAGTTGGGGCTCTAGGAAGACAATCTTTAATAGGCAAGGCAACGCATCCGGGTTCCAGCACCGTCAGCTGGTCCTCGGTCGTGCCATTGGCTCTTGCACACTGGGGCAACGCATCTGGGTTCCAGCACCGCCAGCTGGTTCTCGGCAGTGTTCTTGTCACAGGTACTCCCTCGTGCCAAGCCTGGTTTCAGCACCGTCAGCTGTTTCTGGGTTGTGTCAACTTCACTGAGACGCCTATGCTTGCCCCGTCGTGGTGCGGTCGGGTTAGCCAACTCCAGGGTGCCTCCAGTTTAGGAGCTTCCTATGTGGGCTGCGTGAACTGGTAGTCAAGGCTGGTTCTGTAGTGCCAGTAGGCCCAGCTCCCCCTGTAGGACTGTTGGGGTTCGGTAACTGCGGCTGCCTCGCGGCCTAGCTGTTCTCTCCTCTCCAGTGGACCTTCGGGTCCACCACCTGGTTCCAGCACCGTCAGCTGGTTCCGGGCCGAGCCTTTGGCTTAGGTGCCTCCTCCTGGGTATCCGAGTTCCGCCAACGCCAGGCGGTCCTTGGTAGTGCTTTTAAGCGCGGGCACCTACAGCTTAGTAACCGGGTTCCAGCACCGTCAGCTGGTCCTCGGTCATGCCATTGGCTCTTGCACACTGGGGCAACGCATCTGGGTTCCAGCACCGCCAGCTGGTTCTCGGCAGTGTTCTTGTCACAGGTACTCCCTCGTGCCAAGCCTGGTTTCAGCACCGTCAGCTGTTTCTGGGTTGTGTCAACCTCACTGAGACGCCTATGCTTGCCCCGTCGTGGTGCGGTCGGGTTAGCCAACTCCAGGGTGCCTCCAGTTTAGGAGCTTCCTATGTGGGCTGCGTGAACTGGTAGTCAAGGCTGGTTCTGTAGTGCCAGTAGGCCCAGCTCCCCCTGTAGGACTGTTGGGGTTCGGTAACTGCGGCTGCCTCGCGGCCTAGCTGTTCTCTCCTCTCCAGTGGACCTTCGGGTCCACCACCTGGTTCCAGCACCGTCAGCTGGTTCCGGGCCGAGCCTTTGGCTTAGGTGCCTCCTCCTGGGTATCCGAGTTCCGCCAACGCCAGGCGGTCCTTGGTAGTGCTTTTAAGCGCGGGCACCTACAGCTTAGTAACCGGGTTCCAGCACCGTCAGCTGGTCCTCGGTCATGCCATTGGCTCTTGCACACTGGGGCAACGCATCTGGGTTCCAGCACCGCCAGCTGGTTCTCGGCAGTGTTCTTGTCACAGGTACTCCCTCGTGCCAAGCCTGGTTTCAGCACCGTCAGCTGTTTCTGGGTTGTGTCAACCTCACTGAGACGCCTATGCTTGCCCCGTCGTGGTGCGGTCGGGTTAGCCAACTCCAGGGTGCCTCCAGTTTAGGAGCTTCCTATGTGGGCTGCGTGAACTGGTAGTCAAGGCTGGTTCTGTAGTGCCAGTAGGCCCAGCTCCCCCTGTAGGACTGTTGGGGTTCGGTAACTGCGGCTGCCTCGCGGCCTAGCTGTTCTCTCCTCTCCAGTGGACCTTCGGGTCCACCACCTGGTTCCAGCACCGTCAGCTGGTTCCGGGCCGAGCCTTTGGCTTAGGTGCCTCCTCCTGGGTATCCGAGTTCCGCCAACGCCAGGCGGTCCTTGGTAGTGCTTTTAAGCGCGGGCACCTACAGCTTAGTAACCGGGTTCCAGCACCGTCAGCTGGTCCTCGGTCGTGCCATTGGCTCTTGCACACTGGGGCAACGCATCTGGGTTCCAGCACCGCCAGCTGGTTCTCGGCAGTGTTCTTGTCACAGGTACTCCCTCGTGCCAAGCCTGGTTTCAGCACCGTCAGCTGTTTCTGGGTTGTGTCAACCTCACTGAGACGCCTATGCTTGCCCCGTCGTGGTGCGGTCGGGTTAGCCAACTCCAGGGTGCCTCCAGTTTAGGAGCTTCCTATGTGGGCTGCGTGAACTGGTAGTCAAGGCTGGTTCTGTAGTGCCAGTAGGCCCAGCTCCCCCTGTAGGACTGTTGGGGTTCGGTAACTGCGGCTGCCTCGCGGCCTAGCTGTTCTCTCCTCTCCAGTGGACCTTCGGGTCCACCACCTGGTTCCAGCACCGTCAGCTGGTTCCGGGCCGAGCCTTTGGCTTAGGTGCCTCCTCCTGGGTATCCGAGTTCCGCCAACGCCAGGCGGTCCTTGGTAGTGCTTTTAAGCGCGGGCACCTACAGCTTAGTAACCGGGTTCCAGCACCGTCAGCTGGTCCTCGGTCGTGCCATTGGCTCTTGCACACTGGGGCAACGCATCTGGGTTCCAGCACCGCCAGCTGGTTCTCGGCAGTGTTCTTGTCACAGGTACTCCCTCGTGCCAAGCCTGGTTTCAGCACCGTCAGCTGTTTCTGGGTTGTGTCAACCTCACTGAGACGCCTATGCTTGCCCCGTCGTGGTGCGGTCGGGTTAGCCAACTCCAGGGTGCCTCCAGTTTAGGAGCTTCCTATGTGGGCTGCGTGAACTGGTAGTCAAGGCTGGTTCTGTAGTGCCAGTAGGCCCAGCTCCCCCTGTAGGACTGTTGGGGTTCGGTAACTGTGGCTGCCTCGCGGCCTAGCTGTTCTCTCCTCTCCAGTGGACCTTCGGGTCCACCACCTGGTTCCAGCACCGTCAGCTGGTTCCGGGCCGAGCCTTTGGCTTAGGTGCCTCCTCCTGGGTATCCGAGTTCCGCCAACGCCAGGCGGTCCTTGGTAGTGCTTTTAAGCGCGGGCAACTACAGCTTAGTAACCGGGTTCCAGCACCGTCAGCTGGTCCTCGGTCGTGCCATTGGCTCTTGCACACTGGGGCAACGCATCTGGGTTCCAGCACCGCCAGCTGGTTCTCGGCAGTGTTCTTGTCACAGGTACTCCCTCGTGCCAAGCCTGGTTTCAGCACCGTCAGCTGTTTCTGGGTTGTGTCAACCTCACTGAGACGCCTATGCTTGCCCCGTCGTGGTGCGGTCGGGTTAGCCAACTCCAGGGTGCCTCCAGTTTAGGAGCTTCCTATGTGGGCTGCGTGAACTGGTAGTCAAGGCTGGTTCTGTAGTGCCAGTAGGCCCAGCTCCCCCTGTAGGACTGTTGGGGTTCGGTAACTGCGGCTGCCTCGCGGCCTAGCTGTTCTCTCCTCTCCAGTGGACCTTCGGGTCCACCACCTGGTTCCAGCACCGTCAGCTGGTTCCGGGCCGAGCCTTTGGCTTAGGTGCCTCCTCCTGGGTATCCGAGTTCCGCCAACGCCAGGCAGTCCTTGGTAGTGCTTTTAAGCGCGGGCACCTACAGCTTAGTAACCGGGTTCCAGCACCGTCAGCTGGTCCTCGGTCGTGCCATTGGCTCTTGCACACTGGGGCAACGCATCTGGGTTCCAGCACCGCCAGCTGGTTCTCGGCAGTGTTCTTGTCACAGGTACTCCCTCGTGCCAAGCCTGGTTTCAGCACCGTCAGCTGTTTCTGGGTTGTGTCAACCTCACTGAGACGCCTATGCTTGCCCCGTCGTGGTGCGGTCGGGTTAGCCAACTCCAGGGTGCCTCCAGTTTAGGAGCTTCCTATGTGGGCTGCGTGAACTGGTAGTCAAGGCTGGTTCTGTAGTGCCAGTAGGCCCAGCTCCCCCTGTAGGACTGTTGGGGTTCGGTAACTGCGGCTGCCTCGCGGCCTAGCTGTTCTCTCCTCTCCAGTGGACCTTCGGGTCCACCACCTGGTTCCAGCACCGTCAGCTGGTTCCGGGCCGAGCCTTTGGCTTAGGTGCCTCCTCCTGGGTATCCGAGTTCCGCCAACGCCAGGCGGTCCTTGGTAGTGCTTTTAAGCGCGGGCACCTACAGCTTAGTAACCGGGTTCCAGCACCGTCAGCTGGTCCTCGGTCGTGCCATTGGCTCTTGCACACTGGGGCAACGCATCTGGGTTCCAGCACCGCCAGCTGGTTCTCGGCAGTGTTCTTGTCACAGGTACTCCCTCGTGCCAAGCCTGGTTTCAGCACCGTCAGCTGTTTCTGGGTTGTGTCAACTTCACTGAGACGCCTATGCTTGCCCCGTCGTGGTGCGGTCGGGTTAGCCAACTCCAGGGTGCCTCCAGTTTAGGAGCTTCCTATGTGGGCTGCGTGAACTGGTAGTCAAGGCTGGTTCTGTAGTGCCAGTAGGCCCAGCTCCCCCTGTAGGACTGTTGGGGTTCGGTAACTGCGGCTGCCTCGCGGCCTAGCTGTTCTCTCCTCTCCTGTGGGCCTTCGGATCCACCACCTGGTTCCAGCACCGTCAGCTGGTTCTAGGCAGTGTCTTTTGCTCTTGTACCTTCTGCTCCCCATCCTGGTTCCAGTAACGTCAGCTGGTTCCGGGCAGAGCCTTTGGCTTAGGTGCCTCCTTCTGGGTATCCAAGTTCCACCAACGTCAGGTGGTCCTTGGTAGTGCTTTCAGGCACGGGTACCTCCTGCTTAGTAACCGGGTTCCAGTAACGTCAGCTGGTCCTCGGTAGTTCCATTGGCTCTTGGACCTTCGGCTACCCATCCGGGTTCCAGTACCGTCAGCTGGTTCTCGGCAGTGTCTTTTGCTCTTGTACCTTCTGCTCCCCATCCTGGTTCCAGTAACGTCAGCTGGTTCCGGGCAGAGCCTTTGGCTTAGGTGCCTCCTTCTGGGTATCCGAGTTCCGCCAACGTCAGGCGGTCCTTGGTAGTGCTTTTTAGCACGGGTACCTCCTGCTTAGTAACCGGGTTCCAGTAACGTCAGCTGGTCCTCGGTAGTTCCATAGGCTCTTGAACCTTCGGGTAGCCATCCGAGTTCCAGTTCCATCAGCTGGTTCTTGGCATTTTCACAGCCTTCTTGTACCTTCTGCTACATTTCCAAGTTTAAGACCCTAAAGTCGACGACCCGGAAGACCACCCCGATGACGACGACGACGACCCGGAAGACCACCCCGATGACGACGACGACGGCGGCGGAGACGACGACGGCGGAGACGACGACGACGGCGGAGACGACGACGACGGCGGAGACGACGACGGCGGAGACGACGACGGCGGAGACGACGACGGCGGAGATGACGACACTGAAGACGACGACCCTGGAGACGACGACATGGAAGACCGAGAAGCAGAAGAACAAGAGGCTGCAGAACAAAGAGCAGAAGAACATTAAGCATAAGACTTAATATCAGAGCAAAAGATATTATATAAATTATATGCAGAAGAAGACTAAGCAGTGTATGGGGGTGAGTCCGTTCCTCCTCGTGGTGCCCCTGGATAAAGCCTGATGCTGCAGGCCAAACTGAACGCGGACAAATGTAACTTTTGTGACTGGCAGAACGGAAGGTGTAATCTTCCAACTTTTATAGATAACAACTACGGGAATGCCTGAGGCTGTCACAAATGAGAATATGAAGAAGAAGTAGAATAGGAAGAACAATAACAGTGGAATAAAAAGAATATGTAGAATAGGAAGAATAATAATAGTTGAAGAAAATGAATATGAAGAATGTAATTAAAAAAAAAAAATAGGTAGAAGATGAAGAAGATGAATAAGGTGAAGAAGTTGATGTCAAAGATGCTGATGATGATGAAGATGAAAGTGTGGGAAAAGGAAAAAAAGAAGGGGAAGGTCGTGGAATAGTGAAACATCAATATCTGACAAAATAAAAAAAAATTTACATAGTCAATATCTTTTTCAATCCGAACGTCTTTAAAAAAAAAAAAATCATGCTATTCTATTTGATTGGGCTAATCCTCATTGCCTTTAATGTCTCCGCCACCTCCCCCAATACATCCTACATTATTCTTAGTTGTTTTCCTTCATGTAGAATGAACCTACAAGGAAAGAAAGGGTTTATTTTAATTCCGATATTTTGGTCCCATTGACTTGCATTGGGATCGGGTATCGGTATCGGCGATATCCGATATTTTTTGAATATCGGCCGATCCAAACCGATACCGATACTTTCCGATATCGGAAGGTATCGCTCAACACTACTCTTTAGCAAAAACAACAACAGAGAAGGATGCAGCAGGCGACACAACGGGTTACTCCATGGAGCTCTTTACACATACCGTTCCTGGCTTAGAAAGTGAAACAGTTAACAGGCCATGGCCATTACAAGTTGAATCTGACATGGAGTGCACTGATGCACAGCCACAGCCAGACTACTATGCTGGTCCTTTGACTCAGACCACAACATTGCCCTCGCAGGGTACTGATCCAGAATCAGACCCTGATGAGACTATGTTGCCCCGTCACGAACGCTATACCACCGACTTACACGGTGACACAGACGAAGTTGCACATGAGCTAGAAGAGGAGGTTATAGATGACCCAGTTGTTGACCCCGATTGGCAGCCATTGGGGGAACAGGGTGCAGGCGGCAGTAGTTTTGAAGCAGAGGAGGAGGGGACGCAGCAGGCATCAACATCGCAACAGGTTCCATCTGCCGGGCCCGTAGATGGGACAAAACGCGTGTCAAAGCCAAAACGTGTTGGAGGACAGTGTGGCCATCCGGTTAAAGCTCAGTCTGCAATTCCTGAAAAGGGATCCGATGCTCGAAAGAGTGCAGTCTGGCATTTTTTTAAACAACATCCAATTGATCAGCGCAAAGTCATCTGTCAAAAATGTTCAACTACCTTAAGCAAATGTCAGAATCTGAAAAGTCTCAATACAAGTTGCATGCATAGACATTTAACCACCATGCATTTGCAAGCCTGCACTAACTACAAAACGTCCCTTAAGGTTGTAGCACCCTCGGCCAATGAATCTAGTCAGCAACGCTACATCCCTTCCATCACTGTAAGGCCACCATTTTCCGCACCACCTGCAGTATCTGTGCAGGTTTCTTTGCCAGCCCAAAGCAGTCAGGGTCAGGGAATCACCAGTTTCGTAGTAGGAAACACTGCATCTAGGGCACCGGCGGAAACAATACCGTCTCCAACCGTCTCTCAGTCTGCCATGTCCACCGGCACACCCGCTAGTTCCACGATCTCTAGCTCTCCAGTCCAGCTCACCCTACATGAGACTCTGGTTAGAAAAAGGAAGTACTTATCCTTGCATCCGCATACACAGGGTTTGAACGCCCACATAGCTAGACTAATCTCGTTAGAGATGATGCCCTACCGGTTAGTTGAAAGCGAAGCTTTCAAAGCCCTGATGGAGTACACTGAACCACGCTACGAGCTACCCAGTCGACACTTCTTTTCGAGAAAAGCCATCCCAGCCCTCCACCAGCATGTTAAAGAGCGCATCGTCCATGCACTCAGGCAATCTGTGAGTACAAAGGTGCACCTGACAACAGATGCATGGACCAGTAGGCATGGCCAGGGACGTTACGTGTCCATCACGGCACACTGGGTGAATGTGGTGGATGCAGGGTCCACAGGGGACATCAATTTCGGGACAGTTGTGCCTAGCCCACGGTCTAGGAAACAGTTGGCTGTAGGCGTTCGCACCCCCTCCTCCTCCTTGTCCTCCTGCAGAAGCAAGAGCTCGTCCACAGACCGCAGTCACCCAACCACTCCATCCGCAGCTGCCACTGTTGCACACCAGTTGTTCCATTATGGGGCAGCTACTGGCAAGCGTCAGCTTCACTGGCTATGAAGTGTTTGGGTGACAACAGACACACCGCGGAAGTTCTGTCCGAGTTCTTGCAGAAAGCAACGCAGTCGTAGCTGGGCACAGTAGATCTTGAGGCAGGCAAGGTAGTGAGTGATAACGGAAGGAATTTCATGGCTGCCATCTCCCTTTCCCAACTGAAACACATTCCTTGCCTGGCTCACACCTTAAACCTGGTGGTGCAGTGCTTCCTGAAAAGTTATCCGGGGTTCTCCCACCTGCTCCTCAAAGTGCGCGGACTTTGCTCACATATCCGCCGTTCGCCCGTACACTCCAGCCGTATGCAGACCTATCAGCGGTCTTTGAACCTTCCCCAGCATCGCCTAATCATAGACGTTGCAACAAGGTGGAACTCAACACTGCACATGCTTCAGAGACTGTGCGAACAGAGGCGGGCTGTTATGTTTTTGTGGGAGGATACACATACACGGGCAGGCAGTAGGATGGCAGACATGGAGTTGTCAGGTGTGCAGTGGTCGAAGATACAAGACATGTGTCAAGTCCTTCAGTGTTTTGAGGAATGCACACGGCTGGTTAGTGCAGACAACGCCATAATAAGCATGAGCATCCCCCTAATGCGTCTGCTGATGCAAAGTTTGACGCACATAAAAGATCAGGCATCTGCAGCAGAGGAAGAGGAAAGCCTTGATGACAGTCAGCCATTGTCTGGTCAGGGTAGTGTACAGGACGAGGTAGCGGGCGAAGAGGAGGTGGAGGACGAGGAGGATGATGGGGATGAGTATATTTTTAATGAGGAAGCTTTCCCGGGGCCACTGGAAATTGGTGGCGTGGCAAGGCCGGGTTCTGGTTTTCTGAGGGACACAAGTGACGTAGATTTGCCTGAAACTGCCCCTCAACCAATCACAACTGCAGATTTGACAACTGGAACTTTGGCCCACATGGCGGATTATGCCTTACGTATCCTCAAAAGGGACACACGCATTACTAAAATGATGAACGATGACGATTACTGGTTGGCCTGCCTCCTTGATCCTCGCTATAAAGGCAAAGGCATAGCTAGACTAATCTCGTTAGAGATGATGCCCTACCGGTTAGTTGAAAGCGAAGCTTTCAAAGCCCTGATGGAGTACACTGAACCACGCTACGAGCTACCCAGTCGACACTTCTTTTCGAGAAAAGCCATCCCAGCCCTCCACCAGCATGTTAAAGAGCGCATCGTCCATGCACTCAGGCAATCTGTGAGTACAAAGGTGCACCTGACAACAGATGCATGGACCAGTAGGCATGGCCAGGGACGTTACATGTCCATCACGGCACACTGGGTGAATGTGGTGGATACAGGGTCCACAGGGGACATCAATTTCGGGACAGTTGTGCCTAGCCCACGGTCTAGGAAACAGTTGGCTGTAGGCGTTCGCACCCCCTCCTCCTCCTCCTTGTCCTCCTGCAGAAGCGAGAGCTCGTCCACAGACCGCAGTCACCCAACCACTCCATCCGCAGCTGCCACTGTTGCACACCAGTTGTCCCATTATGGGGCAGCTACTGGCAAGCGTCAGCTTCACTGGCTATGAAGTGTTTGGGCGACAACAGACACACCTCGGAAGTTCTGTCCGAGTTCTTGCAGAAAGAAACGCAGTCATAGCTGGGCACAGTAGATCTTGAGGCAGGCAAGGTAGTGAGTGATAACGGAAGGAATTTCATGGCTGCCATCTCCCTTTCCCAACTGAAACACATTCCTTGCCTGGCTCACACCTTAAACCTGGTGGTGCAGTGCTTCCTGAAAAGTTATCCGGGGTTCTCCCACCTGCTCCTCAAAGTGCGCGGACTTTGCTCACATATCCGCCGTTCGCCCGTACACTCCAGCCGTATGCAGACCTATCAGCGGTCTTTGAACCTTCCCCAGCATCGCCTAATCATAGACGTTGCAACAAGGTGGAACTCAACACTGCACATGCTTCAGAGACTGTGCGAACAGAGGCGGGCTGTTATGTTTTTGTGGGAGGATACATATACACGGGCAGGCAGTAGGATGGCAGACATGGAGTTGTCAGGTGTGCAGTGGTCGAAGATACAAGACATGTGTCAAGTCCTTCAGTGTTTTGAGGAATGCACACGGCTGGTTAGTGCAGACAACGCCATAATAAGCATGAGCATCCCCCTAATGCGTCTGCTGATGCAAAGTTTGACGCACATAAAAGATCAGGCGTCTGCAGCAGAGGAAGAGGAAAGCCTTGATGACAGTCAGCCATTGTCTGGTCAGGGCAGTGTACAGGACGAGGTAGCGGGCGAAGAGGAGGTGGAGGACGAGGAGGATGATGGGGATGAGTATATTTTTAATGAGGAAGCTTTCCCGGGGCCACTGGAAATTGGTGGCGTGGCAAGGCCGGGTTCTGGTTTTCTGAGGGACACAAGTGACGTAGATTTGCCTGAAACTGCCCCTCAACCAATCACAACTGCAGATTTGACAACTGGAACTTTGGCCCACATGGCGGATTATACCTTACGTATCCTCAAAAGGGACACACGCATTACTAAAATGATGAACGATGACGATTACTGGTTGGCCTGCCTCCTTGATCCTCGCTATAAAGTCAAATTGCAAAATATTATGCCACATGAGAAATTTGAACTAATATTAGCAACCAAACAATCAACTCTTGTTGACCGTTTGCTTCAGGCATTCCCAGCACACAGCGCCCGTGATCGTTCTCATACGAGCTGCAGGGGGCAGCAGACCATAAGTGTTAGAGGTGCAGAAATCAGAAATGGCGTTGGACAGAGGGGTTTTGTGACCAGGTTGTGGAGTGATTTTGCTATGACCGCAGACAGGACAGGTACTGCAGCATCAATTCAAAGTGACAGGAGACAACATTTGTCCAGTATGGTTACAAACTATTTTTCATCCCTTATCGATGTTCTCCCTCAACCGTCATTCCCATTTGATTACTGGGTATCCAAATTAGACACTTGGCCAGAATTGGCAGAATATGCATTGCAGGATCTTGCTTGCCCGGCAGCTAGTGTCCTATTAGAAAGAGTATTCAGTGCTGCAGGTTCAATATTAACCGAAAAAAGGACTCGTCTGGCTACCCAAAATGTTGATGATCTAACCTTCATTAAAATGAACCACAACTGGATTTCGAATTCTTTTGCCCCATCTTGCCCGGTCGACACCTAGCTTTCCTATGAAAAGGTCTTGCCTGTGGACTACTCTGAATGACTTTTCCAATGTCATAATTTGCAGCAGCTGATTGTCCAGCATATGACATGTTAACACCTCCCCAAATGGCCAAACTCCCCACACGGGGCCGTGGTATCGCCACTTGGCGCAAGCACCCGTGAGAGTGCTGTTTGTCTGAAGAGGTGGGTGTGCCCGCTTTTGGTCGACGGCACTGCCACTGGGTCCCTCATAGTACAATTAAGTGTCTCTGGCGGTGGTGGTGCGCACCCAATGTCAGACACATTGTTGTAACATGAGGGGCCCTGGGCCTGTACCGCCGGCCACAAGAGAGTTCCCCCACCCCCAGCTCAAACATTGCTCTACCACTTGCACAATTATCTCTCACAGTTCCACCAATGTTTAGTCTATGCGCTGACAACCTTAAATTCCTGCCACTGACAATACCATTGTGTTGACATGTATGATGGTACTTAACATAGTCAGGGGCAGTGTCCTATATTTACCCAAGTAAATACTTTCCGCCAAATTACTAGGTCTGAAAAGACGCAGAGGAGCCCACCCCTGTACCTAATGATTGCACCCTTTTGTGTTTTCGTTTTGTTGTAATGCGAGACATTAACATGTATTTACTGTTTGGGACTACTAACTGGCAGACACTCATTACAATCGGCCTCCGCTGACAACACCAATGCTGCCTGTGTACCCCTGCAAGAGAATTCCAAGTGTCTAGAGCCAAAATTTATTATATTAGGCCTACTACGCCTGTCTGCGGTCCCTCCTTCCACTAGGCCTCCACTGACCAGACCACTGCTGCCCGTGTACTCCTGGAACCAATTATAAAGTGCCTACAGCCCAATTTTATTATGTTAGGCCTTCGAAGCCTGTCTGCGGTCCCTCCTTCGATTAGGCCTCCACTGACCAGACCACTGCTGCCCGTGTACCCCTGGAACCAATTTTAAAGTGCCTACAGCCCAATGATATTATGTTAGGCCTTCGAAGCCTGTCTGCGGTCCCTCCTTCCACTAGGCCTCCACTGACCAGACCACTGCTGCCCGTGTACCCCTGGAACCAATTTTAAAGTGCCTACAGCCCAATGATATTATGTTAGGCCTTCGAAGACTGTCTGCGGTCCCTCCTTCCACTAGGCCTCCACTGACCAGACCACTGCTGCCCGTGTACCCCTGGAACCAATTATAAAGTGCCTACAGCCCAATTTTATTATCCTAGGCCTTCGGAGACTGTCTGCGGTCCCTCCTTACACTTGTCCTCCACTGACCAGACCACTGCTGCCCGTGTACCCCTGGAACCAATTATAAAGTGCCTACAGCCCAATTTTATTATGTTAGGCCTTCGAAGCCTGTCTGCGGTCCCTCCTTCCACTAGGCCTCCACTGACCAGACCACTGCTGCCCGTGTACCCCTGGAACCAATTTTAAAGTGCCTACAGCCCAATTTTATTATGTTAGGCCTTCGAAGCCTGTCTGCGATCCCTCCTTCCACTAGGCCTCCACTGACCAGACCACTGCTGCCCGTGTATCCCTGGAACCAATTTTAAAGTGCCTACAGCCCAATTTTATTATGTTAGGCCTTTGAAGCCTGTCTGCAGGCCCTCCTTCCAATAGTTCTCCACTGACCAGACCAATGCTGGCCGTGTAACCCTGGAACCCAGCTGAATGTGCATGGAGCCTACTTTTTTCTTTGTTTTATATTTATAAAGTCCAGATGAACTAATCTGTACCACGGTTCAAGCAACCCAGTCGACACTTCTTTTCCGAGAAAAGCCATCCCAGCCCTCCACCGGCATGAAAAAGTCTGCATTGTCATAGCATTCAGGCAATCAAACAGTAGAAAGGTGCACCTGACAAGAGACGCATGGACCAGTAGGCATTTCCACAAAAAGTTACGTGTCCACTACGGCGCACTGGGTTAATGTGTTGGATGCATGGTCCACAGGGGACAGCCTACAAAGTCTGTCTGCAGTCCCTAATTCAAATTGTCCTCCGCTGACCACACCACTGCTGCCCGTGTACCCCTGGAACCAATTTTAAAGTGCCTACAGCCCAATGTTATTATGTTAGGCCTTCGAAGCCTATCTGCGGTCCCTCCTTACACTTGTCCTCCACTGAAAAGTCCACTGCTGCCCGTGTACCCCTGGAACCAATTATAAAGTGCCTACAGCCCAATTTTATTATGTTAGGCCTTCGAAGCCTGTCTGCGGTCTCTCCTTCCACTAGGCCTCCACTGACCAGACCACTGCTGCCCGTATACCCCTGGAACCAATTTTAAAGTGCCTACAGCCCAATGTTATTATGTTAGGCCTGCGAAGCCTGTCTGCGGTCCCTCCTTCCACTAGGCCTCCACTGACCAGACCACTGCTGCCCGTGTACCCCTGGAACCAATTATAAAGTGCCTACAGCCCAATTTTATTATCCTAGGCCTTCGAAGACTGTCTGCGGTCCCTCCTTACACTTGTCCTCCACTGACCAGACCACTGCTGCCCGTGTACCCCTGGAACCAATTATAAAGTGCCTACAGCCCAATTTTATTATGTTAGGCCTTCGAAGCCTGTCTGCGGTCCCTCCTTCCACTAGGCCTCCACTGACCAGACCACTGCTGCCCGTGTACCCCTGGAACCAATTTTAAAGTGCCTACAGCCCAATTTTATTATGTTAGGCCTTCGAAGCCTGTCCGCGATCCCTCCTTCCACTAGGCCTCCACTGACCAGACCACTGCTGCCCGTGTATCCCTGGAACCAATTTTAAAGTGCCTACAGCCCAATTTTATTATGTTAGGCCTTTGAAGCCTGTCTGCAGGCCCTCCTTCCAATAGTTCTCCTCTGACCAGACCAATGCTGGCCGTGTAACCCTGGAACCCAGCTGAAAGTGCATGGAGCCTACTTTTTTCTTTGTTTTATATTTATAAAGCCCAGATGAACTACTCTGTACCATGGTTCAAGCAACCCAGTCGACACTTCTTTTGCGAGAAAAGCCATCCCAGCCCTCCACCGGCATGAAAAAGTCTGCATTGTCATAGCACTCAGGCAATCAAATAGTAGAAAGGTGCACCTGACAAGAGACGCATGGACCAGTATGCATTTCCACAAAAAGTTACGTGTCCACTACGGCGCACTGGGTTAATGTGTTGGATGCATGGTCCACAGGGGACAGCCTACAAAGTCTGTCTGCAGTCCCTAATTCAAATTGTCCTCCGCTGACCACACCACTGCTGCCCGTGTACCCCTGGAACCAATTTTAAAGTGCCTACAGGCCAATGTTATTATGTTAGGCCTTCGAAGCCTGTCTGCGGTCCCTCCTTACACTTGTCCTCCACTGACCAGTCCACTGCTGCCCGTGTACCCCTGGAACCAATTATAAAGTGCCTACAGCCCAATTTTATTATGTTAGGCCTTCGAAGCCTGTCTGCGGTCTCTCCTTCCACTAGGCCTCCACTGACCAGACCACTGCTGCCCGTATACCCCTGGAACCAATTTTAAAGTGCCTACAGCCCAATGTTATTATGTTAGGCCTGCGAAGCCTGTCTGCGGTCCCTCCTTCCACTAGGCCTCCACTGACCAGACCACTGCTGCCCGTGTACCCCTGGAACAAATTTTAAAGTGCCTACAGCCCATTGTTATTATGTTAGGCCTTCGAAGCCTGTCTGCAGTCCCTCCTTACACTTGTCCTCCACTGACCAGACCACTGCTGCCAGTGTACCCCTGGAACCAGTTATAAAGTGCCTACAGCCCAATTTTATTATGTTAGGCCTTCGAAGCCTGTCTGCGGTCCCTCCTTCCACTAGGCCTCCACTGACCAGACCACTGCTGCCCGTGTACCCCTGGAACCAATTTTAAAGTGCCTACAGCCCAATGATATTATGTTAGGCCTTCGAAGCCTGTCTGCAGTCCCTCCTTCCACTAGGCCTCCACTGACCAGACCACTGCTGCCCGTGTACCCCTGGAACCAATTATAAAGTGCCTACAGCCCAATTTTATTATGTTAGGCCTTCGAAGCCTGTCTGCGGTCCCTCCTTCCACTAGGCCTCCACTGACCAGACCACTGCTGCCCGTGTACCCTTGGAACCAATTTTAAAGTGCCTACAGCCCAATTTTATTATGTTAGGCCTTTGAAGCCTGTCTGCAGGCCCTCCTTCCAATAGTTCTCCACTGACCAGACCAATGCTGGCCGTGTAACCCTGGAACCCAGCTGAAAGTGCATGGAGCCTACTTTTTTTCTTTGTTTTATATTTATAAAGCCCAGATGAACTACTCTGTACCACGGTTCAAGCAACCCAGTCGACACTTCTTTTGCGAGAAAAGCCATCCCAGCCCTCCACCGGCATGAAAAAGTCTGCATTGTCATAGCACTCAGGCAATCAAACAGTAGAAAGGTGCACCTGACAAGAGACGCATGGACCAGTAGGCATTTCCACAAAAAGTTACGTGTCCACTACGGCGCACTGGGTTAATGTGTTGGATGCATGGTCCACAGGGGACAGCCTACAAAGTCTGTCTGCAGTCCCTAATTCAAATTGTCCTCCGCTGACCACACCACTGCTGCCCGTGTACCCCTGGAACCAATTTTAAAGTGCCTACAGCCCAATGTTATTATGTTAGGCCTTCAAAGCCTGTCTGCGGTCCCTCCTTACACTTGTCCTCCACTGACCAGTCCACTGCTGCCCGTGTACCCCTGGAACCAATTATAAAGTGCCTACAGCCCAATTTTATTATGTTAGGCCTTCGAAGCCTGTCTGCGGTCTCTCCTTCCACTAGGCCTCCACTGACCAGACCACTGCTGCCCGTATACCCCTGGAACCAATTTTAAAGTGCCTACAGCCCAATGTTATTATGTTAGGCCTTCGAAGCCTGTCTGCGGTCCCTCCTTCCACTAGGCCTCCACTGACCAGACCACTGCTGCCCGTGTACCCCTGGAACCAATTATAAAGTGCCTACAGCCCAATTTTATTATGTTAGGCCTTCGAAGCCTGTCTGCGGTCCCTCCTTCCATTAGGCCTCCACTGACCAGACCACTGCTGCCCGTGTACCCCTGGAACCAATTTTAAAGTGCCTACAGCCAAATTTTGTTATGTTAGGCCTACTACGCCTGTTTGTGGTCCCTCCTTCCAATACTACTCCACTGACCACACCACTGCTGCCCGTGTACCCCTGGAATCTATTTTTAATTGCATAGAGCATCCTTTTTTTAATAGTAGGCGTACAAAATCTGTCTACGGTCCATAATTGAAATAGTCCTCCACTGACCAGACCAATGCTGCCTGTGTACCCCTGTAACCTTTTTTAAACTGCATTGAGCCACATTTTTGGTTTAAGGCCTAATAACTGTGTCTGTCTGCACCACTCAATACAGCTGTCCTCCTTTGAAAAAAGCTGAGCGTCAATAGTGTGGTTTTCAGCCTCTAGGAATTGGAAAACTGCATTGGGGCTACTACTTTGGTAGGGCCTACTAACGGTGTCTGCCGCTCCAAGGTGTTCTCCAGGTTTCCTCTCCATTGCTTCAATCTTCATGCTCGTGTTTAGTAGTTGTTGAAACAACACTGCATTAGGCCTACTAGTTGGGTCTGGGGTGTAGAGACGGTGTGTTCCACTCCAAGGTGTTCCCCAGGTTTCCTCTCCATTGCTTCGATCTTCCGACTCTCGTTTAGTAGTTGTTGAAAACTACACTGCATTAGGCCTACAAATTGGGTATGGGGTGTAGAGACGGTGTGTTCAACTCCAAGGTGTTCCCCAGGTTTCGTCTACATTGCTTCAGTCTTCCGACTCTTGTTTAGTACTTGTAGAAAACTACACTGCATTAGGCCTACAAATTGGGTATGGGGTGTAGAGACGGTGTGTTCCACTCCAAGGTGTTCCCCAGGTTTCCTCGCCATTGCTTCGATCTTCCGACTCTCGTTTAGTAGTTGTTGAAAACTACACTGCATTAGGCCTACAAATTGGGTATGGGGTGTAGAGACAGTGTGTTCAACTCCAAGGTGTTCCCCAGGTTTCGTCTCCATTGCTTCGATCTTCTGGCTCTTCTGAAGTAGTTGTTGAAAACCACACTGCATTAGGCCTACTAGTTGGGTTGGGGCCTTCTATCTGTGTCTGCCGCTCCTTGCTGTTCTCCTACTGTGAACAAAGCTGTGCCGTCGGTTTACTACTGTTGCCAATTTTGAACTGCATTTAGAATACTTACTGATTTGGGCCTGCTCTCTGTGTCAGCCTGTCATTCCAGTTGTCCTCCACTGAACAAAACAATGCCCCCTGGTTAGTCCTGTTACCAATTTTGAACTGCATTTAGCCCACTTTATTCTTTGGGCCCATATCTGTTTCCCCCTCATCCTGCCCATTGCCCAGCCAGTGATAGATGAGTCTGCTGGTACATTGACCAATAACGCAACATTTCCCGTGCACGCTACACTGCAAGATTGTGACCCTGCTGAAAGTCAGGTCCCCCTTCCCGCATACCATACCACCTTACACGGGGACAAAGAGGAAGGTGCAGATGAAGGTGCAGGTTCCTTCATCAGGTGGGGGGAAGAATACTCGTTGACGACGTCACTGGCACAGGGCCCCTCCTAGTACGCAAAAGTGTTGCTGCCGGTGGGAGGAGCCCCCGCCGTGCGAACACACTGCTGTACTTTGAGGGGCCCTGTGCCAGTGCCAATGCCAACGAGTGGGCCCCCCCTGCTTGCTCAGGATCACAGCACTTGCAAAGTTGAAATACTTACCTCTCCCTGCTCCACTGCCGTGACGTGGTCCAGATGTCCTCGGCCCACTAATTACTTGAACCAGCCCTACCCCCCACAACTTTAGCTAAATGACCCCCAATTTCAAATGCCTTACAATTATTATAAGCTAAATTACGATTGACAAGCTTCAGTAGCAAGAATGGATGTTTTTCCCAATACAATGGGCTCTGTACATGTTTTCCTGGCCTCTACTCACTGCCGACTATGCTCCCCCATTTACTTGCATTGGGTTTCGTGTTTCGCTCGATCCCCGACTTTTCGCGATAATCGGCCGATTCCACTCGACTCGACTTTTGAGATAGTCGGGTTTCGCGAAACCCGGCTCGACTCTAAAAAGGTCAAGGTCGCTCAACTCTACAAGTCACAACTGGTACAGGAGGAGAGAGAACCCTGCCCACAAATGCTCACAATCTACAAGGGATGCGTGAGAATACAGTAGGTGAGGGTAGAGCTGGTCATGCAGCGGTTTGGTGGATTGGTGGTTACTGCAGGTTGTAGGCTTGTCGGAAGAGCTGGGTCTTCAGGTTCTTTTTGGAGGTTTCGATGGTAGGTGAGAGTCTGATATGTTGGGGTAGAGGGTTCCAGAGTAGGGGTGATGCGCGAGAGAAATCTTGTATACGATTGTGGGAAGAGGAGATAAGAGGGGAGTAGAGAAGGAGATCTTGTGAGGATCGGAGGTTGCGTGCAGGAAAGTACCGGGAGACGGGGTCACAGATGTATGGAGGAGACAGGTTGTGGATGGCTTTGTATGTCATGGTTAGGCTTTTGTACTGGAGTCTCTGGGTAATGGGAAGCCAGTTAAGGGATTGACAGAGGGGAGAGGCTGGGGAATAGCGGGGGGACAGGTGGATTAGTCGGGCTGCAGAGTTTAGTATAGATTGGAGGGGTGCGATAGTGTTAGAGGGGAGGCCACAGAGCAGGAGGGTACAGTAGTCGAGGCGAGAGATGATGAGGGCATGGACTAGGGTGTTTGCAGATTCTTGGTTAAGGAATGTACGGATCCATGAAATATTTTTGAGTTGAAGGCGGCAGGAAGTGGAAAGGGCTTGGATATGTGGTTTGAAGGAGAGATCAGTGTCATGGATTACCCCGAGACAGTGAGCTTGTGGGACTTGGGAGAGTGGGCAGCCATTTATTGTAATGTATAGGTTCGTTGGGGGGGTCGCGTGAGATGGGGGAAAGACAATGAGTTCTGTTTTTTCCATGTTAAGTTTTAGAAATCTAGCGGAGAAGAAGGATGAAATAGCGGATAGACATTGAGGGATTCTGGTTAGTACGGTGGTGATATCTGGTCCAGAGGTGAGATACTGGGAGTTGTCATCAGTCATCAGCCTGTGGACCATACAGGAACCACAGCACTGACGAGACGCAGGCTGAATCACAAATAAACATTTACATCCGCAGCGCCCAAGAGATCTGGTCGTTGCAGTATAACACTCTGCCACTAGGGGAGTGATGGTACGTCCGATGGCACTAAAGGAGTTCTGACCAGGTATCACAAACACACATGACACTTCACACTCCGGCCACCAGGGGGAGTGGTTCTATCTAGTAGGCCACTCTTCACACTCTGGTAAAACTGGGGGTTGGACAGGAAGTTAGACAGAAAGAGCCCGGGAGAGTTCGAGAGAGGACCTGTCAGGGGTGGGATCCTGACAGCGGTCTAGAAAGAGAACAGAACGTTACGGAACCGCGCCTGCACTACCTTGCGGCGGTATTCTAAGAAAGGACACGAAGCGAAGTTGATTGTGGAGAAGTGAGAAGCGGGTTCACAGTGTAAAGGAGATAGAGCCAGTAGGAGTCGTGCCGTGAGACCGAGGCAACATCCTTCTGAGGCGAATAGCGGTGGCCGGAGCACCGAGAAAGTAAGAGACTTTACACATTACTTCAACACGGCAGGAGAGTTAATTATAGGTTGGCTGTCTCACCTAAATCACCTAAGCAGACAAGGGAGGCAACTGTGGGAGAGGGGCGTCTCTAGGGTCCCAGAATAACTCCAGGCCTACCCGTCATACGGGTGCGTCCTAACCATATCATCTGGGGGACGAAGAGAGAGAGAAAGAACAACGAACACAGACACAACAGTTGTGAGGACTATCCCGTGGTGCTCAGCAGGGAAGGACTACAACACACAGGTGCTAGTGGGTAGGCACTGATCTCCACCTGCAAAGAAAACTCTGGATGTGCCTTCGGACCGGCCAGTCTCAGCCCGCCCTGTTAGCAGTGCTCTGGATTGCGGATCCCAAAGCCTTCTGTAAAGAGGTAAAGAGACTGCCAGCCTGTGTCCTTGTTATTCATCGCGCCTCGCACCACGCATCACACCATCACCATCCATTGGGCTACCCTTAGCAGGGTCACGGACCGGCTCTAGCCACCGTGACGACCCCAATACAGAGATTGAGGGGCCCGGTATCGAAAACCCGTGGCCCTGTGTCTGGGGGCGCTTCAACTTGGCGT
This sequence comes from Ranitomeya imitator, assembly GCF_032444005.1. NCBI lineage: Eukaryota > Metazoa > Chordata > Amphibia > Anura > Dendrobatidae > Ranitomeya > Ranitomeya imitator. Next base: position 1,223,602,097 of record NC_091282.1, on the reverse strand, counting down.
CACGAACAGGATCTACTTAAGCCTGAAAGAATCAGGTCATGTGTGCCTTGGAACTGTGTTGAATTGTACTTGAACTGTGATCCCTTGCAAAGACTGTGTATTGCTAATTGCCGCCAAAATCCGCCATTGCCGCGCCGAATAGGGCGCGAGGGGAGGAGCCATTGTTTCATGGGCAGAGCTGGCCGAAAAGAGCATGGAACTAAAAGGCGCGGTGAAGTGCCGATTACGTAAATTGAACTCCGACCCCGGGGGGGGGGGGGGGGGTTAGCAGGAAGGAGGAACGGCCATGTCAGATCCAGGAGAAGCGGCGGCCACAGCTGCAGGGGCACTTCCAGACCCCGTAGTAGACGCAGCCGTGGGCCTGTTGCCACCGCCGGAAGCCGCGGGGCCTGCCGCTCCCATCGGCCAGCTGGACACTGCTGCAGCCACAACAGCCATAATGCCCTTCTCCATGCCGTACCTACCAGGAGCCACCTGGCTCTCGCGATACTCCGGAGAAGCCCACACGTTCACTGACTTTAAAGAGGGGATTTGCAGACTGCTCGAGTTTTATCGCCTGACAGAGCCTCAGAAGGTTCATATGATAATTGGACAGCTCTTTGGCGCGGCTTTGAGAGAAGCGAAGTCCCGGCCCGCCGCGGATAAGAAAACTGCGCAGCAGGTCCTTGCAAAGCTAAAAACCACCTTTGACACCCGCACCGCCATGGAAATTACATTGACATTCTATGGGTGCAAGCAGAGGCCGCAGGATAGCTTACGGGACTATGCCCTCAATCTTCAGGAGGCACTGCGGGCCATCAAGCAGAGTGACCCCAGCAGCATGTAAGATGAAGATAAACTCCTGAAAGAGCAGTACATCGAGGAGCTCCTGTGCAGTAACCAAAGGGCCCAGCTATATTTCTTAGCCATGGAGAACCCAGACCTGACCTTTGCGCAATTCAAAGATAAAGCCATCCAAGCACTCCCAAAGCGACAGCCCAGCCGTGCTGTACTCCCCAGGCGTCAAGCCCTCACGTACCACCAGGAGGTGGCGCCAGAAACACCCGTCTCTGCTGAGGCCGATGCCCAGACTCTGGATGATGACTCCCTTGCAGGACTACGCCTCCAGATGCAAGAGCTGACCAAGAGCGTTGCTGCCCTAGCACGGACCGTCCAGTCCCTACAGGAGGCCCCCAAGGAGAAGATCCAGCTGGCTTCCAGACCGGAGGATGTCCCCTGGCAGCAACAGAGGAGGATCTCGTCGACCAGATGCCGAGACGACGATCGCTTCCATCGGGATGGACGACCGATTTGCCGCCGCTGACACCAAGTGGGCCATCTTGCAACGTACTGTCCTTTAAATGAGCATCCCCTGGGGCCAAGGGCCAACCCCCAGGAATAGAATGATCAGGCCCACAACAATGGAGAGCCAAATACGTCGGAGGGTGACCAGTTCTCCCCATCGTGATCGACGGTATCCCCATGAATGCTCTGTTGGACACTGGTTCCCAGGTGACGACCATGCCCTACTTCCTCTATAAACGCTATTGGGAGAACACCGACATTACCCGTGGCCCCGATGACGATTTCACCATCATAGCTAGTAATGGTCAGCCACTGCCACAAGTGGGGTATAAGGAGGTCACCATCAAAGTGGGGCGGGTAGAATTGGAGGCCCAGGGCATTGTTATTGTTGATATTGATCGACGTGAATGTAACCCCATGATGACTATCGGTACTAATGTTATAGAAAATTGTCTTGCAGAAGTTATTGTCTTGTTGCAGCAGGTAGCCGAAACAGCTGGTTAGAGCGAACAGCATGCCTTGCAGAAAGAGATCAGAGCTCTGATGCAGAGACAGCAGGTGGAGTGGTGAAATTGGCCGGGTCACAGTGAGTGATTCAAACCCCATTGGGATACCCCCCAGGAGTGAAATGTTCATATGGTGTCGGGCAGCCATAGGCCTTAGGGGTAAAAATTATCAGGCCCTGGTAGAGCCAGTGTATTCAGATAACAAGCCTACTCTCCTGACAGCCAGAGGGGTGGTTGACGTCCGCCAAGGGAGGGTGCCAGTACGCGTCCTTAACTGTGGGGAGGAAGAAGTCCACTTGACCAAATATGCCACACTTGCCAAGCTGTTCACTGTTAGTAATAATGTAATACAGGCACCTGGGCCCTTGGTTCCATCCGAACCGGCGGAGGACAATGGCTCTGCAGGACAGTCAAAAGATTGGTGCCGGGAATTGCACGTGGGCATTGACTCTACCCCGTCTCACCAGAAACAGGGGGCCTACAGGGTGGTTCATGAGTATGAGCGGGTATTCAGCAAGCACCCTCTAGATTTTGTGCAGGTAAAAGGGATTCAACATCACATCCCCACAGGAGATCACGCGCCCATAAAAGAGAGGTACCGTCCTGTGCCCCCAGCTCATTATCAGTGCGCCAAGGACATGTTGCGAGAGATGAAAGAGGCTGGGGTAGTGAGGGACAGCTGTAGCCCCTGGGCAGCCCCATTAGTTCTGGTTAAGAAGAAAGATGGCACCATGAGGATGTGTGTGGATTATAGGCAACTAAACCGCATTACACATAAGGATGCATATCCCCTACCCAGGATAGAGGAGTCCTTGGCTGCCTTAAAGTCTGCTAACTACTTTTCTACCTTAGATCTTACCAGTGGGTACTGGCAGGTTCCCGTGGCGGAGGAAGACAAGGAAAAGATGGCCTTCACAACACCGATGGGCCTCTGCGAGTTCAACTACATGCCTTTCGGATTGTGTAATGCTCCGGGAACGTTCCAGAGGATGATGGAGTGCTGTCTGGGGCATAAGAACTTTGAAACCATGTTGCTATATCTGGACGATGTCATTGTCTTCTCCAAGACCTATGAAGACCACTTGAAGCACCTGGCCGAGGTGTTTGAAGCTCTGTCCAATTTTGGCTTAAAGGTGAAACTGTCCAAATGCCATCTGCTAAAACCCAAAGTGCAGTACCTGGGCCATGTGGTGAGTGCCGAAGGAGTGGCCCCAGACCCTGACAAAGTCACGGTGATCAAGGACTGGCCGCAGCCCGGTAACCTTCATGAAGTCCGGCAATTCCTCGGGTCGGTGGGTTACTACCGGAGGTTTATCAAGGACTTCACCAAGAAGGCCGTGCCATTACAAGACCTGTTGGTGGGCCAGTCCAAGAAACCCAAGGGCAAAAATGCCCCATTCGACTGGAACGACGAATTGGAAGGATCGTTCACCTGCTTAAAGTCGGCGCTGACGGGAGAAGAGGTGCTGGCTTACCCTAAGTACGACCAGCCATTTGTATTGTATACGGATGCCAGCAATGTGGGACTGGGAGCCGTGCTATCCCAAGTCCAGAAGGGTAGGGAGAGAGTAATCGCTTATGCCAGCAGGAAACCTCGCCCCACTGAAAGGAACCCTGACAACTACAGCTCCTTTAAGCTGGAGTTCCTCGCCGTCGTTTGGGCCATGACAGAGGTTCAAGCACTGCCTGGCCTCCGCGAAATTCAATGTCTTCACAGATAATAACCCATTAACGCACTTGGACACAGCAAAACTCGGGGCCCTGGAGCAGCGGTGGATGGCCCGGTTGTCCAACTACGACTTCACCATCAAATACCAGGCAGGGCACAAGAATGCGAATGCCGATGCATTGTCACGCATGCCTCACTTGCCCGAAACAGAGGAAGACCCAGAAGCATTTGAAGAGGTGGAACTGCCCGCTTTCCATTGCCCCAAGGCGACTCAGTGTTCTCATCAGGTGGAGAATAGGCGCAAGAGTAAACAGGGCGCCCCGTTGAACCCCCTGCCCCATCATGGGTGGGCAGAGAACCAGGATACCATGGGTACCCGGAGAAGGTACTAACCGATCAGGGGCCAGCATTTGAGGCGGAGGTGTTCCAGGAGTTCTGTGATCTGTACGGGTGTAAGAAGATCAGAACCACGCCGTACCATCCACAAACCAACGGAATGTGTGAGAAGATGAACCAGGTAGTGATCGACTTGCTGAAGACCTTACCTGTGGAGGAACAGAACTTGTGGCCCGCAAAGTTGCCAGACCTGGTGGATATGTACAACCACATCCCAGTGAATTCCACCAATTGCACCCCAGCATACCTGATACGAGGGAGGTCTAGTAAGTTACCTGTAGACCTGGACATGGGGGTCCTGACCCCCGAAGATATCTCCCCTGATGCGGATTGGGATACGGAGAGGCAGCAAAAGTACCGCAAAGTACAGGAATGTGTGGAAAGAAGCCTTTCCCAAGCCAGACAGAAACAAGAAAGGGACTACAACCAGCATGCCCCTGTGGCTCCCTTGTCCCCTGAAGAGCAAGTACTCAAATGGAAAAGGAGGCTACACAAGCTGGATGACCAATGGGAAGCGGAACCATATACCATTTTGCCATCTGATTTCGACAATACATAGGTCTGTCTCATCAGCAAAGATGGAGGGGAAATCTCAACGGCAATATCCTGGGACCACCTTAAGATATGCCCTGATAAACTGAGAGATGAGGAAGCCGATCCTGGGACAACTCCAGCCGTGGAAGGAGAAAAGATGATACTCACTGTTCTTGGTGACTTTCCCCAGTCTTGGACGCAAATAAATCAGGCCATCGTGGTACCTGTCCTGACGTTTCGCCAACTGACCCCGCTAGAACTAGATGTGGAGCCAGGTCATCCAGATCCGCCATCACAACAGACCTCACCAGAAGATGCCATGCCAACTGCTGAACCGGCAAGTCTTCCCTCCGCTAATGGTGAATCTGCCATGCCCATCGGTAGTAGTAGCGGTTTTGAGAACTCCATCGTGCCAGTACTGCCCAGACTCACTAGGAGTGTAGCTAGAAGACAGTGCACTACACCAGCGATAGCAAACTTAGCGGGCCCTGTTAGGCCCATAACAGCCCCTGCACTGCGGAGGTCCACACGTAGCACCCAGAATCAGACTCCCTTTCGCTACAAAGCTTGGAGATACTAATGATAAGTGCTATTGTTTGTGTAAATATCTTTGTTACAAGTTTAAAAATGGACAACAGAGTAATGGACAGTGAATTGCTCCAAAAACTTCACAGGGGCCCCTTTGTTTACCCAGGGTCCCTACTGCTTTAAAGTGGCACCCAACTGAACTGAGAGTCATGAACTGTGTGTTGCAACGTTCAAGCGTCTTCACCTCCCATAAAGGGAAGTACTGTTATGTTTATTTATTCATAATGTTTCACAAATTTTATATGTTTTATGTTAACATGTATTGTTGTTCTTCTTCTTCTTCCCAGTCCAGGAGTACTGGATTTAACCGGGGGGGAGTGCAGCGCCCCAGAGATCTGGTCGTTGCAGTATGACACTCTGCCGCTAGGGGAGTGATGGTACGTCTGATGGCACTAAAGGAGTTCTGACCATGTATCACAAACACACATGACACTTCACACTCCGGCCACCAGGGGGAGTGGTTCTATCTAGTAGGCCACTCTTCACACTCTGGTAAAACTAGGGGTTGGACAGGAAGTTAGACAGAAAGAGCCCGGGAGAGTTCGAGAGAGGACCTGTCAGGGGTGGGATCCTGACAGCGGTCTAGAAAGAGAACAGAACGTTACGGAACCGCGCCTGCACTACCTTGCGGCGGTATTCTAAGAAAGGACATGAAGTGAAGTTGATTGTGGAGAAGTGAGAAGCGGGATCACAGTGTAAAGGAGATAGAGCCAGTAGGAGTCGTGCCGTGAGACCGAGGCAACATCCTTCTGAGGCGAATATTGGTGGCCGGAGCACCGAGAAAGTAAGAGACTTTACACATTACTTCAACACGGCAGGACAGTTAATTATAGGTTGGCTGTCTCACCTAAATCACCTAAGCAGACAAGGGAGGCAACTGTGGGAGAGGGGCGTCTCTAGGGTCCCAGAATAACTCCAGGCCTACCCGTCATACGGGTGCGTCCTAACCATATAATCTGGGGGACGAAGAGAGAGAGAAAGAACAACGAACACAGACACAACAGTTGTGAGGACTATCCCGTGGTGCTCAGCAGGGAAGGACTACAACACACAGGCGCTAGTGGTAGGCACTGATCTCCACCTGCAAAGAAAACTCTGGATGTGCCTTCGGACCGGCCGGTCTCAGCCCGCCCTGTTAGCAGTGCTCTGGATTGCGGATCCCAAAGCCTTCTGTAAAGAGGTAAAGAGACTGCAACCCTGTATCCTTGTTATTCATCGCGCCTCGCACCACGCATCACACCATCACCTTTCATTGGGCGCCCCTTAGCAGGGTCACGGACTGGGTCTAGCCACCGTGACGACCCCAATACAGAGATTGAGGGGCCCGGTATCGAAAACCCGTGGCCCTGTGTCTGGGGGCGCTTCACATCCAGGTATCTTACCTGTGACCTCTTCTCTGCTTAGAGTCTTTCTCTTTCTTTTCCTCTCCAACTTGTCCAGACTCCATGATGACTCTTCTCATCCACAGCTGTTCTCCGTCAACCTCCATCTTCTCCAGTCTTCTGCAGCACATCCCCACACAATGCATTACAATGCTCCTGAATAAAAATATCTTCCCTACGCGGAGACTACTAACTCTCACAATGCTCCCTGTGCTAAATATGATCCACGCACTCAATAATTCTAGTGGTACATGCCCTCCTTACTGAGCTCTCTTTTCTATACTGGGCCTCCTCTTCACACTGACCCCCACATGGTGTCCCCACTATACTGCCCATCTCTATAATGTGCCTCATCATCACACTACCACTCTATAGCATATTATTCCCTCCTTGCTGTGCCCTCACACTGTCCCCCCATACTGCCCCATCTATATACCTCCTCCCACACTACCTAGTCTCTGTTCTGCGTCCCCTCACTCTTTTCTCCCCCATGCTGTCTCCTCTCACTCTCCATATTGTCTCCTCATACATCCCCCTTCTGTTCCTGCACCCATTCTCCCCTTCCCTCATTCACCACACTGTTTCTTACCACATTCTCCGCATACTGTATCCTAAAATTTCTCCCCCCCCTCTCTCCCCAATTAAAATATTTACAAAAAAACCCTGTTTGGGAGAGAAGAACAGACAAATCGCGGCGCCCTAAGTGCGTAAACACAATATTATAGTCTTTAAAGGGTGCACAATTTTATGCACTCACCTGATAAAAGACTAAAATGGCTTTAGATCATGTATCCTCCAAATTCCCTCTGAGATACTTTTCAATATACAGGGCTTGCAGCTTGCCTCGGGTGGATCCAAGTGAGAGAGCCAGAGTAAGGCTCACACAGGATGAGTAGTTCAAGAAAAGCACATCCAGCCCATGAATGGCAGCGCTTCCCAGGACTCACATTCAAAGATGATATTTCATATTTTTTTATTTCATAACTTAAAATAGAAGAGATACAACGCGTTTCGGATACAGTATATATCCTTCTTCAGGTATCATAAAAACACAGTACAAATCCTAGGATTTGTACTGTGTTTTTATGATACCTGAAGAAGGATATATACTGTATCCGAAACGCGTTGTATCTCTTCTATTTTAAGTTATGAAATAAAAAAATATGAAATATCATCTTTGAATGTGAGTCCTGGGAAGCGCTGCCATTCATGGGCTGGATGTGCTTTTCTTGAACAATTAAAATATTTGGAAGAGTACAAAGACACACAAAGAGATACAAAAGCATATATATACACACACACACATACGAAGACATGCATTAGAAGACACACACACTTGCAGATTGCACACACACAGAAATGGGGACACACACATATACACACAGGCAAGCACACTTATGCATGCAAAAGTGCATACGTAAACATGCAGAAAGTCATGCTCATACACACAGATACGTGCACAGAAATTCACGCTCAGACAAGCACAAACACACATGAAGACACAGACAGAAATGCACACATAGACTAGACACAAACAAGCACACGCAGGAAGACAATCACACACATGCAGAAACTCAATGACACACACAGAAATGCATATGTAAACACAGACACGTGCATGCAGACACAGACAGACATACGTAGACATACGTGCACACACATATATACAGGCATACACATACAAGTATATATACACACATATACCATGCATGCAGACACATACAGGCATACATATACAAGCATACACACACATACCATACATACAAACATATACAGATAAAAACATATTTACACACATATGCCATGCATACATACAGGCATACATATACAAGCATATATACACATACCATGCATACATACAGGGATACACATACAAGCATATGTACACATATATACCATGCATATATACACATATATACCATGCATACATACACATATATACCATGCATACATACACATATATACCATGCATACATACACACATATACCATGCTTACATACAGGCATACACATACAAGCATATACACACACCATGCATACATACACATACAGGCATATACATACACATATATACCATGCATACATACACATATATACCATGCATACGTACACATATATACCATGCATACGTACACATATATACCATGCATATGCAGCGCCCCAGAGACCTGGTCATTGCAGTAACATTGCTCTGCCACTAAGGGGAGTGATGGTACGTCTGATGGCACTAAAGGAGTTCATCTGACCAGGTATCACCAGAACACTTTACACTTCACACTCCGGCCACTAGGGGGAGCAAAAGGTTTTATTTATTGGGCCGCTCCTCACACTTGTAAAACTAGGGGTTGGATAGGAACTTAGGGAGAAGCTGACTGGGTTTTGTCCAGGCAACATCCCGTGGCAGGGGGTGTTGCGGGGAAGATTCAGGGGGGTCCCTGTCAGACGTGGGAACCTGGCAGGTACCTAGCGACAAGAACAGAACGTTACGGAACCGCGCCTGCACACCCCGCGGCGGTATCCTAAGAAAGAGACATGAAGCGAAGGATATTGTGGACAGTGAGAAACGAGATCAAGCACAAAGGAGAACCAGTAGGAGTCGTGCCCGGAGAACGGCCACATCCTACTGAGGCGCGTAGCCGGTGGCCGGAATACCGAGGAAGTAACTGACTCTATGCCTTACTTCAAACTCCGCAGGACAGTTAATTGTAGGTTGGCTGTCTCACCTAAACACCTACAAAGACATAGGGGGCAACAGTGGGAGAGGGGGTCTCTAGGGTCCCGGAAGAACTCCGAGCCTTCCCTTCAAACGGGTGCGTCCTAGCCATAACACACTTGGGGGACGGAGAACTAGAAAGAACTGGAACGAATTAGAAAGAACGAGAATAGAAGTTGTGAGGACTATCCCGAATGCTCAGCAGGGTAGCACTACAACACACAGGCGCTAGTGGTAGGCAACGATTTCCACCTGTAAAGGGAACTCTGGATGTGCCTTCGGACCGGCCGGTCTCAGGCAGCCCTGTTAATCGTGCTCTGGATTGAGGATCCTGAAGTCTTCAGTAAAGAGGTAAATAGACTGCAACCTTGTGTCCTTGTTATTGTCTGCACCTCACACCATCACCAGCCACCTTACTGGGAAGCCCTGGGGACATACTTCACCTGTGGGAAGGTATACCATCCAGCTGCCATTCCATCACCCAAGGGGACCCCAAGCAGCATCGGTTTCCCTGACCGAACACCACAGTGTCATGAAATGGCAATTCAGAACCACAATGGATGTTGAAGTTCAGAGCACATACAGTGACCTGGCAATAATCCAAAAACATAGGACGAGCTCTGAGACGTGGGAACTCTGTTGACCGCAATCCCTGAACCTCACCAACCACACTAAAGGCAGCCGTGGATTGCGCCTAACGCTAACCTATGCAACTCGGCACGGCCTGAGAAACTAGCTAGCCTAAGAAGGAAAAATAAGCCTACCTTGCCTCAGAGAAATTCCCCAAAGGAAAAGGCAGCCCCCCACATATAATGACTGTGAGTGAGATGAAAAGACAAACGTAGAGATGAAACAGATTAAGCAAAGTGAGGCCCACTTTCTGAATAGACCGAGGATAGGAAAGATAACTTTGCGGTCAACACCAAAACCCTACAAACAACCACGCAGAGGGGGCAAAAAGACCCTCCGTACCGAACTAACGGCACGGAGGTACACCCTCTGTGTCCCAGAGCTTCCAGCAAGCAACAAAAACCAGTAGAGCACGCTGGACAGAAAAAAACAGCAAACAAAAATAACACAAGCAAAAACTTAGCTTATGCAGAGCCGCAGGCCACAGGAACGATCCAGGAGGAAGCTAGACCCACACTAGAACATTGACAGGAGGCCAGGATCAAAGTACCAGGTGGAGTTAAATAGGAAACGTCTAACGACTTCACCACATCACCTGAGGAAGGAGACTCAGAAGCCGCAGTACCACTTCCTTCCACCAACGGAAGCTCACAGAGAGAACCAGCCGAAGTACCACTTGTGGCCACAGGAGGGAGCTCTGCCACAGAATTCACAACAGTACCCCCCCCCTTGAGGAGGGGTCACCGAACTCTCACCAGAGCTCCCAGGACGACCAGGATGAGCCATATGAAAGGCACGAACCAGATCGGGAGCATGGACATCAGAGGCAAAGACCCAGGAATTATCTTCCTGAGCATAACCCTTTCACTTAACCACATACTGGAGTTTCTGCCTTGAAACACTAGAATCCAAAATCTTCTCCACAATATACTCCAACTCCCCCTCCACCAAAACCGGGGCAGGAGGACCAACAGATGGAACCATAGGTGCCACGTATCTCCGCAACAATGACCTATGGAATACATTATGTATAGAAAATGAATCTGGAAGGGTCAGACGAAAAGACACAGGATTAAGAACCTCAGAAATCCTATACGGACCAATAAAACGAGGTTTAAACTTAGGAGAGGAAACCTTCATAGGAATATGACGAGAAGATAACCAAACCAAGTCCCCAACCCGAAGTCGGGGACCCACACAGCGTCTGCGATTAGCGAAACGTTGAGCCTTCTCCTGGGACAAGGTCAGATTGTTCACTACATGAGTCCAAATCCTCTGCAACCTGTCCACCACAGTATCCACACCAGGACAGTCCAAAGACTCAACCTGTCCTGAAGAAAAACGAGGATGGAACCCAGAGTTGCAGAAAAACGGTGAAACCAAGGTAGCCGAGCTGGCCCGATTATTAAGAGCGAACTCAGCCAAAGGCAAAAAGGACACCCAATCATCCTGATCAGCAGAAACAAAGCATCTCAGATATGTTTCCAAGGTCTGATTGGTTCGTTCGGTCTGGCCATTAGTCTGAGGATGGAAGGCCGAGGAAAAAGACAAGTCAATGCCCATCCTACCACAAAAGGCTCGCCAAAACCTCGAAACAAACTGGGAACCTCTATCAGAAACGATATTCTCTGGAATGCCATGTAAACGAACCACATGCTGGAAAAACAATGGCACCAAATCAGAGGAGGAAGGTAATTTAGACAAGGGTACCAAATGGACCATCTTAGAAAAGCGATCACAGACCACCCAAATGACTGACATCTTTTGAGAGACAGGAAGATCTGAAATAAAATCCATGGAGATATGTGTCCAAGGCCTCTTCGGGACCGGCAAGGGCAAAAGCAACCCACTGGCACGAGAACATCAGGGTTTAGCCCGAGCACAAATCCCACAGGACTGCACAAAAGCACGCACATCCCGCGACAGAGATGGCCACCAAAAGGATCTAGCCACTAACTCTCTGGTATCAAAGATTCCAGGATGACCAGCCAACACCGAACAATGAACCTCAGAGATAACTTTATTCTTCCACCTATCAGGGACAAACAGTTTCTCCGCTGGGCAACGATCAGGTTTATTAGCCTGAAATTTTTGCAGCACCCGCCGCAAATCAGGGGAGATGGCAGACACAATTACTCCCTCTTTGAGGATCCCCGCCGGCTCAGATACACCCGGAGAGTCGGGCACAAAACTCCTAGACAGGGCATCCGCCTTCACATTTTTAGAGCCTGGAAGGTACGAAATCACAAAGTCAAAACAGGCAAAAAACAACGACCAACGAGCTTGTCTAGGATTCAACCGCTTGGCGGACTCGAGATAAATCAAGTTCTTGTGATCAGTCAAGACCACCACGCGATGCTTAGCTCCTTCAAGCCAGTGACGCCACTCCTCGAATGCCCACTTCATGGCCAGCAATTCATGATTGCCCACATCATAATTACGCTCAGCAGGCGAAAACTTCCAGGAAAAGAAGGCGCATGGTTTCATCACCGAGCAATCAGAACTTCTCTGTGACAAAACAGCCCCTGCTCCAATCTCAGAAGCATCAACCTCGATCTGGAACGGAAGAGAAACATCTGGTTGACACAACACAGGGGCAGAAGAAAAACGACGCTTCAACTCCTGAAAAGCTTCCACAGCAGCAGAAGACCAATTGACCAAATCAGCACCTTTCCTGGTCAAATCGGTCAATGGTTTAGCAATACTAGAAAAATTGAAGATGAAGCGACGATAAAAATTAGCAAAGCCCAGGAATTTTTGCAGACTCTTCAGAGATGTCGGCTGAGTCCAATCATGAATGGCTTGGACCTTAACAGGATCCATCTCGATAGTAGAAGGGGAAAAGATGAACCCCAAAAATGAAACCTTCTGAACACCAAAGAGACACTTAGATCCCTTCACAAACAAAGAATTAGCACGCAGGACCTGAAACACCGTTCTGACCTGCTTCACATGAGATTCCCAATCATCCAAGAAGATCAAAATGTCATCTAAGTACACAATCAGGAATTTATCCAGGTATTCTCGGAAGATGTCATGCATAAAGGACTGAAACACTGATGGAGCGTTGGCAAGTCCGAATGGCATTAGTAGATACTCAAAATGGCCCTCGGGTGTATTAAATGCAGTTTTCCATTCATCGCCTCGCTTAATACGCACAAGATTATACGCACCACGAAGATCTATCTTGGTAAACCAACTAGCCCCCTTAATCCGAGCAAATAAATCAGATAACATTGGCAAGGGGTACTGAAATTTAACCGTGATGTTATTAAGAAGGCGGTAATCTATACAAGGTCTCAGTGAACCATCCTTCTTGGCTACAAAAAAGAACCCTGCTCCCAATGGCGACGACGACGGGCGAATATGCCCCTTCTCCAAAGACTCCTTCACATAACTCCGCATAGCGGCGTGCTCAGGTACAGATAAATTAAACAGTCGACCTCTTGGGAATTTACTACCAGGAATCAAATTGATAGCACAATCACAGTCCCTATGCGGAGGTAGGGCATCGGACTTGGGCTCATCAAATACATCCCGGTAATCAGACAAGAACTCAGGAACCTCAGAAGGGGTGGATGATGAAATATTCAGAAATGGGACATCACCATGTACCCCCTGACAACCCCAGCTGGACACAGACATGGATTTCCAGTCCAAAATTCGATTATGGACTTGTAGCCATGGCAACCCCAACACGACCACATCATGCAGATTATGCAGCACCAGAAAGCGAATAACCTCCTGATGTGCAGGAGCCATGCACATGGTCAGCTGGGTCCAGTATTGAGGCTTATTCTTGGCCAAAGGTGTAGCATCAATTCCTCTCAATGGAATAGGACACTGCAAGGGCTCCAAGAAAAACCCACAACGCCTAGCAAACTCCAAGTCCATCAAATTCAGAGCAGCGCCTGAGTCCACAAATGCCATGACAGAATACGATGACAAAGAGCAGATCAAGGTAACAGACAGAAGAAATTTAGACTGTACCATACCAATGGTGGCAGACCTAGCGAACCGCCTAGTGCGTTTAGGACAATCAGAGATAGCATGAGTGGAATCACCACAGTAGAAACACAGCCCATTCAGACGTCTGTGTTCTTGCCGTTCAACTCTAGTCAAAGTCCTATCGCACTGCATAGGCTCAGGTTTAAGCTCAGGTAATACCGCCAAATGGTGCACAGATTTACGCTCGCGCAAGCGTCGACCGATCTGAATGGCCAAAGACATAGACTCATTCAGACCAGCAGGCATAGGAAATCCCACCATGACATCCTTAAGGGCTTCAGAGAGACCCTTTCTGAAAATCGCAGCAAGCGCACCTTCATTCCATTGAGTGAGTACGGACCACTTTCTAAATTTCTGACAATATACTTCTATTTCATCCTGACCCTGGCACAGAGCCAGCAAATTCTTCTCTGCCTGATCCACAGAATTAGGCTCATCGTACAGCAATCCGAGCGCCAGGAAAAACGCATCGATATTACTTAATGCAGGATCCCCTGGCGCAAGGGAAAATGCCCAGTCCTGAGGATCGCCACGCAAAAGAGAAATAACGATCCTAACTTGTTGAACTGGATCACCAGAAGAACGAGGTTTCAAAGCCAGAAATAGTTTACAATTATTTTTGAAACTCAGAAACTTATTTCTATCTCCAAAAAACAAATCAGGAATAGGAATTCTCGGTTCTAACATAGAATTCTGAACCACAAAGTCTTGAATACTTTGTACCCTTGCCGTGAGCTGATCCACACATGAAGACAGACCTTTAATATCCATTGCTACACCTGTGTCCTGAACCACCCAAATGACTAGGGAAAAAAAAAAAGGCAGAACACAGTGCAGAGAAAAAAAAATGATCTCAGAACTTCTTTTTTCCCTCTATTGAGAATCATTAGTACTTTGGCCTCCTGTACTGTCATGAAATGGCAATTCAGAACCACAATGGATGTTGAAGTTCAGAGCACATACAGTGACCTGACAATAACCCAAAAACATAGGACGAGCTCTGAGACGTGGGAACTCTGTTGACCGCAATCCCTGAACCTCACCAACCACACTAAAGGCAGCCTAACGCTAACCTATGCAACTCGGCACGGCCTGAGAAACTAGCTAGCCTAAGAAGGAAAAATAAGCCTACCTTGCCTCAGAGAAATTCCCCAAAGGAAAAGGCAGCCCCCACATATAATGACTGTGAGTGAGATGAAAAGACAAACGTAGGGATGAAACAGATTAAGCAAAGTGAGGCCCACTTTCTGAATAGACCGAGGATAGGAAAGATAACTTTGCGGTCAACACCAAAACCCTACAAACAACCACGCAGAGGGGGCAAAAAGACCCTCGTACCGAACTAACGGCACGGAGGTATACCCTCTGCGTCCCAGAGCTTCCAGCAAGCAACAAAAACCAATAGAGCACGCTGGACAGAAAAAAACAGCAAACAAAAATAACACAAGCAAAAACTTAGCTTATGCAGAGCCGCAGGCCACAGGAACGATCCAGGAGGAAGCTAGACCCACACTAGAACATTGACAGGAGGCCAGGATCAAAGTACCAGGTGGAGTTAAATAGGAAACGTCTAACGACTTCACCACATCACCTGAGGAAGGAAACTCAGAAGCCGCAGTACCACTTTCTTCCACCAATGGAAGCTCACAGAGAGAACCAGCCGAAGTACCACTTGTGGCCACAGGAGGGAGCTCTGCCACAGAATTCACAACACCACAGGTGGCGTCACGAACCCTTGACAAACTGTACCACCTTTATTGGACGCCCCTTAGCAGGGTCGCGGACCGGGTCTAGTCACCGTGACAGCCTCAGAACCGAACCCGAGAGGCCCGCTACCGAGAACTCGCGGCCCTGTGTCTGGGGGCGCTTCACATACATACACATATATACCATGCATACATACACATATATACCATGCATACATACACATATATACCATGCATACATACACATATATACCATGCATACATACACATATATACCATGCTTACATACACATATATACCATGCATACATACACATATATACCATGCATACATACACATATATACCATGCATACATACACATATATACTATGCATACATACAGGCATACACATACAAGCGTATACACACACACACATACCGTGCATACATACACATACAGGCATATACATACACACATATACCATGCTTACATACAGGCATACACATACAAGCATATACACACACACCATGCATACATACACATACAGAAATATACATACACACATATACCATGCATACATGCAGGCATATACATACAATCAATATATAACCATACACACACATTTGGGGTGTTAGTAGCCTACCTTGGCTTGTCTCCAGCCCAGCACAGGCATTATTGAAGCACTGCACTCCTATACCGGAAGCAGCAGTGCAGGGCGCGCAGAGTGATGTCACTTAAGGCTACTTTCTCTCTTGCGTTGGTACGGGCCCGTCGCAATGCGTCGAGCCGACGTACTGACGCAAGCTGTGAAATAAATGAACAACGGGGGCAGCGGATGCAGTTTTTCAACGCATCCTCTGCCCCATTGTAATGTCCAGGGAGGAGGGGGCGGAGTTCCAGCCGCGCATGCGCGGTCGGAAATGAAGGACATGTCGCACCAAAAAACGTTACATGTAACTTTTTTTGTGCCGACGGTCCGCCAAAACACGACGCATCCGTCACACGATGGATGCGACGCGTGGCCATACGTCGCAATGCGTCGCTAATGCAAGTCATTGGAGAAAAAACGCATCCTGCGAGCAACTTTGCAGGATGCGTTTTTTCTCCAAAGCGACGCATTGTGACGTATGTCACACAATGCAAGTGTGAAAGTATCCTTAGACATGGCTGTGGCCGAGTCTGCTAGCTGTGACTCTGCTAGGTGTGCTACCCCCTGCTGCTCTCCTACTCCTCCCTGGCCCAGCTCTTCACTGTGTGTGCATCGCGGCCATTCAGCCATGCCCACATTTAAAGGGCCCACAAAACTTTTTTTTTCCCTTACTCCCCTCTCCTGCTCTTCTCCAGGGGCCCACCGGGGAATCCCCCGGCACCCCGCCAGGCCAGTCCGACCCTGTCGGAAGGGCTCAACACTACTCATGACAGTATTTCTTGTATTCATATAGATTCTGATCCTGGCTACTGCAGGTTGAATGCATTTTATCCTGGGTAGGGTTTTCCCTCGGTTCTTGTCTCACTGACCATCATCAACCGTGATTAACACCCCACCTTTTTGCACATTAATCGGTGGCACTTATTGTTTCTACATTTTAGTAGGTACATTATAAGTGCTAGAACTTGCCGGAGAAGCAGGGACCTGATCAAGTTCGCTCATCTCTACTCTCCATCCCTATCACCATCACTTGGGCTCCTACATTCTCAATCTTGCTTTTATCATTATTTTCTGTTTTTTGGGGTGTATGGTTTTCATTTGGATTTGTTCTGTCAGAATAAAACAGAAATACAGGCAATGAATTATAAAGTAAAGAAATTATGTGGATGAATTCTATATGGAAAATATATGAGTTTACATAAAGGATTCATATTGATGGTAAAGGGAATGACAGAGGCTGTATATTATGACATATAGAATATAATGCTTCTCACCTCTGCGTGTTTCCATGTTATAGACTGGGTGTTCATGTGAAGCTCTTGGCCACTGACCGCCCATGGGGTAAAATGTCCTACTTCGATATTCTGTACATCCGTATGACCGGGATCATCAGTAAATATCCAGTTTGTTATCTTGTATGAATGTACAGCTTCCCCTTGTTCATTGAAGTAATATGTAGGCGTCGATGGATCCGGTGAAGTCTTCATCATTTGGAGGAAGCGCTGTAGCTTCCGTGTGTATTGTAGAAATCTGGCTGTGGAATTTTCTTCTTGATATTTGTCTTTTATGAATAAGAGCATTTCATGTAGAGCTTTAGCCAGAACTTCTACTGCATAATATAATCTCGGAGAAAACCCTGAGGAGAGGAAATGCCTTAAACTTGGCACAATTATGTGCTCAAAATTATAATAATTGGGCCAATCTGGTCCAACGCAGTAATCTTGATAGTCATAATATGATAGCACATATAACATCGCCAACAATTTCTCATCGTGGACTACATTGGGAATTTCCCTGCAGTTTTTCACAAAGTCTTCCACACCAGGAAAAGGTTGTGATGAAATGTCCACTACTAGACTTCCGTTCAATAATGGAAAGTCTTTTCGTATAATTAAATAACTGGAGATCCAGAATGGTGGAAAGATGAAAGTTTTGTCAATAAACAGAGAAGAAAAATCCTGTATTACATTAACCAGAAAAGAGAAGCTCCCACATATTATAATGATACTGACTTCTGGATGCTTAAGAATCGCTAACATGTTATACAAATCTCTATCCATTTTAAGCTTTATGGTGAAGGCCACACAGATCCCGTGTTCTCTCGTGAGTTTTGTTAGTGTCTGCAGTTCATTCTCTCCATTATCATTATCTGATACTAAAATTCCAACCCAGGTCCAGTCAAAATGCTTCAACAGTTTGGTGATTACCATATAGTGGATGTGGAGATTTTGGACTGTACTGAAAACATGTGGATAGAGGCGTCTATCAGAAACTGAGCGATCGGTGTATCCATAACTGATCTGCAAAACACATTGGGGGCGACAGATTAATGTGCCGGCAAAACACCTTCAGATGTCACAATATTTTTGAGCAAAAAGGCAATTTGCAGTAATAATCGAATAGTGAAATATTGGGATTTGGGAAAATCGTTGTTACGGGTCGAGTTCCCGCTTCTGCACAGGGGGAATCTCGGGCCGTCTCCGCTGCGGTCTCCCATTCTTCTCCTGCCACAGTGGAACCTGCTCAGCGGAGACGTCGGTCTTTGCATCTGGCTCAGTCTCACTCTGTGCTTAGGCTTGCTGTTGCTTTTCCAGCTTTTGCAATTAAAGCCAGTGCCTGGCAGCAGCAAGCAGATGCTTCTGGGACTAAGGCTGGTTTCACATTTGCGTTTTTTGCCGCTGCGTTTTAGCGCAAAAAAAGCATGCATTTTTTTCCTATACTTAACATTAAAAACGCATGCGTTTTTTTGCATGCGTTTTGCCGCCGCATGTGTCTTTTCTATGCATGCGTTGTGTTGCAGAAATGCAACATGTAGTAATTTTTTGCGGCTTTTTTTGCTGCAAAAAAATGCATGCTTTTTTGCGGCAAAAAAACGTATGGCTGTCTATGTAAACGCATGCGTTTTTAAGCACATGTGTTTGCATGCGTTTTTAAACGCATGCTTTTTAATAAAAAAACACAAGAATACACACTGATAAGACTACCCCCAACCCTAACCCTAACCCTAACCATAAGGCATCCTAAACCTAACCCTAAGGGATCCTAAACCTAACCCTAACCCTAAGGGTTAGGGTTAGGATCCCTTAGGGTTAGGGTTAGGATCCCTTAGGGTTAGGGTTAGGGTTAGGATCTGTTAGGGTTAGGGTTAGGATCCCTTAGGGTTAGGGTTAGGGCTAGGGTTAGGATCTCTTAGGGTTAGGGTTAGGATCCCTAGGGTTACTAGGGATCCAAACCCTAACCCTAACCCTAGCTATTTCTGTTTATAGTGGGTTTTCTTGTTGATTTTGATGATTGGCAGCTGTCACACACTTCTCATCATGCGTTTAAAAAACGCAAATGCATGAAAAAACGCATGTAAATGCATCAAAACGCCGCGTTTGTATTAAAACATGCAAAAACGCATGCGTAAAAAAACACAACGTTTAAACGCGTTTACATGCGTTTTTTCACCAAATGCGTTTGCGTTTAAAACGCTACGTTTTTAAACGCAAATGTGAAACCAGCCTAAGTCCTGCTTTTTCCCTTTTGATCATGCCCAGGGTGAGATCTCCTGTTGGAGATCGAGGGTCACATGCTCAGATTCTGCAGCGGTTCCCATTGGTCCTCCAGGAAGGTCATGAAGCTGCTAACTTCTGTGGCAGCCTCCCATTGGTCCTTTATTGGAAGGTCCTGAACGTGCTGCAGCTATATAAGCTTCGCATGACCTCACGGCCAAGCGCTAGTGTACAATTGTATACGTGTGTTTGTTGTGAGTGCAAGTCGTTCATTAAATACCCCTACCCTATTGTATGACTGTTCGCGTAAGGAGTATGGCTGCTATCTAGCGCCCGACTAATCACTCAACGTGTTACACACGAATCAGCGTCTATTGCTGTGACTACCAGTGCGGCGCCACGCGCCAGTAGTTCGCTTCCTAACCCACGTCTGGGTGCTTAGTGGTGTCTGCCAGCACGGCACAGTTCGTTCTTCGGTGCTCTTACTATACCTAACACACCCAGTTGCGGTGTTGTGTGCAAGTAGTCTGTACGGACTTCAACCCTGAGTCTTGGGGTTGTGTTCGCTGACTCCTTGCTTGCACTCATTAGTGCGGTATTGCGGACCTGTGGCTTTACAGGGTTCGCTTCCACCGCCATATAGCGCTGCCATTTACTAGCAGCAGGTTTTCACCTGCACGGTGGACCCTGGACTGCGAACGCACCAATATTATTTCACCTTATACTTGGTGCGTTCTGCCAGTCCTAACAATCGTCACAAATACTTTCTAATATTAGAGTATTCATACCGAATAACGAATCCAATACAAGTCAATGGGAAAGTTAAATATTTTTACAGCTGGACCCAACAAACAGGTCGGGGGGCCGGAGAATAATGCTGAAATCAATGGGAAAGAGATAAAACTAAATGGGAACAGCATGGAGAAGATGCCGGCATGCCCGACTCACGTACGGGATCTGGGAATAATGTTGTCAGACTAATGCGCCTGTTTTATGGATTGTAAAAAAGACCAACCAAACCAAAAATATTTTTAAAGAGAAAAATGCTAAGAAACATTATTTCATTCACAATTACATGTTTATAGTGGAAAATAAAAAAAAAAGGTATATATATATATATATACACCTCTCCTTTAGCATATGTTTGCACCGATTGTTTTGGCTTTATTTCTTACTTTAACGAATGTGACGGCGCTCACTCCTATATTTGGGAATTCCCTCCCTCATGTCTAATATTTAGCAATATAGTGGAATACAAAGTTCCCCATCCCTTTACAATGCCATTTCAAACATGCCCATTTGAATTTTGGGCTTTGCCCACCACCACCACCATGTCCATCACCATGTCATTACGCGGCTCTCGCTGACAATATGCAGAGCGCCAGTTGGTGCCGTGGAACCTGAGTTTGGTAAGGGCCCTCAGGTGGCCCTGTATCATACATTTGGGAGAATTCTCACTCCTACATTCGGGAGGTCCTTCCCTCGTGCCAAATAGCAAGATAGTGGAATAAATATTCCCAATCACTTTACAATGGAGCCACTGTCATAGCGGGAGAAGCTGCTGTAAGGTGAATATAATACAGGAGTTGGGGAGCTGGATGATCAATGTCAGGAAACTGGATTCTACCAGACACCAAAAGCATTAGAATTAAATTTGGAATACAGTGTAACAAGCGAGGGCCTGTAATGTGGCCAGTCTGTCAGGCCTAAAACCCATGTCAGGAACTGTCACGGTTCACACCGTGCAGCCAACAATATGTCACGGATCCCAACAATATGTCAGGGATCCCGAGGAGGATATCTTTATCGTCCCCACTACTCACACCAATTTGTCACGAACCGGGGTTGCTTTGGTTGCCCCTGGTTCAGTGGCGTAGGAAGAGGGGTGCGGGGGGGGCGGTCCGCCCCGGGCGGCACAATGCGGGGGGCGGCCGGCGCTGCAGGAGAAGAAAAAAAAAAAAAAAAAAGACGCCCCTTTAAATCTTCGGGCGGGGCCGTCCGCCGCCACGACCAGGGCCAGCTTCCCCCACCGCCGGACCCCGCCCCCCGCTCTAATACTCACCTCTCCTGGTTCCTGCGGCTTCAGCGTCCTCTGACTCTGCGACGTCTCAGAGCAGAGGGCGCGATGACTAGAGTTGAGCGACCTTGACCTTTTTAGAGTCGAGCCGGGTTTCGCGAAACCCGACTATCTCAAAAGTCGGGTCGAGTGAAATCGGCCGATTATGACGTAAAGTCGGGATCGACCGAAACACGAAACCCAATGCAAGTCAATGGGGCAGCATAGTCGGCAGTGAGTGGGGGCCAGGAAAACACCTAGAGTGCCCATTTTAATGTCAAAACCATCCATTCTTCTTAATGAAGCTTGTCAAGCGTAATTTACCTTATAATAATTGGAAGGCATTTGAATTTGGCTAAAGTTGTGGTGGGTAGGGCTGGTTCAAGTAATTAGTGGGCCCAGTAAATCTGGACCACGTCACGGCAGTGGAGCAGGGAGAGGTAAGTATTTCAACTTTGCAAGTGCTGTGATCCTGAGCAAGCAGGGGGGGCCCACTCGTTGGCATTGGCACTGGCACAGGGCCCCTCAAAGTACAGCGGTGTGTTTGCACGGCGGGGGCGCCTCCCACCGGCAGCAACACTTTTGCGTACTATGAGAGGCCCTGTGCCAGTGACGTCGCCAACTAGTATTCCTCCCCCCACCTGATGAAGGAACCTGCACTTTCATCTGCACCTTCCTCTTTGTCCCCGTGTAAGGTGGTATGGTATGCGGGAAGAGCAACCTGACTTTCAGCAGGGTCACAATGTTGTTGTGTAGCGTGCACGGGGAATGTTGCGTTATGGGTCAATGTACCAGCAGACTCATCTATCACTGGCTGGGCAATGGGCAGGATGAGGAGGAAACACAGATATAGGCCCAAATAATAAAGTGGGCTAAATGCAGTTCAAAATTGGTAACACAGGAATAACCAGGGGGCATTGCAGTGGAGGACAACTGGAATGAGAGGCTGACACAGAGAGTAGGCCCAAATCAGTAAGTAGTCGAAATGCAGTTCAAAATTGGCAACAGTAGTAAACAGGCGGCACAGCTTTGTTCAGTGGAGGAGAACAGCAAGGAGTGGCAGACACCGATAGTAGGCCCCAACCCAACTAGTAGGCCAAATGCAGTCTAACATTAACAACTACTTAACGAGCGCCTGAAAACGGAATTTCAGGACAGGAAACCAGGAGAACAGCAAGGAGCGGCAGACACCGATAGTAGGCCCCAAACCAACTAGTACGCCAAATGCAGTTGTTCCGTTTAACCACAATTTAATGAGAGCCTGAAGATAGAAGTTCAGGAAAGGCAACCTTGAGAACACCTTGGAGTGGAATACACCATCTCTCTACACCCCATACCCAATTTGTAGGTCTAATGCAGCGTAGTTTCCAACAACTACTAAACGAGAGCATGATGATCGAAGCATTGGCGAGGAAACCTGGGGAACACCTTGGAGTGGAACACACCATCTCTCTACACCCCATACCCAATTTGTAGGCCTAATGCAGCGTAGTTTCCAACAACTACTAAATGAGAGCCGGAAGATCGAAGCTCAGGAAAGGCAACCTGGAGAACACCTTGGAGTGGAACACACCATCTCTCTACACCCCATACCCAATTTGTAGGCCCAATGCAGCGTAGTTTCCAACAACTACTAAACGAGAGCATGATGATCGAAGCATTGGCGAGGAAACCTGGGGAACACCTTGGAGTGGAACACACCATCTCTCTACAGTGGAACACACCATCTCTCTACACCCCATACCCAATTTGTAGGCCTAATGCAGCGTAGTTTCCAACAACTACTAAATGAGAGCCGGAAGATCGAAGCTCAGGAAAGGCAACCTGGAGAACACCTTGGAGTGGAACACACCATCTCTCTACACCCCATACCCAATTTGTAGGCCTAATGCAGCGTAGTTTCCAACAACTACTAAACGAGAGCCGGAAGATCGAAGCTCAGGAAAGGCAACCTGGGGAACACCTTGGAGTGTAACAAACCCTCTCTCTACACCACGGAAGGGCTGATTCTTAGGAAGGAAGGCTGTCGGAAAGAAGCAGGGCGCGTCCGAGGGGGATTATATTCTTATTAGGTATATACTCACCCTCGGACGCGCCCTGCTTCTTTATTTGTAATGAATGTTTATTTGCAATGTGGTTTTGACTTACTCTATTTTTTTGGTAAATAATGATTTTATTATTTTCATTGTTTTGCATCTTCTTGGCAATAATATAAAGAAGACGCGACAGGACAACACTCGGTGGATGCCATATCTGTGTTTAAAATTGAAAAAAACTTTCAGTTAACTACTTGCAGGAGAAAGTTATTGTACCTGGTGGCCATTTTTAGTACTGTACCAGATTTTTGTTGTATGTGTTTGTTTTTAATGTTAAAATGTCTGCATTTGATATCTCTCCAGTATTTTCTTTTTTATAAGCAAAATACTTATTTTTATATTTTCTGATGTTGGTTCCAGGGGTACACGGGCAGCAGTGGTGTGGTCAGTGGAGGCCTAGTGGAAGGAGTGACCGCAGACAGGCATCGAAGGCCTAAAATAATAACACATGGCTGTAGGCAATTTTAAATTGGTTCCAGGGGTACACGGGCAGCAGTGGTGTGGTCAGTGGAGGCCTAGTAACATAGTAACATAGTAACATAGTAACATAGTAACATAGTTAGTAAGGCCGAAAAAAGACATTTGTCCATCCAGTTCAGCCTATATTCCATCATAATAAATCCCCAGATCTACGTCCTTCTACAGAACCTAATAATTGTATGATACAATATTGTTCTGCTCCAGGAAGACATCCAGGCCTCTCTTGAACCCCTCGACTGAGTTCGCCATCACCACCTCCTCAGGCAAGCAATTCCAGATTCTCACTGACCTAACAGTAAAGAATCCTCTTCTATGTTGGTGGAAAAACCTTCTCTCCTCCAGACGCAAAGAATGCCCCCTTGTGCCCGTCACCTTCCTTGGTATAAACAGATCCTCAGCGAGATATTTGTATTGTCCCCTTATATACTTATACATGGTTATTAGATCGCCCCTCAGTCGTCTTTTTTCTAGACTAAATAATCCTAATTTCGCTAATCTATCTGGGTATTGTAGTTCTCCCATCCCCTTTATTAATTTTGTTGCCCTCCTTTGTACTCTCTCTAGTTCCATTATATCCTTCCTGAGCACCGGTGCCCAAAACTGGACACAGTACTCCATATGCGGTCTAACTAGGGATTTGTACAGAGGCAGTATAATGCTCTCATCATGTGAATCCAGACCTCTTTTAATGCACCCCATGATCCTGTTTGCCTTGGCAGCTGCTGCCTGGCACTGGCTGCTCCAGGTAAGTTTATCATTAACTAGGATCCCCAAGTCCTTCTCCCTGTCAGATTTACCCAGTGGTTTCCCATTCAGTGTGTAATGGTGATATTGATTCCTTCTTCCCATGTGTATAACCTTACATTTATCATTGTTAAACCTCATCTGCCACCTTTCAGCCCAAGTTTCCAACTTATCCAGATCCATCTGTAGCAGAATACTATCTTCTCTTGTATTAACTGCTTTACATAGTTTTGTATCATCTGCAAATATCGATATTTTACTGTGTAAACCTTCTACCAGATCATTAATGAATATGTTGAAGAGAACAGGTCCCAATACTGACCCCTGCGGTACCCCACTGGTCACAGCGACCCAGTTAGAGACTATACCATTTATAACCACCCTCTGCTTTCTATCACTAAGCCAGTTACTAACCCATTTACACACATTTTCCCCCAGACCAAGCATTCTCATTTTGTGTACCAACCTCTTGTGCGGCACGGTATCAAACGCTTTGGAAAAATCGAGATATACCACGTCCAATGACTCACCGTGGTCCAGCCTATAGCTTACCTCTTCATAAAAACTGATTAGATTGGTTTGACAGGAGCGATTCCTCATAAACCCATGCTGATATGGAGTTAAACAGTTATTCTCATTGAGATAATCCAGAATAACATCCCTCAGAAACCCTTCAAATATTTTACCAACAATAGAGGTTAGACTTACTGGCCTATAATTTCCAGGTTCACTTTTAGAGCCCTTTTTGAATATTGGCACCACATTTGCTATGCGCCAGTCCTGCGGAACAGACCCTGTCGCTATAGAGTCCCTAAAAATAAGAAATAATGGTTTATCTATTACATTACTTAGTTCTCTTAGTACTCGTGGGTGTATGCCATCCGGACCCGGAGATTTATCTATTTTAATCTTATTTAGCCGGTTTCGCACCTCTTCTTGGGTAAGATTGGTGACCCTTAATATAGGGTTTTCTTTGTTTCTTGGGATTTCACCTAGCATTTCATTTTCCACCGTGAATACCGTGGAGAAGAAGGTGTTTAATATGTTAGCTTTTTCCTCGTCATCTACAACCATTCTTTCCTCACTATTTTTTAAGGGGCCTACATTTTCAGTTTTTATTCTTTTACTATTGATATAGTTGAAGAACAGTTTGGGATTAGTTTTACTCTCCTTAGCAATGTGCTTCTCTGTTTCCTTTTTGGCAGCTTTAATTAGTTTTTTAGATAAAGTATTTTTCTCCCTATAGTTTTTTAGAGCTTCAATGGTGCCATCCTGCTTTAGTAGTGCAAATGCTTTCTTTTTACTGTTTATTGCCTGTCTTACTTCTTTGTTTAGCCACATTGGGTTTTTCCTATTTCTAGTCCTTTTATTCCCACAAGGTATAAACCGCTTACACTGCCTATTTAGGATGTTCTTAAACATTTCCCATTTATTATCTGTATTCTTATTTCTGAGGATATTGTCCCAGTCTACCAGATTAAGGGCATCTCTAAGCTGGTCAAACTTTGCCTTCCTAAAGTTCAGTGTTTTTGTGACTCCCTGACAAGTCCCCCTAGTGAAAGACAGGTGAAACTGAACAATATTGTGGTCGCTATTTCCTAGATGCCCGACCACCTGCAGATTTGTTATTCTGTCAGGTCTATTAGATAGTATTAGGTCTAAAAGTGCTAGTCCTCTGGTTGGATTTTGCACCAATTGTGAAAGATAATTTTTCTTGGTTATTAGCAGAAACCTGTTGCCTTTATGGGTTTCACAGGTTTCTGTTTCCCAGTTAATATCCGGGTAGTTAAAGTCCCCCATAACCAGGACCTCATTATGGGTTGCAGCTTCATCTATCTGCTTTAGAAGTAGACTTTCCATGGTTTCTGTTATATTTGGGGGTTTGTAACAGACCCCAATGAGAATTTTGTTACCATTTTTCCCTCCATGAATTTCGACCCATATGGACTCGACATCCTCATTTCCTTCGCTAATATCCTCCCTTAAAGTGGACTTTAGACAAGACTTTACGTAGAGACAAACCCCTCCTCCTCTCCGATTTTTACGATCATTTCTAAACAGACTGTAACCCTGTAAGTTAACTGCCCAGTCATAGCTTTCATCTAACCATGTCTCGGTTATTCCCACTATGTCAAAGTTACCTGTAGATATTTCTACTTCTAGTACTTCCATCTTGTTTGTCAGGCTTCTGGCGTTTGCGAGCATGCAGTTTAGAGGATTTTGTTTTGTTCCAATCTCCTCGCTGTGGATTGTTTTAGAAATGTTCTTACCTCCCTTCTGAGTATGTTTTCCTGGGTCTTCTTTGTTCAAGTCTAATGTTTTTCTTCCCGTCCCCTCTTCTTCTAGTTTAACGCCCTCCTGATGAGTGTAGCGAGTTTTCTGGCGAATGTGTGTTTCCCAGGTTTGTTGAGGTGTAGTCCGTCTCTGGCGAGGAGTCCATCGTACCAGTAATTCACACCGTGGTCCAGGAATCCGAATCCTTGTTGTCTGCACCATCGTCTTAGTGGAAGGAGTGACCACAGACAGGCATCGAAGGCCTAAAATAATAACACATGGCTGTAGGCAATTTTAAATTGGTTCCAGGGGTACACGGGCAGCAGTGGTGTGGTCAGTGGAGGCCTAGTGGAAGGAGTGACCGCAGACAGGCATCGAAAGCCTAAAATAATAACACATGGCTGTAGGCAATTTTAAATTGGTTCCAGGGGTACACGGGCAGCAGTGGTGTGGTCAGTGGAGGCCTAGTGGAAGGAGTGACCGCAGACAGGCATCGAAGGCCTAAAATAATAACACATGGCTGTAGGCAATTTTAAATTGGTTCCAGGGGTACACGGTCAGCAGTGGTGTGGTCAGTGGAGGCCTAGTGGAAGGAGTGACCGCAGACAGGCATCGAAGGCCTAAATAATAACACATGGCTGTAGGCAATTTTAAATTGGTTCCAGGGGTACACGGGCAGCAGTGGTGTGGTCAGTGGAGGCCTAGTGGAAGGAGTGACCGCAGACAGGCATCGAAGGCCTAAAATAATAACACATGGCTGTAGGCAATTTTAAATTGGTTCCAGGGGTACACGGGCAGCAGTGGTGTGGTCAGTGGAGGCCTAGTGGAAGGAGTGACCGCAGACAGGCATCGAAGGCCTAAAATAATAACACATGGCTGTAGGCAATTTTAAATTGGTTCCAGGGGTACACGGGCAGCAGTGGTGTGGTCAGTGGAGGCCTAGTGGAAGGAGTGACCGCAGACAGGCATCGAAGGCCTAAAATAATAACACATGGCTGTAGGCAATTTTAAATTGGTTCCAGGGGTACACGGGCAGCAGTGGTGTGGTCAGTGGAGGCCTAGTGGAAGGAGTGACCGCAGACAGGCATCGAAGGCCTAAATAATAACACATGGCTGTAGGCAATTTTAAATTGGTTCCAGGGGTACACGGGCAGCAGTGGTGTGGTCAGTGGAGGCCTAGTGGAAGGAGTGACCGCAGACAGGCATCGAAGGCCTAAAATAATAACACATGGCTGTAGGCAATTTTAAATTGGTTCCAGGGGTACACGGGCAGCAGTGGTGTGGTCAGTGGAGGCCTAGTGGAAGGAGTGACCGCAGACAGGCATCGAAGGCCTAAAATAATAACACATGGCTGTAGGCAATTTTAAATTGGTTCCAGGGGTACACGGGCAGCAGTGGTGTGGTCAGTGGAGGCCTAGTGGAAGGAGTGACCGCAGACAGGCATCGAAGGCCTAAAATAATAACACATGGCTGTAGGCAATTTTAAATTGGTTCCAGGGGTACACGGGCAGCAGTGGTGTGGTCAGTGGAGGCCTAGTAGAAGGAGTGACCGCAGACAGGCATCGAAGGCCTAACATAACAAAAATGTCAATACAATGGTATTGTCAGTGGCAGGCATTGAAGGATGTCAGCGCATAGACTAAACATTGGTGGAGCTGTGAGATAATTTTGCAAGTGGTAGAGCACTGTTTGAGCTGAGGGGGGGGGAACTGTCTTGTGGCCGGCGGTACAGGCCCAGGGCCCCTCATATTACAACAGTGTGTCTGACGTTGGGTGCGCACCACCACCGCCAGAGACACTTTATTGTACTAGGAGGGACCCAGTGGCAGTGCCGTCGACCAAAAGCGGGCTCACCCACCTCTTCAGACAAACTGCACTCTCACGGGTGCTGTCGCCAAGTGTCGATACCACGGCCCCGTGTGGGGAGTTTGGCCATTTGGTGAGGTGTAAACATGTCGTATGCTGGACAATCAGGTGCAGAAAATTACGAGATTGGAAAAGGCATTCAGAATAGTCCATAGGCAAGACCTTTTCATAGGAAAGCTAGGTGTCAGCCGGGCAAGGTGGGGCAAAAAATTTCGAAATCCAGTTGTGGTTCATTTTAATGAAGGTTAGATCATCTACATTTTGGGTAGCCAGACGAGTCCTTTTTTCTGTTAGTATTGAACCTGCAGCACTGAATACTCTTTCTGATAGGACACTAGCTGCCGGGCAAGCAAGCTCCTGCAATGCATATTCTGCCAATTCTGGCCAGGTGTCTAATTTTGATGCCCAGTAATCAAATGGGAATGACGGTTGAGGGAGAACATCGATAAGGGATGAAAAATAGTTTGTAACCATACTGGACAAATGTTGTCTCCTGTCACTTTGAATTGATGCTGCAGTACCTGTCCTGTCTGCGGTCATAGCAAAATCACTCCACAACCTGGTCAGAAAACCCCTCTGGCCAACGCCACTTCTGATTTCTGCCCCTCTAACTCCTCTGGTCTGCTGGCCCCTGCAGCTCGTGTGAGAACGATCACGGGCGCTGTGTGCAGGGAATGCCAGAAGCAAACGGTCAACAAGAGTTGATTGTTTGGTTGCTAATATTAGTTCCAAGTTCTCATGTGGCATTATATTTTGCAATTTGCCTTTATAGTGAGGATCAAGGAGGCAGGCCAACCAGGAATCGTCATCATTCATCATTTTAGTTATGCGTGTGTCCCTTTTGAGGATACGTAAGGCATAATCCGCCATGTGGGCCAAAGTTCCAGTTCTCAAATCTGCGGTTGTGCTTGGTTGAGGGGCAGTTTCAGGCAAATCCACGTCACTTGTGTCCCTCAAAAAAACAGAACCCGGCCTTGCCGCGCCACCAATTTCCAGTGGCCCCGGAAAAGCTTCCTCATTAAAAATATAATCATCCCCATCATCCTCCTCGTCCTCCTCCTCCTCTTCGCCCGCTACCTCGTCCTGTACACTGCCCTGGCCAGACAATGGCTGACTGTCATCAAGGCTTTCCTCTTCCTCAGCTGCAGACGCCTGATCCTTTATGTGCGTCAAACTTTGCATCAGCAGACGCATTAGGGGGATGCTCATGCTTATTATGGTGTTGTCTGCACTAACCAGCCGTGTGCATTCCTCAAAACACTGAAGGACTTGACACATGTCTTGAATCTTCGACCACTGCACACCTGACAACTCCATGTCTGCCATCCTACTGCCTGCCCGTGTATGTGTATCCTCCCACAAAAACATAACAGCCCGCCTCTGTTCGCACAGTCTCTGAAGCATGTGCAGTGTTGAGTTCCACCTTGTTGCAACGTCTATGATTAGGCGATGCTGGGGAAGGTTCAAAGAACGCTGATAGGTCTGCATACGGCTGGAGTGTACGGGCGAACGGCGGATATGTGAGCAAAGTCCACACACTTTGAGGAGCAGGTCGGATAACCCCGGATAACTTTTCAGGAAGCACTGCACCACCAGGTTTAAGGTGTGAGCCAGGCAAGGAATGTGTTTCAGTTGGGAAAGGGAGATGGCAGCCATGAAATTCCTTCCATTATCACTCACTACCTTGCCTGCCTCAAGATCTACAGTGCCCAGCCACGACTGCGTTTCTTTCAGCAAGAACTCGGACAGAACTTCCGCGGTGTGTCTGTTGTCGCCCAAACACTTCATAGCCAATACAGCCTGCTGACGTTTGCCAGTAGCTGCCCCATAATGGGAGACCTGGTGTGCAACAGTGGCAGCTGCGGATGGAGTGGTTGTGCGACTGCTGTCTGTGGACGAGCTCTCGCTTCTGCAGGAGGACGAAGAGGAGGAGGAGGGGGGGCGAATGGCTACAGCCAATTGTTTCCTAGACCGTGGGCTAGGCAGAACTGTCCCAAACTTGCTGTCCCCTGTGGACCCTGCATCCACCACATTTACCCAGTGTGCCGTGATGGACACGTAACGTCCCTGGCCATGCCTACTGGTCCATGCATCTGTTGTCAGGTGCACCTTTGTGCTCACAGATTGCCTGAGTGCATGGACGATGCGCTCTTTAACATGCTGGTGGAGGGCTGGGATGGCTTTTCTGGAAAAAAAGTGTCGACTGGGTAGCTCGTAGCGTGGTACAGCATAGTCCATCAGGGCTTTGAAAGCTTCGCTTTCAACTAACCGGTAGGGCATCATCTCTAACGAGATTAGTCTAGCTATGTGGGCGTTCAAACCCTGTGTACGCGGATGCGAGGATAAGTACTTCCTTTTTCTAACCAGAGTCTCATGTAGGGTGAGCTGGACTGGAGAGCTGGAGATCGTGGAACTAGCGGGGGTGCCGGTGGACATGGCAGACTGAGAGACGGTGGGAGATGGTATTGTTGCCGCCGGTGCCCTAGATGCAGTGTTTCCTACTACGAAACTGGTGATTCCCTGACCCTGACTGCTTTGGCCTGGCAAAGAAACCTGCACAGATACTGCAGGTGGTGCGGAAAATGGTGGCCCTACACTGCCGGAAGGGATGTTGCGTTGATGACTAGCTTCATTGGCCGAGGGTGCTACAACCTTAAGGGACGTTTGGTAGTTAGTCCAGGCTTGCAAATGCATGGTGGTTAAATGTCTATGCATGCAACTTGTATTGAGACTTTTCAGATTCTGTCTTCTGCTTAAGGTAGTTGAACATTTTTGACAGATGACTTTGCGCTGATCAATTGGATGTTGTTTAAAAAAATGCCAGACTGCACTCTTTCTAGCATCGGATACCTTTTCAGGCATTGCAGACTGAGCTTTAACCGGATGGCCACGCTGTCCTCCAACAGGTTTTGGCTTTGCCACGCGTTTTGGGCAAGATACGGGCCCGGCAGATGGAACCTGTTGCGATGTTGATGCCTGCTGCGGCCCCTCCTCCTCCGCTTCAGAACTGCTGCCGCCTGCACCCTGTTCCCCCAATGGCTGCCAATCGGGGTCAAGAACTGGGTCATCTATTACCTCTTCTTGTAGCTCGTGTGCAACTTCGTCTGTGTCACCGTGTCGGTCGGTGGTATAGCGTTCGTGATGGGGCAACATAGTCTCATCAGGGTCTGATTCTTGATCAGCACCCTGCGAGGGCAATGTTGTGGTCTGAGTCAAAGGACCAGCATAGTAGTCTGGCTGTGGCTGTGCATCAGTGCACTCCATGTCAGATTCAACTTGTAATGGGCATGGACTGTTAACTGCTTCACTTTCTAAGCCAGGGACGGTATGTGTAAAGAGCTCATCCACATCCACTAACGACGCGCTGCTTTGACATTTACCAGTTTCATGAGAGGAGGCAAAAGAGCTAGAGGCTGAGTCAGCAAGATAAGCCAAAACTTGCTCTTGCTGCTCCGGCTTTAAAAGCGGTTTTCCTACTCCCAGAAAAGGGAGCGTTCGAGGCCTTGTGTAGCCTGACGACGAACCTGGCTCCACAGCTCCAGACTTAGGTGCAATATTTTTTTTCCCACGACCAGCTGATGCTCCACCACTACCACTACCCTCATTACCAGCTGACAATGAACGCCCCCGGCCACGACCTCTTCCACCATACTTCCTCATTGTTTTAAAAACGTAAACAAACTAACGGTATTTGTTGCTGTCACACAAATTACACGGTGAGCTATAACTTCAGTATGATTTAGCTACCCCTTTACAGGTGAGTGAGACCACAATGAAAATCAGGCACAATGTTACACACTCTGTTGTTGGTGGCAACAAATGAGAGAGATGCCACACACGCAGGACTGTCACTGAAGCACAAATGTAAATATTAATTTCCCACTGATTTGATTTTTTTTTTTTTTTTAAGGGAGACTTTAGGAAAAAAAAAATAGAATAAAATGATTTTTTCAGGAAGAATTTAGAAACCAAATAAAATAAAATGATTTTTTCAGGGAGAATTTAGAAAACAAATAAAACAAAAAAAGGCTTTCTATGGCCCACTGAGTGAGAGATGACGCACACAGGAGTCAGGAGTGGCACACAAGCCCAGAGGCCAATATTTATCTCCCACTGATTGATGTAGTGATTTTTTCAGGTAGATTTTGGAACCCAAATCAAGCTAAAAAAATAATAGGCTTTCTATGGCCCACAATTGGAGAGAGAGAGAGATGGCACACCCAGGAGTCAAGACTGGCACACAAGCAGAAAGGGCAATATTAATCTCCCACTGATTTTTTTTTTTTTTTTCAGGGAGACTTTAGGAAAAAAAAAAATAGAATAAAATGATTTTTTCAGGAAGAATTTAGAAACCAAATAAAATAAAATGATTTTTTCAGGGAGAATTTAGAAAACAAATAAAACAAAAAATAGGCTTTGTAGGGCCCACTGAGTGAGAGAGGACGCACACAGGAGTCAGGAGTGGCACACAAGCCCAGAGGCCAATATTTATCTCCCACTGATTGATTTAGTGATTTTTTCAGGTAGATTTTGGAACCCAAATCAAGCAAAAAAATTAATAGGCTTTCTATGGCCCACAATTGGAGAGAGAGAGATGGCACACCCAGGAGTCAAGACTGGCACACAAGCAGAAAGGGCAATATTAATCTCCCACTGATTTGTTTTTTGTTTTTTTTTTCAGGGAGACTTTAGAAAAAAAAAAATACAAAAAAATGATTTTTTTCAGGAATAATTTAGAAACCAAATAAAATAAAATGATTTTTTCAGGGAGAATTTAGAAAACAAAAAAAACAAAAAATAGGCTTTGTAGGGCCCACTGAGTGAGAAAGGACGCACACAGGAGTCAGGAGTGGCACACAAGCCCAGAGGCCAATATTTATCTCCCACTGATTGATTTAGTGATTTTTTCAGGTAGATTTTGGAACCCAAATCAAGCAAAAAAATTAATAGGCTTTCTATGGCCCACAATTGGAGAGAGAGAGATGGCACACCCAGGAGTCAAGACTGGCACACAAGCAGAAAGGGCAATATTAACCCCTTTACCCCCAAGGGTGGTTTGCACGTTAATGACCAGGCCAATTTTTACAATTCTGACCACTGTCCCTTTATGAGGTTATAACTCCGAAATGCTTCAACGGATCCTGGTGATTCTGACATTGTTTTCTCGTGACATATTGTACTTCATGATAGTGGTAAAATTTCTTTGATAGTACCTGCGTTTATTTGTGAAAAAAACGGAAATTTGGCGAAAATTTTGAAAATTTCGCAATTTTCAAACTTTGAATTTTTATGCAATTAAATCACAGAGATATGTCACACAAAGTACTTAATAAGTAACATTTCCCACATGTCTCCTTTACATCAGCATAATTTTGGAACCAATTTTTTTTTTTGTTAGGGAGTTATAAGGGTTAAAAGTTGACCAGCAATTTCTCATTTTTACAACACCATTTTTTTTTAGGGACCACGTCTCATTTGAAGTCATTTTGAGGGGTCTATATGATAGAAAATGCCCAAGTGTGACACCATTCTAAAAACTGCACCCCTCAAGGTGCTCAAAACCACATTCAAGAAGTTTATTAACCCTTCAGGTGTTTAATAGGAATTTTTGGAATGTTTAAATAAAAATGAACATTTAACTTTTTTACACAAAAAATTTACTTCAGCTCCAATTTGTTTTATTTTACCAAGGGTAACAGGAGAAATTGGACCCAAAAAGTTGTTGTCCAATTTGTCCTGAGTACGCTGATACCCCATATGTGGCAGTAAACCACTGTTTGGGCGCATGGGAGAGCTCGGAAGGGAAGGAGCGCTATTTGACTTTTCAATGCAAAATTGACAGGAATTGAGATGGGACGCCATGTTGCGTTTGGAGAGCCACTGATGTGCCTAAACATTGAAACCCCCCACAAGTGACACCATTTTGGAAAGTAGACCCCCTAAGGAACTTATCTGGATGTGTGGTGAGCACTTTGACCCACCAAGTGCTTCACAGAAGTTTATAATGCAGAACCGTAAAAATAAAAAATCATATTTTTTCACAAAAATTATATTTTTGCCCCCAATTTTTTATTTTTCCAAGGGTAAGAGAAGAAATTGGACCTCAAAAGTTGTTGTCCAATTTGTCCTGAGTACGCTGATACCCCATATGTGGCAGTAAACCACTGTTTGGGCGCATCGGAGAGCTCGGAAGGGAAGGAGCGCAGTTTGACTTTTCAATGCAAAATTGACAGAAATTGAGATGGGACGCCATGTTGCGTTTGGAGAGCCACTGATGTGCCTAAGCATTGAAACCCCCCACAAGTGACACCATTTTGGAAAGTAGACCCCCTAAGGAACTTATCTGGATGTGTGGTGAGCACTTTGACCCACCAAGTGCTTCACAGAAGTTTATAATGCAGAACCGTAAAAATAAAAAATCATATTTTTTCACAAAAATTATATTTTTGCCCCCAATTTTTTATTTTTCCAAGGGTAAGAGAAGAAATTGGACCTCAAAAGTTGTTGTCCAATTTGTCCCGAGTACGCTGATACCCCATATGTGGCAGTAAACCACTGTTTGGGCGCATGGGAGAGCTCGGAAGGGAAGGAGCGCCGTTTGACTTTTCAATGCAAAATTGACAGGAATTGAGATGGGACGCCATGTTGCGTTTGGAGAGCCACTGATGTGCCTAAACATTGAAACCCCCCACAAGTGACACCATTTTGGAAAGTAGACCCCCTAAGGAACTTATCTGGATGTGTGGTGAGCACTTTGACCCACCAAGGGCTTCACAGAAGTTTATAATGCAGAGCCATAAAAATAAAACAAAATTTTTTTCCCACAAAAATTATTTTTTAGCCCCCAGTTTTGTATTTTCCCTAGGGTAACAGGAGAAATTGGACCCCAAAAGTTGTTGTCCAATTTGTCCTGAGTACGCTGATACCCCATATGTGGGGGGGAACCACCGTTTGGGCGCATGGGAGGGTTCGGAAGGGAAGGAGCGCCATTTGGAATGCAGACTTAGATGGAATGGTCTGCAGGCGTCACATTGCGTTTGCAGAGCCCCTAATGTACCTAAACAGTAGAAACCCCCCACAAGTGACACCATTTTGGAAAGTAGACCCCCTAAGGAACTCATCTTGATGTGTTGTGAGAGCTTTGAACCCCCAAGTATTTCACTACAGTTTATAACGCAGAGCCATGCAAATAAAAAATATTTTTTTTCCACAAAAATTATATTTTAGCCCCCAGTTTTGTATTATTCCAAGGTTAGCAGGAGAAATTGGACCCTAAATGTTGTTGTCCAATTTGTCCTGAGTACGCTAATACCCGATATGTGGGGGGGAACCACCGTTTGGGCGCATGGGAGGGCTCGGAAGGGAAGGAGCATCATTTGGAATGCAGACTTAGATGGATTGGTCTGCAGGCGTCACATTGCGTTTGCAGAGCCCCTAATGTACCTAAACAGTAGAAACCCCCCACAAGTGACCCCATATTGGAAACTAGACCCCTCAATGAACTTATCTAGATGTGTTGTGAGAACTTTGAACCCCCAAGTGTTTCACTACAGTTTATAACGCAGAGCCGTGAAAATAAAAAATCTTTTTGTTTTCCCACAAAAATTATTTTTTAGCCCCCAGTTTTGTATTTTCCCAAGGGTAACAGGAGAAATTGGTCCACAAAAGTTGTTGTCCAATTTGTCCTGAGTACGCTGATACCCCATATGTTGGGGTAAACCCCTGTTTGGGCACACAGGAGAGCTTGGAAGGGAAGGAGCACTGTTTTACTTTTTCAACGCAGAATTGGGTGGAATTGAGATCGGACGCCATGTCATGTTTGGAGAGCCCCTGATGTGCCGAAACAGTGGAAACCCCCCAATTATAACTGAAACCCTAATCTAAACACACCCCTAACCCTAAATCCAACGGTAACCCTAACCACACCTCTAACCCTGACACACCCCTAACCCTAATCCCAACCCTATTCCCAACTGTAAATGTAATCTAAACCCTAACCCTAACTTTAGCCCCAACCCTAACTGTAGCCCCAACCCTAACCCTAACCCTAGCCCTAACCCTAGCCCTAACCCTAACCCTAGCCCTAACCCTAGCCCTAACCCTAGCCCTAACCCTAGCCCTAGCCCTAACCCTAGCCCTAACCCTAACCCTAGCCCTAACCCTTACTCTAGCCCTAACCCTAGCCCTAACCCTAGCCCTAACCCTAACCCTAGCCCTAACCCTAGCCCTAACCCTAACCCTAACCCTAGCCCTAACCCTAGCCCTAGCCCTAACCCTAGCCCTAACCCTAGCCCTAACCCTAGCCCTAACCCTAGCCCTAACCCTAGCCCTAATGGGAAAATGGAAATAAATACATTTTTTTTTATTTTTCCCTAACTAAGGGGGTGATGAAGGGGGGTTTGATTTACTTTTATAGCGAGTTTTTTAGCGGATTTTTATGATTGGCAGCCGTCACACACTGAAAGACCCTTTTTATTGCAAAACATATTTTTTGCAATACCACATTTTGAGAGCTATAATTTTTCCATATTTTGGTCCACAGAGTCATGTGAGGTCTTGTTTTTTGCGGGACGAGTTGACGTTTTTATTGAAAACATTTTTGGGCACGTGACATTTTTTTATCGCTTTTTATTCCGATTTTTGTGAGGAAGAATGACCAAAAGCCAGCTATTCATGAATTTCTATTGGGGGAGGCGTTTATACCGTTCCGCGTTTGGTAAAATTGATAAATCAGTTTTATTCTTCGGGTCAGTACGATTACAGCGATACCTCATTTATATCATTATTTTATGGTTTGGTGCTTTTATACGATAAAAACTATTTTACAGAAAAAATAATTATTTTTGCATCGCTTTATTCTCAGGACTATAACTTTTTTATTTTTTTGCTGATGATGCTGTATGGCGGCTCCTTTTTTGCGGGACAATATGACGCTTTTAGCGGTACCATGATTATTTATATCTGATCTTTTGATCGCGTGTTATTCCACTTTTTGTTCGGCGGTATGATAATAAAGCGTTGTTTTTTGCCTCGTTTTTTTTTTTTTTTTCTTACGGTGTTTACTGAAGGGGTTAACTAGTGGGACAGTTTTATAGGTCGGGTCGTTACGGACGCGGCGATACTAAATATGTGTACTTTTATTGGTTTTTTTTTTTATTTAGATGAAGAAATGTATTTATGGGAATAATATTTTTTTTTTTTTTTTCATTATTTTGGAATATTTTTTTTTATTTTTTTTACACATTTGGAAAATTTTTTTTTTACTTTTTTACTTTGTCCCAGGGGGGGGACATCACAGATCAGTGATCTGACAGTTTGCACAGCACTCTGTCAGATCACTGATCTGACATGCAGCGCTGCAGCCTTCACAGTGCCTGCTCTAAGCAGGCTCTGTGAAGCCACCTCCCTCCCTGCAGGACCCGGATCCGCGGTCATCTTGGATTCGGGGCTCGAGCAGGGAGGGAGGTGAGGAGACCCTCGCAGCAACGCGATCACATCGCGTTGCTGCGGGGGGCTCAGGGAAGCCCGCAGGGAGCCCCCTCCCTGCGCGGTGCTTCCCTGCACCGCCGGCACATCGCGATCATCTTTGATCGCGGTGTGCCAGGGGTTAATGTGCCGGGGGCGGTCCGTGACCGCTCCTGGCACATAGTGCCGGATGTCAGCTGCGATGAGCAGCTGACACCCGGCCGCGATCGGCCGCGCTCCCCCCGTGAGCTCGGCCGATCGGCTATGACGTACTATCCCGTCCAGGGTCAGATAAGCCCAGGGCACCTCGACGGGATAGTACGTCTAAGGTCACAGAGGGGTTAATCTCCCACTGATTTGTTTTTTTTTTTTTTTTCAGGGAGACTTTAGAAAAAAAAATACAAAAAAAATGATTTTTTTTCAGGAATAATTTAGAAACCAAATAAAATAAAATGATTTTTTCAGGGAGAATTTAGAAAACAAATAAAACAAAAAAATAGGCTTTCTAGGGCCCACTGAGTGAGAGAGGACGCACACAGGAGTCAGGAGTGGCACACAAGCCCAGAGGCCAATATTTATCTCCCACTGATTGATTTAGTGATTTTTTCAGGTAGATTTTGGAACCCAAATCAAGCAAAAAAATTAATAGGCTTTCCATGGCCCACAATTGGAGAGAGAGAGATGGCACACCCAGGAGTCAAGACTGGCACACAAGCAGAAAGGGCAATATTAATCTCCCACTGATTTTTTTTTTTTTTTTTTTTTCAGGGAGACTTTAGAAAAAAAAATACAAAAAAAATGATTTTTTTCAGGAATAATTTAGAAACCAAATAAAATAAAATGATTTTTTCAGGGAGAATTTAGAAAACAAATAAAACAAAAAATTGGCTTTCTAGGGCCCACTGAGTGAGAGAGGACGCACACAGGAGTCAGGAGTGGCACACAAGCCCAGAGGCCAATATTTATCTCCCACTGATTGATTTAGTGATTTTTTCAGGTAGAATTTAGAACCCAAATCAACCAAAAAAATAAATAGGCTTTCTATGGCCCACTATTTGTGAGAGAGATGGCACGCTCAGGACTGGCACACAAGCCCAGAGGCCAATATTAATCTCCCACTTTTTTTTTTTTTTTCCAGGGAAAATTTATAAACCCAATAAAAAAAATAATAAATAGGCTTTCTATGGCCCACTATCTGAGAGAGAGAGATGGCACGCTTAGGACTGGCACACAAGCCCAAAGGCCAATATTAATCTCCCACTGATTGATTTATTGATTTTTTCAGGTAGATTTTGGAACCCAAATCAAGCAAAAAAATAAATAGGCTTTCTATGGCCCACTGAGTGAGAGATGGCACAGACAGGGATGGCACTCTAGCAGAAATGCCAATCTTAATCTCCCACAAAAAAAAAAAAAAAACAGGGAGTGTCCTTCAATTACTATCTCCCTGCAGTAATCTCAGCCAGGTATGGCAGGCAGCAATAAGGAGTGGACTGATGCACAAATTAAATAAAAAGTGTGGACAAACAAACAAGATAGCTGTGCAGAAAGGAAGGAACAAGAGGATTTGTGCTTTGAAAAAAGCAGTTGGTTTGCACAGCGGCGTACACACAGCAATGCAGCTATCAGGGAGCCTTCTAGGGCAGCCCAATGAGCTACAGCGCTGAGGAAAAAAAATGTAGCGTCCACTGTCCCTGCACACCGAAGGTGGTGTTGGGCAGTGGAAATCGCTACAGCACAAGCGGTTTGGTGGTTAATGGACCCTGCCTAACGCTATCCCTGCTTCTGACGAAGCGGCAGCAACCTCTCCCTAACCTCAGATCAGCAGCAGTAACATGGCGGTCGGCGGGAACTCCCCTTTATAGCCCCTGTGACGCCGCAGACAGCAAGCCAATCACTGCAATGCCCTTCTCTAAGATGGTGGGGACCAGGACCTATGTCATCACGCTGCCCACACTCTGCGTTTACCTTCATTGGCTGAGAAATGGCGCTTTTCGCGTCATTGAAACGCGACTTTGGCGCGAAAGTCGCGTACCGCATGGCCGACCCCGCACAGGGGTCGGATCGGGTTTCATGAAACCCGACTTTGTCAAAAGTCGGCGACTTTTGAAAATGTTCGACCCGTTTCGCTCAACCCTAGCGATGACGTCACTACTGTGCGCGCCGCTCTGCCTCTCTGTCCTGAGCGTCGCAGAGCCGGAGAGACGCTGACTGCACCGGACCTGCGCTAGGAACGGGAGAGGTGAGGATTTTACTTTTTTTTTTTTTTCTTTATGTCTGACTGTCTGGGGCAATGCTGGACACACTGGGGCAATACTGGAGACTATGGGGCAGATTGCTGGACACACTGGGGCAATACATGAGACCATGGGGCAGATTGCTGGACACACTGGGGCAATACAGGAGACTATGGGGCAGATTGCTGGACACACTGGGGCAATATTGGAGACCATGGGGCAGAATGCTGGACACACTGGGGCAATACAGGAGACCATGTGGCAGAATGCTGGACACACTGGGGCAATACAGGAGACCATGGGGCAGATTGCTGGACACACTGGGGCAATACAGGAGACTATGGGGCAGATTGCTGGACACACTGGGGCAATACTGGAGACCATGGGGCAGAATGCTGGACACACTGGGGCAATACTGGAGACCATGGGGCAGAATGCTGGACACACTGGGGCAATACTGGAGACCATGGGGCAGAATGCTGGACACACTGGGGCAATACAGGAGACTATGGGGCAGATTGCTGGACACACTGAATGCTGGAGACCCTGGGGCAGACTTCTGGACATACTGGGGCAATACTGGAGACCATGGGGCAGATTGCTGGACACACCGGGGCAATACTGGAGACCATGGGGCAGAATGCTGGACACACTGGGGCAATACAGGAGACCATGGGGCAGATTGCTGGACACACTGGGGCAATACTGGAGACCCTGGGGCAGATTTCTGGACACATTGAGGCAATGCTGGAGACCCTGGGGCAGACTTCTGGACACACTGGGGCAATGCTGGACACTGGGGGTAATATGCTGGACACACTGGGGCAGACTGCTGGACACACTGGGGAAAGGCTGGACACTGGGGCAGATTGCTGGACACACTGGGGGCAGTGCTGGACATACTGGGGCAGATTGCTGGACAACATGGGGGTAATATGCTGGACACACTGGGGCAGATTGCTGGACAACATGGGGGTAATATGCTGGACACACTGGGGCAGATTGCTGGACAACATGGGGGTAATATGCTGGACACACTGGGGGCAGGACTTGAGGCATGGGCAGAATGTAGATACGGGGCATGATTGGAGACACGGGGCAGGATTGGATCATGGGGCAGGACGGATACGATGGAGGCTGGTGGGGCAGGATGGGGAGATCATATGGGGTAGAATGGATACTCATGAGGGCAGGATGCGAGAACATATGGCTGGAGCCAGGAATGAGATAAACGGGGCCAGGGTGGGGAATAGTGTTACCATAGGGGATAATTAAGGGATATTATTACTGCAGTGATGTATTTATTTTATTTTTTGAGTATACTGTTTTAAATGGGGGCGGTCCTGTTACTGTGCAGAGTGACACTATATCACCTTTTTTTCTTCATGTGATGTAATGTAGAAGTTGCGAAAAATTAAGTAATGTGTTCTGCAAGCGGAGCTCGAGATAACTGTGTTATTTCCTGCAGAAACGAGTCCTGGCTGGAAGGAATGATGGCGGTCTGTGCTGGATGAAAGATGAAGGACTTCACCTAGAGACGTCACTGGTGAGTCAGTGTTACCTATACACTGACACTATACACTGTATACTATATTGAGTGTTATGGCTGGCAATCAGGCAACACAGCGTGCAGTAATCAGCGCACATACAGAGATCTGGCAAAAACCCAAAACAATAGGACGAGCTCTGAGACGTGGAATCTCTGTAGACTGCAGTACCTGAACTGTCCTCACACAACTGGAAGCAGCAGTGGATTGCGCCTATCACTACCTATGCAACTCGGCACTGCCTGAGGAGCTGACTAGCCTGAAGATAGAAATACAAGCCTGACTTACCTCAGAGAAATACCCCAAAGGAATAGGCAGCCCCCACATATAATGACTGTTAGCAAGATGAAAAGACAAACGTAGGAATGAAATAGATTCAGCAAAGTGAGGCCCGATATTCTAGACAGAGCGAGGATAGCAAAGAGAACTATGCAGTCTACAAAAAACCCTAAAACGAAAACCACGCAAAGGGGCAAAAAAGACCCACCGTGCCGAACTAACAGCACGGCGGTGCACCCCTTTGCTTCTCAGAGCTTCCAGCAAAAGATAATAACAAGCTGGACAGAAAAAACAGAAAACAAACTAGAAGCACTTATCTAGCAGAGCAGCAGGCCCAAGGAAAGATGCAGTAGCTCAGATCCAACACTGGAACATTGACAAGGAGCAAGGAAGACAGACTCAGGTGGAGCTAAATAGCAAGGCAGCCAACGAGCTCACTAAAACACCTGAGGGAGGACGCCCAGAGACTGCAATACCACTTGTGACCACAGAATTCACAACAGTACCCCCCCCTTGAGGAGGGGTCACCGAACCCTCACCAGAACCCCCAGGCCGACCAGGATGAGCCACATGAAAGGCACGAACAAGATCTGGGGCATGGACATCAGAGGCAAAAACCCAGGAATTATCTTCCTGAGCATAACCCTTCCATTTGACCAGATACTGGAGTTTCCGTCTAGAGACACGAGAATCCAAAATCTTCTCCACAATATACTCCAATTCCCCCTCCACCAAAACAGGGGCAGGAGGCTCCACAGATGGAACCATAGGTGCCACGTATCTCCTCAACAACGACCTATGGAATACATTATGTATGGAAAAGGAGTCTGGGAGGGTCAGACGAAAAGACACCGGATTGAGAATCTCAGAAATCCTATACGGACCAATAAAACGAGGTTTAAATTTAGGAGAGGAAACCTTCATAGGTATATGACGAGAAGATAACCAAACCAGATCCCCAACACGAAGTCGGGGTCCCACACGGCGTCTGCGATTAGCGAAAAGCTGAGCCTTCTCCTGGGACAAGGTCAAATTGTCCACTACCTGAGTCCAGATCTGCTGCAACCTGTCCACCACATAATCCACACCAGGACAGTCCGAAGACTCAACCTGTCCTGAAGAGAAACGAGGATGGAACCCAGAATTGCAGAAAAATGGAGAGACCAAGGTAGCCGAGCTGGCCCGATTATTAAGGGCGAACTCAGCCAACGGCAAAAATGACACCCAATCATCCTGGTCAGCGGAAACAAAACATCTCAGATATGTTTCCAAGGTCTGATTGGTTCGTTCGGTCTG
The DNA here is from genome assembly GCF_032444005.1 of Ranitomeya imitator. Lineage (NCBI taxonomy): Eukaryota > Metazoa > Chordata > Amphibia > Anura > Dendrobatidae > Ranitomeya > Ranitomeya imitator. Next base: position 1,223,558,217 of record NC_091282.1, on the reverse strand, counting down.
GCCATTAGTCTGAGGATGGAAGGCCGAGGAAAAAGATAGGTCAATGCCCATCCTACCACAAAAGGCTCGCCAGAACCTTGAGACAAACTGGGAACCTCTGTCAGAAACAATATTCTCAGGAATGCCATGTAAACGAACCACATGCTGGAAGAACAAAGGCACCAAATCAGAGGAGGAAGGCAATTTAACCAAGGGCACCAGATGGACCATTTTAGAAAAGCGATCACAGACCACCCAAATGACAGACATCTTTTGAGAAACGGGAAGGTCAGAAATGAAATCCATCGAAATATGTGTCCAAGGCCTCTTCGGGACCGGCAAGGGCAAAAGCAACCCACTGGCACGTGAACAGCAGGGCTTAGCCCTAGCACAAATTCCACAGGACTGCACAAAAGCACGCACATCCCGCGACAGAGACGGCCACCAAAAGGATCTAGCAACCAACTCCCTGGTACCAAAGATTCCTGGATGACCGGCCAGCACCGAACAATGAAGTTCAGAGATAACTTTACTAGTCCACCTATCAGGGACGAACAGTTTCTCGGCCGGACAACGATCAGGTTTATTAGCCTGAAATTTCTGCAACACTCTCCGCAAATCAGGGGAGATGGCAGACACAATGACTCCTTCCTTGAGGATACTCGCCGGCTCAGATAACCCCGGAGAGTCGGGCACAAAACTCCTAGACAGAGCATCCGCCTTCACATTTTTAGAGCCCGGAAGGTATGAAATCACAAAATCAAAACGAGCAAAAAATAACGACCAACGGGCCTGTCTAGGATTCAAGCGCTTGGCAGACTCAAGATAAGTAAGGTTCTTATGATCAGTCAAAACCACCACGCGATGCTTAGCACCCTCAAGCCAATGACGCCACTCCTCGAATGCCCACTTCATGGCCAGCAACTCTCGGTTGCCCACATCATAATTACGCTCAGCAGCAGAAAATTTCCTGGAAAAGAAAGCACATGGTTTGAACACTGAGCAACCAGAACCTCTCTGTGACAAAACCGCCCCTGCACCAATCTCAGAAGCATCAACCTCGACCTGGAACGGAAGAGAAACATCAGGTTGACACAACACAGGGGCACAGCAAAAACGACGCTTCAACTCCTGAAAAGCTTCCACGGCAGCAGAAGACCAATTAACCAAATCAGCACCCTTCTTGGTCAAATCGGTCAATGGTCTGGCAATGCTAGAAAAATTACAGATGAAGCGACGATAAAAATTAGCAAAGCCCAGGAATTTCTGCAAACTTTTTAGAGATGTCGGCTGAGTCCAATCCTGGATGGCCTGAACCTTAACCGGATCCATCTCGATAGTAGAAGGGGAAAAGATGAACCCCAAAAATGAAACTTTCTGCACACCGAAGAGACACTTTGATCCCTTCACAAACAAGGAATTAGCACGCAGTACCTGGAAAACCATTCTGACTTGCTTTACATGAGACTCCCAATCATCTGAGAAGATCAAAATGTCATCCAAGTAAACAATCAAGAATTTATCCAGATACTCACGAAAAATGTCATGCATAAAAGACTGAAAAACAGATGGAGCATTGGCAAGTCCGAACGGCATCACCAGATACTCAAAATGACCCTCGGGCGTATTAAATGCCGTTTTCCATTCATCTCCCTGCCTGATTCTCACCAGATTATACGCACCACGAAGATCAATCTTAGTAAACCAACTAGCCCCCTTAATCCGAGCAAACAAGTCAGAAATCAATGGCAAGGGATACTGAAACTTAACAGTGATCTTATTAAGAAGGCGGTAATCAATACACGGTCTTAGCGAACCATCCTTCTTGGCTACAAAAAAGAACCCTGCTCCCAATGGTGACGACGATGGGCGAATATGTCCCTTCTCCAGGGACTCCTTCACATAACTGCGCATAGCGGTGTGTTCAGGTACGGACAAATTAAATAAACGACCCTTAGGGAATTTACTACCAGGAATCAAATCGATAGCACAATCACAATTCCTATGCGGAGGAAGGGCATCAGACTTGGACTCTTCAAATACATCCTGAAAGTCCGACAAGAACTCTGGGATGTCAGAAGGAATGGATGACGAAATAGACAAAAATGGAACATCACCATGTACTCCCTGACAACCCCAGCTGGTTACCGACATAGAGTTCCAATCCAATACTGGATTATGGGTTTGTAGCCATGGCAACCCCAACACGACCACATCATGCAAATTATGCAGTACCAAAAAGCGAATAACTTCCTGATGTGCAGGAGCCATGCACATGGTCAGCTGGGCCCAGTACTGAGGCTTATTCTTGGCCAGAGGTGTAGCATCAATTCCTCTCAACGGAATAGGACACCGCAAAGGCTCCAAGAAAAATCCACAACGTTTAGCATAATCCAAATCCATCAGATTCAGGGCAGCGCCTGAATCCACAAACGCCATGACAGAATATGATGACAAAGAGCACATTAAGGTAATGGACAAAAGGAATTTGGACTGTACAGTACCAATAACGGCAGAGCTATCGAACCGTCTAGTGCGTTTAGGACAATTAGAAATAGCATGAGTAGAATCACCACAATAGAAACACAGTCTGTTCAGACGTCTGTGTTCGTGCCGTTCTACTTTAGTCATAGTCCTGTTGCACTGCATAGGCTCAGGCTTACTCTCAGACAATACCGCCAGATGGTGCACAGATTTACGCTCGCGCAAGCGACGACCGATCTGAATGGCCAAGGACATAGACTCATTCAAACCAGCAGGCATAGGAAATCCCACCATTACATCCTTAAGAGCTTCAGAGAGACCCTTTCTGAACAAAGCCGCTAGTGCAGATTCATTCCACAGAGTGAGTACTGACCATTTTCTAAATTTCTGACAATATAGTTCTACATCATCCTGACCCTGGCATAAAGCCAGCAGATTTTTCTCAGCTTGATCCACTGAATTAGGCTCATCGTAAAGCAATCCCAGCGCCTGGAAAAATGCATCAATATTACTCAATGCAGAATCTCCTGGTGCAAGAGAAAACGCCCAGTCCTGTGGGTCGCCACGCAAAAAAGAAATAATAATCAAAACCTGTTGAATAGGATTACCAGAAGAATGAGGTTTCAAGGCCAAAAATAGCTTACAATTATTTCTGAAGCTCAGGAACTTAGTTCTGTCACCAAAAAACAAATCAGGAATCGGAATTCTTGGTTCTAGCATCGATTTCTGATCAATAGTATCTTGAATCTTTTGTACATTTACAACGAGATTATCCATTGAGGAGCACAGAGCCTGAATATCCATGTCCACAGCTGTGTCCTGAAGCACTCTAATGTCTAGGGGAAAAAAAAGACTGAAGACAGAGCTAAGAAAAAAAAATGATGTCAGGATTTCTTTTTTCCCTCTATTGGAAATCATTGAATCGGCTCCTTGTACTGTTATGGCTGGCAATCAGGCAACACAGCGTGCAGTAATCAGCGCACATACAGAGATCTGGCAAAAACCCAAAACAATAGGACGAGCTCTGAGACGTGGAATCTCTGTAGACTGCAGTACCTGAACTGTCCTCACACAACTGGAAGCAGCAGTGGATTGCGCCTATCACTACCTATGCAACTCGGCACTGCCTGAGGAGCTGACTAGCCTGAAGATAGAAATACAAGCCTGACTTACCTCAGAGAAATACCCCAAAGGAATAGGCAGCCCCCACATATAATGACTGTTAGCAAGATGAAAAGACAAACGTAGGAATGAAATAGATTCAGCAAAGTGAGGCCCGATATTCTAGACAGAGCGAGGATAGCAAAGAGAACTATGCAGTCTACAAAAAACCCTAAAACGAAAACCACGCAAAGGGGCAAAAAAGACCCACCGTGCCGAACTAACAGCACGGCGGTGCACCCCTTTGCTTCTCAGAGCTTCCAGCAAAAGATAATAACAAGCTGGACAGAAAAAACAGAAAACAAACTAGAAGCACTTATCTAGCAGAGCAGCAGGCCCAAGGAAAGATGCAGTAGCTCAGATCCAACACTGGAACATTGACAAGGAGCAAGGAAGACAGACTCAGGTGGAGCTAAATAGCAAGGCAGCCAACGAGCTCACTAAAACACCTGAGGGAGGACGCCCAGAGACTGCAATACCACTTGTGACCACAGAATTCACAACAATTGAGCTCCTGTGTATAATGTCACCAGTGATCTCTGTATTACCTCTACATAGACACTGCATACTAAGTACAGATCTCCTGTGAATACTGGCACTTATGGTGATAGTATTGTGGTTTTTTTTTTTATTACTGATCAGTATTGTAGTATTCAGTCACTATGTGGTGGTAATATGTGGTCTGGAAATGGTGCGGTGGTATTTGTCCCTTGTATGTAGTATTATTCGGTCACTATGTGGCCTGGTCATGGTGTGGTGGTATTAAGTCACAGGTGTGGCATGTGGGGGTGACACCATTAAGCCCAGTTTAAGTTCTACAAAACAGGAAAACCATTTTTGGTAACCTTTGTGTGTATTGAGCCGGGGGGGGGGGGGGCAAACTCGGGAACAGCCCCGGGCGGCAAAAGCTCTAGCTACGCCTCTGCCCTGGTTCCTTCTGAAGGGGATTTATCTACACCCCACTTCCCAGTTCCGGTTTGGAACTTGCCGCTCTCTGGCGCCCCTTTACCCTCAGGTCAGATCAGATACTGCACATAGGGTAATTAGTCACCAGAAAGGCTGCCTGCTATGTACTGGCTATTGCTCACGATGCAGCCAGGGCAATATAACTACTCCCACTCAGGCAGGAACAATAATTATCAACGCCGCCGTCACTACAAAGATTCCCAATCGCACAGAACAAAGTATGCTGCCATCAGCTCCGATTTTCACTGAAGGTTAACGGGTCCGGAGCCAACCCAAATCAATAGCGTAACTCATCTCAGAGGACAGTTCGTATAGAACATGAAGAGACAAGCTAGTAACATTATATATTTTACTCCATAAAAAGTTAGGCAGTATTTAAAAAAATATTAAAAGATATTATAAAGAAGACAGATCATGTGCATATTACAATTATAAATAAAAAGGTATGAACGGTAAAATTGATTTACAATTCTTTTATATCATTCAATGGTACACTGTGTGCTGGCTGGGGGTAGGGGATGTTCCACAACTTAGCTTCAGGTCAGATTGCACAGCCTGTCGTAGCTGAATCCCCTGGCAAAACACACTGCTTGAATGCGGTCCTACTAAGATATCTCACAGCCCAAAATCCAGGCCCTCCCCCTGTGGTGACATCACTTAGAAGCTGAAACCTCCTCTTACTTACAATATGAAAACCATTTTTTACGCATATCTCGCTGTGTGAAACTCGTGTAAGTAAGAAAAGATGCTCATGATGTTCCCCATGGCAGGGGCGTTCTTTTAAGTGTAAATACTGAGCAATTACCTGAACCGCTTACTGAGAAATCCACACTCTGCACTTGAGTTTAGCTGCTAGCGCTTACAGTGATTGACAGATCTACCGATGGACATTCATAATATGTACTCCTTATAATTCTAGCCCAAATTGGTGGCCCAATATATCACTGTAATAGAACAAAGGAATCCCTGCCATTTGAAAGGGCCTTATACCAGTTTTGGCTGTTACTAGATGGGAGCAATAAAACTTATTTTTCACACACACACAGCAGCAGGCAAAGAAGAGAGGGAGGTCGGAATAGCTCGCAGCAAGTGTCTTGTAAAGCTAGGCAGACACAAATATGGCATATTCACATTATCGTGACAAGAACGTTGATAAAAATCATTTTAAATGGAAGCAGCCTCCTCAAAAGGGAAGAGACAGGAGTGCCATTGACAAATCTGCACAAGCCTAAGGACTTCTTCTGGAAACTATTCATCCAGACAGAATGTATATTTTGCATGGTATTGGGCAACAACGGAGTAATTACAGGATATGTCCAAGAGAGTGGCGAGGTCTGGGGAGTGTATTACTCAGGTGACAGGCAGTGCTACAGAGCTCAGATAAAGGCCTTAGTGGAGCGCCTGCCAGGGCCTAGAGATTACTCAGAACTGGGTCCGGTGGTCATTAAAAGGGCAATTACAGTGGCAGTGACCCAGTCCGTGGTCCTGGGCATCCAAGTTAAAGGGAAGGTCTTTAACCCTGCTGTTCTGTTTGCATTTGCTATACACTTGTACTGTTCCCGGGTCAATATGACACGACCTATTAATTCTTGATTTTTAGCTACTCTGTTTTATTTGAATACTTTTTTCATTGTTATACTGTATGTGAACCTGGTTGATCATAAACAAATGAAAAATTTTAATTTAAACTTAATAATTTTTTTTTTTCATAAAAAGGTTACACAGGCTTTTTACAATTATCTTTGATTGTTGGCATTCTGTACCCAAATAACAAAGAAGCTTTACATTACTATTACTAAAACATGAAATTAAACTTTTTGAAAACAATATTTATAAATCAACAAATTAAAAATCATAAAAACTTCAACCTTTTTAGAAAGAAAAAAGAAAAACTGAACATGTTACAGAACCCCCAGCACCAAGAATATGTTATGCTATATATATATTATGTATAATAGGTTCCATGTGAAAATGCATCAGTCCACAGGCTGCATCCCTGGGCAGAGAGGACAAGATATCCCCCTTCTGTCCTCCCCCCACCTTTGTAATTTCCCCAGTAAATACCAGCAGGCTCCGGCCCCCTGCAGCTATTGTAATGTATGTCTGGCCTATTTTTTGCTGGCCAGAATTTGAACCTTTCCTCCGGCTTCACTTGATGAAGGGCACACTGCCGCTCAAAGTCCTGCAGAAAGCCATCAATGTCTTCTTCTGCCTCCCCCAACTGTCGGAAGGCATTATACTGGATCTTTTTGTGGCTTACTGTTGAAGGTACCTGGTCAGGGGCCAGAGCTCCCCTTGCTCGCTGACTCTCCTCTCTCCGCTCTGCCATCTCCATCTTGGCCAGCTCCACTTTGGTCCGCTCTGCCATCTCCATCTTGGTTAGCTCTATCCTGGTCCGCTCGGCCATCTCTTCCTTCAGATCAGTACGCACATCAGCCATCACCTCTCGTATGATCTCTACTGCAGGGTTTGGGCCAAAGAACGCCAGTCTGTTCTTTACCTCCCTCTGGAATTCAGTCTCCTTCACGTTCACATTGGGGGGCGCTGCACTGTCGTGTTCCATGAGGGCTGCTATCAAATACGCTTTTGTTTTGTTGCTGGCGATTAACTCTCGGGCTTCCACCAGATCTTTTAATGTAGTCCTCTTTAACGTCTGGTAGTTGTCTTCCATTCATTCCTTTCCTCCTGTAGAAGGGGTATCACATCCCGCTGTCTGCCACCAGTGTAACGGGGTCTACTGTGCTGTAATACCTCTTTCAGCACCCCCCGTGTTTCAGGAGGTCCACTCTGCTTTTGCTGGATTCTTGTAGATTGTAAGCTCTCACGAGCAGGGTCGTCTTATTTTGCTTTATTACTGTATTGTTAACATTGTTACCTATGGCTGTTGTGTTTGAGACTGTTAAACCTTAAAGTGCTGCGGAATATGTTGGCGCTATATAAATAAAGATTATTATTATTATTCTGAATGAAGGACGCTGGCTGGAATTCCTTCATTACATGAGAGCATATAAAAGCTGACTGCTACTCCACGTATTTCCAGTCTAAAAGAACACACTTTATTCACAACACACAGAATATATAACACAGATACACAGGGCAGGCCAATAGAAAAAGCAGGCCAGACCTACATTACAATAGCCGCAGGGGGCCGGAGCCTGCTAGTATTTACTGGGGAAATTACAAAGGTGGGGGGAGGACAGAAGGGGGATATCTTGTCCTCTCTGCCCAGGGATGCAGCCTGTGGACTGATGCATTTCACATGGAACCTATTATACATAATATATACTGTATATAGCATAACATATTCTTGGTGCTGGGGGTTCTGTAACAGAACATGTTGATGCGTTTTTACACTGAACACAATAATAAGACACATGTCCTTTACACAGATATTTTGAACATCCAGCACATGTCAGATTAGTCTTATGGTCACTGGAAGAAGGACAGAAGCGACATCTTTTCCTTTTTTTGCTGGTAGCTGTGCTGCTGGTAGCTGTGCTGGTGGAGGCCGTGGATGTGGAGTCTCTTTCTTAAGCATGCTGGACACTTTTTACAATGGCTGTTGCTCCTTCACTTCTGGGGGTCACTTTTCTGCTCTCAATATATGACCTAACCAGGGATTTGCCCAATTCCTCAAGAAATAATCTTCTTTTATGCAGCTTATTCCGGTTCCAATCGGGGTCAATTTCTCTCCATAAGACAAATGCATTGTGTCACGATATGGTATGAAATATCATATAAGTAGCTCTCTTGCTCAAGGCTGTGGGCTAACAAGCCCCCCTTCCCTTTCACTCAGCCAAGAGCTGCTTTGCCAATGTACTGGGGGGAGTTTTATGGCCCAAAGGTATTTACGACCGGCATTTCCTGTGTAAGCTCTTGTCCAGCTATAAGTGAACTAGAAACTTCGAGGATCCATGAAAGATTCTTTGTTTAGTTTTTGTAAGATATTAGGCAAACGATTTAAGCTAGAAATAGGAAAAATATATATTCCTTAACGTCACTCGGCGGAGCTGTGAACCGCTGTAAACATGAACTTCTAACTCCATCTGGTAAAGAAGTAGGGATTTCTCTGTAAATATGTATCCCAGATAGGATATATTTGATCTCATTAGAATGCCCACATTAATCCGAGATGAATGATGGGTTTGTTATGACTATGACATGTTTTGTAGCAAAGTTATAGAAAGTAGAGAGAATAGTTTAAAGTTTAGTCAGAATGTAGAGAGAGGAGGGTCTGGATAAACCAGCCTTTCTGTGATGTCACAGCCTTAAGGTTTTAAGTGTCTGGCAGGCTCTGAGGAGGCACTTCTGCTTGACTTCTTGTCTTCTGAAGCCAGCAGCACGTCCAATGAGCTGGGATGTATGGAAAAAACTCCACTAGCCTGGTTCCCTGCCATGCTTTGAACATGTGAGTGTTACTTTTTCTCATTTAATCCCTGTTTATTTCATAATTACCCTTGTACATATTTGCAATTGTCTCATTTGTAACATCTTTATAAAATATTTTTTATAAAGCACTGCCTAATTTTTTATGGGATATAATATTATATGTTAGTTCATTCTCCATGCTCTAAACGCACCCTGTCTCTTGAAGGGAAATACGCTACTGTTGTGTTGGGTTAGCTTCGGACCCGTTTAATCGAAGCTGGTGGCAGCGATAGTGTGCAGACTGTTGAGTGATGCTGTAGCGACTGCGGCGTTGATAATTATTGTTTCTGCCTGAGTGGGAGTAGTTATCGCGTCGCTGCAGCGTGCCCAATAGCCAGTACATAGCAGGCAGCCTTTCTGGCGACTAATTAACCAGGATGCAGTACCTAATCTGACCTGAGAGTAAGGGGGCGCCAGAGAGCTGCAAGTGTTAAGTGGAACTGTAAGCGGGATATACATAAATCCCTGCAGTTTGTGGTATATTGAAAGCAGTGGGATACCTAAAATAAGCCCCTGCTGTAAATTAAGGTCAATAGCCTTGTGTGTGTTTTCTCATCACATTGTTAGCAGTGGAGGGATAACTAAGATAAGCCCCCTGCACATGTGATAGCCGTCTGTTGGCCTAAAGTCACCCCAACCCGTGACGTAGGGGTGACGGTCACGGTGTGAATCATGACAAATTGGTGGCAGCGGTCAGGGGATTCCTGACACATTGTATGCAGAAATGTCCAGTATGTTATAAAATAAACTCATTGGCCATCGATTGGTTTTGCGTTTTCATGTATATGTTGATATTGCTTGGTCTAAAGTATCAACTGCTCCCTTTGTGGCATTATAATCCAAAATAATGTCAGGCTTTCTGTCTTCTCTATCACTTACGGTATTGTCATGGTGTATTGTGCTCATTAGAATTACCTGCTAGGTAGATAGTAAATAGAATTATACACCTCTCTCTTGCTAAGGATACCTTGCGGTAGTTCAGGTTTGTTTTTTCTTATAGTACCCAGCATGGTAAGTTGTTTTTTCTTCAACATCTGGCCTAGTTGATAGGATGTAAAAAAAAGTTGTCACTAGGGTTAAGCGAAATGGGTCGGTCATTTTCAGAAGTCGCCGACTTTTGGCAAAGTCGGGTTTCATGAAACCCGACCCGACCCCTGTGTGGGGTCAGCCATGAGGTCGGCGATCTTCTGAATCTGGTATCGGAATTCCGATACCGAGTTCCGATATGTTTGTGATATCGGGAATCGGTATCGGAATCCATATTTAAGTGTAAAATAAAGAATCAAAATAAAAAATATTGATATACTCACCCTCGGACGCGCCCTGGTACTAACCGGCAGCCTTCCTTCCTAAGAATGAGCGCCTGAAGGACCTGCGGTGACGTCGCGGCTTGTGATTGGTCGCGTGAGCGGTCACATGGGTGGTCACGCGACCAATCAGAAGCCGCTACGTCATATAAGGTCCTTCACGCGCTGATTCTTAGGAAGGAAGGCTGCCGGAAAGAAGCAGGGCGCGTCCGAGGGTGAGTATATCAATATTTTTTTATTTTGATTCTTTATTTTACACATTATTATGGATCCCAGGGCCTGAAGGAGAGTTTCCTCTCCTTCAGACCCTGGGATCCATAGTATCCCATTGCACTGCAGTGGGTTTCGTGTTTCGGCCGACCCCGACCCCGACTTTTTTATAGGATCTGCCGATTTCACTCGACTTGACTTTTGAGAAAGTCAGGTTTCGTGAAACCCGACCCGATCCTATAAAAATAAAAGTCGCTCAACCCTAGTTGTCACATGTGACATTTTGTCCTTTTAGTCCATGAGTCAAATCGAGAACAACACACATACCCTGATTTTTTTTCAGGTCTTTCACCAGGGGTTTTTCCTGTATACACTTGAACATTTAGATGAACTTGCTGTCGCAAAGTGTCCAGATCTAGATGGGGGCTGGAATGGGCGCAGCTTAGTGGAAGCCCCCCATGACTGCGTTGCCATGGGGAGGGTTTTTCCTGACTAAGTTTTAAAAGAGGCTGTGGATCCGATTGGCTAGAAAAGGGATGGGGGAGGGGTTTGGGAATTCAGGGACGGGTGACAAAAGGGGGTGGAAAAGTGCGGGAAAGTCACTCGCACAGGAACTTTACATGAAAGCAGTAGAGCCAAGAGTGGGAACAAGAGCCCAGATTGAACAGGAGCACAGCATGGAGCCAATTCCCCCCCACTTACCAAGGAGTCGGTCGAGGATCTGGTGGACAGGCTGCGGGACATGGCTCGATCCCGGAGGGATGGCTGGTTGCAGGAGCAGCTGGCCTCTCTGCTGGGCGACGCGGGGCAGCAGGGCACGGAGGACCAGGCCCCCGGAGCGGCTGTCACCGGAGATTACGGCGCGCGGCAGGTGGACGCCGCAGAGCCCCTCTCGGGACCCTGTGGAGGCTAGGTGCCGCGGCGCGGTGGACCCAACCGGCACCACCTTCGGCAGCAATCCAGGCACCCTCTCTGCCGGCGCGGGTCGGCGGTGCACTATCGCGACGAGGAGTTCGGCGGCCAGCCCGGCTTCACCGGAAATGCAGGCCGCACTGGAAGCCCAGAGAGGGCGCAGCAGCAGTACAATGCCGGTGAGCGTGGCTGGGCCAGCGGCGGTGAGAGGGAGGCAGGCGGCTGCGGAAAGACAGGCAGCGGAGTCGGTGCCCGCAAGTACCCTAGGAGTGGCTGGAGGAAGGGCACCGGAATGTGGGAATGGCAGGCAGAGCCGGTTGCGGGGCATGCGGTCTCCAGACGCTCTGCCGGGCTCCAGGTCCGGAGATGACAGCAGCGCACCAATGGGCGGCAGACCAAGGGAGGCTGCTGACAACGGCAAATCCAGATCCTGCAGGCGATCAAGGGAACGGCGAGTATCCCCTGCTCCGGTCCCCCCTGGTGATGTGGAGGCCAGGAGCGTGGGCCTGGAGCAGTATGGGGACGGCGACACAAGCGAGTCGGGGAGCGACCAGCCGCTGGACAGAAAGCATCAGGAGTCCGGAGGTCTGGCTTGCGGGGACACAGCACCCGCGCAGCCTCGTGAGTATATGTCCATGTTTCGTTTGTCACCAGTGGGGGGTCGTTTAGGTGAGGTTGGGGAAAGTCAGAGTGGGGTAGCCGATAGTGGCATGCTAGCAGGAGTAGGGAGTTCGGGGGTGTCGGGGATTAGTGATATTCTTGCAGGGGTGTCGCATTTTTTGAAAAGTCTGAAAGGGGGTGTTGCGGAAGGCACTGGGGGGTCGCCTCTGGGAGCCTGGTTACACGGTTTGGGTATCGGATTGCGGGCGACGAGGGACACGCAAGGCCTGGGGTCTCTGCACAGGAGTAGTCTGCTGGGGTGTCAGTGTCAGTGCAGACAGAGAAGGATAAAGGGGATATGGTAAAGTTGGACAACAGGGCAAAAGGGGAGGTGTACATATGCTTTGAGGGCCCGCTCGGAGCACATTTAAAGAAGGAGGTGAAGGAGACAATTTGGAAGGATGAGTATGTGGAGATTTTCTCCCTCCTTCCTTTAGAAAAGTTTAATTTGGACAAGGGCAAGAAGGAGGACAGCAAGAAGGAGGAGGAGGAGAAGAGAATGTGGATGTTGATTCCGCAAACCTTCATTAACTAGCAGCTGGCTTTTGCGATACTGGCTAGTGTAATTGGCGAGAAATTTCCGGACAACTGTTGGGGTCTCTTTTGTTATTTCGACTCAATTGGGGAAGCGCATCATACATATGGTGGTCAGGCTTGGCTGCGTTATGACGAGCAGTTCCGTCAGAGGAAGGCGGTTAGGCCTGAAATTAAATGGGACCAAAAGGACATTGGGCTATGGTTGAAAGTTATGGCCCCTGTGAGGTACGGGCAGTCCTTTCATGGGAGCGGAGGTACTGGCAACCATACATAGACATAGCAGCGGAGGTCAGGGGGCCCAGGGTGGGAAAGAGAAGTCGGGAACATGTTGACAGTTTAATGACGGCCAATGTAAGTACGGGAACTCCTGCAAATTTAAACACGTGTGTTCACATTGCAACAGACCCTCCCACGGAGTGTCAAAGTGCTTCAAGAAGGCAAGGGGTAAGCTAGGAGTGAGTGGCAGTCAAGGGGGAGACTCCAGTGAGGCTTCAAAAGATGGCCCTTTATCTAAATAGATACCCGGATTGGGAAAAGGCGGGAATTCTTTTACGCGGGTTTTCGGATGGTTTTTGGATTCCGGCTCCTAATCATGTGGTTCCTTTTACTACTAAGACTTGAGGTCAGCAGATTTGCATGGGGTGGTGGTCAGCAGCAAGTTAGCAAAGGAGGTGGAATCGGGGAGGATGGCTGGGCCATTTAGTTCTTTGCCGATCGAAGGCATGATTGTTTCGCCTTTGGGGGTGGTGCCTAAGAAGGAGCCCAACAAGTTTCGGTTGATCCACCATTTGTCTTATCCACGGGGTAGGTCAGTTAATGACGGCATTGATGACGAGTTATGTTCAGTGGTGTACACTTCATTTGATGCTGCAGTCCAGTGGGTACGACGGTATGGAAAAGGGGCTTTATTGGCTAAGACGGACCTCGAATCGGCCTTTCGGGTTGCTCCCAGTTCACCTTTAGAGTATTCCTCTGCTGGGTTGTTTTTGGAACGGTGGTTTTTATTTAGATAGATGTTTGCCTATGGGCTGTTTGATTTCTTGTTCACTGTTTGAGACGTTTAGCACCTTCCTGGAATGGGTGATTAGGGACGTTACTGGAGTTCCTTCCGCTATTCATTATTTGGATGATTTTTTGTTTATTGGCCCCCCGGACTCGGCCGTATGCGGGAATTTTTTGGCTACCATGGAGTGGTTGGCTGGGCTTTTTGGTGTTCCCTTGGCCATGAGTTTCTTGGGCATCCTTATTGACTCTGAGAAAATGGAGTGTCGGTTGCCCGAGGATAAGCTTTTGTTGCTGGTACAGGAGGTACACAGGATCGGTCGATTGCGGAAGGTTACGTTGAAGGAGTTGCAGTCCCTTTTGGGGTGTTTGAACTTTGCGTGCCGGATTATGCCCATTGGCAGGGTTTTTTGCCGCAGGTTGTCGTTGGCGATGGCTGGAGTCAGGGCGGCACATCATTTCGTTCGCTTGACTAAAGAGCATAGAGAGGACTTGGTTGTTTGGCAGCGTTTTTTATCAAATTACAACGCTAGATCTTTGATTCAGTTAGAAAAGGTTGATGACATTGATTGCGAGATTTACACGGACGCAGCCGTTCGGTGGGTTACGGGGCGTATTGCGGAGGTCGGTGGAGTGTCGGTTTGTGGCCGGCCGGCTGGCAGAGACAGGGTTTACTCAAGAATCTTGCACTGTTAGAATTGTTCCCAATAGTGATGTCAGTGGTGATTTGGGGTGACATTTTTCAAAATCGGAAGGTCAGGTTTCACTGTGATAACATAAGCGTGGTCTCCATTATCAATAGTTTAACTTCATCCTCTCCTCCGGTGATTAGATTGGTTTGAGAGTTGGTGTTGCGGTGTTTGGAATTGAATGCATACATTTCTGCGGTGCACGTTCCGGGTGTGGAAAACTCTATAGCAGATGCTTTGTCTCGTTCACAGTTGGAGCGTTTCCGGGAGTTGGCGCCAGATGCGAAGGTCTCAGGAGTGGTATGCCCTTCACGTTTGTGGAAAATTGTTGCGGACAAGGAGGTCGGTTGATCAGTCCTCAGTCTCTGGGCCTACGTGGCTAGCTTACAAATCGTCTTGGAAAATCTGGGAAAGCTGGTCTGGTCAATGGGGAGGGGTGGAATCTGATAACGATAGAGCGCTAGCGGTATTGTTTTTGATGGGTAAAGGGTCTGAGTGGGGTTGGTCGGTATCAAAAGTTAATAAATTTATGGCAGGTTTGGCGTTTGGTTTTAAGCTGCAGGGATCAGTGGATATTACCAAAAATTTTCTGATAACGCAGGCTCTGAAGGGTTTTCGGAGCAGGAATGTTAGCGTCGACAAGCGCCGACCCATTTCCTTTAACATGTTAACGAGGTTGGGTGATGTAGTTGGTAGACTTTGTTGTTCTCATTTTGAGGCTTATTTGTTCAGGTTGGCATATTCTTGGGCGTTCTTTGGAGCGTTGAGATTGGGGGAGCTTGTGTCTCCTAACAAACACAGGGCAGGGGGTTTGTTGGCAGAGGACATTGATTTCTCGGCGGGAGGCATTTCGTTTTGGATTCGGCGGTCAAAAACTGATCAGTTGGGAAAGGTTAAGCGGGTAGTTTTAGGTAGGGTGGATGGGGGTTTGATGTGCCCGCAACCTTGCTTGGAGGAATACTGGAGTCTGTGGTCTGGTAGATCAGGCCCTCTGCTCTGTCACCAAGACGGGTCCTTTTTGTCGTGTGGGGTGGCTGGGGGCAGATGTTTTTAGCCAGGGGGGGCGGGAGCCAAAAACCGTGGACCCTCTCTAGGCTATTAATATCTGCCCTCAGTCACTGGCTTTACTACTCTGGCGGAGAAAATTGCGCGGGAGCCCACGCCAATTTTTTCCGCAATTTAACCCTTAAATTTAAGAGCTAGAGCGCCGAAATTTTGCATATACACACTACTAACATTAGTAGTGTGGAATATGCAAAAAAAAGGGGGATATGACATGGTTTACTGTATGTAAACCATGTCTCATATCATGTCGGGTTTTGGCAGGAGAAATGAAAAGCCGGTAATTGAAGTACAGGCTTTTCTGCTATAGCACCCTGAAGGAAATATAAAGAAAAAATAAAAACCATAGACTTGCATTGGGTTTCGAGTTTCGGCCGATCCCCGACCCCGACTTTTCAATTGGATCGGCCGATTTCACTCGACCCGACTTTTGAGAAAGTCGGGTTTCGTGAAACCCGACTCGACCTGAAAAAAGGAAGTCGCTCAACCCTACCTACTGGCCACTGTGGCCAAAATTATCCAAAGAATTTTACGTGTTATGTTTTTATTGCATAATTAACGTTAAGTGGGTGAATTATGGTTTAGTCACAAATGGCGGGTTTGTGGGGTGGTGTCAGGAAAGGATCCCAAATGGGCTATACATAGTAACATAGTTAGTAAGGCCGAAAAAAGACATTTGTCCATCCAGTTCAGCCTATATTCCATCATAATAAATCCCACAGATCTACGTCCTTCTACAGAACCTAATAATTGTATGATACAATATTGTTCTGCTCCAGGAAGACATCCAGGCCTCTCTTGAACCCCTCGACTGAGTTCGCCATCACCACCTCCTCAGGCAAGCAATTCCAGATTCTCACTGCCCTAACAGTAAAGAATCCTCTTCTATGTTGGTGGAAAAACCTTCTCTCCTCCAGACGCAAAGAATGCCCCCTTGTGCCCGTCACCTTCCTTGGTATAAACAGATCCTCAGCGAGATATTTGTATTGTCCCCTTATATACTTATACATGGTTATTAGATCGACCCTCAGTCGTCTTTTTTCTAGACTAAATAATCCTAATTTCGTGAATCTATCTGGGTATTGTAGTTCTCCCATCCCCTTTATTAATTTTGTTGCCCTCCTTTGTACTCTCTCTAGTTCCATTATATCCTTCCTGAGCACCGGTGCCCAAAACTGGACACAGTACTCCATGTGCGGTCTAACTAGGGATTTGTACAGAGGCAGTATAATGCTCTCATCATGTGTATCCAGACCTCTTTTAATGCACCCCATGATCCTGTTTGCCTTGGCAGCTGCTGCCTGGCACTGGCTGCTCCAGGTAAGTTTATCATTAACTAGGATCCCCAAGTCCTTCTCCCTGTCAGATTTACCCAGTGGTTTCCCGTTCAGTGTGTAATGGTGATATTGATTCCCTCTTCCCATGTGTAAAACCTTACATTTATCATTGTTAAACCTCATCTGCCACCTTTCAGCCCAAGTTTCCAACTTATCCAGATCCATCTGTAGCAGAATACTATCTTCTCTTGTATTAACTGCTTTACATAGTTTTGTATCATCTGCAAATATCAATATTTTACTGTGTAAACCTTCTACCAGATCATTAATGAATATGTTGAAGAGAACAGGTCCCAATACTGACCCCTGCGGTCCCCACTGGTCACAGCGACCCAGTTAGAGACTATACCATTTATAACCACCCTCTGCTTTCTATCACTAAGCCAGTTACTAACCCATTTACACACATTTTCCCCCAGACCAAGCATTCTCATTTTGTGTACCAACCTCTTGTGCGGCACGGTATCAAACGCTTTGGAAAAATCGAGATATACCACGTCCAATGACTCACCGTGGTCCAGCCTATAGCTTACCTCTTCATAAAAACTGATTAGATTGGTTTGACAGGAGCGATTTCTCATAAACCCATGCTGATATGGAGTTAAACAGTTATTCTCATTGAGATAATCCAGAATAACATCCCTCAGAAACCCTTCAAATATTTTACCAATAATAGAGGTTAGACTTACTGGCCTATAATTTCCAGGTTCACTTTTAGAGCCCTTTTTGAATATTGGCACCACATTTGCTATGCGCCAGTCCTGCGGAACAGACCCTGTCGCTATAGAGTCCCTAAAAATAAGAAATAATGGTTTATCTATTACATTACTTAGTTCTCTTAGTACTCGTGGGTGTATGCCATCCGGACCCGGAGATTTATCTATTTTAATCTTATTTAGCCGGTTTCGCACCTCTTCTTGGGTTAGATTGGTGACCCTTAATATAGGGTTTTCATTGTTTCTTGGGATTTCACCTAGCATTTCATTTTCCACCGTGAATACCGTGGAGAAGAAGGTGTTTAATATGTTAGCTTTTTCCTCGTCATCTACAACCATTCTTTCCTCACTATTTTTTAAGGGGCCTACATTTTCAGTTTTTATTCTTTTACTATTGATATAGTTGAAGAACAGTTTGGGAATAGTTTTACTCTCCTTAGCAATGTGCTTCTCTGTTTCCTTTTTGGCAGCTTTAATTAGTTTTTTAGATAAAGTATTTTTCTCCCTGTAGTTTTTTAGAGCTTCAATGGTGCCATCCTGCTTTAGTAGTGCAAATGCTTTCTTTTTACTGTTAATTGCCTGTCTTACTTCTTTGTTTAACCACATTGGGTTTTTCCTATTTCTAGTCCTTTTATTCCCACAAGGTATAAACCGCTTACACTGCCTGTTTAGGATGTCCTTAAACATTTCCCATTTATTATCTGTATTCTTATTTCTGAGGATATTGTCCCAGTCTACCAGATTAAGGGCATCTCTAAGCTGTTCAAACTTTGCCTTCCTAAAGTTCAGTGTTTTTGTGACTCCCTGACAAGTCCCCCTAGTGAAAGACAGGTGAAACTGTACAATATTGTGGTCGCAATTTCCTAGATGCCCGACCACCTGCAGATTTGTTATTCTGTCAGGTCTATTAGATAGTATTAGGTCTAAAAGTGCTGCTCCTCTGGTTGGATTCTGCACCAATTGTGAAAGATAATTTTTCTTGGTTATTAGCAGAAACCTGTTGCCTTTATGGGTTTCACAGGTTTCTGTTTCCCAGTTAATATCCGGGTAGTTAAAGTCCCCCATAACCAGGACCTCATTATGGGTTGCAGCTTCATCTATCTGCTTTAGAAGTAGACTTTCCATGCTTTCTGTTATATTTGGGGGTTTGTAACAGACCCCAATGAGAATTTTGTTACCATTTTTCCCTCCATGAATTTCGACCCATATGGACTCGACATCCTCATTTCCTTCGCTAATATCCTCCCTTAAAGTGGACTTTAGACAAGACTTTACATAGAGACAAACCCCTCCTCCTCTCCGATTTTTACGATCCTTTCTAAACAGACTGTAACCCTGTAAGTTAACTGCCCAGTCATAGCTTTC
Organism: Ranitomeya imitator; assembly: GCF_032444005.1. Lineage (NCBI taxonomy): Eukaryota > Metazoa > Chordata > Amphibia > Anura > Dendrobatidae > Ranitomeya > Ranitomeya imitator. Next base: position 1,223,539,402 of record NC_091282.1, on the reverse strand, counting down.
ATCTAACCATGTCTCGGTTATTCCCACTATGTCAAAGTTACCTGTAGATATTTCTGCTTCTAGTTCTTCCATCTTGTTTGTCAGGCTTCTGGCGTTTGCGAGCATGCAGTTTAGAGGATTTTGTTTTGTTCCAATCTCCTCGCTGTGGATTGTTTTAGAAATGTTCTTACCTCCCTTCTGAGTATGTTTTCCTGGGTCGTGTTTGTTCGAGTCTAATGTTTTTCTTCCCGTCCCCTCTTCTTCTAGTTTAACGCCCTCCTGATGAGTGTAGCGAGTCTTCTGGCGAATGTGTGTTTCCCAGGTTTGTTGAGGTGTAGTCCGTCTCTGGCGAGGAGTCCATCATACAAGTAATTCACACCGTGGTCCAGGAATCCGAATCCTTGTTGTCTGCACCATCGTCTTAGCCAGTTGTTCGCATCAAGGATCCTGTTCCATCTCCTGGTGCCATGCCCGTCTACTGGAAGGATAGAAGAAAAAACTACCTGTGCATCCAGTTCCTTTACTTTCTTCCCCAACTCTTCAAAGTCCTTGCAGATTGTCGGTAGGTCCTTCCTTGCCGTGTCATTGGTGCCAACATGTATCAGAAGAAATGGGTGGACGTCCTTGGAGCTGAAGAGCTTTGGTATCCTATTGGTCACATCCTTGATCATCGCACCTGGAAGGCAGCATACTTCTCTTGCAGTTATGTCCGGTCTGCAGATGGCTGCTTCTGTGCCTCTCAGTAGTGAGTATACGCCGTCATGATGCTGTATTTTGCTGGCTTACTTGGTATATATTGTCTTGAATGATAGACAACCAGTCTCTCTCACAAACAGCAAATGGATAATACTAGATAATTACTTGTTTACTGATAAGAACAGTGAAAACACTACCATTTTGAGATGAAGTACACATAAAAAAACATAACTTTTGCAGTCAGAAATAATCAGAGACCTGTAGAACAGTATAAAATGCTATAGGGTCATATTGACCCGAACAGTACAAGTGTAACAATCAGCGTGCAGCAAAAAGTAAACAAAAAACAAAACAAAAACAAAAAAATATACAGAGCTCCACAAATGAGGAGAAGTCAAGATACCACTAGTTTCAAATCCTCATATAAAAAAATCTACAGGGTCTCAAAAATCATTTCGGGTCATATTGACCCGAACAGTACAGCAGGGTTAAAGGGATTATTTAGAATAAGAAATGTTTGTGACGCCACCTGTGGTATTCGGTCAGGGATGACCAACACTGCTTAAAGGAGTCCTCTGGGGGTGATGGTACTGCAGAAAGGATGGTATGGCTTCCCACAGGTGAAGCTTGATCTCCCAGGGCTCCCAATGTAGTAGGCAAAGTTGGTGTGGTGCCAGAAAGAATCATAGGACACAAGGTTGCAGTCTCTTTACCTTTTATTGGTGGCTTTCAGCCCCAGTCCAGGGTACCGGCAACAGGTGTGGGTGAGGTCCGGTCGGCCTGGAAGCGATTATAGATCCCCCTTTCAGGTGAGGCTGGAAGCCTTCCTTCTTGCGCTGTAAGGTGAGTCCCTTGCTGCCTATGGCTTCTCAAAAGGTCCCCTTTCTCTGTCCTAAGACAGTACCCGCATGGCAGACAACGCAAGCCTCTTTACAGGTGCCTCTAGTTATGATTTTGGGCTCTATCTGTTGCTGTGCCTTCGGGTATGAGTGTGGACAGATGACCTGAAATCTTCTGTCCTCCGGTTTCTGCTGTGGGGCATGAAGTCCCGGTTTCTGGTTTCTGTGCTTCAGCGTGGAGAGATCTCAGTCATAGCTCCCCTTCAGTTCCATATTTCTCCTGGACTTCTCCTCCTCTCGCACTTCCTACAGACACTACCTTGTTTGACTCCTCCACTCTAGCCTGGAGCTGCAGAATGACCTGTCTGCACAGCTCCAGCTTTCCTGCTCATTCTCCTCCAACCGTCTCCTGGGACTCCCTCCTCAGACTCACTTCTCAGACTGACCAACTCCTCCTCCAAGCCAGAACATATCTCTAGGGAAGCTCCGCTGAAACCGGGTTCGGAGCTCCCCCTTTGGCCTGGAATCAGAACATGTTGAATGAATGTGCTACAGGGATCCTCCTCACTTCCAGGCATGGCATCACCCTCCCCGAAAGGAAATCAACACCACTGTAACAACCGGTTTCCTGGGGTGGTACACTCCCCCGTTCCAGTAAATTCAGTACTACCGGACTGGGAAAAGAAACATCTACTATATAATTGTCTAAGGGTCACTTCCGTCTGTCTGTCTGTCACAGATATTCATTGGTCGCGGCCTCTGTCTGTCATGAAAATCCAAGTCGCTGATTGTTCGCGGCAAAACAGCCACGACCAATCAGCGACCGGCACAGTCCGGCGGCAATTTGGCCGCTCTTTCCTCCTCGCAGTCAGTGCCCGCTCCATACTCCCCTCCAGTCATCCAGTTAGCCCTCACACAGCGTTATTGCCAGCGTTACCGGAGCATGGTGTAATGCACTCGGTTACGCAGCTATTAACCCTGTGTGACCAAGTTTTTACTATTGATGCTGCGCATGCAGCATCAATAGTAAAACGATCTAATGTTACAAATAATAATAAAAAAAAGTAACGTTATTTTCACCCTCCGACGTTGCGTCCTGTCCGCCGGCAGGTTCCGGTGCTAAGGATGCTATGGGAGAAGGACCTGCCATGATGTCACGGTCATGTGACCACGATGTCATCACAGGTCCTGCACGCCTGCGCGAGAAGGACCTGCCATGACGTCACGGTCTTTGACCGTGACGTCATCACAGGCCCTGCGCTCATAGTCATACCAACCCTGGGACCAGAAGCTGCCGCGTGCACCGTACACAGGAGCCAGGACTAAAGTGAGTATATGTTTATTTTTTATTTTATGTCACTGGCCAATATACTACATTACTGGGTAATATACTATGTGGCTGACCAATATACTACATACTACGTGGCTGTGCAATATACTACGTAGCTGGGCAATATACTACGTTGCTGGGCAACATATTACGTTGCTGGGCAATATACTACGTGGCTGGGCAATATACTACATACTACGTGGCTGTGCAATATACTACGTAGCTGGGCAATATACTATGTTGCTAGCCAATATACTACGTGACTGGGCAATATACTACGTTGCTGGGCAATATACTACGTGGCTGGGCAATATACTACATAGCTCGGCAATATACTACATGGCTGGGCAATATACTACGTAGCTGGGCAATATACTACGTGGCTGTGCAATATAGAACGTGGCTGGGCAATATACTACATAGCTGGGCAATATACTACGTGGCTGTGCAATATACTACGTGACTGGGCAATATACTACGTGACTGGGCAATATACCACGTAACTGGGCAATATACTACGTGGCTGGGCAATATACTACGTGACTGGGCAATATACTACGTGACTGGGCAATATACTACGTGGCTGGGCAATATACTACTTAACTGGGCAATATACTACGTAGCTGGGCAATATACTATGTAGCCGGGCAATATACTATGTGGCTGGGCAATATACTACGTGACTGTGCAATATACTACGTGGCTGGGCAATATACTATGTGGCTGGGCAATATGCTACGTGGCTGTGCAATATACTACGTAGCTGGGCAATATACTACGTGGCTGGGCAATATACTACGTAGCTGGGCAATATACTACAAGGCTGGGCAATATACTACGTGACTGGGCAATATACTACGTGACTGGGCAATATACTTTGTTACTGGCCAATATACTACGTGACTGGGCAATATACTACGTCGCTGGGCAATATACTAAGTGGCTGGGCAATATACTACGTAGCTGGACAATATACTACGTGGCTGGGCAATATACTACGTGACTGGGCAATATACTACGTGACTGGGCAATATACTACGTGACTGGGCAATATACTACGTGACTGGGCAATATACTACGTGACTGGGCAATATACTACGTCGCTGGGCAATATACTACGTGACTGGGCAATATACTACGTGACTGGGCAATATACTACGTGGCTGGGCAATATACTACGTGGCTGTGCAATATACTACGTGACTGGGCAATATACTACGTGGCTGGGCAATATACTACGTAACTGGGCAATATACTACGTGACTGGGCAATATACTACGTGACTGGGCAATATACTACGTCGCTGAGCAATATACTACGTGGCTGGGCAATATACTACGTAGCTGGGCAATATACTACAAGGCTGGGCAATATACTACGTGACTGGGCAATATACTACGTGACTGGGCAATATACTTTGTTACTGGCCAATATACTACGTGACTGGGCAATATACTACGTCGCTGGGCAATATACTAAGTGGCTGGGCAATATACTACGTGACTGGGCAATATACTACGTGACTGGGCAATATACTACGTAGCTGGACAATATACTACGTGGCTGGGCAATATACTACGTGACTGGGCAATATACTACGTGACTGGGCAATATACTACGTGACTGGGCAATATACTACGTGACTGGGCAATATACTACGTGACTGGGCAATATACTACGTCGCTGGGCAATATACTACGTGACTGGGCAATATACTACGTGACTGGGCAATATACTACGTGACTGGGCAATATACTACCTGACTGGGCAATATACTACGTGACTGGGCAATATACTACGTGACTGGGCAATATACTACGTGACTGGGCAATATACTACGTCGCTGGGCAATATACTACGTGACTGGGCAATATACTACCTGACTGGGCAATATACTACGTGACTGGGCAATATACTACGTGACTGGGCAATATACTACGTGGCTGGGCAATATACTACGTGGGCATGCATATTCTAGAATATCCGATGTATAGGGCCACCATCTAGTAAACAATAACAGGTTAGACTTTATGAACATTTTTGAAAATGCATTTCAACAGGTTAATAAACATTTTCTTCCCTTTATGGGAGGTTCTTTTCTTTAAACATTGCAAACATAAAAGTTACAAAAAAGTGCAACATGAAAACGGGTGCCAACATTTTTAGCATATCAAAGTGCAAACATTTTAATACCTGGGTGTCCTTGTACATCAACTACAATGACGTGAGGGACCCGTTCTAAACCCACAACGTAGGCCTTGTCGGGCTGCAAGGCGTAACATCCAGACCTCTCCTCGGCCTCGCCAGACGGTTTTTCTTCTGGTCTTTTGAAATAACCCAGGCTCTAATCACGCAGCCAGCGCATGGTAAAGCCAATAGGGAGCACCTTAGCGCTAACTATTTACAGTAAAGTTTTCTGGCAATTCACCGTCCATTACCTTGCTGTCCATTTTAAACTTTGAATTCTACCACTGCAATCAGCACAATCAAACATTCTTAACCAGGTAATTAACTGTTCATTAATAAACAACAATTGTCATTATTGGTTTGTTCTTCTTCTTTTCTTTCTCTTCCAGGGCAGGTATTGCGGTTTACAACCTCCTGGTTGGGAATAATGCTCTCGAGATGTCACAACAGGTGACTCAAATGGGGCTAGTCCAGCAGCTGGGGTTTGTGTTGCCTGGGTTTGTCCTGCAGTTTTGGCTGCTTTGTCTGATTTAGCATGCTTTTCTGTGCATTTCTTTACATTTAGGGAATAGTGTTCTCTTTCAGCTTGGTGCCGGGTGAACATTACTTGATCTCCCGGGTACAAGTCACGGTATGGGTGTCCTTTAAGGAGATGCGACTCTATGTCTCTATGATTTACAAAGAGTTCTGAGGGTTCTCCTGGTTCACAGATAAATCCCCATCCTCTTTCCAGATTAAAGGAAACTACTGTCCCTTGTCAGTGGATCTGGCTCTGCGAGTTGGGGCTTTGGCCCCCATGTTGTGATTTTCCATACCCTCCCATTTATCTCTGCATCCTGCTTTTCTGCTTCTAACTTTAGTATTTGCTGCCTGCAAAACTCCTCCCCGTCAACAATCTCCATATGATTAGCTCCCGCTTGTGCCTCCTCTGGGAATCCCATAAGATTTGTCTTTGGGTGCCTCCAGTATATTGCCTCCTTCTTTCTGCATGCCCCCAGGGACAAAGGTTCGGGTACCATCAGTTCTTTCAGGGCACCCCCAGGTCTGCCATGCAGTCCCAGGTTACTGCTGTGACTACCTGGCCAGGCATTAGGGTATGTGGGGGCTCTAAAGGTCCCACCAGGGTCTCCTCCACTACAAGGGCAGAGTGCATACCTGCGTTCCCGCTGCTGGTCTCCTTCTCTGGCTCCACTGTGGTCAGGGGCGCTGGTGGTAGGGTCTGTTTTTGAGGTGTTGTCATCCTCTTCAGCAGCATCTCCTTCCACGTGGTCATTGCTGGAGCTGTCGGGCCAGCTCCTCCATCACAGTGCCGAGGAGCTCCGGATCCTATACTGTCATGTGGTCCGGTGTTTCTTCTGGCTGACTGGGGAAGTCCACTCCCCCTTCAGTAGGTCCCGGCGGTTCTCCACTGCCATCCGACATCACTTGTACCGGATTACCGTTCAGCCATCTCTGCTCCACACTTTCCCGTGCATTCCTGCTTCTCTCTCCTTCGTGGGCGGTCCTTGCTCCATATTCCCACCAGCCATCACTGGAGCTGTATCCGTCATCCTCACAGACATGTTCTGTTTTCATTAAAGTCTCTGTAGTGGGCAGGTCCAGCTTTTGTCCTCAGGCTCCACCCGCGACAGCACATCATTTCTGTTCCTCACCCTCCTCATGGTGCAACAATGGCGGCCATTAAATGACTCATTAGTCTATGGCGCACAGGACCCGATTTTTTGGGTCGTCCATCCTGTTCATGATGCCAAGTTTGGAGAGGCCGCTAGGGCCTAGGGATTTCTCTGTACTGGGTCCGCTGGTCATTAAAGACGTAGTCATGGTGGCAGTGACCCTGTCCGTGGCCCTGGGCATCCAATTTAAAGGGAAGGTCTTTAAACCCTTATTCACATATGACGTACTATCCTGTCGAGGTGACCTGGGACTTAATTCCCAGGGACGGGATAGTAAGTCAAAGGCGATTGGCCATGCTCACGGGGGAAGCGCGGCCAATCGCCGCCAGGGGTTAGCTGATTATTACAGCTGACATTGGCTCTATGTGCCAGGAGTGGTCACAGACTGCTCCCGGCACATTAACCCTCGTAACACTGCGACCAAACATGGTCGCAGAATTCCGGCGGCATAGGGAGGCATTGCGCAGGAAGGGTGCTCCCTGCGTGCTTACCTGAGACCCTCGGTACAACGCGATGTAATCATGTTGTACCGAGCATCTCCTCCCTGCAGTCCCCGGATCCAAAAAGGCAGCAGGGTTTCTTCCTGGTCCTGCAGGGAGGAGGCTTTCAAATGCCTGACACTATACTTTGATGTCCCCCCCTTGGGGCAATGTCATACAGTAAAAAAAATATATATATATTTACATGTGTTATAAATAAATAAATTCCTAAATAAAGAAAAACAAATATTGTTCCAATAAATACATTTCTTTATCTAAATAAAAAATAAATAAAAGTACACATATTTAGTATTGCCGCATCCGTAATGACCCGACCTATAAAACTTTCCCACTAATTAACCCCTTCAGTGAACACCACAAAAAAACCCCCCAAAAAAATGAGGCAAAAAAACAACGCTATATTATCTTTCTGCCAAACAAAAAGTGGAATAACGCGTGATCAAAAAGACAGATATAAATAACCATGGTACCGCTGAAAATGTCATCTTGTCCCGCAAAAAATGAACCGCCATACAGCATCATAAGCGAAATAATAAAAAAGTTATAGTCCTCAGAATAAAGTGATGCAAAAATAATAATTTTTTATTAAAAATAGTTTTTATCGTATAAAATCAAAACATAAAAAAAGCTATAAATGAGGTATCGCTGTAATCGTAGTGACCCGAAGAATAAAACTGCCTCATCAATTTTACCAAACGTGGAATGGTATAAGCGCTTCCCCCCCAAAAGAAATTCATGAATAGCTGTTTTTTGGTCATTCTGCCTCACAAAAATCGGAATAAAAAGCGATCAAAAATGTCATGTGCCTGAAAATGGTACTAATAAAAACGTCAACTCGTCCCGCAAAAAACAAGACCTCACATGACTCTGTGGATCAAAATATGGAAAAATTATAGTTCTCAAAATGTGGAGACACAAAAACTATTTTTTGCAATAAAAAGCGTCTTTTAGTGTGTGACGGCTGCCAATAATAAAAATCCACTAAAAAACTGCTATAAAAGTAAATCAAACCCCCCTTCATCACCCCCTTAGTTAGGGAAAAATAATAAAATAAAAAAATGCATTTATTTCCATTTTCCCATTAGGGTTAGGGTAACGGTTAAGGCTAAATTTAAGGATAGAGTTGGGGCTACAGTTAGGGTTAGGGCTACAGTTAGGGTTGGGGCTAAAGTTAGGGTTAGGGTTGGGGCTAAAGTTAGGGTTAGGGCTACAGTTAGGGTTGGGGCTAAAGTTAGGGTTAGGGTTGGGGCTAAAGTTAGGGTTAGGGTTGGGGCTTATTTTAGGGTTAGGGTTGGGGCTAAAATTAGGGTTAGGGTTATGGCTAAAGTTAGGGTTGGGGCTACAGTTAGGGTTAGGGTTGGGGCTAAAGTTAGGATTAGGGTTGGGGCTAAAGTTAGGGTTGGGGCTAAAGTTAGGGTTGGGGCTAAAGTTAGGGTTGGGGCTACAGTTAGGGTTGTAGTTGGGGCTAAAGTTAGGGCTTGGATTACATTTACGGTTGGGATTACGGTTAGCGGCATGTTTGGGTTAGGGGTTCAGTTAGAATTGGGGGGTTTCCACTGTTTAGGCACATCAGGGGCTCTCCAAAAGCAACATGGCGTCTGATCTCAATTCCAGCCAATTCTGCGTTGAAAAAGTAAAACAGTTCTCCTTCCGTTCTGAGCTCTCCCGTGCGCCCAAACAGGGGTTTACCCCAACATATGGGGTTTCTACTGTTTAGGTACATCAGGGGCACTGCAAATGCAACGTGACTCCTGCAGACCAATCCATCTAAGTCTGCATTCCAAATGGCGCTCCTTCTCTTCTGAGCTCTGTCATGCGCCCAATCGGTGGTTCCCCCCCACATATGGGGTATGAGCGCACTCAGGACACATTGGACAACAACTTTTGGTTCCAATTTCTCCTGTTACCCTTGGGAAAATACAAAACTGGGGGCTAAAAAATAATTTTTGTGGAAATAAAAGGAATTTTTATTTTTACGGCTCTACTTTATAAACTGTAGTGAAACATTTGGAGGTTCAAAGTTCTCACAACACATCTAGATAAGTTCCTTAGGGGGTCTTCTTTCCAAAATGGTGTCACTTGTGAAGGGTTTCAATGTCTAATCACATTAGGGGCTCTCCAAACACAACATGATGTCCTATCTCAATTCCAGTCAATTTTGCATTGAAAAGTCAAACAGCGCTCCTTCCCTTCCGAGCTCTGCCATGCGTCCAAACAGTAGTTTACCCCCACATATGGAGTATCAGCGTACTCAGGACAAATTGCACAACAACTTTGGGGTACAATTTATTCTGATGCCCTTAGGAAAATAAAAAATTGGGGGCGAAAATATCATTGTTATGAAAAAATATGATTTTTTATTTTTACGGCTCTACATTAGTGCTCACCACACATCTAGATAAGTTCCTTAGGGGGTCTACTTTCCAAAATGATTTCAGTTGGGGGGGTTTCAATGTTTAGGCACATCAGGGGCTCCTCAACCCAACATGGAGTCCCATCTAAATTCCAGTCAATTTTGCATTGAAAAGTCAAACGGCGCTCCTTCCCTTCCGAGCTCTGCCATGCACCCAAACAGTGGTTTACCCCCACATATGGGGTATCAGCATACTCAGGACAAATTGTACAACAACTTTTGTGGTCCAATTTCTCCTGTTACCCTTGGTAAAATAAAACAAATTGGAGCTGAAGAAAACTTTTTGAGAAAAAAAGTTAAATGTTCTTTTATTTTTTAAACATTCCAAAAATTCCGGTGAAGCATTTGAAAGGTTAATAAACTTCTTGAATGTGGTTTTGAGCACAGTGAGGCGTGCAGTTTTTAAAATGGTGTCAAACTTGGGTATTTTCTATCATATAGACCCCTCAAAGTAACTTCAAATATGGTGTGGTCCCTAAAAAAAAAAAATGATGTTGTAAAAATGAGAAATTGCTGGTCAAATTTTAACCCTTATAACTCCCTAACAAAAAAAAAAATTTGGTTCCAAAATTGTTCTGATGTAAAGTAGACATGTGGGAAATGTTACTTATTAAGTATTTTGTGTGACATATCTCTGTGATTTACGGGAATAAAAAAATTAAAAGTTGGAAAATTGCAAAATTTTCACCAAATTTCCATTTTTTTCACAAATAAACGCAGGTAATATCAAAGAAATTTGAAATTTTACCACTATCATGAAATACAATATGTCATGAGAAAACAGTCAAAGAATCACCAGGATCCATTGAAGCGTTCCAGAGTTAAAACCTCATAAATGGACAGTGTTCAGAATTGTAAAAATTGGCTCTGTCATTAATGTGCAAACCATCCATGGTGGTTAAGGGATTAAAGGGATTATTTAGAATAAGAAATGTTTGTGACGCCACCTGTGGTATTCGGTCAGGGATGACCGCTGCTGCTTAAAGGACTCCTCTGGGGGTGATGGTACTGCAGCAAGGATGGTATGGCTTCCCACAGGTGAAGCTTGATCCCCCAGGGAAGTCTTCCTTCCTGTGCTGTAAGGTGAGTCCCTTGCTGCCTATGGCTTCTCAAAAGGTCCTCTCTCTCTGTGTCCTAAGAAAATACCCGAATGGCAGGCAATGCAAATCTTTTTACAGGTGCCTCTAGTTATGACTCCGGGCTCTATATGTTGCTGTGTCTTCTGGTGTGAGTGTGGATAGACGACCTGAAATCTTTTGCCCTCTGGTTTCTGCTGTGGGGAATGAAGTCCCACACAGCCTCGGACTCCCAGTGTCCGGTTCCTGCACTTCAGTGTGGAGGGATCTCAGTCGCAGCTCCCCTCCAGCCCCTTACTTCTCCTGTGCTTCACCTACTCTCTCACATCCTACAGACACAACCTTGTCTGACACCTCCACTCTGGCCTGGAGATGCAGAACCACAGGTCCAGCTTTCCTGCTCACTCTCCTTCAAATGTCTCCTCGGACTCCCTCCTCAGACTCACTTCACAGACTATAACCACCTTGGATTTGACAAAGGGGTATTGGCAGATCCCCATGGCACAAAAAGCAAAGGAGAAGATGGCGTTTTCTACACCAGATGGATGCTTCTAGTATGTCCGGATGCCTTTTGGCCTACAGGGAGCTCCGGCGACCTTCCAGAGGGCTATGGATAGAGTCCTTGCACCCTATAAGCCATACTCTGCTGCGTACCTGGATGATATTTAGCCCGGACTGGGAGAGTCATCTGGAAAAAGTCCAAGCGGTGTTTGATGCTCTAAGAGAGGCGGGGTTTACAATAAACCCGAAGAAGTGTGCCTTGGGTAAGGAGGAGGCTAAGTACCTAGGCTATATAGTGGGTCGTGGAGAAATAAAGCCCCAAATCAGGAAAGTGGAGGCAATCCAAACATGGCCGAAACTACTCTCCAAAAAGCAAGTTAAAGCCTTTCTGGGGATCGTGGGATATTACAGGAGGTTCATCCCGAACTTCACCACAGTGGCTGCGCCTCTGACTGATCTGCTAAAGGGGACAAAATCAGTTTTGGTTAAATGGTCTGAAGAGACAGAGTTAGCCTTCCAAGAATTGAAAGGGGCTCTATGTAAGCAGCCCGTTCTGATGGCCCCAGACTTCAAAAAAGAATTTATTCTTCAGACATATGCCTCAGATGTTGGGTTAGGAGCAGTCCTTTCCCAAGAGCTACATGGGGAGGAGCATCCTGTTCTCTATCTGAGTAGGAAGCTGTCCTCATCTGAAAAGAACTACTCAGTCGTAGAAAAAGAGTGTTTGGCCAAAGTGGGCGGTGGACACGTTACGGTACTATCTGCTGGGGCGTAAATTCAGACTAATATCCGACCATGCCCCACTTAGATGGATGAGGGAAACAAAGGGTAGAAATGCTAGGGTCACCCGTTGGTTCTTAGCTCTGCAGGACTTCAGTTTCTATGTGGAACATAGGGCCGGAAAGCTGCATGGTAATGCGGATGCCCTATCAAGAATCCCTTGTTTAGTGGGGGAAAGTGCCAAGCCCCACGGCTTTAGGCAGAGGGGGGAAGGTATGTAGAATGGCTAAAGGGTGTGTAGTCGATGGGAGGAATGTGTCACATAGGTGGCGTGTCGCGCCTGGAAGTGTGAAATGCACTGCAGCAAAAAAGAATGTTATTTCTTTGTTTATTTTTTTTTTAAATTGTGAAAAGTCTTTTCAGAGGGTCATTTATTATTCAACCCCTCAACCCACCAGAATTCTGTTTCGTTCCCCTAAAGTATTAAGAAGTAGTTCAGGCACAAAGAACAATGAGCTTCACATGTTTGGATTAATTATCTCTTTTTCCAGCCTTTTCTGACTATTTAAGACCCTCCCCAAACTTGTGAACAGCACTCATACATGGTCAACATGGGAAAGACAAAGGAGCATTCCAAGGCCATCAGAGACAAGATCGTGGAGGGTCACAAGGCTGGCAAGGGGTACAAAACCCTTTCCAAGGAGTTGGGCCTACCTGTCTCCATTGTTGGGAGCATCATCCGGAAGTGGAAGGCTTATGGAACTACTGTTAGCCTTCCACGGCCTGGACAGCCTTTGAAAGTTTCCTCCCGTGCCGAGGCCAGGCTTGTCCGAAGAGTCATGGCTAACCCAAGGACAACAAGGAAGGAGCTCCGGGAAGATCTCATGGCAGTGGGGACATTGGTTTCAGTCAATACCATAAGTAATGTACTCCACCGCAATGGTCTCCGTTCCAGACGAGCCCGTAAGGTACCTTTACTTTCAAAGCGTCATGTCAAGGCTCGTCTACAGTTTGCTCATGATCACTTGGAGGACTCTGAGACTGACTGGTTCAAGGTTCTCTGGTCTGATGAGACAAAGATCGAGATCTTTGGTGCCAACCACACACGTGACGTTTGGAGACTGGATGGCACTGCATACGACCCCAAGAATACCATCCCTACAGTCAAGCATGGTGGTGGCAGCATCATGCTGTGGTGCTGTTTCTCAGCCAAGGGGCCTGGCCATCTGGTCCGCATCCATGGGAAGATGGATAGCACGGCCTACCTGGAGATTTTGGCCAAGAACCTCCGCTCCTCCATCAAGGATCTTAAGATGGGTCGTCATTTCATCTTCCAACAAGACAACGACCCAAAGCACACAGCCAAGAAAACCAAGGTCTGGTTCAAGAGGCAAAAAATCAAGGTGTTGCAGTGGCCTAGTCAGTCTCCTGACCTTAACCCAATTGAAAATTGTGGAAGGAGCTCAAGATTAAAGTCCACATGAGATACCCAAAGAACCTAGATAACTTGGAGAAGATCTGCATGGAGGAGTGGGCCAAGATAACTCCAGAGACCTGTGCCGGCCTGATCAGGTCTTATAAAAGACGATTATTAGCTGTAATTGCAAACAAAGGTTATTCCACAAAATATTAAACCTAGGGGTTGAATAATAATTGACCCACACTTTTATGTTTAAAATTTATAAAAATTTAACTGAGCAACAAAACTTTTTGGTTTGTAAGATTTATGCATCTGTTAATAAATCCTGCTCTTGTTTGAAGTTTGAAGGCTCTAACTTATTTGCATCTTATTAAACCTGCTAAATCTGCAGGGGGTTGAATACTACTTGTAGGCGCTGTATATATATATATATATATATATATATATATATATATATATGTGTGTTTCAGGACCTGTGGTGATGTCAGACCACATGTCTAATCATGTGATCGGTTCCTGGGTGTGGTTAGCTCCTTATAAGACAGGCTAATGCTTTACACAGGAGATATGTGTGGAGGTGAAACCCTCCTGAGTATGTTAAGGCTCCAGTACTGAGCCTGAAGGACTGGACACTTGCTTCTCTTCCCTGAGACAAAGGCTATTTTTTTTGGCTATTTTTTTATGTTATTTTGCCATGTGGTTTATAAAGCAATAAACCCTGTGAACTTTTAAAGGAACGTGCCTCCTGAGTGTCAGCCGTCGCACCTGAGTGAGTGAAATCCTTACAGTACATAAACGTGCCAATACCCCACCACCATTTTTTTTTAAGGATCCATGTTTAGAAAATGTAAGGTAAATGCTGACAAGGGACAACTGAATGCTGCGCTAGAACAGCAACATGGACGTGGTTGCTGACCGTTGTGTCTGCAAACTGCAGGTTGTGGACAGGAAGCCTCAGCGCCTCCTCACTGGACAGCAGATTAGGAAGGACATAACATAGGGGAAGGGCCAGTGGTTTCATCATCAGATGCAGATTTTGTACCCAGGCAATCTGCCCACCTACTGGGGTTCTGAGCAGAATATGGCGTATGTTAACAGAGGTATTATGTCAAATTTCCCTTTATAAAGGGACTAGCTGAAGAGCCTGGTGTTGCCCTGGCATGGTAACTACTAGAGTTGAGCGACCTTGACCTTTTTAGAGTCGAGCCGGGTTTTGCGAAACCCGACTATGTCCAAAGTCGGGTCGAGTGAAATCGGCCGATTATGACGTAAAGTCGGGATCGACCGAAACACGAAACCCAATGCAAGTCAATGGGGCAGCATAGTCGGCAGTGAGTGGGGGCCAGGAAAACACCTAGAGTGCCCATTTTAATGTCAAAACCATCCATTCTTCTTAATGAAGCTTGTCAAGCGTAATTTACCTTATAATAATTGGAAGGCATTTGAAATTGGGGGTCATTTGGCTAAAGTTGTGGGGGGTAGGGCTGGTTCAAGTAATTAGTGGGCCCAGGAAATCTGGACCACGTCACGGCAGTGGAGCAGGGAGAGGTAAGTATTTCAACTTTGCAAGTGCTGTGAACCTGAGCAAGCAGGGGGGGCCCACTCGTTGGCATTGGCACTGGCACAGGGCCCCTCAAAGTACAGCGGTGTGTTTGCACGGCGGGGGCGCCTCCCACCGGCAGCAACACTTTTGCGTACTATGAGAGGCCCTGTGCCAGTGACGTCGCCAACTAGTATTCCTCCCCCCACCTGATGAAGGAACCTGCACTTTCATCTGCACCTTCCTCTTTGTCCCCGTGTAAGGTGGTATGGTATGCGGGAAGAGCAACCTGACTTTCAGCAGGGTCACAATGTTGTTGTGTAGCGTGCACGGGGAATGTTGCGTTATGGGTCAATGTACCAGCAGACTCATCTATCACTGGCTGGGCAATGGGCACGATGAAGTGGAAACACAGATATAGGCCCAAAGAAGAAAGTGGGCTAAATGCAGTTCAAAATTGGTAACACAGGAATAACCAGGGGGCATTGCAGTGGAGGACAACTGGAATGAGAGGCTGACACAGAGAGTAGGGCCAAATCAGTAAGTAGTCGAAATGCAATTCAAAATTGGCAACCGTAGTAAACAGGCGGCACAGCTTTGTTCAGTGGAGGAGAACAGCAAGGAGTGGCAGACACCGATAGTAGGCCCCAACCCAACTAGTAGGCCAAATGCAGTCTAACATTAACAACTACTTAACGAGAGCCTGAAAATGGAATTTCAGGACAGGAAACCAGGAGAACAGCAAGGAGTGGCAGACACCGATAGTAGGCCCCAAACCAACTAGTACGCCAAATGCAGTTGTTCCATTTAACCACAATTTAATGAGAGCCTGAAGATAGAAGCTCAGGAAAGGCAACCTGGGGAACACCTTGGAGTGTAACACACCATCTCTCTACACCCCATACCCATTTTGTAGGCCTAATGCAGCGTACTTTTCTACAACTACTAAACGAGAGCATGAAGATCGAAGCTCAGGAAAGGCAACCTGGTGAAAACCTTGGAGTGTAACACAACCTGTCTCTACACCCCATACCAAATTTGTAGGCCTAATGCAGCGTAGTTTCCACCAACTACTAAACGAGAGCCGGAATATCGAAGCTCATGAAAGGCAACCCGGGGAACACCTTGGAGTGTAACACAACCTCTCTCTACACCACGAAAGGGCTGATTCTTAGGAAGGAAGGCTGTTGTAAATAAGCATTGCGCGTCCGAGGGTGATTATATTCTTATTAGGTATCTACTCACCCTCGGACGCGCCATGCTTCTTGATTTGTAATTAATGTTTATTTGCAATCTGCTTTTGACTTACTCAATTATTTTTTTAATTATTGATTTTATTAAATTAATAGTTTAACATCTTATTGGAAATAATTTAAAGGAGACGCGACAGGACAACACTCGGTGGATGCCATATCTGTGTTAACAACTCCAAAAAACTTTCAGTTAACTTCTTGCAGGAGAAAGTAATTGTAGCTGTTGGACCTTTTTAGAACAGTTCCAGATTTTTGTTGTGTGTTTGTTTTTATTGTTAAAATGTCTGCATTTGAGATCTCAACACGATCTTATTTTTTATAATCAAATTAATTTTTTTTATATTTAATGATGTTGGTTCAAGGGGTACACGGGCAGCAGTAGACAGGTCAGTGGAGGCCTAGTGGAAGGAGTGACGGCAGACAGGCATCAAAGGCCTAACATTGGGCTGGCTGTAGGCAAGTTAAAATTGGTTCCAGGGGAACACGGCCATCAGTGGCCTGGTCAGTGTAGTTGTAGTTGAAAGAACGGGACGCAGACAGGCTTCGAAGGCCTAACATAACAAACTTGGGCTGGCTGTAGGCACTTTTAAATTTGTTCCAGGGGTACATGGGCAGCAGTGTATGGTCAGTGGAAGTCTAGTGGAAGGAGTGACGGCAGACAGGCTTCGAAGGCCTAACATAACAAACTTGGGCTGGCTGTAGGCACTTTTAAATTGGTTCCAGGGGTACACGGGCAGCAGTGGTCTGGTCAGTGGAAGTCTAGTGGAAGGAGTGACCGCAGACAGGCTTCGAAGGCCTAACATAACAAACTTGGGCTGGCTGTAGGCACTTTTAAATTGGTTCCAGGGGTACACGGGCAGCAGTGGTCTGGTCAGTGGAAGTCTAGTGGAAGGAGTGACCGCAGACAGGCTTCGAAGGCCTAACATAACAAAATTGGGCTGGCTGTAGGCACTTTTAAATTGGTTCCAGGGGTACATGGGCAGCAGTGTATGGTCAGTGGAAGTCTAGTGGAAGGAGTGACGGCAGACAGGCTTCGAAGGCCTAACATAACAAAATTGGGCTGACTGTAGGCACTTTTAAATTGGTTCCAGGGTAACACGGCCAGCAGTGGCCTGGTCAGTGTAGTAGTTGTAGAAAGAAGGGACCGCAGACAGGCTTCGAAGGCCTAACATAACAAAAATGTCAAAACAATGGTATTGTCAGTGCCAGGCATTGAAGGATGTCAGCGCCTAGACTACACATTGGTGAAGCTGTGAGAGATAATTTTGCTAGTGGTAGAGCACTGTTTGAGCTGGGGGGGGGAACTGTCTTGTGGCCGGCGGTACAGGCACAGGGCCCCTCATATTACAACGGTGTGTCTGACGTTGGGTGCGCACCACCACCGCCAGAGACACTTTATTGTACTATGAGGGACCCAGTGGCAGTGCCGTCGACCAAAAGCGGCCACACCCACCTCTTCAGACAAACAGCACTCTCAAGGGTCCAAGCGCAAAGTGGCGATAGCACGGCCCCGTGTGGGGAGTTTGGCCATTTCGTGAGGTCGAAACATGTCGTATGCTGGACAATCAGGTGAAGAAAATTACGAGATTGGAAAAGTCATTCAGAATAGTCCACAGGCAAGACCTTTTCATAGGAAAGCTAGGTGTCAGCCGGGCAGGGTGGGGCAAAAGATTTTGAAATCCAGTTGTGGTTCATTTTAATGAAGGTTAGATCATCTACATTTTGGGTAGCCAGACGAGTCCTTTTTTCTGTTAGTATTGAACCTGCAGCACTGAATACTCTTTCTGATAGGACACTAGCTGCCGGGCAAGCAAGCTCCTGCAATGCATATTCTGCCAATTCTGGCCAGGTGTCTAATTTGGATGCCCAGTAATCAAATGGGAATGACGGTTGAGGGAGAACGTCGATAAGGGATGAAAAATAGTTTGTAACCATACTGGACAAATGTTGTCTCCTGTCACTTTGAATTGATGCTGCAGTACCTGTCCTGTCTGCGGTCATAGAAAAATCACTCCACAACCTGGTCAGAAAACCCCTCTGGCCAACGCCACTTCTGATTTCTGCCCCTCTAACACCTCTGGTCTGCTGGCCCCTGGAGCTCGTGTGAGAACGATCACGGGCGCTGTGTGCAGGGAATGCCAGAAGCAAACGGTCAACAAGAGTTGATTGTTTTGTTGCTAATATTAGTTCCAAGTTCTCATGTGGCATAATATTTTGCAATTTGCCTTTATAGCGAGGATCAAGGAGGCAGGCCAACCAGTAATCGTCATCGTTCATCATTTTTGTAATGCGTGTGTCCCTTTTGAGGATACGCAAGGCATAATCCGCCATGTGGGCCAAAGTTCCCGTTGTCAAATCTGCGGTTGTGCTTGGTTGAGGGGCAGTTGCAGGCAAATCTACGTCACTTGTGTCCCTCAAAAAACCAGAACCCGGCCTTGCCACGCCACCAATTTCCCGTGCCCCCGGGAAAGCTTCCTCATTAAAAATATACTCATCCCCATCATCCTCCTCATCCTCCACCTCCTCTTCGCCCGGTACCTCGTCATGTACACTGCCCTGACCAGACAATCGCTGACTGTCATCAAGGCTTTCCTCTTCCTCTGGTGCAGACGCCTGATCCTTTATGTGCGTCAAACTTTGCATCAGCAGACGCATTAGGGGGATGCTCATGCTTATTATGGCGTTGTCTGCACTAACCAGCCGTGTGCATTCCTCAAAACACTGAAGGACTTGACACGTCTTGAATCTTCGACCACTGCACACCTGACAACTCCATGTCTGCCATCCTACTGCCTGCCCGTGTATGTGTATCCTCCCACAAAAACATAACAGCCCGCCTCTGTTCGCACAGTCTCTGAAGCATGTGCAGTGTTGAGTTCCACCTTGTTGCAACGTCTATGATTAGGCGATGCTGGGGAAGGTTCAAAGAACGCTGATAGGTCTGCATACGGCTGGAGTGTACAGGCGAACGGCGGATATGTGCGCAAAGTCCACGCACTTTGAGGAGCAGGTCGGATAACCCCGGATAACTTTTCAGGAAGCACTGCACCACCAGGTTTAATGTGTGAGCCAGGCAAGGAATGTGTTTCAGTTGGGAAAGGGAGATGGCAGCCATGAAATTCCTTCCGTTATCACTCACTACCTTGCCTGCCTCAAGATCTACAGTGCCCAGCCACGACTGCGTTTCTTGCTGCAAGAACTCGGACAGAACTTCCGCGGTGTATCTATTGTCGCCCAAACACTTCATAGCCAATACAGCCTGCTGACGTTTGCCAGTAGCTGCCCCATAATGGGAGACCTGGTGTGCAACAGTGGCAGGTGCGGATGGAGTGTTTGTGCGACTGCGGTCTGTGGACGAGCTCTTGCTTCTGCAGGAGGACGAGGAGGAGGAGGAGGAGGAGGGGGTGCGAACGGCTACAGCCAACTGTTTACTAGACCGTGGGCTAGGCAGAACTGTCCCAAACTTGCTGTCCCCTGTGGACCCTGAATCCACCACATTTACCCAGTGTGCCGTGATGGACACGTAACGTCCCTGGCCATGCCTACTGGTCCATGCATCTGTTGTCAGGTGCACCTTTGTGCTCACAGATTGCCTGAGTGCATGGACGATGCGCTCTTTAACATGCTGGTGGAGGGCTGGGATGGCTTTTCTGGAAAAAAAGTGTCGACTGGGTAGCTCGTAGCGTGGTACAGCGTAGTCCATCAGGTCTTTGAAAGCTTTGCTTTCAACTAACCGGTAGGGCATCATCTCTAACGAGATTAGTCTAGCTATGTGGGCGTTCAAACCCTGTGTACGCGGATGCGAGGCTAAGTATTTCCTTTTTCTAACCATAGTCTCATGTAGGGTGAGCTGGACTGGAGAGCTGGAGATCGTGGAACTAGCGGGGGTGCCGGTGGACATGGCAGACTGAGAGACGGTGGGAGATGGTATTGTTGCCGCCGGTGCCCTAGATGCAGTGTTTCCTACTACGAAACTGGTGATTCCCTGACCCTGACTGCTTTGGCCTGGCAAAGATACCTGCACAGATACAGCAGGTGGTGCGCTAAATGGTGGTCCTACACTGCCGGAAGGGATGTTGCGTTGATGACTAGCTTCATTGGCCGAGGGTGCAACAACCTTAAGGGACGTTTGGTAGTTAGTCCAAGCTTTCAAATGCATGGTGGTTAAATGTCTATGCATGCAACTAGTATTGAGACTTTTCAGATTCTGACCTCTGCTTAAGGAAGTAGAACATTTTTGACAGATGACTTTGCGCTGATCAATTGGATGTTGTTTAAAAAAATGCCAGACTGCACTCTTTCTAGCATCGGATACCTTTTCAGGCATTGCAGACTGAGCTTTAACCGGATGGCCACGCTGTCCTCCACCAGGTTTTGGCTTTGCCACGCGTTTTGGGCAAGATACGGGCCCGGCAGATGGAACCTGTGGCGATGTTGATGCCTGCTGCGGCCCCTCCTCCTCCTCTGCTTCAGAACTGCTGCCGCCTGCACCCTGTTCCCCCAATGGCTGCCAATCGGGGTCAAGAACTGGGTCATCTAATAACTCTTCTTGAACCTCCTGCGCAACTTCGTCTGTGTCACCGTGTCGTTCGGTGGTATAGCGTTCGTGATGGGGCAACATAGTCTCATCAGGGTCTGATTCTTGATCAGCACCCTGCGAGGGCAATGTTGTGGTCTGAGTCAAAGGACCAGCATAGTAGTCTGGCTGTGGCTGTGCGTCAGTGCACTCCATGTCAGATTCAACTTGTAATGGGCATGGACTATTAACTGCTTCACTTTCTAAGCCAGGGACGGTATGTGTAAAGAGCTCCATGGAGTAACCCGTTGTGTCGCCTGCTGCATTCTTCTCTGTTGTTGTTTTTGCTGAAGAGGACAAGGAAGTGACTTGTCCCTGACCGTGAACATCCACTAACGACGCGCTGCTTTTACTTTTACCAGTTTCACGAGAGGAGGCAAAAGAGCTAGAGGCTGAGTCAGCAAGATAAGCCAAAACTTGCTCTTGCTGCTCCGGCTTTAAAAGCGGTTTTCCTAATCCCAGAAAAGGGAGCGTTCGAGGCCTTGTGTAGCCGGACGACGAACCTGGCTCCACAGCTCCAGACTTAGGTGCAATATTTTTTTTCCCACGACCACCTGATGCTCCACCACTACCACTACCCTCATTACCAGCTGACAATGAACGCCCCCGGCCACGACCTCTTCCACTAGACTTCCTCATTGTTTTAAAAACGTGAACAAACTAACGGTATTTGTTGCAGTCACACAACTTACACGGTGAGCTATAACTTCAGTATGATTTAGCTACCCCTTTACAGGTTGGTGAGACCACAGCGAAAATCAGGCCCAATGTTACACACTCTGTTTTTGGTGGCTGCAAATTAGAGAGATGCCCCACACGCAGGACTGTCACTGAAGCACAAATGTTAATATTAATGTCACACTATTATTTTTTTTTTATTTTTATTTTTTTCAGGAACACTTTAGAAACCCAAAAAAAAAAAAATATATATTTTTGCAGGGAGAATTTAGAAAACAAATGTAACAAACTATATGCTTTCTATGGGCCACTGAGTGAGAGATGACGCACACAGGAATCAGGAGTGGCACACAAGCCCAGAGGCCAATATTTTTCTACCAATGATTGATGGAGTTATTTTCTCTGGTAGATTTTGGAACCCAAATCAAGGAAAAAAAATATAGGCTTTCTATGGACCACAATTGGAGAGAGAGAGAGAGAGAGAGAGATGGCACACCGAGGAGTCAAGACTGGCACACAAGCAGAAAAGCCAATATTAATCTCCCACTGTTTTTTTTTTTTTTTTTTTTTTTTTTTCAGGGAGACTTTAGAAAAAAAAATAATAAAAAAAATATGATTTTATCAGGAAGAATTTAGAAACCAAATAAAATAAAATGATTTTTTCAGGTGAGAATTTAGAAAACAAATAAAACCAAAAATAGGCGTTCTATGGCCCACTGACTGAGAGATGACGCACACAGGAGTCAAGACTGGCACACAAGCAGAAAGGCCAATATTAATCTCCCACTGTTTTTTTTTTTTTTTTTTTTTTTTTTTCAGGGAGACTTTAGAAAAAAAAATAATAAAAAAAATATGATTTTATCAGGAAGAATTTAGAAACCAAATAAAATAAAATGATTTTTTCAGGGAGAATTTAGAAAACAAATAAAACCAAAAATAGGCGTTCTATGGCCCACTGACTGAGAGATGACGCACACAGGAGTCAAGACTGGCACACAAGCAGAAAGGCCAATATTAATCTCCCACTGTTTTTTTTGTTTTTTTTTTTTGTTTTTTTTTTTCAGGGAGACTTTAGAAAAAAAAATAATAAAAAAAATATGATTTTATCAGGAAGAATTTAGAAACCAAATAAAATAAAATGATTTTTTCAGGGAGAATTTAGAAAACAAATAAAACCAAAAATAGGCGTTCTATGGCCCACTGACTGAGAGAGAGAGAGAGATGGCACGCTTAGTACTGGCACACAAGCCCAGAGGCCAATATTAATCTCCCTTTTTTTCTGGGAGAATTTATAAAACCAAAAAAATATTTAAATAGGCTTTCTATGGCCCACTATTTGTGAGAGAGATGGCACGCTCAGGACTGGCACAGATGGCACGCTCACAACTGGCACACAAGCCCAGAGGCCAATATTAATCTCCCTTTTTTTCAGGGAAAATTTATAAAACCAAAAAAAAAATTAAATAGGCTTTCTATGGCCCACTATTTGTGAGAGAGATGGCACGCTCAGGACTGGCACAGATGGCACGCTCACAACTGGCACACAAGCCCAGAGGCCAATATTAATCTCCCTTTTTTTCAGGGATAATTTATAAAACCCCCAAAAAAATAAAATAGGCTTTCTATGGCCCACTATTTGTGAGAGAGATGGCACACTCAGGACTGGCACACAAGCCCAAAGGCCAATATTAATCTCCCACTGTATTTTTATCAGGGAGAATTTATACACCCCACAAAAAAAAATACAGAAAAATGAAAAGGCTTTCTATGGCCCACTATGTGAGAGAGATGGCACACACAGGGATGGCACTCTAGCAGAAATGCCAAATTGCCAATCTTAATCTCCCACCAAAAAAAAAAAAAAAAAAAAAACAGGGAATGTCCTACAATTACTATCTCCCTGCCTGCAGTAATCTCAGCCAGGTATGGCAGGCAGCTACTATCTCCCTGCCTGCAGTAATCTCAGCCAGGTATGGCAGGCAGCAATAAGGAGTGGACTGATGCACAAATGAAATAAAAAGTGTGGACAAACAAAAAAGATAGCTGTGCAGAAAGGAAGGAACAAGAGGATTTGTGCTTTGAAAAAAGCAGTTGGTTTGCACAGCGGCGTACACACAGCAATGCAGCTATCAGGGAGCCTTCTAGGGCAGCCCAATGAGCTACAGCGCTGAGGGGAAAAAAAAAAAAAAAAAACTTCCACTGTCCCTGCACACCGAGGGTGGTGTTGGACAGTGCAAATCGCTGCAGCACAAGCGGTTTTGTGGTTAATGGACCCTGCCTAACGCTATCCCTGCTTCTGACAAAGCGGCAGCAACCTCTCCCTAAGCTCAGATCAGCAGCAGTAAGATGGCGGTCGGCGGGAACGCCCCCTTTATAGCCCCTGTGACGTCGCAGACAGCAAGCCAATCACTGCAATGCCCTTCTCTAAGATGGTGGGGACCAGGACCTATGTCATCACGCTGCCCACACTCTGCGTTTACCTTCATTGGCTGAGAAATGGCGCTTTTCGCGTCATTGAAACGTGACTTTGGCGCGAAAGTCGCGTACCGCATGGCCGACCCCGCACAGGGGTCGGATCGGGTTTCATGAAACCCCGACTTAGCCAAAAGTCGGCGACTTTTGAAAATGTTCGACCCGTTTCGCTCAACCCTAGTAACTACCTGTGGTTAGTTATAACTAGTGTTGAGCGATACCTTCCGATATTTGAAAGTATCGGTATCGGATGGTATCGGCCGATACCTGAAAAATATCGGATATCGCCGATACCGATATCCGATACCAATACAAGTCAATGGGACACAAATATCGGAATGTATCCTGTAATGGATCCCAGGGTCTGAAGGAGAGGAAACTCTCCTTCAGGCCCTGGGATCCATATTCATGTGTAAAATAAAGAATAAAAATAAAAAATATTGATATACTTACCCTCTGACGCGCCCTGGTCGTCACCGCTGCAACCGCCTTGCTTTCGTTCCGAAGAATGAGCGCATAAAGGGCCTTCGATGACGACGCGGCTTGTGATTGTTTGCTGATTGGTCATGTGACCGCTCACGCGACCAATCAGAAGCCGCGACGTCATCGAAGGCCCTTTAAGCGCTCATTCTTCGAACGGAAGCAAGGCGGTTGCAGCGGTGACGACCAGGGCGCGTCAGAGGGTAAGTATATCAATATTTTTTATTTTTATTCTTTATTTTACACATTAATCTTAATCCCGATATTGATTCCCGATATCACAAAAATATCGGAACTCGGTATCGGAATTCCGATACAGCAAATATCGGCCGATACCCGATACTTGTGGTATCGGAATGCTCAACACTAGTTATAACAAATTACAATGATTATATTGCGCATAAAAACATTTCACATCATGTACTTAACACTACAGATTTGCAACACTAATTAACTAAACGATTACCTAAGTATTGATAGTATTTTATTTTCAACTCATTCAAGAGCCTTTTGGATAAACAACATTTTTTTTTTTTCCTTCGGGTGCAAAAATGAACAGATATTTGGCAGTTCCAAATCTTGAACAGGCCACGTAAAATTGAACACGAGAAAAGCATTGAGAATGTAAATCGATCCCTACTACTTTCAAGGACGGTCCCTGAGCCTTGTTAATGGACATTGTAAATGCCAGTCGAAGTGGAAACTGGAGGCGTTTAAAATCAAAACACAAATCAGATGTAGTGAGTGGAATTGTTGGAATGGAAATGTTCTCTCCTTTGGCACATCCTGTTGCTGAGCCGTGTATCTAATCCTATCCTGTGTCATACTGTCTGCTGAGCCGTGTATCTAATCCTCTCCTGTGTGATACTGTCTGCTGAGCCGTGTATCTAATCCTATCCTGTGTGATACTGTCTGCTGAGCCATGTATCTAATCCTCTCCTGTGTGATACTGTCTGCTGAGCCATGTATCTAATCCTCTCCTGTGTGATACTGTCTGCTGAGCCGTGTATCTAATCCTCTCCTGTGTGTTATTGTCTGCTGAGCCGTGTATCTAATCCTTTCCTGTCTGATACTGACTGCTGAGCTGTGTATCTAACCCTCTCCTGTGTGATACTGACTGCTGAGCCGTGTATATAATCATATCATGTGTGATACTGTCTGCTGAGCCGTGTATCTAATCCTATCCTGTGTCATACTGTCTGCTGAGCCGTGTATCTAATCCTCTCCTGTGTGATACTGTCTGCTAAGCCGTGTATCTAACCCTCTCCTGTGTGATACTGTCTGCTGAGCCGTGTATCTAATCCTATCCTGTGTCATACTGTCTGCTGAGCCGTGTATCTAATCCTCTCCTGTGTGATACTGTCTGCTAAGCCGTGTATCTAACCCTCTCCTGTGTGATACTGTCTGCTGAGCAGTGTATCTAACCCTCTCCTGTGTGATACTGACTGCTGAGCTGTGTATCTAATCCTATCCTGTGTGATACTGTCTGCTGAGCCGTGTATCTAATCCTATCCTGTGTCATACTGTCTGCTGAGCCGTGTATCTAATCCTCTCCTGTGTGATACTGTCTGCTGAGCCGTGTATCTAACCCTCTCCTGTGTGATACTGTCTGCTGAGCAGTGTATCTAACCCTCTCCTGTGTGATACTGACTGCTGAGCCGTGTATATAATCATATCATGTGTGATACTGTCTGCTGAGCCGTGTATCTAATCCTATCCTGTGTCATACTGTCTGCTGAGCCGTGTATCTAATCCTCTCCTGTGTGATACTGTCTGCTAAGCCGTGTATCTAACCCTCTCCTGTGTGATACTGTGTGCTGAGCCGTGTATCTAATCCTATCCTGTGTGATACTGTCTGCTGAGCCGTGTATCTAATCCTATCCTGTGTCATACTGTCTGCTGAGCCGTGTATCTAATCCTCTCCTGTGTGATACTGTCTGCTAAGCCGTGTATCTAACCCTCTCCTGTGTGATACTGTGTGCTGAGCCGTGTATCTAACCCTCTCCTGTGTGATACCATCTGCTGAGCCGTGTATCTAATCCTATCCTGTGTGATACTGTCTGCTGAGTTGTACATTTAATCCTTTCCTGTGTGATACTGTCTGCTGAGCTGTGTATCTATTTCTTTCCTGTGTGTTATTGTCTGCTGAGCCGTGTATCTAATCCTGTACTGTGATACTGTCTGCTGAGCCGTGTATCTAATCCTATCCTGTGTGCCACTGACTGCTGAGCTGTGTATCTAATCCTATCCTGTGTGCCACTGACTGCTGAGCTGTGTATCTAATCCTATACTGTGTTAGTGTGCTGAGCTGTGTATTTAATCATATCCTGTGTGTTATTGACTGCTGAGCCGTGTATCTAATCCTATCCTTTGTGATACTGTCTGCTGAGCCGTGTATCTAATCCTATCCTTTGTGATACTGTCTGCTGAGCCGTGTATCTAATCCTATCCTTTGTGATACTGTCTGCTGAGCCGTGTATCTAATCCTCTCCTGTGTGATACTGTCTGCTGAGCCGTGTATCTAATCCTATCCTGTGTGTTATTGTCTGCTGAGCCGTGTATCTAATCCTATCCTGTGTGTTATTGTCTGCTGAGCCGTGTATCTAATCCTTTCCTGTGTGTTATTGTCTGCTGAGCCGTGTATCTAAAACCTGTGGAATGAATGGAATCTTGCGGTGATGCGCCCTCTGCTGGATGTCCTCATATGAACTTGAGCCTGGGAAAATATTCTGAAAAGTTCCCAGGCTCGAGTTTATATGAGGCCATCCAGCAGAGGGCGCATCACCGCAAATCGAGGTAACTACAGGTCATTCACCTACATTCCATTCGTTCGCCGGGTTTTTACAGGCAGGGGCGGCTGCATTAGCAGGCTTCTGCTTGCAAAATTAGTTAACCCTTTCAGATGGATTTACAGCGTGGGACGAGACTGATCGTCAGTTGTGTCTTCAGTAGTGGCCGGAGCTGGAGCCGCCCCTCCCCCCAGCGGCGTAAGTGCAGGTAAACATGACCATGGGATGGAGGGAGGGGTTAGGGTTAATGGGAAGGGGTTGTGGAAAGAGCGGGAGCTTATATAGTGGTGGGGGGTGGGGCTAGGCAGTTCCCGCTCTCTAGGCATCGTGAGTGCACCTTACCTGACCAATGGCTGCGGTGGACCGGATCCTAGAGAGCCTGAGGGCTGCGGCTGCCTCGCACCCTCCCGACTGGCTCCAACAGCAAGTAGCGGGCATCCTGGGGAGCGGCGGTCAGGCTGCGGCGGCGTCCCCTCTGCGGCGTTCGCGCCGTTCCAGGCTGCTGGAGCGACTCTCACCCGACTCTGCCCCTCGGGCCCCCCGTAGACGTAGGAGCCCCTCTAGGGACCCTCCAGGCCGGGCGCCATCGAGTCACGGTGCCAGTGGGCCCCGGCCTGGGAGGAATCCAGTAGCCAGGAGGGGTCCATCTTCGGCTGCTAGGCCGCCGCCTCGCAGCGCCATGGGGGCAGGGCCTATGCGAGCAGAGCAGCGTAGAAGGCCTCGTGCGACGGGGGGCCACGGCGGTGATGTCCCTGCCGCGCGGCCTGCCTCAGCTTTACCTGTTAGTATGCAGAGCGGAGGTTTCGGACCGGGCGGCTCCGGGTCTCAAGCACTGGGGCCGGCCCCATTTACTGCGGCAGGACTCTCTTCTGCGCCGGGAGTGCAGGATGGGATGGCGTTTGGACCAGGGCCGGTTGGTGGCTCCGCAACTTCGTCGGTGCAGTCATTTGGAGGGCGGCTGGCACCAGATCCTACACCCCCGACTGCTGGAGCGTCGCAGGGATCGCAGCTGGATTCAAGCCAGGGGCCCGGCTCGGCATCCCCCTCTGATGAATCGTTTGCCTCGGGACGGATTCGGCAGGACCCTGGTACTCCGGCTGGAGGGATCACAGCTCCTTCGCAGCCTGGTGAGTGTGCGTCTTTGTCTTTGGTATCTGCTCAATTGTTATCCCCGGCAGTGGTTCGGGGGCTGCAAGGGGATGGGGGGTCTGTTTATGGGGCCGTGGTCCCGAGTGCGGGGGATACGGGGGGGGTAAGTGCGCTTTTGGAGAATGTGAGGGATTTATTGGCAAGATTGGAGAGGGGTATGAATGATCAGAGGCATTTGGCGGCATGGATAGGTGCTGGCGGTGTGGGTATGGGAGCGAGGGAGGTAGTGGTTAGCCCTGTGGCTCCGGTTTCAGTTTCGGTGCAGACAGAGAAGGAGAAAGAATGCCGTATTCACTTGGATGATAGGGCGCATGGGGAGGTATATGTTTGTTTTGAGGGCCCCTTGGGGGCGCACCTTAGAAAAGAGGTGAGATAAAAGATTGTAAAAGATGAGTATGTGGAGATTTTTTCGTTGCTTCCCCTTGAAAAATTTAACCTGGATAAGGGGAAGAGGACAGTAAGAAGGAAGAGGAGGAAAAGCGCAGATGGCGTTTAATTCCTCAGACATTTGTTAACTGGCTGCAAGCCTTTGCTATTCTGGCTAGTGTAATTGGGGAGAAGGCGCCGGAGAATTGTTCGGGGCTGTTCTGTTACATGGACTCTATTGGGGAAGCGCACAGAGTGTATGGGGGGCAGGCGTGGTTGAGGTATGATGAACAATTTCGTCAGCATAAAGCGATTCGGCCGACATTGCGTTGGGACCAAAAGGATATAGGGCTCTGGCTGCGCGTGATGGCGCAGTATAAATTCGGTCATTCCTTTCAGGTGGGGACCGGATCTTCCGGTCAGGGTAATCAGTCCAGCACTACGGGGGCGTCAGGCCAGTCTGGCCAGTCAGGGGGGCATAAGGCAGGTTTGTGTTGGCAGTGTAAGTTCGGGGTTAATTGCAAGTTTAAGCACTTGTGCTCCCACTGCAATGGCTCCTCACACGGGGCCTCAAAATGCTTTAAAAAAGGCAAGTCAAAGTCAGGGGCGGGGAATTCCTATGGGGGTGACGCCAGTGAGGCTGGAAAGGATGGCCCCCTATCTAAGTAGATATCCTGAGAGGGGGGCGGCGGATTTGTTATTCAGTGGTTTTCAGGTTGGTTTTGTTATCCCAGCACTGTCGTTCGAGGTGCCTTGGGTTCTTAAGAATTTACGGTCGGCCTTGGTTCATAAGGAGATTGTTTCGGAGAAATTGAAGAAGGAAGTGGCTTTGGGGAGGATGTCTGGCCCGTTTTCATCTCCGCCGTTGGAGGATCTAGTAGTCTCCCCTCTGGGTGTGGTCCCTAAGAAGGAGGTGGGTAAGTTTCGGCTGATTCATCACCTGTCCTACCCGCGGGGATTATCGGTCAATGATGGTATTGCTCCTGAGCTTTGTTCTGTGGTGTATGCATCATTTGATGAAGCCATTGGGTGGGTTTGCAAGTTTGGAAAAGGGGCACAGTTGGCTAAAACGGACATTGAGGCGGCATTTCGGTTACCGCCTGTTCATCCAGATAGCGTAAGACTTCTTGGTTGTTTTTGGGAGGGTTTTTTTTTCGTGGATCGATGTTTGCCCATGGGTTGCTCGTTATCGTGTGCATTGTTTGAAACTTTCAGTTCGTTTCTGGAATGGGCAATTAAGGACGTTTCAGATTGTGATTCGGTGATACATTATCTGGATGATTTCTTGTGTGTGGGCCCGGCTGGGTCTGATCGTTGCAGTAGGCTTTTGAAGGCGGTTGAATTGGTGGCGGAGCGGTTCGGGGTTCTGTTGGCTCCTGGAAAAAAGGAGGGCCCGTGCACTTGCTTGAGTTTTCTGGGCATTGTTATAGGTACTGTGGCTTGGGAGTTCTGGCTTCTGGTGGAGAAGATAGAAGGACTTCGTCAGGATTTGGCTAGGGCGCGTCGTGTGAAAAAATTGTCATTGCGGGATCTGCAGTCATTGCTGGGAAAACTCAATTTTGCGTGCAGGGTGATGCTGATGGGGAGGGTTTTCTCTAGAAGGCTGGCAGGTGCCACGGCAGGTGTCCGGGCCCCGCACCATTTTGTTCGGTTGTCAGCCGATTTGAAGGATGATTTGGCGGTTTGGAGCACATTTTTGGAAACCTACAATTGTCATTCGTTGGTGATGGAAGAGGTAGTGGACAACGAGTCGTTGGATTTGTTCACGGACGCAGCGGGCAGCAGTGGTTTTGGAGCGTACTTTAGAGGGCAGTGGTGTGCGGCACCCTGGCCTGCGGAATGGTTTGCGGAAGGGTTGGTGCGTAATGTTGCGTTATTGGAACTTTTTCCTATTCTGGTGGCAGTTCATTTGTGGAAGCAGGAATTCCGTAACAGGCGCATTCGTTTCAACTGTGATAATATGGGGGTGGTTTGCGCGGTGAATGGTCTCACAGCATCGTCACCTCCGGTTGTAAAAGTTTTGCGACAATTGGTCCTTCGTTGTTTGGAATTGAATTCTCAGGTTACAGCGACTCATGTGCCTGGGGTGTGTAATTCAATAGCTGACTCTCTTTCTCGTTTTCAGTTTAACCGTTTTCGGTCCTTGGCTCCAGAAGCGGAGAGCAGCGGTTTGGAATGCCCGGCGGAACTTTGGCTTGTGGTATCCGGGATGCAGAAGATCTGATAAGGTCGTCGTTGGCTCCCAAGACATGGGAGGCTTATCAGGCGGCTTGGTTGTTATGGGAAAGAGAGTTGTCTTTTCACCCTGGTGGGGGTGATCCTGATTGGCAGGTGGGGGTCTTGTTGTCATGGTTGAGTCGGGGGTTTTCTGAATGTTGGTCTTGGTCCAAAGCGTCGCGTCTGTTAGCTGCTCTAGCTTTTGGTTTTAAGCTGAGAGGACAGCGGGATTTATCAAAAGTGTTTGGATTCTCGGCGTCCAGTGTCTTTCGCGATGTTGGAGCGGTTAGGCGAGGTGTTGGGGGAGTGTTGTGAGTCGGATTTTGAACACTGTTTGTTCAGACTGGCATTTTCTTTTGCCTTTTTGGGCCCTATGAGAATTGGAGAGTTAGTGTCTCCCAATAAGAGAGTAGTGGGGGGCATTTTGGCGTGTGATGTAATTTTGTATGACGGGCGTGTGGAGTTTTGGTTACGTCGCTCTAAGACGGACCAGGTGGGTCAAGGTAGGAAGATTGTGCTTGGCTCGGTCAGTGGTTCGAGAATGTGCCCAGTTGATTGTTTGAGAGTTTTTTGGGGGCGGGTTCCGTCCCGGGCAGGTTCTTTACTTTACCATGTTGATGGTTAATCGCTGTCACGATATCAGTTTCATATGGTTTTTAATAGGTCGATTAGAGCTCTAGGTTTGGATGACTCTCGATTTGCTCCTCATTCTTTTCAGATTGGGTCAGCAACTGCTGCAGCGGAAGGTGGTTTGGACTCCGAGGTCATCAAGCGCATTGGTAGATGGAAGTCCAATAGATATCGTAGTTACGTTAGGCATTGATTGAAGGATGCTGGGTGGCATCAGTGTTGGGGTTTTTTTTGGATCTTATTAGCGGTGGTTTAACTGCATGTGTTTGTATTTTTCAGATTCCCCCCCATTGCTTGTGTGGATTTTCAGCCATTCTTATGTCCATTGGGGAGCCCTGAGAGCGGACGTGCGGTCGGAGGGTAGACAACTGGGATTCGATCGGTCGGTGGCGGTGGTCCGATGGATTGGATTTAAGGGTATGGTCTGGAACAGGGTGCTGAAGGAAATCCACAAGGCGGTTATTTTGGATAAGTCACCTGAGATTTTGGTGTTGCATGTAGGGGGGAATGATTTGGGGGCGAGACCCTTTAGAGAGTTAATTAGAGATATTAAGCAGGATTTGCTTCGGTTATGGCTTTTATATCCGGGTTTGGCAGTGGTTTGGTCCGAGATAGTGCCGCGGAAGCGTTGGCGGAACATGCGGTCTTTGGACAAGCTTAACAAAGCGAGGATTAAGGTAAACAGAGCGGTGTCTGCTTTTGTTGTACGGAATGGTGGAGTTGCCGTACAGCATTTTGAATTGGAAAAAGGAGATGGGGCTTTTTGGCTGGCCGATGGTGTTCATCTGAATGCAGTCGGAATGGATTTTTGGGCACTGGGGTTGCAAGAAGGTGTGGAGAAGGCCATAGCGTTTCGTTCTGGTGGGGTCTCGGGCCTTTGAGGTATTCAAAGACCCTCGTTGTGGTGGCTGGGAGAGTCCTTGGAGTTGGTGGAAATTTGGTTGGGGGAGCCATTGGCTGATGGCTCCTCTGTATTTAGAGGTCAATTGATTTTGGATCTGGTGATTGGGGTGGGGGTTCCAGCAGGGGTGGTCAGTTCCCCTGGAAAATTAGCATGAACAGTTAACCCTCTGGGATTCTTTGGTGCTCCCGAGCCAGTAGGGTAACGGCTGGGAGTAATTTTTGGTTTGGATAAGTCACGCTATGCTGTGTTGATCACCAGATTCTTGGGAGCTCCAAGGACTCCTTCACAGTTTTAATGATTGGTGGTTTTATATATTCAATGTTTGTTTTATGTTAAATAAATAAAAAGGCTGCTGTGGCCGATATTATTCCAAAAAGAATCTGTTGTATGTGTTTTATTGGTGGGCAACGGGGTTTGCACCTTGAGGTAGGTGCAATGTGGGGTGGGGTGGTTTTCCCCTTTACCCCAATCGCTCGACATTACCAGGGTCAAGTAGTGGCCGGAGCTGGAGCCGCCCCTCCCCCCAGCGGCGTAAGTGCAGGTAAACATGACCATGGGATGGAGGGAGGGGTTAGGGTTAATGGGAAGGGGTTGTGGAAAGAGCAGGAGCTTATATAGTGGTGGGGGTGGGGCTAGGCAGTTCCCGCTCTCTAGGCGTCGTGAGTCCCGCCCTCCCCCCCTATTTGTTATGGTTATTTTGGGATGGAATGTTATTTTATGGGGAATTTTTGTATTTGGGGGAACAAGGGTCACTGTGGCTGTGGTGGCTGGGGGGAGTCCTTGGAGTTGGTGGAAATTGGGTTGGGGGAGCCATTGGCTGATGGCTCCTCTGTATTTAGAGGTCAATTGATTTTGGATCTGGTGATTGGGGTGGGGGTTCCGGCAGGGGTGGTCGGTTCCTGTCACGATTCCCCTGACCGCTGTCACCAGTGGGTCAGGATTCACACCGTGACCGTCACCCCTACGTCACGGGTTGGGGTGACTTTAGGCCAACAGACGGCTATCACATGTGCAGGGGGGCTTATCTTAGTTATCCCTCCACTCCACGATGTGATGAAAAAACCACACACCAGGCTATTGACCTCTTAGTTTACAGCAGGGGCTTATTCTAGGTATCCCACTGCTTTTCTATATACCACGAACTGCAGGGATTTATGTATATCCCGCTTACAGTTCCACTTAACACTTGCAGCTCTCTGGCGCCCCCTTAGTCTCAGGTCAGATTAGGTACTGCACCCTGGGTAATTAGTCGCCAGAAAGGCTGCCTGCTATGTACTGGCTATTGGGCACGCTGCAGCGACGCGATAACTACTCCCACTCAGGCAGGAACAATAATTATTAAAGCCGCAGCCGCTACCACATAACCCAAAAGTCTGCACACTTCTCGCTGCCACCAGCTTCGATTAAACGGGTCCGAAGCTAACCCAACACAACAGTAACAGTAGCGTATTTCACTTCAGAAGACTGGGTAAGTTTAGAGCATGGATGAACGAACTAATATATAATAGTATATTCCATTGAAATTAATTAGGCAGTGCTTTATGAAAAATATTTTTATAAAGAAGTTACAAATGAGACAATTGCAAATATGTACATGGGTAATTATAACATAAAGGGAATAAATGAGAAAAAGCAACACTTACATGTTCAAAGCATGACAGGCAATCAGGCTAGGGCAGTTTCCATATATCCCAGTCCATGGGATGATGCTGGCTTCAGGAGAGGACAAAAAGTCAGGAAGAAATCTAGCAGAGAGTGACTCCTCAGAGCCTGCCAGACACTTAAAACATTAAGGCTGTGACATCACAGAAAGGCTGGCTTATCCAGACCCTCCTCTCTCTACATTCTGCCTAAACTTTAAACTATTTTCTCTGATTTCGATAACTTCACTACAAAACATGTCAGAGTCCTAACATGCTCATAATTCATCTCGGATTAACGTGGGCATTCTAATGAGATCAAATATGTCCTATCTGGGATGCATATTTACAGAGAAAACCCTACTTCTTTATCAGATGGAGTTAGAAACCCGAGTGTCATGAGATGTGTAGCTACACCGAGTGAGACTACGTATATATATTTTCGTATTTCTAGCTTAAATCGTTTGCCTAATATCTAACAAAAACTAAACAAAGAATCTTTCATGAATTTTTGGAGCCATTTTTCCTGTTCTAGCTGGACAAGAGCTTACACAGGAAATGCCAGTCGTAAATTCCGTTTGGCCATAAAACTTCTAACCCCCACACTCTCTGAGAAGGAAAGCCAGGAATTTGCAGCTACAAACTGTTACTCCAAGAAGGGGGCTTAGCCCACTCAGGCTAGAAAAAAAAAACTAACTATGATATTTCATACCATATCGTGACACCTCCCCCTTTTGGTGTGCGCTAGGGAGGTAGAACCCGACGGTATGCCTCCATGGGCACCTCGGTTGGTTCACCCTGGCGGGAGAGTCCATCTGCATTTCCATGCTCCCTGCCCGTTTTGTGTTTAATGACGAAGTCAAACTGCTGAAGGGCAAGGCTCCAGCGTAGCAACCTGCCGTTGGTTCCACACATGGCGTTTAGCCAGCGCAGAGGGTTGTGGTCGGTCACCACAGTGAAGGTGTGACCGTACAAGTAGGGCTGCAAGCGCTGCAGGGCCCAGACTATGGCCAGGCACTCCTTCTCGATGGTGGAGTAGGCCACTTCCCTCGGCAAAAGTTTCCGGCTCAGGTATAACACGGGGTGCTCTTGGTCCTCCGAGTCAACCTGGCTGAGTACAGCACCAAGGCCAAACTCGCTGGCGTCGGTCTGCACCAAGAACGGTCGACTGCTGTCGACTGCTTTCAACACAGGGGCGTTGCACAGTGCAGTTTTCAACGCCTGGAAGGCCCCCTCACAGCCATCTGTCCAGTTGACAATGTGAGGTAGCTTCTTCCTGGTGAGGTCCGTCAAAGGTTTTGCCAGGCTACTATAGTGCTTTACGAAGCGCCTATAGTACCCTGCAGTGCCCAAGAAGGACATCACCTGTTTCTTGGTCACGGGAGTGGGCCAGTTCACGATCACTCCCACTTTGTCAGGCTCTGGCTTCAGGGTGTTCCCGCCTACCCGGTGCCCCAGGTAGTGAACCTCCCTCATGCCCATCTGGCACTTTCCCGGCTTGATAGTCAGTCCTGCTTGGTGGATTCGCCTGAGCACCTCCTCGAGATGCTGCAGGTGTTCCTCCCAGGAGAGACTGAAGATGGCAATGTCATCCAAGTACGCCACGGCGTACTTCTCCAGTCCCTGAAGCAGGAGGTTGACCATCCGCTGGAAAGTGGCAGGGGCATTCTTCATGCCGAAGGGCATGACCGTGGACTCGTACAGTCCAAAGGGTGTGATAAAGGCGGACTTTTCCTGCGCCTCGGGGCTCAGGGGAATCTGCCAGTATCCTCGACTCAGATCCATTATTGTTAGGTAATTTGCGCCAGCTAACTTCTCAAGCAGCTCCTCGATGCGCGGCATTGGGTGCGCATCCGAGGCTGTGATGGCGTTGAGCCCCCTGTAGTCCACGCAGAACCGTGTGGTCCGGTCCTTCTTTGGCACGAGAACTACAGGCGATGCCCACGCGCTCTTTGACCTTCGAATCACCCCCAGCTGTAACATCTCATCGATCTCTTGGCGCATAGTCTGCTGCACCTGGTCAGAGATTCGATAGGGTGTTCGCCGTAGTGGGGCGTGATTCCCGGTGTCCACCTCGTGGACGGCTAACTCAGTCCTCCCAGGTCGGTGGGAGAACACGACCCGGAAAGGTTCCAGTGTGGTTTGCAACTGCACCCGCTGGGGTTCAGTTAACGAGGCGCTTACCTCCACATCCTCGATGGACCCATTGGCCTTGGCTTGGGCCAGCAAGTCCAGGAGGGTGTCTTCCTCACTGTCTTCGGGCAAGCTGCAGACCGGTAGGACGAAAGGTTCACGTTCGTGATGAGCCTTCATCATGTTGACGTGAAAGGCCTTTCGCCTACCCCGAGCATGGTCAAGCGTGACCACGTAAGTGACCGGGTTGAGCTGTTGGTGGACGACGTACGGGCCCTCCCAGGCTGCCTGGAGCTTATCGGTTGGCACGGGGACCAGCACCCACACCTTTTGACCCACGTGGTAGGTCCGCTCCCGGGCGTTCTGGTCGTACCAGTGCTTCTGATCAGCCTGAGCCTGCGTCATGTTGTCATGCACCAACTGCGTCAAGGTCTGCATCTTGTCACGGAAGCGCATGACATACTCCACTATGGACACTTCAGAAGGGTTCGGCTCCTCTTCCCAGGATTCTCTTACCAACCCAAGGGGTCCCCGGACTCGCCTGCCGTACAGGAGCTCGAAGGGGGAGAACCCCGTCGAGGCCTGTGGAACCTCTCGGTAAGCGAACAGCAGGTGTGGGAGGTACCGCTCCCAGTCGCGCCCTTGAGTCTCAACCAGCATGCGTAGCATCTGTTTGAGGGTACCATTGAAGCGTTCACACAAGCCATTGGTCTGTGGGTGATACGCACTCGATACCAGGTGCTTCACCTGCATTTTCTTACAGAGAGCCTCCATTAGGCGAGACATAAATTGGGTCCCTTGATCAGTAAGCATTTCCCTGGGAAATCCTACACGTGAAAAGATAGCCAACAGGGCATCCGCCACCTTATCTGCCCTAGTTGACGACAGAGCTACTGCCTCTGGGTACCGGGTAGCGTAGTCTACCACAGTAAGGATATATTGCTTTCCAGAGCTGCTGGGGACGGCCAGCGGGCCCACAATGTCCACCGCGATCCTCTGGAAAGGCTCCTCTATCACTGGCAAAGGGATCAGGGGAGCCTTAAGAGCAGGCCCCGCTTTCCCCACCCTTTGACAGGTGACACAGGAGCGGCAGTAGTTTGACACATCTGTCCCCATCTTAGGCCAATAGAAGTGTTGAGACAGCCGGGCCTTAGTTTTGCTGATCCCCAAGTGTCCAGCTAGCGGGATCTCATGGGCAATCCGCAACAACTCACCCCGGAATTGCTGTGGGACGACCAGCTGTCTTTCCCTCAACCACTCCTTTTGTGATTCTCCGGGTACTGTCTCCCGGTACAACCTACCTTGTTCCCAGAACACCTTCTCCTTATCGGTCTCGGAGAAGCGCGTCCCGGCGAGTTGTCTCAAACTCTCTAGGCTCGCATCTGTGTGCAGAGCGGCCTGAAACTCCTGGCTAGGGGAAGCCAAAAGCAACGTCAGGGTCCCTTCCCCACGGGAGCCCTCTTGGACCTGCTCTGGGTCCACCTCTGGTTCAGTCACAGTGGGGACTGAGGAGGGTCCGGAAGGCAGACAGTTATCTGCGTTCCGGGCACTCTGACTGCGGGTGACAGCAGCTACGTAGGCTGTCTCCCCGGGGATTTCTACAGACCCATCAGCCGGCGCTGCCATGGGCTCTACCTCCCCATCCACCCCCAACACTCCAGGGGCCGTGCTACTTATGGGCCAGTTACCTTCCTCGGTGGCACTGGTCACTTTCATGGCATCCCCTCCCTCACGGTTCCCATGCATCTCCCCATTTCCTGTAGCACCGACACTTGCCCCTGTTAGGGGTTCCTCAGCCGTCTCACTCCGCAGAGCGACGTGGCTGGGCACGCCTGTACCTATGGACACATTAACCTTCACAGAAAAATCATTATCACTTTCAGCTGGCACAGGTACAACATTTTCACCATCAATCCTAGGAAAAAAATGGTTAATAGATGCATCAGTACAAGATAAAGCATGGTCAGGTAACACATGCGATTTCCCATCATCATCATCATCAGGGTTAACTTTACCCTTATTAGTAGATTGGGGAGGGGTATCAGGGACGTAGTATGCAAACATCCTCCCCAAATCAGTCCCCAACAAAACATCAGTGGGCAAATTATCAGACAGCCCCACTTCCTTCACCCCGCTCCCAGCACCCCAATCAATAAAAACCCGGGCCATTGGTAAGGGACAGCTGATGCCCCCAATCCCAGTGACAGTTAGGGTTTTCCCCGGAATGATTTCTTCAGGGGCCGCCAGTTCGGGTCGGATGAGGGTTCGTTCAGCCCCGGTGTCTTTGAGGCCTGTAGCAACATGGCCTCCCACAGTGACGGGCTGTACGTTGTCACACACCCTCCCAACCACACCACCCACCAAAAGAACTGCTGCATTAGGCCCTGGGGCCTTGGCTGTGGTGTTCTTCTGCTTGGCTGGGCAGTAGGTACTGATATGACCAGTCTGATTGCAGTGGTAACACTTGCGAGGTTCGGTGGTAGGTCTGGTGCTGTTGGCTAAGGGGACAGGACCTCTGGTGTGCTGGCTGGCAGGGGTACTGGCGTTGGTTGCAGGCTTACCCCCTCTCCAGCTGGTGGTGACTGGCTTCCGCACTTCCGATCTACGGTTGGCCTCATAGGCATCGGCAATCTGCGCTGCTTTCGTCACGTCTTTGGGTTCTCTGTCCATCACGAACTGTCGCACCTCAGCTGGACAAAGATGAAAGAACTGGTCTTTGATCATCAGGTCTCGCAGCTGTGCAAAGGTGGTCACTGACAGTCCTTGGGTCCACTGGTCAAAGTGGGTCCCCAGTCCATGCACCACATCACTGTAACTGTCGTGTGGGCCACGTTGGAGGGTCCGGAACTTTCTACGGTACACCTCGGGTGTAAGCTGGTACTTGGCTATCAGAGCCTGCTTGATGGCCTCATAGTCACCATCTTGCTCTTGAGGGAGGGCAGCAAATGCCTCCAGAGCTTTACCTCTCAGCCCTGGTGTCAGGTATCGTGCCCATTCATCTGTAGGCAGTCGGTACTGTCTGCAGGCTTTCTCAAAGGCCCGCAGAAAAGTGTCCAAGTCTCCGTCCTTCTCCATAACAGGAAAGTGATCGGGCCGGGGCTTAGGTATCTGAGCGCTGCTGGGCTCACGGCTGGACTGGGACGACCCCTGCATTTGCAGTCGTGCCATCTGTAGCCGGTACTCCCGCTCCGCTTGGGCCTCTCGCTCGGCTCGCTGGGCCTCTCGCTCGGCTCGCTGGGCCTGGGCCTCTCGCTCGGCTTGCTGGTATTGCTGGATCAGCTGCAGACGTCTCTCTAGGTCATCTGCGGAGCCTTGATGCAGAGCCAGCTGCAGG
This sequence comes from Ranitomeya imitator, assembly GCF_032444005.1. NCBI lineage: Eukaryota > Metazoa > Chordata > Amphibia > Anura > Dendrobatidae > Ranitomeya > Ranitomeya imitator. The sequence continues at coordinate 1,223,499,907 of NC_091282.1, read as the reverse complement.
AGGAGGTCTGCACCCCCCTGGTTGCCAGTCGGGCCCGTATTCAGTGGTTGGACCTCTGCTGCAGCACCATGTTCGCTTGTGCTGGCTTCTGAGGCCTCTGGGCTCTGTGGCCTGGCTTGGTCTGCTTCAAATTGCACCAGTTCAGCGACCATTTGAGCCTTGGACTTGTCCTGGGGGTTCAGGCCATGGCACGTGCACATCCCAGCAAGAAAGTCCTTCTTCTGCTGGTTGTACCAGGCTTCCCCTTTCGCAGCCATGGTTGCCAAATAAAAGATAGGATAGAAAAACGAAGAGAAAGGGAAGGGATAATTACCAGTACGCAATTGTCTCACAACTAAAAGCACTGAGTTCGTTCTCCAAACTTATTTGCGCAGAGTCCTCGCAAGAACTTTCTGCAAGTTTTTAGTGAGAGGAATGATTACTCAAACCAAATCACTAATGCTCTAAGATATCCCACCGCCTTGCCACCAATTGTCACGATTCCCCTGACCGCTGTCACCAATGGGTCAGGAGTCACACCGTGACCGTCACCCCTACGTCACTGATTGAGGTGACTTTAGGCCAACAGACGGCTATCACATGTGCAGGGGGGCTTATCTTAGTTATCCCTCCACTCCACGACGTGATGTAAAAAACCACACACCAGGCTATTGACCTCTTAGTTTACAGCAGGGGCTTATTCTAGGTATCCCACTGCTTTTCTATATACCACGAACTGCAGGGATTTATGTATATCCCGCTTACAGTTCCACTTAACACTTGCAGCTCTCTGGCGGCCCCTTACTCTCAGGTCAGATTAGGTACTGCACCCTGGGTAATTAGTCGCCAGAAAGGCTGCCTGCTATGTACTGGCTATTGGGCACGCTGCAGCGACGCGATAACTACTCCCACTCAGGCAGGAACAATAATTATTAAAGCCGCAGCCGCTACCACATAACCCAAAAGTCTGCACACTTCTCGCTGCCACCAGCTTCGATTAAACGGGTCCGAAGCTAACCCAACACAACAGTAACAGTAGCGTATTTCACTTCAGAAGACTGGGTAAGTTTAGAGCATGGATGAACGAACTAATATATAATAGTATATTCCATTGAAATTAATTAGGCAGTGCTTTATGAAAAATATTTTATAAAGAAGTTACAAATGAGACAATTGCAAATATGTACATGGGTAATTATAACATAAAGGGAATAAATGAGAAAAAGCAACACTTACATGTTCAAAGCATGACAGGCAATCAGGCTAGGGCAGTTTCCATATATCCCAGTCCATGGGATGCTGCTGGCTTCAGGAGAGGACAAAAAGTCAGGAAGAAATCTAGCAGAGAGTGACTCCTCAGAGCCTGCCAGACACTTAAAACATTAAGGCTGTGACATCACAGAAAGGCTGGCTTATCCAGACCCTCCTCTCTCTACATTCTGCCTAAACTTTAAACTATTTTCTCTGATTTCGATAACTTCACTACAAAACATGTCAGAGTCCTAACATGCTCATAATTCATCTCGGATTAACGTGGGCATTCTAATGAGATCAAATATGTCCTATCTGGGATACATATTTACAGAGAAAACCCTACTTCTTTATCAGATGGAGTTAGAAACCCGAGTGTCATGAGATGTGTAGCTACACCGAGTGGGACTACGAATATATATTTTTGTATTTCTAGCTTAAATCGTTTGCCTAATATCTAACAAAAACTAAACAAAGAATCTTTCATGAATTTTTGGAGCCATTTTTCCTGTTCTAGCTGGACAAGAGCTTACACAGGAAATGCCAGTCGTAAATTCCGTTTGGCCATAAAACTTCTAACCCCCACACTCTCTGAGAAGGAAAGCCAGGAATTTGCAGCTACAAACTGTTACTCCAAGAAGGGGGCTTAGCCCACTCAGGCTAGAAAAAAAAAACTAACTATGATATTTCATACCATATCGTGACAGTTCCCCTGGAATATTAGCGTGAACAGTTAACCCTCTGGGGTTCTTTGGTGCTCCCGAGCCAGTAGGGTAACAGCTGGGAGTAATTTTTGGTTTGGATAAGTCACGCTATGCTGTGTTGATCACCCGATTCTTGGGAGCTCCAAGGACTCCTTCACAGTTTTAATGATTGGTGGTTTTATATATTCAATGTTTGTTTTATGTTAAATAAATAAAAAGGCTGCTGTGGCCGATATTATTCCAAAAAGAATCTGTTGTATGTGTTTTATTGGTGGGCAACGGGGTTTGCACCTTGAGGTAGGTGCAATGTGGGGTGGGGTGGGGTGGTTTTCCCCTTTACCCCAATCGCTCGACATTACCAGGGTCATGGTAGACCATATACATTTGACAACTCTCCACTGCCAAGTTTAAGTAACCATGAGTTGTACTCCACTTCATCCTGAGACGTTCTCATATTCTGTTGTAACTGGAACTGTGAAAACTAATTCCAGGATTTTGAGTATTTAAAGGTGGACTGTACAATTTGGGCTCTTTTTCCACCTTCCACTATTGGTAGGGTTTGACAAAAGTCATCACCGTTTATGAAAACTTTTCCACCAAATGGTCTATTTTTTCCACATATGTCTTGGAAAAAATTATCCACAGCGTTCGTATTAAAACAGAGAGTCATTGTTACTTCATCCCAAATAACGACAGATGACTCCCTAAGCTCCTTTCCTTGAAGTGAGGTCGGCTTAATTTTTGACACTGTGGTCTCATTTGTTGCAATATCAAGGCCAAACTTGGAATGGTAGGCGCTGCTGTTTTGTAATAATGTAGCCGCCAATCCAGTGGAGGCTACTGAGCAAACAGACTTCTTTTCTGCTTGTAGTGTCTTGTGCAATCAGTAGTACAAAAATGTTTTCCCACTGCCTCCTGGGCTAGTGTTGTCTGGATGTGATGGAGCATTGACTGCTTACATAATTGCATCAAAGGCTGATTTCTGAGCTTCATAAAGCATAGCTTTCAATTGCTCAGCATCCTACTTTATTACAGCGTAATTCAGTTAGTCCAGTATTTCATCTGTAACATTTACTGGTCTTCGCAATCCGTAGTCAGCACAGCACTTTTTATTGCTTGAGAGCACTTCATTAATATCACGAAGAGCCAGTGTTACAGATCTGCAACACAGGACTAAGGTAGAAGGGGGAAAACTGACCCTGTACTATGACTAGGCTGAAACCCTATGATGGAGTGGGCGACCCATTCCTTGCGAATAAACCCACCAACGATCCTAGCCTAATCTCAAGCGAAGACCTATAGATAAAGGGAAGGGGTTTCCTAAAAGAACTAAGGACTGGGTACAAAAATGGGTCAGCTCCTAGTAGAAACACAGAGAAGGCTGCAGAAACCAATAGAAAACATAAACCAAGGATAAAACAGAAACTAAGGTACAAGCACCAGGGCCAACAGATTGGATTGAACATGCAATATTCATAGAAATCATAGGCCGTGAGAGACGCAGAATCACCTGCTATGATCTTTGGAGCGAAGAGCTCTCAGCTGGGCCCTATCGTCCAGACAATTACACGATTGGGCATGATCATCCTAGGAGGCCCCAGGCTGTTCACAATAATTAGTTCTCTAGGAAAATCAATAAGAGTACGGCATGTCCACCTCCCGATTAGAACACATGGAATATATGTATATCCCAACGTACGATCATTGCTAACTCCACGATAACCCCAGACTCCTTGCTATCACTAACAATCATGTTTTTAAAAGATGTTATAAATATAGGCCCATTGGACACCATTTTTCTTTGGAGCTTCACACCATTAGGGTCTTCCATCCGCTCTCCCTCCAAGTAGCAGTCACATACCATTCCTGAGACTCACACACGCACTTCCTTGACCACTTGTCTGCCTTGCTGCCACACTTCATGTCCAAACTGAACATTGAAATATTCGCTCATCTCAAGTCTCCACACTAGATGTAATGTTGTCTGGAATATTATGTATTTGATTCTATCTTATCACGCGCACTGTGCTCTACTACATCCGGAAGGTTCCATTAGAGCTGTGTACAGACCCTCCCTCTTCACTCGGCCTAGAAAACTCTTCTTTTCACTTGCCAGCTTTGTGAAATTCCAAACCACGTAACCCCTCCCTCAAGAATGTGAGCAGAAACCTTTTTGTCTGAAACCAAAACCATGTGCTTCTGTGTGTATGAAAAAGTTATTCCTGATTAAATAGCTCGACCCCAAGTAGCAATATAGGTGTGAAAATTACATGTTTGGGATGTGCGACGATGGCACTACACACCAGTGCTTTTTCTAAGCTTAATTGCAGAGTACCCGGACTGCAGATAATGCTCTGCCTTCTGGACCCTCCTCAGTTACAGGGGTGACTAAACTAGAGATGGAACCTGATCAGGTCCCAGAGGGTTCCCGTGGGGATGGGACCCTGATATCGCTTCTGGCTGCCTCCAGCCAGGAGTTCCAGGCTGCTCTGCGCACAGATGCGAGCTTGGAGAACTTCAGACACCTCGCCGAGACTCCCAACTCTGTATATGATAAGGAGAGGGTGCTCTGGGAACGAGGGAGGTTATACCGGGAGGCAGTTCACAGTCAATTCCAAAAGGAGTGCTTGAGTAATAGACATCTGGTCGTCCTGTACCAATTCAGAGATGAGTTGTTGCGGTTTGCCCATGAGGTCCCACTCGCTGGACACTTGGGGATCAGCAAAACTTAGGCCCGGCTGTCTCAACACTTCTATTGGCCCAAGATGGGGACAGATATGACAAACTACTGCCGCTCCTGTATCACCTGCCAAAGAGTGGGTAAAGTGGGGCCTGCTCTTAAGGCTCCCCTGATCCCTTTGCCAGTGATAGAGGAGCCTTTCCAGAGGATCGCGTTGGACATTGTGGGTCCGCTGGCTGTCCCCAGCAGATCTGGAAAGCAATACATCCTTACTGTGGTAGTCTACGCTACCCGGCACATAGAGGCAGTGGCTCTGTCCTCCACTAGGGAGGATACGGTGGCGGATGCACTGTTGGCCATCTTTTAACGGGTAGGATTTCCCAAGGAGAAGCTTACCTGTGAGGATAATATATAATATAAGTTTTAGTTTCTCTTGCCTGTTAATGCCATTCTGTGGGCTAAAACCCCCCTTCTCTTTTTGTTCCTGAAATGTGTGTGTAGAAAGGTTTTATTGCTTCTAGCTCTGGGAGTAAAGGAATTTTTACGATCGGTATAGCTGCATAGACAATGGTACCAGCTGAAACTGGTCTGATCTCTCTTTTAAAACATGAGACTCTTTGTCCTAATCTTGTAAGATTCTAGGCCACCGATTTGGGTAGGAAAATAATAAGTACATACTGCTAAAGTCCATTGGCGGATCTATCAGCCATTGTAAGCACGAGCCTCTAATTCCAACAGGTAAAAAAGTACGGATTTCTCCGAAACTGTGTGTCCAAACTAGGGTTGAGCGACTTTTAGTTTTTTAGGGTCGAGTCGGGTTTAGCGAAACCCGACTATCTCAAAAGTCGAGTCAAGTGAAATCGGCCGATTATCGCGAAAATCAGGGATCAACCGAAACACGAAACCCAATGCAAGTCAATGGGGAAGCATAGTCGGCAGTGAGTGGAGGCCAGGAAAACACGTACAGTGCCCATTTTAATGGCAAAAACATCCATTCTTGTTACTGAAGCTTCTTGTCAATCTTAATTTACCTTATAATAATAGTAAGGCATTGGAAATTGGGGGTCATTTGGCTAAAGTTGTGCGGGGTAGGGCTGGTTCAAGTATTTAGTAGGCCCAGGAAATCTGGACCACGTCACGGCAGTGGAGCAGTGAGAGGTAAGTATTTAAACTTTGCAAGTGCTGTGATCCTGAGCAAGCAGGGGGCCCCACTCATTGGCGTTGGCACTGGCACAGGGCCCCTCAAAGTACGGTTGTGTGTTTGCACGGCGGGGGCGCCTCCCACCGGCATCGACACTTTTGCATACTATGAGGGGCCCTGTGCCAGTGACGTCGCCAACGAGTATTCCCCCCTACCTGATGAAGGAACCTGCACTTTCATCTGCACCTTCCTCTTTGTCCCCGTGTAAGGTGGTATGGTATCCGGGAAGGGGAACCTGACTTTCAGCAGGGTCACATTCTTGCTGTGTAGTGTGCACGGGGAATGTAGCGTTCTGGGTCAATGTACCAGCAGACTCATCTATCACTGGCTGGGCAATGGGCAGGATGAGGAGGAAACACAGATATAGGCCCAAAGAATAAAGTGGGCTAAATGCAGTTCAAAATTGGTAACACAGGACTAACCAGGGGACATTGCTTTGTTCAGTGGAGGACAACTGGAATGAGAGGCTGACACAGTGAGTAGGCCCAAATCAGTAAGTAGGCTAAATGCAGTTCAAAATTGGTAACAGAAGTAAACAGGGGGCATTGGTTTGTTCAGTGTAGGAGAACATCAAGGAGCGGCAGACACAGTTAGTAGGGCCAACAAAACAAGTAGGCCAAATGCAGTGTTATATTAAAAACAATTTAACGAGAGCCTGAAGATAGAAGCTAGGGAAAGGCAACCTGGAGAACACCTTGGAGTGGCAGACACCGTTAGTAGGCCCCAACCCAACTAGTAGGCCAAATGCAGTTGTTCCATTTAACAACTATTTAACAAGAGCCTGAAGATAGAAGCTCAGGAAAGGCAACCAGGAGAACACCTTGGAGCGGCAGACACTGTTAGTAGGCCCCAACCAAACTAGTAGCCCCACTGCAGTTGTAAAATTCCGATAGGCTGAAAACCTGATAATTGCAGGTAATTTTTTTTAAAGAGGACAGCTGTATTGAGTGGTGCCGCCAGACACTGCTAGTAGGCCTTACACCACAAAGTTGGCTCGATGCAGGTTTAAAAAAGGTTACATGGGTACACGGTCTGCATCGGTGTGCTCAGTGGAGGACAATTGGAAGGAGGGACCACAGAAACACTTAGTAGGCCTAAAATAAAAAAGTAGGCTCTATGCACTTTTAAATAGGTTCCAGGGGTACACAGGCAGCATTGGTGTGGCCAGTCGAGGACTATTGGAAGGAGGGACCGCAGACAGACTTAGTAGGCCTAAAATAACAAAATAGGCTCTATGCACTTTTAAATAGGTTCCAGGGGTACACAGGCAGCATTGGTGTGGCCAGTCGAGGTCTATTGGAAGGAGGGACCACCGACAGACTTAGTAGGCCTAAAATAACAAAATAGGCTCTATGCAGCTTCGATTATGTGGCAACCTAGAGAACACCTTGGAGCGGAAGACACCATTTGTAGAACCCAGACCCAACTTGTAGGCCTAATGCAGTGTTGTTTCAACAACTACTTAACAACAGCTTCAAGATAGAAGCTAGGGAGAGGCAACCTGGAGAATACCTTGGAGCGGCAGACACCGTCTCTACAACCCAGACCCAACTTGTAGGCCTAATACAGTGTTGTTTCAACAACTACTTAACGAGAGCTTGAAGATAGAAGCTAGGGAGAGTCAACCTGGAGAACACCTTGGAGCGGCAGACACCGTCTCTACAACCCAGACCCAACTTGTAGGCCTAATGCAGTGTTGTTTCAACAACTACTTAACAAGAGCTTCAAGATAGAAGCGAGGGAGAGGCAACATAGAGAACACCTTGGAGCGGAAGACTCAGTTTGTAGACCACAACGAAACTTGTGGCCCCAATGCAGTTTTATAATTCTGACAGGCTGAAAACCAGACAATTTTTTTTCTTTTTTAGAGGAGGACAGCTGTATTAAGTGGCGCAGACAGACACTGCTAGTAGGCCTTACACCACAAAGATGGCTCACTGCAGGTTGAAAAAAAAGTTACATGGGTACACGGTCGGCATTGGTGTGCTCAGCAGAGGACAAATAGAAGGAGGGACCACAGACAGACTTAGTAGGTCTAAAATTTAAAAAAATAGGCTAAAAGCAGTTTGAATTATCTTGCAGGGGTGCACAGGCAGCATTGGTGTGGTCATCGGAGGACAATTTGAAGGAGGGACCGCAGACAGACTTAGTAGGCCTAGAATAAAAACAATTAGGCTCAATGCAGTTTGAATTATCTTGCAGGGGTACAAAGGCAGCATTGGTGTGGTCAGCGGAGGACGATTTGAAGGAGTGTCTGACTCAGTTAGTACTCCCAAAAAATAAATAGACGTTAATGTCTCGCAAAACAACAAAACAAAAAAAAAAAGGTGGCATACTTAGGTACAAGGGTGGGCTCCTCTGCTGAGTTTCAGACATAGTAATTTGGCGCTACGTATTTACTGGTGTCAATATAGGACACTGACCCTGACTATTTTAACTAGCATCATACATGTCAACAAATTGGTATTGTCAGTGCCAGGCATTGAAGGATGTCAGCGCATAGACTAAACATTGATGGAGCTGTGAGAGATAATTTTACAAGTGGTAGAGCACTGTTTGAGCTGGGGGGGGAAACTCTCTTGTGGACGGCGGTACAGGCCCAGGGCCCCTCATGTTACAACGGTGTGTCTGAAGTTGGATGCGCGCCACCACCACCAGAGACACTTTATTGTACTATGAGGGACCCAGTGGCAGTGCCGTCGACCAAAGTGGGCACACCCACCTCTTCAGACAAACGGCACTCTCATGGGTGCTTGCGCCAAGTGGCGAGACCACGGCCCCGTGGGGGGAGTTAGCCCATTTAGGGAGGTGTAAACATTTCGTATGCTGGACAAACAGCTGCTGCAAATTAAGAGATTGGAACAGTCAGTAAGACCAGTCCACAAGCAAGACCTTTTTATAGGAAAGCTAGGTGTCAGTCGGGAAAGGTGGGGCAAAATAATTTGAAATCCATGAGTGGTTCATTTTAATAAAGGTTAGATCATCAACATTTTGGGTAGCCAGACGAGTCCTTTTTTCGGTCAATATTGAACCAGCAGCACTGAATACTCTTTCTGATAGCACACTAGCTGCTGGGCAAGCAAGCTCCTGCAATGGATATTCTGCCAATTCTGGCCAGGTGTCTAATTTGGATGCCCAGTAATCAAATGGGAATGACGGTTGAGGGAGAACATCGATAAGGGATGAAAAATAGTTAGTAACCATACTGGACAAATGTTGTCTCCTGTCACTTTGAATTGATGCTGCAGTACCTGTCCTGTCTGCGGTCATTGCGAAATCACTCAACAACCTGGTCAGAAAACCCCTCTGTCCAATGCCACTTCTGATTTGTGCACCTCTAACACCTCTGCCCTGTTGCCCCCTGCAGCTCGTGTGAGAACCATCACCTGCGCTGTGTGCTGGGAATGCCTGAATCAAACGGTCTACATGAGTTGCTTGTTTGGTTGCTAATAGTTGTTGGAGGTTCTCATGTGGCATGATATTTTGCAATTTGCCTTTATAGCGAGGATCAAGGAGGCAGGCCAACCAGTAATCGTCATCGGTCATCATTTTAATAATGCGTGGGTCCCTTTTGAGGATACGTAAGGCATAATCCGCCATGTGGGCCAAAGTTCCAGTTGTCAAATCTGCGGTTATGCTGGGTTGAGGGGCAGTTTCTGGCAAATCTACGTCACTTGTCTCCCTCTAAAAGCCTGAACCTGGCCTTGCAACGCCACCAGTTTCTATTGGCCCCGGAGAAGCTTCCTCATTCAAAAAATACTCATCCCCATCATCCTCCTCGTCCTCCTCCTCTTCGCCCGCTACCTCGTCCTGTAGATTGCCCTGACCAGACAATGGCTGACTGTCATCAAGGCTTCCCTCTTCCTCGGCTGCAGACGCCTGCTCCTTTATGTGCGTCAAACTTTGCATCAGCAGACGCATTAGGGGGATGCTCATGCTTATTATGGCGTTGTCTGCACTAATCAGCCGTGTGCATTCCTCAAAACACTGAAGGACTTGACACAGGTCTTGTACCTTCGACCACTGCACACCTGACAACTCCATGTCTGCCATCCAACTGCCTGCCCGTGTATGTGTATCCTCCCACAAATACATAACAGCACGCCTCTGTTCGCACAGTCTCTGGAGCATGTGCAGTGTAGAGTTCCACCTTGTTGCAACATCGATTATTAGGTGATGCTGGGGAAGGTTCAAAGACCGCTGATGGTTCTGCATATGGCTGGAGTGTACGGGCGAACGGCGGATGTGCGAGCAAAGCCTTCGCACTATGAGGAGCAGGTCGGGTAACCCCGGATAACTTTTCAGGAAGCACTTCACCACCAGGTTTAAGGTGTGAGCCAGGCAAGGAATGTGTTTCAGTTGTGAAAGGGCTATGGCAGCCATAAAATTCCCTCCGTTATCACTCACTACCTTGCCTGCCTCAAGATGTACAGTGCCCAGCCATGACTGAGTTTCTTGCTGCAAGAACTCGGACAGAACTTCTGCAGTGTGTCTGTTGTTGCCCAAACACTTCATTGCCAATACAGCCTGCTGACGCTTGCCACTAGCTGTTCTATAATGGGACACCTCGTGTGCAACAGTGGCAGCTGCGGACGGAGTGCTCGTGCGACTGCGGTCTGTGGATGAGTTCTCGCTTCTGTAGGAGGACGAGGAGGAGGAGGGGGGCCAACGCCTACAGCCAACTGTTTCCCAGACCGTGGGCTAGGCAGAACTGTCCCAATATTGCTGTCCCCTGTGGACCCTGCATCCACCACATTAACCCAGTGTGCCGTGATGGACACGTAACGTCCCTGGCCATGCCTACTGGTTCATGCATCTGTTGTCAGGTGTACCTTTGTACTCACAGATTGCATGAGTGCATGGACGATGCGGTCTTTTACATGCTGGTGGAGGGCTGGGTTGGCTTTTCTAAAAAATAAGTGTCGACTGGGTAGCTCGTAGCGTGGTACAGCGTAGTCCATCAACTAACCGGTAGGGCATCATTTCTAACGACATTAGTCTAGCAATGTGGGCGTTCAAACCCTGTTTATGCGGATGCGAGGATGAGTACTTCCTTTTCCTAACGAGAGTCTCATGTAGGGTGAGCTGGACTGGAGGGCCGCAGATCGTGGAACTAGCCAGTGGGCATGGCAGACTGAGAGAGGGTTGGAGATGGTATTCTTGCTGGTGCCCTACATGCAGTGTTTCCTACCACGAACCTGGTGATTCCCTGACTGTTTTGGCCTGGCGACGAAACCTGCACATTTACTGCAGGTGGTGCGTGAAATGGTGGGCTTACAGTGAGGGAAGGGATGTAGCGTTGCTGACTAGCTTCATTGGCCGAGGGTGCTACAACCTTAAGGGACGTTTGGTAGTTAGTCAAGGCTTGCAAATGCATGGTGGTTAAATGTCTACGCATGCAACTTGTATTTAGACTTTTAAGATTCTGACCTCTGCTTAAGGTAGTTGAACATTTTTGACAGATGACTTTGCGCTGATCATTTGGATGTTGTTTAAAAAAATGCCAGACTGCACTCTTTCTACTATCGGATACCTTTTCAGGCATTGCAGACTGAGCTTCTTTAACCGGATGGCCACGCTGTCCTACAACTGGTTTTGGTTTTGCCACGCATTTTTGGCCAGATACGGGCCCGGCAGATGGAACCTGTTGCGATGTTGATGCCTGCTGCGGCTCCTCCTCCTCCGCTTCAGAGCTACTGCTGCCTGCACCCTGTTCCCCCAATGGCTGCCAATCGGGGTAAACAACTGGGTCATCTATGACCTCCTCTTCTATCTCGTGTGCAACTTCGTCTGTGTCACCGTGTAAGCCTGTGGTATAGCGTTCATGACGGGGCACCATAGTCTCATCAGGGTCTGATTCTGGATCAGTACACTGCGAGGGCAATGTTCTGGTCTGAGTCAAAGGAACAGCATAGTAATCTGGCTGTGGCTGTGCATCTGTACACTCCATGTCCGATTCAACTTGTAATGGGCATGGCCTGTTAACTGTTTCACTTTCTAACCCAGGATCGGTATGTGTAAAGAGCTCCATGGAGTAACCCGTTGTGTCGCCTGACGCATCCTTCTCTGTTGTTCTTGGTGAAGAAGACAAGGAAGCGACTTGTCCCTGACCGTGAACATCCACTAACGACGCGCTGCTTTTACATTTAGCAGTTTCAGAAGAGGAGGCGAAAGAGCTAGAGGCAGAGTCAGCAAGTAAAGCCAAAACTTGTTCTAAGGGGACAATACAAATATCTCGCTGAGGATCTGTTTATACCAAGGAAGGTGACGGGCACAAGGGGGCATTCTTTGCGTCTGGAGGAGAGAAGGTTTTTCCACCAACATAGAAGAGGATTCTTTACTGTTAGGGCAGTGAGAATCTGGAATTGCTTGCCTGAGGAGGTGGTGATGGCGAACTCAGTCGAGGGGTTCAAGAGAGGCCTGGATGTCTTCCTGGAGCAGAACAATATTGTATCATACAATTATTAGGTTCTGTAGAAGGACGTAGATCTGGGTATTTATTATGATGGAATATAGGCTGAACTGGATGGACAAATGTCTTTTTTCGGCCTTACTAACTATGTTACTATGTTACTATGTTACTATGTTCTTGCTGCTTCGGCTTTAAAAATGGTTTTCCTACTCCCAGAAAAGGGAGCGTTCGAGGCCTTGTGTAGCCAGACGACGAAGCTGGCTCAACAACTTGAGACTTAGGTGCTATATTACTTTTCCCACGACCATCTGATGCTCCACCACCACTACCATCATTACCAGCTGGCAATGACCGCCCACGACCTCTTCCACCAGACTTCTTCATTGTTTGAAAAACGTAACCAAACTAACGGTATTTGTTACTGTAAAACCAGTTACAAGGTGAACTCAAACTTCTGTTGGATTTATACAGTGGGGCAAAAAAGTATTTAGTCAGTCAGCAATAGTGCAAGTTCCACCACTTAAAAAGATCAGAGGCGTCTGTAATTTACATCATAGGTAGACCTCAACTATGGGAGACAAACTGAGAAAAAAAATCCAGAAAATCACATTGTCTGTTTTTTTATCATTTTATTTGCATATTATGGTGGAAAATAAGTATTTGGTCAGAAACAAACAATCAAGATTTCTGGCTCTCACAGACCTGTAACTTCTTCTTTAAGAGTCTCCTCTTTCCTCCACTCATTACCTGTAGTAATGGCACCTGTTTAAACTTGTTATCAGTATAAAAAGACACCTGTGCACACCCTCAAACAGTCTGACTCCAAACTCCACTATGGTGAAGACCAAAGAGCTGTCAAAGGACATCAGAAACAAAATTGTAGCCCTGCACCAGGCTGGGAAGACTGAATCTGCAATAGCCAACCAGCTTGGAGTGAAGAAATCAACAGTGGGAGCAATAATTAGAAAATGGAAGACATACAAGACCACTGATAATCTCCCTCGATCTGGGGCTCCACGCAAAATCCCACCCCGTGGGGCCAGAATGATCACAAGAACGGTGAGCAAAAATCCCAGAACCACGCAGGGGGACCTAGTGAATGAACTGCAGAGAGCTGGGACCAATGTAACAAGGCCTACCATAAGTAACACACTACGCCACCATGGACTCAGATCCTGCAGTGCCAGACGTGTCCCACTGCTTAAGCCAGTACATGTCCGTGCCCGTCTGAAGTTTGCTAGAGAGCATTTGGATGATCCAGAGGAGTTTTGGGAGAATGTCCTATGGTCTGATGAAACCAAACTGAAACTGTTTGGTAGAAACACAACTTGTCGTGTTTGGAGGAAAAAGAATACTGAGTTGCATCCATCAAACACCATACCTACTGTAAAGCATGGTGGTGGAAACATCATGCTTTGGGGCTGTTTCTCTGCAAAGGGGCCAGGACGACTGATCCGGGTACATAAAAGAATGAATGGGGCCATGTATCGTGAGATTTTGAGTGCAAACCTCCTTCCATCAGCAAGGGCATTGAAGATGAAACGTGGCTGGGTCTTTCAACATGACAATGATCCAAAGCACACCGCCAGGGCAACGAAGGAGTGGCTTCGTAAGAAGCATTTCAAGGTCCTGGAGTGGCCTAGCCAGTCTCCAGATCTCAACCCTATAGAAAACCTTTGGAGGGAGTTGAAAGTCCATGTTGCCAAGCGAAAAGCCAAAAAAATCACTGCTCTAGAGGAGATCTGCATGGAGGAATGGGCCAACATACCAACAACAGTGTGTGGCAACCTTGTGAAGACTTACAGAAAACGTTTGACCTCTGTCATTGCCAACAAAGGATATATTACAAAGTATTGAGATGAAATTTTGTTTCTGACCAAATACTTATTTTCCACCATAATATGCAAATAAAATGTTAAAAAAACAGACAATGTGATTTTCTGGATTTTTTTTTCTCAGTTTGTCTCCCATAGTTGAGGTCTACCTATGATGTAAATTACAGACGCCTCTCATCTTTTTAAGTGGGGGAACTTGCACTATTGCTGACTGACTAAATACTTTTTTGCCCCACTGTATATCCCTTTATAGGTGGGTGAGACTGCAGGGAAAATCAGGCCCAATGTATAACAGTACACAGCTTCAGTGGCAGACAGATATGCCACTAACAGGACTGACGCAGATGCACACACTACCAATAAAAATCTCCCCCTTTTTATTTTTTCAGGGAGAATATTGAGGAAATGTGGCCCACTCTTATACAGTATATGTTCTGTGGCATAAAATGAAAGACAGATGCCACACACAGGACTGGCATTGAGGCAGAAATGCCAATCTTAATCTCCCACTTGTTTTACTTTATTGTGGGAGAATTGTCAAGAAATCAGGCCCAGTGTTACACACTAGGTTTTCTGTGGCACAAAATGAGAGACAGATGCCACACACAGGACTGGCACTGAGGCAGAATTGCCAATCTTAATCTCCCACTATTTTTTTTTTCCTGGGAGAATTGTCAAAAAATCTGGCCCAGTGTTACACACTAGGTTTTATGTGGCACAATATGAGACAGATGGCACACACAGGACTGGCACTGTGTTATGGTCTGGTGATTAAGGAGTGACATGCGTCTAGCTCTGAGCAGGTGGCAACTATACTGACCGCAGTCCCTAAGCTCAACACAACACTAGAAGCAGCCGTGGAATGCTCCTAACACTGCCTATGCATCTCGTCACAGCCGGAGAACTAACTAACCCTAAAGATAGAAGCAGGAAACCTATCTTGCCTCAGAGAAAATTCCCAAAGGATAGATTAGCCCCCCCACAAATAATGACTGTGAGAGGAGAAGGAAATGACATACGTAGTATGAAACAAGATTTAGCACAGGAGGCCACTTCTAGCTAGATAGGAAAAAGTACAGGACAGTGAGCTGTGCGGTCAGTAATAAAAATTACAAAAATTGCAACGCAGAGAAATGCAAAAATCTCCACACCTTACTAAAGGTGTGGAGGGCAAACTCTGCTGCCCAGAGCTTCCAGCCTAGCTGAAAAGATCCATACTGATAAGCTGGACAAATGAACAAAACCAAGAAAGTGGAGAACCACAAGTCAAAAACAAGAGAACTGCAAAATAACAAGCAAGGACTTAGCTTTTGCTGAATTGGTCAGAGTGTCAGGAAAATCCTAAGAGCAAAGACTCCAGGCAGGAACAATGACAACTGGCATTGAATGAGGGAAAAGGCCAGACTAATATAGCCGAGCCAGAAAGACGATCAGTGAAAACAGCTGCTGAAGCTAAATCCAAGAAGCCGCCATACCACTCAAAACCACAGGAGGGAGCCCAAGAATGGAATTCACAACAGTACCCCCCGCTTGAGGAGGGGTCACCGAACCCTCACCAGAGCCCCGAGGCCGATCAGGACGAGCCAAATGAAAAGCACGAACCAAATCGGCGGCATGAACATCGGAGGCAACAACCCAAGAATTATCTTCCTGGCCATAACCCTTCCACTTGACAAGATACTGAAGCTTCCGCCTCGAAAAACGAGAATCCAAAATTTTTTCAACCACATATTCCAACTCCCCCTCAACCAACACCAGAGCAGGAGGATCAACAGATGGAACAACGGGCACCACATATCTCCGCAACAAAGATCTATGGAAAACATTGTGGATGGCAAAAGAGGCTGGAAGGGCCAAACGAAAAGACACAGGATTGATAATCTCAGAAATCTTATGAGGACCAATAAATCGAGGCTGGAACTTAGGGGAAGAAACCTTCATAGGAACATGATGAGAGGACAACCAGACCAAATCCCCCACACGAAGCCGAGGACCAACACACCGACGGCGTTTAGCAAAACGCTGAGCCTTTTCCTGGGACAACCTCAAATTGTCCACCACATGAGTCCAAATCTGCTGTAACCTGTCCATCACAGAATCTACACCAGGACAATCAGAAGGCTCAACCTGCCCTGAAGAAAAACGAGGATGGAAACCAAAATTACAAAAGAAAGGTGAAACCAAAGTAGCCGAACTGGCCCAATTATTAAGGGCAAACTCGGCCAACAGCAAGAAGGTCACCCAATCATCCTGATCAGCAGACACAAAGCATCTCAAATAGGTCTCCAAGGTTTGATTAGTTCGCTCAGTTTGACCATTTGTCTGAGGATGGAATGCTGAAGAAAAAGACAAATCAATACCCATCCAAGCACAAAAGGCCTGCCAAAACCTGGAAACAAACTGGGAACCTCTGTCAGACACAATATTCTCCGGAATGCCATGCAAACGAACCACATGTTGAAAAAACAATGGAACCAAATCAGAGGAGGAAGGCAATTTAGGCAAAGGTACCAAATGGACCATTTTAGAGAACCGGTCACAAACCACCCAGATAACAGACATCCTCTGGGACACAGGAAGCTCCGAAATAAAATCCATGGAAATATGCGTCCAAGGCCTCTCCGGGACGGGCAAAGGCAAAAGCAACCCACTAGCACGGGAACAGCAAGGCTTAGCCCGGGCACAAGTCCCACAGGACTGCACAAAAGAACGTACATCCCGCGACAAGGAAGGCCACCAAAAGGACCTAGCAACCAAATCTCTGGTACCAAAAATCCCAGGATGACCGGCCAACACAGAACAATGGACCTCAGAAATTACCTTACTTGTCCATCTATCAGGAACAAACAACTTCCCCACAGGACAGCGGTCAGGTTTATCAGCCTGAAACTCCCGAAGCGCCCGCCGCAAATCAGGGGAGATGGCAGACAGAATCACCCCTTCCCTAAGAATGCCAACCGGCTCAAAGACTCCAGGAGAATCCGGCAAGAAACTCCTAGAGAGGGCATTCGCTTTAACATTCTTAGATCCTGGAAGATATGAGACCACAAAATCAAAACGGGAGAAAAACAGGGACCACCGAGCCTGTCTAGGGTTCAGCCGCTTGGCCGACTCAAGGTAAATCAGATTCTTATGATCGGTCAAGACCACAATGCGGTGCTTGGCTCCCTCAAGCCAATGTCGCCACTCCTCAAATGCCCACTTCATAGCCAACAATGTTATGGACCTGGTGGTTAGGAGCACCCGGAAGGACCTGATGGTTAAACTCACAGGACAAGCTCTGGGGAGTGGGAACTCTGCTGACCGCAATCCCTAATCCTATCACACACACTAGAAATAGCCGTGGAGCGTACCTAACAGGCCTAGACGCCTCAACACAGCCTAAGGGCTAGCTACCCCTAGAGATAGAAAGTAAAGCCTACCTTGCCTCAGAGAAATTGCACAAAGGAAAAGGCAGCCCCCCACAAATATTGACTGTGAGATAAGATGAAAGTCACAAACAAAGGAATGAAAGAGGTTTCAGCAAAGGGAGGCCAGACTACCTAAACAGACAGAGGATAGAAAAGGTAACTTTGCGGTCAGCACAAAAAACTACAAAAGACCACGCAGAGTGTGCAAAAAGACCCCCGCACCGACTCACGGTGCGGAGGTGCCACTCTGCCTCCCAGAGCTTCCAGCTAGCCAGACAGAATCATATTAGCAAGCTGGACAAGAAAACAAGAACAACAAAATAAACCAGCAGGGACTTAGCTTCTGCTTGAGTAGACAGGTCACCAGAAAGATCCAAGAGCGAACTGAACATTGAACTGGAACATTGACAGGTGGCATGGAGTAACGATCTGGGTGGAGTTAAATAGAGCAGCCAGCCTAAGAATTAACCAGGTCACCTGTGTTAGGTGTCGAGTTCCCGCTTCTGCACAAGGGGAATCTCGAGCCATCTCCGCTGCGGTCTCCCATTCTTCTCCAGTCGCAGTGGAGTCTGCTCAGCAGAGACGTCGTTCCCAGCGTCTTGCTCAGTCTCACACTGTACAAAGAGTTACTGCTGTTTTTGCTGCTTCTGCCATTGAAGTCAGTGTTGGGCAGCGGCGAGCAGATGCTTTTGGGGCTAAGTCCTGCTTTTCTATTTCTGAGCATGCCCAGGGCAAGATCTCCCGTTGGAGATCGAGGGTCACATGCTCAGGTGCTGCAGCACATCCCATTGGTCCTCCAGGAAGGTCCTGAAAGGGCAAAACTTCGATAGCAGCTTCCCATTGGACCTTTACTGGAAGGTCCTGAATGTGCTGCAACTATATAAGCTACGCATGACCGCACGGCCATGCGCTAGTATAGACTTGATAATGTGTGTGTGTTGATGGATGTATGTCGATGGATGAAAGCTCCTAAATCATTCCCATTCCTAGTGTTGTTGACTGGTCGCGAATGAAGGATTGCTATCTAGCGCCCGACTTAGCCATCAGCACGTAAACACACAATACAGCGTCTTATTGCTGTGACCGCCAGTGCAGCGCCGTGCGCTTTCACAGCGCTTTTCTGACCCAAGCCTGGGTGGTTAGTGGCGTTCGCCAGTGCGGCACTGCATGCACTCTTGTGCTTCTATTGCTGTCACACTGACACCCCAGTAGCGGTGTCAAGCGCATGAGGTCTATGTACTCAAATCCTGTGTCTTGGGATTGAGTGCTGAGACTCCTTGCTTGCGCTCTTGGTGCGGTACCGTGGCCCTGTGACGCAACAGGGTTCGCTTCCTTCACACAGCAATGGATATTCTGCCAATTCTGGCCAGGTGTCTAATTTGGATGCCCAGTAATCAAATGGGAATGACGGTTGAGGGAGAACATCGATAAGGGATGAAAAATAGTTAGTAACCATACTGGACAAATGTTGTCTCCTGTCACTTTGAATTGATGCTGCAGTACCTGTCCTGTCTGCGGTCATTGCGAAATCACTCAACAACCTGGTCAGAAAACCCCTCGGTCCAATGCCACTTCTGATTTGTGCACCTCTAACACCTCTGCCCTGTTGCCCCCTGCAGCTCGTGTGAGAACCATCACCTGCGCTGTGTGCTGGGAATGCCTGAATCAAACGGTCTACATGAGTTGCTTGTTTGGTTGCTAATAGTTGTTGGAGGTTCTCATGTGGCATGATATTTTGCAATTTGCCTTTATAGCGAGGATCAAGGAGGCAGGCCAACCAGTAATCGTCATCGGTCATCATTTTAATAATGCGTGGGTCCCTTTTGAGGATACGTAAGGCATAATCCGCCATGTGGGCCAAAGTTCCAGTTGTCAAATCTGCGGTTGTGCTGGGTTGAGGGGCAGTTTCTGGCAAATCTATGTCACTTGTCTCCCTATAAAAGCCTGAACCTGACCTTGCAACGCCACCAGTTTCTATTGGCCCCGGAGAAGCTTCCTCATTCAAAAAAATACTCATCCCCATCATCCTCCTCGTCCTCCTCCTCTTCGCCCGCTACCTCGTCCTGTAGACTGCCCTGACCAGACAATGGCTGACTGTCATCAAGGCTTCCCTCTTCCTCGGCTGCAGACGCCTGCTCCTTTATGTGCGTCAAACTTTGCATCAGCAGACGCATTAGGGGGATGCTCATACTTATTATGGCGTTGTCTGCACTAATCAGCCGTGTGCATTCCTCAAAACACTGAAGGACTTGACACAGGTCTTGTACCTTCGACCACTGCACACCTGACAACTCCATGTCTGCCATCCAACTGCCTGCCCGTGTATGTGTATCCTCCCACAAATACATAACAGCACGCCTCTGTTCGCACAGTATCTGGAGCATGTGCAGTGTGGAGTTTCACCTTGTTGCAACATCGATTATTAGGTGATGCTGGGGAAGGTTCAAAGACCGCTGATGGTTCTGCATACGGCTGGAGTGTACGGGCGAACGGCGGATATGCGAGCAAAGTCCGCGCACTTTGAGGAGCAGGTCGGATAACCCCGGATAACTTTTCAGGAAGCACTGCACCACCAGGTTTAAGGTGTGAGCCAGGCAAGGAATGTGTTTCAGTTGTGAAAGGGCTATGGCAGCCATAAAATTCCCTCCATTATCACTCACTACCTTGCCTGCCTCAAGATGTACAGTGCCCAGCCATGACTGAGTTTCTTGCTGCAAGAACTCGGACAGAACTTCTGCAGTGTGTCTGTTGTTGCCCAAACACTTCATTGCCAATACAGCCTGCTGACGCTTGCCACTAGCTGTTCTATAATGGGACACCTCGTGTGCAACAGTGGCAGCTGCGGACGGAGTGCTCGTGCGACTGCGGTCTGTGGATGAGCTCTCGCTTCTGCAGGAGGACGAGGAGGAGGAGGGGGGCCAACGCCTACAGCCAACTGTTTCCCAGACCGTGGGCTAGGCAGAACTGTCCCAATATTGCTGTCCCCTGTGGACCATGCATCCACCACATTAACCCAGTGTGCCGTGATGGACACGTAACGTCCCTGGCCATGCCTACTGGTTCATGCATCTGTTGTCAGGTGCACCTTTGTACTCACAGATTGCATGAGTGCATGGACGATGCGGTCTTTTACATGCTGGTGGAGGGCTGGGTTGGCTTTTCTAAAAAAGAAGTGTTGACTGGGTAGCTCGTAGCGTGGTACAGCGTAGTCCATCAGGGCTTTGAAAGCTTCTCTTTCAACTAACCGGTAGGGCATCATCTCTAACGACATTAGTCTAGCAATGTGGGCGTTAAAACCCTGTGTATGCGGATGCGAGGATGAGTACTTCCTTTTCCTAACGAGAGTCTCATGTAGGGTGAGCTGGACTGGAGAGCTGCAGATCGTGGAACTAGCCAGTGGGCATGGCAGACTGAGAGAGGGTTGGAGATGGTATTCTTGCTGGTGCCCTACATGCAGTGTTTCCTACCACGGACCTGGTGATTCCCTGACTTTTTTGGCCTGGCGACGAAACCTGCACATTTACTGCAGGTGGTGCGTGAAATGGTGGGCTTACAGTGAGGGAAGGGATGTAGCGTTGCTGACTAGCTTCATTGGCCGAGGGTGCTACAACCTTAAGGGACGTTTGGTAGTTAGTCAAGGCTTGCAAATGCATGGTGGTTAAATGTCTACGCATGCAACTTGTATTTAGACTTTTAAGATTCTGACCTCTGCTTAAGGTAGTTGAACATTTTTGACAGATGACTTTGCGCTGATCTTTTGGATGTTGTTTAAAAAAATGCCAGACTGCACTCTTTCTACTATCGGATACCTTTTCAGGCATTGCAGGCTGAGCTTCTTTAACCGGATGGCCACGCTGTCCTACAACTGGTTTTGGTTTTGCCACGCATTTTTGGCCAGATATGGGCCTGGCAGATGGAACCTGTTGCGATGTTGATGCCTGCTGCGGCTCCTCCTCCTCCGCTTCAGAGCTACTGCTGCCTGCACCCTGTTCCCCCAATGGCTGCCAATCGGGGTAAACAACTGGGTCATCTATGACCTCCTCTTCTATCTCGTGTGCAACTTCGTCTGTGTCACTGTGTAAGCCTGTGGTATAGCGTTCATGACGGGGCACCATAGTCTCATCAGGGTCTGATTCTGGATCAGTACACTGCGAGGGCAATGTTCTGGTCTGAGTCAAAGCAACAGCATAGTAATCTGGCTGTGGCTGTGCATCTGTACACTCCATGTCCGATTCAACTTGTAATGGGCATGGCCTGTTAACTGTTTCACTTTCTAACCCAGGAACGGTATGTGTAAAGAGCTCCATGGAGTAACCCGTTGTGTTGCCTGACACATCCTTCTCTGTTGTTCTTGGTGAAGAAGAAAAGGAAGCGACTTGTCCCTGACCGTGAACATCCACTAACGACGCGCTGCTTTTACATTTAGCAGTTTCAGAAGAGGAGGCGAAAGAGCTAGAGGCAGAGTCAGCAAGGAAAGCCAAAACTTGTTCTTGCTGCTCCGGCTTTAAAAATGGTTTTCCTACTCCCAGAAAAGGGAGCGTTCGAGGCCTTGTGTAGCCAGACGACGAAGCTGGCTCAACAACTTGAGACTTAGGTGCTATATTGCTTTTCCCACGACCACCTGATGCTCCACCACCACTACCATCATTACCAGCTGGTAGGGTTGAGCGAAACGGGTCGAAATTGTTCAAAAGTCGCCGACTTTTGGCAAGGTCGGGTTTCATGAAACCCGACCCGACCCCAGTGGGGGGTCGGCCATGAATTCGGCGATCTTTTGAATCTGGAATCGGAATTCCGATCCCGATTCCCGATATGTTTAAGATATCGGGAATTGGTATCGGAATTCAGATTAAAGTGTAAAATATAGAATTAAAATAAAAAATATTGCAATACTTACCCTCTGACGCGCCCTGGTACTAACCGGCAGCCTTCCTCCTTCGAATCCGCGCTTCTAGGACCTTGCCGTGACGTCGCGGCGTGTGATTGGCCACGCGGCCGCCCATGTGACCGCTCGCGCGGCCAATCACAAGCCGCGACGTCACCCGCGACGTCACCGAAGGTCCTGGAAGGGCTGATTCTTAGGAAGGAAGGCTGTCGGAAGGAAGCAGGGTGCTTCCGAGGGTGAGTATATACCTAATAGGAATATACTCACCCTCGGAAGCGCCCTGCTTCCTTCCGACAGCCTTCCTTCCTAAGAATCAGCCCTTCCAGGACCTTCGGTGACGTCGCGGGTGACGTCGCGGCTTGTGATTGGCCGCGCGAGCGGTCACATGGGCGGCCGCGCGGCCAATCACAAGCCGCGACGTCACCCGCGACGTCACCGAAGGTCCTGGAAGGCTGATTCTAAGGAAGGAAGGTTCCCGGTTAGTACCAGGGCGCGTCAGAGGGTAAGTATAAGGATATTTTTTATTTTAATTCTATATTTTACACTTAAATATGGATCCCAGGGCCTGAAGGAGAGTTTCCGCTCCTTCAGACCCTGGGAACCATGGAAACCCAATGCACTGCATTGGGTTTCGAGTTTCGGCCGACCCCGACCCCGACTTTTTTATAGGATCGGCCGATTTCACTCGACCCGACTTTTCCAAAAGTCGGCTTTCGTGAAACCCGACCCGATCCTATAAAAGTGAAGGTCGCTCAACCCTACCAGCTGGCAATGACCGCCCACGGCAACGACCTCTTCCACCAGACTTCTTCATTGTTTGAAAAACGTAACCAAACTAACGGTATTTGTTACTGTAAAACCAGTTGCAAGGTGAACTCAAACTTCTGTTGGATTTATATATCCCTTTATAGGTGGGTGAGACTGCAGGGAAAATCAGGCCCAATGTATAACAGTACACAGCTTCAGTGGCAGACAGATATGCCACTAACAGGACTGACGCAGATGCACACACTACCAATAAAAATCTCCCCCTTTTTATTTTTTCAGGGAGAATATTGAAGAAATGTGGCCCACTCTTATACAGTATATGTTCTGTGGCATAAAATGAAAGACAGATGCCACACACAGGTCTGGCATTGAGGCAGAAATGCCAATCTTAATCTCCCACTTGTTTTACTTTATTGTGGGAGAATTGTCAAGGAATCAGGCCCAGTGTTACACACTAGGTTTTCTGTGGCACAAAATGAGAGACAGATGCCACACACAGGACTGGCACTGAGGCAGAATTGCCAATCTTAATCTCCCACTATTTTTTTTTTCCTGGGAGAATTGTCAAAAAATCTGGCCCAGTGTTACACACTAGGTTTTATGTGGCACAAAATGAGACAGATGGCACACACAGGACTGGCACTGAGTTATGGTCTGGTGATTAAGGAGCGACATGCGTCTAGCTCTGAGCAGGTGGCAACTATACTGACCGCAGTCCCTAAGCTCAACACAACACTAGAAGCAGCCGTGGAATGCTCCTAACACTGCCTATGCATCTCGTCACAGCCGGAGAACTAACTAACCCTAAAGATAGAAGCAGGAAAACTATCTTGCCTCAGAGAAAATTCCCAAAGGATAGATTAGCCCCCCACAAATAATGACTGTGTGAGGAGAAGGAAATGACATACGTAGTATGAAACAAGATTTAGCACAGGAGGCCACTTCTAGCTAGATAGGAAAAAGTACAGGACAGTGAGCTGTGCGGTCAGTAATAAAAATTACAAAAATTGCAACGCAGAGAAATGCAAAAATCTCCACACCTGACTAATGGTGTGGAGGGCAAACTCTGCTACCCAGAGCTTCCAGCCTAGCTGAATAGATCCATACTGATAAGCTGGACAAATGAACAAAACCAAGAAAGTGGAGAACCACAAGTCAAAAACAAGAGAACTGCAAAATAACAAGCAAGGACTTAGCTTTTGCTGAATTGGTCAGAGTGTCAGGAAAATCCTAAGAGCAAAGACTCCAGGCAGGAACAATGACAACTGGCATTGAATGAGGGAAAAGGCCAGACTAATATAGCCGAGCCAGAAAGACGATCAGTGAAAACAGCTGCTGAAGCTAAATCCAAGAAGCAGTCATACCACTCAAAACCAAAGGATGGAGCCCAAGAACGGAATTCACAACAGTACCCCATGCTTGAGGAGGGGTCACCGAACCCTCACCAGAGCCCCGAGGCCGATCAGGACGAGCCAAATGAAAAGCACGAACCAAATCGGCGGCATGAACATCGGAGGCAACAACCCAAGAATTATCTTCCTGGCCATAACCCTTCCACTTGACAAGATACTGAAGCTTCCGCCTCGAAAAACGAGAATCCAAAATTTTTTCAACCACATATTCCAACTCCCCCTCAACCAACACCAGAGCAGGAGGATCAACAGATGGAACAACGGGCACCACATATCTCCGCAACAAAGATCTATGGAAAACATTGTGGATGGCAAAAGAGGCTGGAAGGGCCAAACGAAAAGACACAGGATTGATAATCTCAGAAATCTTATAAGGACCAATAAATCGAGGCTTGAACTTAGGGGAAGAAACGTTCATAGGAACATGACGAGAGGACAACCAGACCAAATCCCCCACACGAAGCCGAGGACCAACACACCGACGGCGTTTAGCAAAACGCTGAGCCTTTTCCTGGGACAACCTCAAATTGTCCACCACATGAGTCCAAATCTGTTGTAACCTGTCCATCACAGAATCTACACCAGGATAATCAGAAGGCTCAACCTGCCCTGAAGAAAAACGAGGATGGAAACCAAAATTACAAAAGAAAGGTGAAACCAAAGTAGCCGAACTGGCCCAATTATTAAGGGCAAACTCGGCCAACGGCAAGAAGGTCACCCAATCATCCTGATCAGCAGACACAAAGCATCTCAAATAGGTCTCCAAGGTTTGAATAGTTCGCTCAGTTTGACCATTTGTCTGAGGATGGAACGCTGAAGAAAAAGACAAATCAATACCCATCCTAGCACAAAAGGCCTGCCAAAACCTGGAAACAAACTGGGAACCTCTGTCAGACACAATATTCTCCGGAATGCCATGCAAACGAACCACATGTTGAAAAAACAATGGAACCAAATCAGAGGAGGAAGGCAATTTAGGCAAAGGTACCAAATGGACCATTTTAGAGAACCGGTCACAAACCACCCAGATAACAGACATCCTCTGGGACACAGGAAGCTCCGAAATAAAATCCATGGAAATATGCGTCCAAGGCCTCTCCGGGACGGGCAAAGGCAAAAGCAACCCACTAGCACGGGAACAGCAAGACTTAGCCCGGGCACAAGTCCCACAGGACTGCACAAAAGAACGTACATCCCGCGACAAGGAAGGCCACCAAAAGGACCTAGCAACCAAATCTCTGGTACCAAAAATCCCAGGATGACCGGCCAACACAGAACAATGGACCTCAGAAATTACCTTACTTGTCCATCTATCAGGAACAAACAACTTCCCCACAGGACAGCGGTCAGGTTTATCAGCCTGAAACTCCCGAAGCGCCCGCCGCAAATCAGGGGAGATGGCAGACAGAATCACCCCTTCCCTAAGAATGCCAACCGGCTCAAGGACTCCAGGAGACTCCAGACTACCTAAACAGACAGAGGATAGAAAAGGTAACTTTGCGGTCAGCACAAAAAACTACAAAAGACCACGCAGAGTGTGCAAAAAGACCCCCGCACCGACTCACGGTGCGGAGGTGCCACTCTGCCTCCCAGAGCTTCCAGCTAGCCAGACAGAATCATATTAGCAAGCTGGACTAGAAAACAAGAACAACAAAATAAACCAGCAGGGACTTAGCTTCTGCTGGAGTAGACAGGTCACCAGAAAGATCCAAGAGCGAACTGAACCAGTACTGGAACATTGACAGGTGGCATGGAGTAACGATCTGGGTGGAGTTAAATAGAGCAGCCAGCCTAAGAATTAACCAGGTCACCTGTGGAAGGAACCTCAGAACCAGCAGCTCCACTCACAGCCACCAGAGGGAGTCCATGGACAGAACTCGCCGAAGTACCATTCATGACCACAGGAGGGAGTTCCAAAACAGAATTCACAACAGTACCCCCCCTTGAGGAGGGTTCACCGAACCCTCACCAGAACCCCCAGGCCGATCAGGACGAGCCAAATGAAAGGCACGAACCAGATCAGCAGCATGAACATCACAGGCAACAACCCAGGAATTATCTTCCTGACCATAACCCTTCCAGTTGACCAGGTACTGGAGTTTCCGTCTCGAAATACGAGAATCTAAAATCTTCTCCACCACATACTCCAACTCCCCCTCGACCAACACCGGGGCAGGAGGGTCAGCGGAGGGAACCATAGGCGCCACGTATCTCTGCAACAACGACCTATGGAACACATTATGGATGGCAAAAGAAGCTGGAAGGGCCAAACGAAATGACACAGGATTAAGAACTTCAGAAATCTTATAAGGACCAATGAAACGAGGCTTAAACTTAGGAGAGGAAACCTTCATAGGAACATAACGAGACGACAACCAAACCAAATCCCCAACACGAAGTTGGGGACCAAAACAGCGACGGCGGTTAGCGAAACCTAATAGGAATATACTCACCCTCGGACGCGCCCTGCTTCTTTCCGACAGCCTTCCTTCCTAAGAATCAGCGCTTGAAGGACCTTCGGTGACGTCACGACTTCTGATTGGTCGCGCGAGCGGTCACATGGGCGGCCGCGCGACCAATCACAAGCCGCGACGTCACGGCAAGGTCCTGGAAGCGCGGATTCGAAGGAGGAAGGCTGCCGGTTAGTACCAGGGCGCGTCAGAGGGTAAGTATTGCGATATTTTTTATTTTAATTCTTTATTTTACACTAAAATATGGATCGCAGGGCCTGAAGGAGAGTTTCCTCTCCTTCAGACCCTGGGAACCATGGAAACCCAATGCACTGCATTGGGTTTCGGGTTTCGGCCGACCCCGACCCCGACTTTTTTATAGGATCGGCCGATTTCACTCGACCCGACTTTTGAAAAAGTCGGGTTTCGAGAAACCCCCCGACCCGATCCTATAAAAGTAAAGGTCGCTCATCCCTAATCTCAGATATGTTTCCAAAGTCTGATTGGTTCGTTCGGTTTGGCCATTTGTCTGAGGATGGAAAGCCGAAGAAAAAGACAAATCAATGCCCATCTTAGCACAAAAGGACCGCCAAAACCTCGAAACAAACTGGGAACCTCTGTCCGAGACGATGTTCTCCGGAATGCCATGCAAATGAACCACATGCTGGAAAAACAATGGCACCAAATCAGAGGAGGAAGGCAATTTAGACAAGGGTACCAAATGGACCATCTTAGAGAAGCGATCACAAACCACCCAGATGACCGACATCCTTTGAGAGATAGGGAGGTCTGAAATAAAATCCATGGAAATATGCGTCCAGGGCCTCTTCGGGACTGGCAAGGGCAAAAGCAACCCACTGGCACGAGAACAACAGGGCTTAGCCCGAGCACAAGTCCCACAGGACTGTACAAAAAAACGCACATCCCGTGACAAGGAAGGCCACCAAAAGGATCTAGCCACCAAATCTCTGGTACCAAAGATTCCGGGATGACCAGCTAACACCGAACAATGAACCTCAGAGATAACTCTACTAGTCCATCTATCAGGGACAAACAGCTTCTCCGCTGGACAACGGTCAGGTCTATCAGCCTGAAACTTCTGCAGCACCCGCCGCAAATCAGGGGAGATGGCAGACAAAATCACCCCCTCCTTGAGAATACCATCCGGCTCAGGAACATCCGGAGAGTCAGGCACAAAACTCCTTGAAAGGACATCAGCCTTCACATTCTTAGAGCCCGGAAGGTAAGAAATCACAAAATCGAAACGGGAGAAAAACAGCGACCATCGAGCCTGTCTAGGATTCAACCGTTTGGCAGACTCGAGATAAGTCAAATTCTTGTGATCCGTCAAGACCACCACGCGATGCTTGGCTCCTTCAAGCCAATGTCGCCACTCCTCGAATGCCCACTTCATAGCCAACAACTCTCGGTTGCCAACATCATAAGTACGCTCGGCAGGCGAAAACTTTCTAGAAAAGAAAGCATATGGTTTCATCACCGAGCCATCAGAACTTCTCTGAGACAAAACAGCCCCTGCTCCAATCTCAGAAGCATCAACCTCGACCTGAAACGGGAGCGAAACATCAGGCTGGCACAGCACAGGGGCAGAAGAAAAACGATGCTTCAATTCTTGAAAAGCCTCAACGGCCACAGAAGACCAATTGACCACATCAGCACCTTTCTTGGTCAAATCAGTCAACGGTTTAACAACACTAGAAAAATTAGCGATGAGGCGAGGGTAAAAATTAGCAAAACCCAGGAACTTCTGCAGACTCTTCACAGATGTAGGCTGAGTCCAATCATAAATGGCCTGAACTTTAACAGGGTCCTATACCTTTATAGGGTACTATCGAGATGATAGTAGAAGGGGAAAAAATGAAGCCCAAAAATGAAACCTTCTGAACTCCAAAGAGACATTTAGACCCCTTCACAAACAAGGAATTAGCACGAAGGACCTGGAACACCATTCTGACCTGCTTCACATGAGACTCCCAATCATACGAAAAGACCAAAATATCATCCAAATATACAATCATGAATCTATCCAGATACTCTCGGAAGATGTCATGCATAAAGGACTGAAACACAGATGGAGCATTAGAAAGCCCGAATGGCATCACCAGGTACTCAAAATGGCCCTCGGGCGTATTAAATGCTGTTTTCCATTCATCGCCCCGTTTAATACGCACAAGATTATACGCCCCTCGAAGATCTATCTTGGTGAACCAACTAGCCCCCTTAATCCGAGCAAACAAATCAGACAGTAGCGGCAAAGGGTACTGAAATTTGACCGTGATCTTATTAAGAAGGCGGTAATCGATACAATGTCTCAAAGAACCATCCTTCTTGGCCACAAAAAAGAAGCCTGCTCCCAACGGTGACGACGACGGGCGAATATGCCCTTTCTCCAAGGACTCCTTTATATAACTCCGCATAGCGGCGTGTTCTGGCACAGATAAATTGAACAGTCGGCCCTTAGGAAACTTACTACCAGGAATCAAGTTAATGGCACAATCACAATCCTATGAGGAGGTAGGGCAACGGACTTGGGCTCATCAAATACAGTGGGGCAAAAAAGTATTTAGTCAGTCAGCAATAGTGCAAGTTCCACCACTTAAAAAGATGAGAGGCGTCTGAAATTTACATCATAGGTAGACCTCAACTATGGGAGACAAACTGAGAAAAAAAAATCCAGAAAATCACATTGTCTGTTTTTTTTAACATTTTATTTGCATATTATGGTGGAAAATAAGTATTTGGTCAGAAACAAAATTTCATCTCAATACTTTGTAATATATCCCTTGTTGGCAATGACAGAGGTCAAACGTTTTCTGTAAGTCTTCACAAGGTTGCCACACACTGTTGTTGGTATGTTGGCCCATTCCTCCATGCAGATCTCCTCTAGAGCAGTGATGTTTTTGGCTTTTCGCTTGGCAACACGGACTTTCAACTCCCTCCAAAGGTTTTCTATAGGGTTGAGATCTGGAGACTGGCTAGGCCACTCCAGGACCTTGAAATGCTTCTTACGAAGCCACTCCTTCGTTGCCCTGGCGGTGTGCTTTGGATCATTGTCATGTTGAAAGACCCAGCCACGTTTCATCTTCAATGCCCTTGCTGATGGAAGGAGGTTTGCACTCAAAATCTCACGATACATGGCCCCATTCATTCTTTCATGTACCCGGATCAGTCGTCCTGGTCCCTTTGCAGACAAACAGCCCCAAAGCATGATGTTTCCACCACCATGCTTTACAGTAGGTATGGTGTTTGATGGATGCAACTCAGTATTCTTTTTCCTCCAAACACGACAAGTTGTGTTTCTACCAAACAGTTCCAGTTTGGTTTCATCAGACCATAGGACATTCTCCCAAAACTCCTCTGGATCATCCAAATCCTCTCTAGCAAACTTCAGACGGGCCCGGACATGTACTGGCTTAAGCAGTGGGACACGTCTGGCACTGCAGGATCTGAGTCGATGGTGGCGTAGTGTGTTACTTATGGTAGGCCTTGTTACATTGGTCCCAGCTCTCTGCAGTTCATTCACTAGGTCCCCCCACGTGGTTCTGGGATTTTTGCTCACCGTTCTTGTGATCATTCTGACCCCACGGGGTGGGATTTTGCGTGGAGCCCCAGATCGAGGGAGATTATCAGTGGTCTTGTATGTCTTCCATTTTCTAATTATTGCTCCCACTGTTGATTTCTTCACTCCAAGCTGGTTGGCTATTGCAGATTCAGTCTTCCCAGCCTGGTGCAGGGCTACAATTTTGTTTCTGGTGTCCTTTGACAGCTCTTTGGTCTTCACCATAGTGGAGTTTGGAGTCAGACTGTTTGAGGGTGTGCACAGGTGTCTTTTTATACTGATAACAAGTTTAAACAGGTGCCATTACTACAGGTAATGAGTGGAGGAAAGAGGAGACTCTTAAAGAAGAAGTCACAGGTCTGTGAGAGCCAGAAATCTTGATTGTTTGTTTCTGACCAAATACTTATTTTCCACCATAATATGCAAAAAAAATGATAAAAAAACAGACAATGTGATTTTCTGGATTTTTTTTTCTCAGTTTGTCTCCCATAGTTGAGGTCTACCTATGATGTAAATTACAGACGCCTCTCATCTTTTTAAGTGGTGGAACTTGCACTATTGCTGACTGACTAAATACTTTTTTGCCCCACTGTACATCCCGGTAATCCGACAAAAACTCAGGAACTTCTGAAGGAGTGGAAGACGAAATTGACAGCAATGGAACATCACCATGTACCCCTTGGCAACCCCAGCTGGACACAGACATAGATTTCCAATCCAATACTGGATTATGGACCTGTAGCCATGGCAACCCCAAACGACCACATCATGCAGATTATGTAACACCAAAAAGCGAATATCCTCCTGATGTGCAGGAGCCATGCACATGGTCAATTGAGTCCAGTACTGAGGCTTTTTCTTGGCCAAAGGCGTAGCATCAATTCCTCTCAATGGAATAGGACACTGCAAGGGCTCCAAGAAAAAACCACAGCGCCTGGCAAACTCCAAGTCCATCAAATTCAGGGCAACGCCCGAATCCACAAACGCCATAACAGAATAGGACGACAAAGAGCAAATCAGAGTAATGGACAAAAGAAATTTAGGCTGTACCGTACCAATGGTGGCAGACCTAGCGAACCGCTTAGTGCGCTTAGGACAATCAGAGATAGCATGAGTGGAGTCACCACAGTAAAAACACAGCCCATTCTGACGTCTGTGTTCTTGCCGTTCAGCTCTGGTCAAAGTCCTATCACACTGCATAGGCTCAGACCTATGCTCAGAGAACACCACCAAATGGTGCACAGCTTTGCGCTCACGCAAGCACCGATCGATCTGAATGGCCAAGGACATAGACTCATTCAGACCAGTAGGCGTGGGAAATTCCACCATAGCATCCTTAAGGGCTTCAGAAGGACCTTTTCTGAAAATTGCCGCCAGGGCACACTCATTCCACTGAGTAAGCACAGACCACTTTCTAAACTTCTGACAATATACCTCCGCTTCATCCTGACCCTGACACAAAGCCAGCAAGTTTTTCTCTGCCTGATCCACTAATTTTGGTTCATCATAAAGCAATCCAAGCGCCAGAAAAAACGCATCTACATCACGCAATGCAGGATCTCCTGGCGCAAGGGAAAATGCCCAGTCTTGAGGATCACCACGTAACAAAGAAATAATGATTTTTACTTGTTGAACTGGGTCACCAGAGGAGCGGGGTTTCAAAGCAAGAAACAATTTACAATTATTTTTGAAATTCAGAAACTTAGATCTATCCCCAGAAAACAAATCAGGAATTGGAATTCTAGGCTCTAACATTGGATTCTGAACTACAAAATCTTGAATGCTTTGTACCTTTGCAGTGTGATGATCCACACAAGAGGACAGACCTTGAATGTCCATATCTACACCTGTGTCCTGAACCACCCAGAGGTAAAGGGGAAAAGAAACACAAAACACACTGCAGAGAAAAAAAAATGGTCTCAGAACTTCTCTTATCCCTCTATTGAGATGCATTAACACTTTGGGCCACCTGTACTGTTATGGACCTGGTGGTTAGGAGCACCCGGAAGGACCTGATGGTTAAACTCACAGGACAAGCTCTGGGGAGTGGGAACTCTGCTGACCGCAATCCCTAATCCTATCACACACACTAGAAATAGCCGTGGAGCGTACCTAACAGGCCTAGACGCCTCGACACAGCCTAAGGGCTAGCTACCCCTAGAGATAGAAAGTAAAGCCTACCTTGCCTCAGAGAAATTGCACAAAGGAAAAGGCAGCCCCCCACAAATATTGACTGTGAGATAAGATGAAAGTCACAAACACAGGAATGAAAGAGGTTTCAGCAAAGGGAGGCCAGACTACCTAAACAGACAGAGGATAGAAAAGGTAACTTTGCGGTCAGCACAAAAAACTACAAAAGACCACGCAGAGTGTGCAAAAAGACCCCCGCACCGGCTCACGGTGCGGAGGTGCCACTCTGCCTCCCAGAGCTTCCAGCTAGCCAGACAGAATCTGTCATGATCCCAATGGCAGGGGATCACAAAAAGGACAAGCACAGATACAAACAAGCTCTAGGGCAATGGAACCTGAGCTGACCGCGACCCTGAACCTAACACACAAATAAAAGTAGCCGGGGAACGTGCCTACGATGATCCTAGACGTCTCGCTCCAGCCGAAGATCTAACTTCCCCTATCAGAAGAAACACAGACCTCTCTTGCCTCCAGAGAAATACCCCACAGCAAATAGCAGCCCCCCACATATAATGACGGTGAAATGAGAGGAAAGCACATACGTAGTATGAAAACAGTTTCAGCAAAATGAGGCCCGCTAAAGCTAGATAGCAGAGGATACAAAAGTGAACTGCGCGGTCAGCGAAAAACCCTTCAAAAAACCATCCTGAAATTACTTGAACTCATGTGCCAACTCATGGTACATGAAAAGCAATTTCAGCCCACTAGAGCAACCAGCAGCAGAGAATCACATATCTGCAGGCTGGACTAAAAACCAAATTAAGCAAAACACAAAACAGGAAAATCCAAACTTAGCTTGTCCAGAAGGTTCTAGTAGCAGGGAGCAGAGGTAACAAGACACACTGGATACATTGATAACCGGCGAGGAAATGCCAGCAAAGCCAGGTTAAATAGGAAACTCCCATATGCTGATGGAACAGGTGGAACCCAGAAACCCAGGAAAGACAAGTCACCCAGTACCATCAGTAACCACCAGAGGGAGCCCAAAAACAGAACTCACAACAGTACCCCCCCCTTGAGGAGGGGTCACCGAACCCTCACGAGAACCACCAGGGCGACCAGGATGAGCCCCATGAAAAGCGCGAACCAAATCATCAGCATGAACATCCGAGGCAACCACCCAAGAATTATCCTCCTGACCATAACCCTTCCACTTGACCAAATACTGGAGTTTCCGTCTGGAAACACGAGAATCCAAGATCTTCTCCACAACATACTCCAATTCTCCCTCCACCAGCACTGGAGCAGGAGGCTCAAGAGAAGGAACAACAGGTACCTCATACTTCCGCAACAACGACCGATGAAACACATTATGAATAGCAAACGATGCCGGGAGATCCAAACGAAACGACACAGGGTTAAGAATTTCCAAGATCCTATAGGGACCGATGAACCGAGGCTTGAACTTAGGAGAAGAGACCTTAATAGGAACAAAACGAGAAGACAACCACACCAAGTCACCAACAAGAAGTCGAGGACCCACGCGGCGACGGCGATTAGCAAACTGCTGAGCCTTCTCCTGGGACAACTTCAAATTGTCCACCACATGACTCCAAATCCGATGCAACCTATCCACCACCATGTCCACTCCAGGACAATCAGAAGGTTCCACCTGACCAGAGGAAAAACGAGGATGAAACCCCGAATTACAAAAGAAAGGAGAAACCAAGGTAGCAGAATTAGCCCGATTATTAAGCGCAAACTCGGCCAGCGGCAAAAAGGTAACCCAGTCATCCTGATCAGCAGAAACAAAACACCTTAAATAAGTTTCCAAGGTCTGATTAGTTCGTTCAGTCTGGCCATTCGTCTGAGGATGGAATGCAGACGAAAAGGACAAATCAATGCCCATCTTAGCACAGAAAGTCCGCCAAAATCTAGACACAAACTGGGATCCCCTGTCAGAAACGATGTTCTCAGGAATCCCATGCAAACGAACCACATTCTGAAAAAACAGAGGGACCAACTCAGAGGAGGAAGGCAACTTAGGCAAGGGTACCAGATGAACCATTTTAGAAAAGCGATCACACACAACCCAGATGACGGACATTTTTTGAGAGACAGGGAGATCAGAAATAAAGTCCATGGAAATGTGCGTCCAAGGCCTCTTCGGGATAGGCAAAGGTGACAACAATCCACTGGCCCGAGAACAGCAAGGCTTAGCCCGAGCACAAACCTCACAAGACTGCACAAAAGAACGCACATCCCTCGACAAGGAAGGCCACCAAAAAGACCTGGCCACCAAGTCTCTAGTACCAAATATTCCAGGATGACCTGCCAACGCAGAAGAATGGACCTCGGAGATGACTCTACTGGTCCAATTATCCGGAACAAACAGTCTCTCAGGCGGACAACGATCAGGTTTAGCCACCTGAAACTCCTGCAAAGCACGTCGCAAGTCTGGGGAGACAGCAGACAAAATCACCCCATCCCTAAGGATACCAGAGGGCTCAGAATTTCCAAGGGAGTCAGGCACAAAACTCCTAGAAAGAGCATCCGCCTTCACATTCTTTGAACCTGGCAGGTATGAAACCACAAAATTGAAACGAGAGAAAAACAGTGACCAACGAGCCTGTCTAGGATTCAGACGCCTGGCAGACTCAAGGTAAATCAAATTTTTGTGATCAGTCAAGACCACCACACGATGTCTAGCACCCTCTAGCCAATGACGCCACTCCTCAAATGCCCACTTCATGGCCAAAAGTTCCCGATTACCAACATCATAATTCCGCTCAGCCGGCGAAAACTTTCTAGAAAAAAACGCGCATGGCTTCATCACTGAGCAATCGGAGCTTCTCTGTGACAAAACCGCCCCCGCTCCAATCTCGGAAGCATCAACCTCAACCTGAAAAGGGAGCGAAACATCTGGCTGACGCAACACAGGAGCAGAAGAAAACCGGCGCTTAAGTTCCTGAAAGGCCTCCACAGCCGCAGGAGACCAATTAACAACATCAGCACCCTTCTTAGTCAAATCCGTCAAAGGCTTAACAACACTAGAAAAATTAGTTATAAAACGACGATAGAAATTAGCAAAGCCCAAGAACTTCTGTAGACTCTTAAGAGATGTAGGCTGCGTCCAGTCACAAATAGCCTGAACCTTGACGGGATCCATCTCAATAGTAGAAGGGGAAAAAATATACCCCAAGAAAGAAATCTTCTGGACTCCAAAGAGACACTTTGAGCCTTTTACAAACAAGGAATTGGCCCGCAGGACCTGAAACACCTTCCTGACCTGCTGAACATGAGACTCCTAGTCATCAGAAAAAACCAAAATATCATCCAAATACACAATCATAAATTTATCCAGATATTCACGGAAAATATCGTGCATAAAGGACTGGAAGACTGAAGGAGCATTAGAAAGTCCAAAAGGCATTACCAAATACTCAAAATGGCCCTCAGGCGTATTAAATGCGGTTTTCCACTCATCACCTTGCTTTATTCGTATAAGATTATACGCACCCCGAAGATCAATCTTAGTGAACCATTTAGCCCCCTTAATGCGAGCAAACAAATCAGTCAACAATGGCAAAGGATACTGATATTTTACGGTAATCTTATTCAAAAGACGATAATCTATACAAGGCCTCAAGGAACCATCTTTCTCGGCCACGAAAAAAAAACCTGCTCCCAAAGGGGACAAAGATGGACGGATATGTCCCTTTTCCAAGGACTCCTTAACATAATCCCGCATAGCAGTATGCTCTGGCACTGACAGATTGAACAAACGACCTTTAGGAAATTTACTGCCCGGAATTAAATTTATAGCACAATCGCAATCCCTGTGAGGAGGAAGCAAACTGAGCTTAGGCTCCTCAAAAACATCCCGATAGTC
This sequence comes from Ranitomeya imitator, assembly GCF_032444005.1. Classification (NCBI taxonomy): domain Eukaryota; kingdom Metazoa; phylum Chordata; class Amphibia; order Anura; family Dendrobatidae; genus Ranitomeya; species Ranitomeya imitator. The sequence continues at coordinate 1,223,463,321 of NC_091282.1, read as the reverse complement.
AGACAAAAACACAGGAATCTCAGAAGGAGTAGATGAAGCGATAGAAATCGGAGGTGCATCATCATGAACCCCCTGACAACCCCAGCTTAACACAGACACTGATTTCCAGTCAAGGACTGGATTATGAGTTTGTAACCATGGCAGACCAAGTACTAGAACATCATGCAAATTATACAGTACCAGGAAGCGAATCACCTCCTGATGAACGGGAGTCATACGCATGGTCACTTGTGTCCAGTACTGAGGTTTATTCATAGCCAAAGGTGTAGAGTCAATTCCCTTCAAAGGAATAGGGACTTCCAGAGGCTCCAGACTAAACCCACAGCGATTGGCAAATGACCAATCCATAAGACTCAGGGCAGCGCCTGAATCCACATAGGCATCGACGGAAATGGATGATAATGAACAAATCAGAGTCACAGACAGAATGAACTTAGACTGTAAAGTACTAATGGCAACAGACTTATCAACCTTTTTTGTGCGTTTAGAGCATGCTGATATAACATGAGCTGAATCACCACAATAAAAGCACAACCCTTTTTTCCGCCTATACTTTTGCCGTTCACTTCTGGACTGAATTCTATCACATTGCATTATCTCAGGTGACGGTTCAGACGACACCGCCAAATGATGCACAGGTTTGCGCTCCCGTAAACGCCGATCAATCTGAACAGCCATAGTCATAGACTCATTCAGACCAGCAGGCGCAGGGAACCCCACCATAACATCTTTAATGGCCTCAGAAAGGCCATCTCTAAACTTTGCAGCCAGAGCGCACTCATTCCACTGAGTAAGTACCGACCACTTCCGAAATTTTTGACAATAAATTTCTGCTTCATCTTGCCCCTGAGAGAGGGCCAACAAAGCTTTTTCAGCCTGAATCTCTTGGTTAGGTTCCTCATAGAGCAAACCCAATGCCAGAAAAAACGCATCTGCATTAAGCAACGCAGGGTCCCCTGGTGCCAATGCAAATGCCCAATCCTGAGGGTCACCCCGCAGGAAAGATATAATTATCTTGACTTGCTGAGCAGGGTCTCCAGAGGAGCGAGATTTCAAAGAAAGAAACAACTTGCAATTGTTCCTAAAATTCAGAAAATGAGATCTATCTCCAGAAAAAAACTCTGGGACAGGAATTCTAGGTTCAGACATAGGAGCATGTACAACAAAATCCTGTATATTTTGAACCTTAGTGGCAAGATTATTCAGGCTGGAAGCCAAACTCTGGACGTCCATGATAAACAGCTGAGATCAGAGCCATTCAAAGATTAAGAGGAGGAGGAAGTAGCCAGGCTGCAATAAGGCTAGGCAGCAAACTCTGAGGGGAAAAAAAAAAAAAAAAAAAAAAAACTTCCTCAGACTACTTATCCTCCTACTTCAGCCAATACAATTAACACTTTGTTGGCCGGTTATACTGTCATGATCCCAATGGCAGGGGATCACAAAAAGGACAAGCACAGATACAAACAAGCTCTAGGGCGATGGAACCTGAGCTGACCGCGACCCTGAACCTAACACACAAATAAAAGTAGCCGGGGAACGTGCCTACGATGATCCTAGACGTCTCGCTCCAGCCGAAGATCTAACTTCCCCTATCAGAAGAAACACAGACCTCTCTTGCCTCCAGAGAAATACCCCACAGCAAATAGCAGCTCCCCACATATAATGACGGTGAAATGAGAGGAAAGCACATATGTAGTATGAAAACAGTTTCAGCAAAATGAGGCCCGCTAAAGCTAGATAGCAGAGGATACAAAAGTGAACTGCGCGGTCAGCGAAAAACCCTTCAAAAAACCATCCTGAAATTACTTGAACTCATGTGCCAACTCATGGTACATGAAAAGCAATTTCAGCCCACTAGAGCAACCAGCAGCAGAGAATCACATATCTGCAGGCTGGACTAAAAACCAAATTAAGCAAAACACAAAACAGGAAAATCCAAACTTAGCTTGTCCAGAAGGTTCTAGGAGCAGGGAGCAGAGGTAACAAGACACACTGGATACATTGATAACCGGCGAGGAATTGCCAGCAAAGCCAGGTTAAATAGGAAACTCCCATATGCTGATTGAACAGGTGGAACCCAGAAACCCAGGAAAGACAAGTCACCCAGTACCATCAGTAACCACCAGAGGGAGCACAAAAACAGAACTCACAACAAGAATCATATTAGCAAGCTGGACAAGAAAACAAGAACAACAAAATAAACCAGCAGGGACTTAGCTTCTGCTGGAGTAGACAGGTCACCAGAAAGATCCAAGAGCGAACTGAACCAGTACTGGAACATTGACAGGTGGCATGGAGTAACGATCTGGGTGGAGTTAAATAGAGCAGCCAGCCTAAGAATTAACCAGGTCACCTGTGTTAGGTGTCGAGTTCCCGCTTCTGCACAAGGGGAATCTCGAGCCATCTCCGCTGCGGTCTCCCATTCTTCTCCAGCTGCAGTGGAGTCTGCTCAGCAGAGACGTCGTTCCCAGCGTCTTGCTCAGTCTCACTCTGTACAAAGAGTTACTGCTGTTTTTGCTGCTTCTGCCATTGAAGTCAGTGTTGGGCAGCAGCGAGCAGATGCTTTTGGGGCTAAGTCCTGCTTTTCTCTTTCTGAGCATGCCCAGGGCAAGATCTCCCGTTGGAGATCGAGGGTCACATGCTCAGGTGCTGCAGCACATCCCATTGGTCCTCCAGGAAGGTCCTGAAAGGGCAAAACTTCGATAGCAGCTTCCCATTGGACCTTTACTGGAAGGTCCTGAACGTGCTGCAACTATATAAGCTACGCATGACCGAACGGCCATGCGCTAGTATAGACTTGATAATGTGTGTGTGTTGATGGATGTATGTCGATGGATGAAAGCTCCTAAATCATTCCCATTCCTAGTGTTGTTGACTGGTCGCGAATGAAGGATTGCTATCTAGCGCCCGACTTAGCCATCAGCACGTAAACACACAATACAGCGTCTTATTGCTGTGACCGCCAGTGCAGCGCCGTGCGCTTTCACAGCGCTTTTCTGACCAAAGCCTGGGTGGTTAGTGGCGTTCGCCAGTGCGGCACTGCATGTACTCTCGTGCTTCTATTGCTGTCACACTGACACCCCAGTAGCGGTGTCGAGCGCATGAGGTCTATGTACTCAAATCCTGTTTCTTGGGATTGAGTGCTGAGACTCCTTGCTTGCGCTCTTGGTGCGGTACCGTGGCCCTGTAACGCAACAGGGTTCGCTTCCTTCACACAGGGTGAGGTTAACCCGTGTGTGTATTCTCTTTGTACCGCCATATAGTCCGTCATTACTTGGCAGCAGGTTCCATCTCTGCACGGTGGACCCCGGGCTGCGAACGCACCATACTCTATCTGTCTTATTATTTGGTGCGTTCCGCTAGCCCTAACATTATACTAGCGCCAGGGTCTGGCTAGTAATGACGGACAAACAGCAATCCTTGCGGTATATCCAGCAGCTGGAGGGTAGGTTGGCGGCTCTCGAGAGCTCAACCTCAGCTGTGGATGTTACCGCAGTTGCTGTACAGGCTGCTAGCGTGGCTGCAGCAACCTTGTCCATTGCCACCCCTGTTCCGACATTATCTCGCCTCCCGCTGCCAAAAAAATTTTCTGGTGATAGCAAATTTTGTAGGGGATTCGTGAGTCAGTGCTCTATTCACCTCGAGCTCCTGGCTGCATGTTTTCCCACAGAGCGGGCTAAGGTGGGATTAATAGTGTCTCTCTTGTCGGACAGGGCGTTGGAATGGGCTACGCCGCTGTGGGAGCGTGGCGATCATGTGGTGCAGAGTGCTCCGCTGTTCCTGAGCACTCTGAAACAGGTCTTTTTAGGACCTCAAGTCACCCATGATTCTGCACTCCAACTGCTGGCATTAACTCAGGGTGAGTCCTTGGTCAGTCATTTTGCCGTCCAATTCCGCACTTTAGCATCTGAGCTGGAGTGGTCGGATAAAGCCCTTATCCCCATATTTTGGAGGGGCCTGGCTGATCACGTTAAGGACGCTCTGGCCACTAGGGAGATTCCTGCCACACTGGAGGAGTTAATAACTGTCTCTACTCGAATTGACCTCCGTTTTAACGAGCGGAGGTTTGAGCGAGCCCAGTGTAGGCAGAGGTTTCGGCTGGCTCCTACCTTCGCCAAACCTCAGGAATCTCCGGTCCTGGTTCCTGAGTCACATGAGGCCATGGAAGTGTCACGAGCGGAATCTAAGTCCCGGACCGCTTGTGCACTCAAGGTCTGTCATGTTTGCCAGCAGTCAGGACATCTAGCCACCAGATGTCCTCAGCGGTCGAGGAAACGTCAGCGTCTAGTGGAAGTAGGTGGAGGTACACTAGACACGGCGACGTTTGCCTCCAAATTGTCCTTTAAGGGGACAATTATTATAGGCTCATTCTCCCACTCAGTAGAGCTCTGCGTGGATTCTGGGGCGGAGGGCAATTTTATGTCTTCTGCCTTCGCCCAACGTCACGCAATACCCCTGGTTATGCTAGCTCAACCAGTAACGGTACGAGTGGTGAATGGGTCGACACTGCCCTCACAGATAACACACCAGACCATCCCTTTTACTCTGTCCATGTTGCCATCTCATCAGGAGATTATATCTCTGCTCGTCATTCCTGAGGGAATTGATGAGGTCCTGTTGGGAATACCTTGGCTACGGTACCACTCTCCTCATATCGAGTGGTCCTCAGGCAGAATTCTGGGATGGGGTGAATCTTGTGGGGGTAGCTGTCAGAGGGAGTGCGTTCAGGTTGCTACTACAGAGGTACCCGCAGATCTATCCTCTCTCCCCAATCAGTATTGGTCTTATGCAGACGTGTTCTCCAAAAAGGCGGCGGAGACCCTTACGCCCCATCGCCCCTATGACTGTCCTATTGATCTCTTGCCTGGGGCTGAGCCTCCCCGGGGTCGAGTCTATCCGTTATCTCTCCCGGAGACGGAGGCAATGTCACAGTACATCCAGGAAAATCTGGCAAGAGGATTCATTAGGAAGTCAGTGTCACCTGCTGGGGCAGGGTTCTTCTTCGTGCAGAAGAAGAATGGGGAATTGCGTCCATGCATAGACTACAGGGGTCTTAACGCCATCACCGTTAAAAATAAGTATCCTTTGCCCTTGATATCTGAGCTCTTCGATAGGCTCCGGGGAGCAAGGGTATTTACTAAACTAGATCTGCGGGGTGCTTACAACCTGATTCGCATCCGTGAGGGGGACGAATGGAAGACGGCTTTTAACACCAGGGATGGGCATTATGAGTATCTGGTGATGCCCTTCGGGCTCTGTAATGCCCCAGCCGTTTTCCAAGACTTTGTGAACGACATCTTCCAGGATATGCTTTCCACCTCGGTCGTAGTCTATCTGGATGATATTCTCATCTACTCTCCAGATATTGACTCCCACCAGAGAGATGTTACATAGTTACATACATAGTTACATAGTTATTAAGGTTGAAGGAAAACTATATGTCCATCTAGTTCACCCCATAGCCTAACCTAACATGCCCTAACATGTTGATCCAGAGGAAGGCAAAAAAAAACCCATGTGGCAAAGAGTAAGCTCCACATTGGGGAAACAAATTCCTTCCCGACTCCACATACGGCAATCAGACTAGTTCCCTGGATCAACGCCCTATCAAGGAATCTAGTGTATATACCCTGTAACATTATACTTTTCCAGAAAGGTATCCAGTCCCCTCTTAAATTTAAGTAATGAATCACTCATTACAACATCATACGGCAGAGAGTTCCATAGTCTCACTGCTCTTACAGTAAAGAATCCGCGTCTGTTATTATGCTTAAACCTTTTTTCCTCCAACCGCAGAGGATGCCCCCTTGTCCCTGTTTCAGGTCTATGATTAAAAAGATCATCAGAAAGGTCTTTGTACTGTCCCCTCATATATTTATACATTAAAATAAGATCACCCCTTAGTCTTCGTTTTTCCAAACTAAATAGCCCCAAGTGTAATAACCTATCTTGGTATTGCAGACCCCCCAGTCCTCTAATAACCTTGGTCGCTCTTCTCTGCACCCGCTCCAGTTCAGCTATGTCTTTCTTAAACACCGGAGACCAGAACTGTGCACAGTATCCTAAGTGTGGTCGAACTAGTGACTTGTATAGAGGTAAAATTATATTCTCCTCATGAGCATCTATGCCTCTTTTAATGCATCCCATTATTTTATTTGCCTTTGTAGCCGCTGCCTGACACTGGCCACTGAATTTAAGTTTGCCATCCACCCATACACCCAGGTCTTTTTCATTGACGGTTTTGCCCAGAGTTTTAGAATTAAGCACATGATTATACATCTTATTACTTCTATCCAAGTGCATGACCTTACATTTATCCCCATTAAAGCTCATTTGCCATTTATCAGCCCAAGATTCTAGTTTACATAAATCATCCTGTAATATAAAATTGTCCTCCTCTGTATTGATTACCCTGCAGAGTTTAGTGTCATCTGCAAATATTGAAATTCTACTCTGAATGCTCCCTACAAGGTCATTAATAAATATGTTAAAAAGTAGAGGGCCCAATACTGACCCCTGTGGTACCCCACTGCTAACCGCTACCCAGTCCGAGTGTGTTCCATTAATAACCACCCTTTGTTTCCTATCCCTGAGCCAGCTCTCAACCCACTTGCACATATTTCCCCTATCCCCATTATTCTCATTTTATGTATCAACCTTTTGTGTGGCACCGTATCAAAAGCTTTTGAAAAGTCCATATACACTACATCCACTGGGTTCCCTTGGTCCAATCCGGAACTTACCTCTTCATAGAAACTGATCAAATTAGTCTGACATGAACGGTCCCTAGTAAACCCGTGCTGATACTGGGTCATGAGGTTATTCCTCTTCAGATACTCCAGTATAGCGTCCCTTAGAATGCCCTCCAGGATTTTACCCACAGTAGAGGTTAAGCTTACTGGCCTATAATTTCCGAGTTCAGTTTTTGTTCCCTTTTTGAATATGGCACCACATTTGCTATACGCCAGTCCTGTGGAACAAACCCTGTTATTATGGAGTCTTTAAAGATTAAAAATAATGGTCTATCAATGACTGTACTTAATTCCTGCAGTACTCGAGGGTGTATCCCATCCGGGCCCGGAGATTTGTCAATTTTAGTGATTTTTAGACGCCGCCGCACTTCCTGCTGGGTTAAGCAGGTGACATTTAATTGGGAATTTTTATCACTAGACATTTTGTCTGCCATGGGATTTTCTTGTGTAAATACTGATGAAAAAAAGTCATTTAGCATATTGGCTTTTTCCTCATCCTCATCCACCATCTCACCCAGACTATTTTTAAGGGGGCCAACACTATCATTTTTTAGTTTCTTACTATTTATGTAGTTAAAGAATATTTTAGGATTATTTTTACTCTCTGGCAATGAGTCTCTCTGTCTCAATCTTTGCTGCCTTGATTTGCTTTTTACAGAATTTATTTAATTTTCTGTATTTATTTAATGCCTCCTCACTACCTACTTTTTTTAATTCTCTAAATGCTTTCTTTTTGTCACTTATTGCGCCCCTTACAACTCTATTTAGCCATATTGGTTTCCTCCTATTTCTAGTATGTTTATTCCCATATGGTATATACTGTGCAAAGGTCCTATCCAGGATGCTAATAAACGTCTCCCATTTTCTTTGTGTATTTTTGTGTCTCAGGATATCGTCCCAGTTAATTGCACCAAGATCCTCTCTCATCCGTTGGAAATTTGCCCTCCTGAAGTTTAGTGTCCTTGTAACCCCTCTACTACACATCTTTTTAAAGGATACATGAAAACTTATTATTTTGTGATCGCTATTTCCCAAGTGACCCCCAACCCTTATATTTGATATGCGGTCTGGCCTGTTGGTTAATATTAGGTCTAGCAGTGCCCCCCTTCTTGTTGGGTCCTGAACCAGTTGTGAAAGGTAATTGTCTCTCATAATTGTCAAAAACCGATTACCTTTGCTGGAACTGCAGGTTTCTGTTCCCCAATCTATTTCAGGGTAGTTGAAGTCCCCCATAATAATAACTTCTCCTTGAGTCGCAGCTTCATCTATTTGCTTTACGAGGATATTCTCCATTGCTTCCATTATTTTTGGAGATTTATAACAAACCCCTATCAGTAATTTATTATTTTTTCCCCCTCCCCTTATCTCCACCCACAGGGATTCTACATTTTCATTAAATTCACCTATATTATCGCGCAGGATGGGTTTTAAGGATGATTTTACATATAGACACACCCCTCCCCCTCGCTTATCTGTACGGTCATTTCTGAACAGGCTATAGCCCTGCAAGTTAACAGCCCAGTCATGGCTCTCATCCAGCCACGTTTCAGATATCCCCACCATGTCATAATTATGCTCCAACAACATTAGTTCTAATTCGTCCATTTTGTTGGCGAGGCTTCTGGCATTAGTATACATGCACTTTATGTTCCTCTCTGTACTTCTATTTCTTAAATTATTAACTGTTCTGACCCCACCCCCCATGCCACCGCCACCCCAACTTCCTTATTTGTGCCCAGGTCTCTGTCTGCACTATCTTCCCCTCCTATAAAATGAATACCCTCCCCCCCAATTCCTAGTTTAAACACTCCTCCAACCTTCTAGCCATTCTCTCCCCCAGCACAGCTGCACCCTCCCCATTGAGGTGCAGCCCGTCCCTAGCGTAGAGCCTGTAGCCAACTGAGAAGTCGGCCCAGTTCTGCAGGAACCCAAACCCCTCTTTCCTACACCAATTCTTGAGCCACTTATTAACCTCCCTAATCTCAGGTTGCCTCTCTGGCGTGGCACGTGGTACCGGCAGTATTTCGGAAAATACCACCTTGGAGGTCCTTGCTTTCAGCTTGCAGCCTAATTCCCTGAAATCATCTTTAAGGACCTTCCACCTACCTCTAACTTTGTCATTAGTGCCAATGTGCACCATGACCGCTGGGTCCTCACCAGCCCCTCCCAATAATCTGTCCACCCGATCAGCGATGTGTCGGACTCGAGCGCCAGGTAGGCAGCACACCGTTCGACGATCCCTGTCTTTGTGACAGATTGCCCTATCTGTTCCCCTAATAGCACCTACCAGCACCTGTCTGGCCTGCCCTGCTCTTCTATTTCCCTCCTTACTGGAGCAGTCACTCCTCCGGCTTTCAGAGGACATGCCTGGCCCCCCCTCATCTGTCCCATTGAGCGTCTGCTCCGTGAGCAGAAGACTCCTCTCCATATTGTCTATGGATCTCAGTGTTGCCAGCTGCACATTTAGATTCAGAATCTGGGTTTCCAAATGCACAACGTGCTCACATCTCGCACAGCAGTATGCACCCTCGATCGGCTGCTCAAGGACTGCATACATGTGGCAAGATGTGCACTGGATGGCATTAACAATCGTGGAGCACATTTCCTAATGGGGATTGCACCAGACAGAACAGTTCAATAAAAAATAAAAAAAAATAAAAATAAATACAAAGTATTAATAAAAATCAGACAGCAATTCAGTAATTCCTCCCTTGGAAACTCCCTGACTCCAAAGTCACTGAATCACAAGTCACACTTGTTTGCAAAGTCTTCGACCTCCTACGGGCAAACTCCTTCTATGCCAAGTTGGAGAAGTGTATGTTCGAGCAGGAGTCCTTACCTTTCCTAGACTATATCATCTCTGCCCAGGGATTGGCTATGGATCCTGCCAAACTACAGGCTGTGATGGACTGGCAAGAACCCCATTCTCTTAAAGCGGTGCAGCGCTTTATGGGGTTCATTAATTATTATCGCCAGTTCATTCCACACTTCTCAACTTTGGTAGCTCCCTTGGTTGCCCTCACCAAGAAGGGGGCAAATCCCAAATTGTGGTCTGAGGAGGTCTCCAAGGCCTTTAACTCCATAAAGTCACACTTCGCTAGCGCTCCCATCCTACATCGCCCCGATGTTGATAAGCCATTTATCATGGAGGTGGATGCCTCTTCTGTTGGTGCTGGAGCAGTCCTCTTCCAAAAGGATGCTCAAGGTCGGAAGCATCCTTGCTTCTTCTTTTCTAAGACCTTCTCACCAGCAGAGAGGAATTATTCCATCGGGGACAGGGAGTTTCTAGCCATGAAGTTGGCTTTTTCGGAGTGGAGACATCTCTTGGAGGGAGCTCGTTTTCCCTTCCAAGTCTTCACAGACCATAAAAATTTGGTGTACCTGCAGACAGCCCAGCGGTTGAATTCTCGCCAGGCCAGATGGTCCTTATTCTTCTCCCGGTTTCATTTCACCCTCCATTTTCTCTCTGGGGAGAAGAATATTCGGGCTGACGCTCTCTCTCGCTCCGTTGTGTCATCTGTGGCGGAGGAAGAGGAGCCTCGGCTTATTGTCCCCACCGAGAGCTTGAAAACTGTGGCCCCGGTTTTGCTAGAGTCTGTGCCTCCGGGCAAGACTTTTGTACCATCCAGTTTGCGACCGGAGGTTCTCTCTTGGGCACACTCGTCCAGGGTGGGTGGACATTTTGGTTCCAAAAGGACATCTGAGTTACTGGTGAGGACATACTGGTGGCCGCATATGGCTCGTGATGTCGCAGAATATGTTCGGGCGTGTGTCTCTTGCGCCAAGAACAAGTCCCCTCGGCAACGGCCAGCTGGTTTGCTTTACCCTCTGCCAGTGGCGGACAGGCCCTGGGAGATGGTCGGGATGGACTTTGTGGTGGGCTTACCCAAGTCTCGTAACTGCACCATTATCTGGGTGATCACCGACCATTTTTCCAAAATGGTGCACTTGGTGCCTCTTCCACGGCTACCTTCTGCACGGGCTTTGGCTGTCTTGTTCATCAAACATATCTTTCGCCTACACTGTATGCCAGACAAAATTGTTAGTGACCGGGGTCCCCAGTTTGCGTCTCGATTCTGGAGAGAGCTTTGTCGTCTACTCAGTATTGAGTTGAATCTCTCTTCAGCATATCATCCCGAGACGAATGGGTTGGTAGAGAGGGCCAACCAGACCATGGTCACATATTTACGACATTTTGTTTCTGCCAGGTAGGATGACTGGGCATCCTTGCTACCGTGGGCAGAGTTTGCGCTTAACAACGCCATAGCCGACTCCACCGGTCAGACTCCGTTCCTCCTAAATTACGGCCAGCAACCACGTGTTCCTGTGCCCATGCCTGTGTCTTCCGCTGATTCCAGGGTGGCAGACTGGGCTGTGGAGGCACGGGACATTTGGGACCGCACTCAGGATGCCATTCGGGCCTCCAAGGAGAGAATGAGGTCCTCCGCCGCCCCGCTCCGACCTTTGCTCCTGGCGACTTAGTGTGCCTCTCCGTCCGTAACATCAGGCTGCGTTTTGAGTCCACTAAGTTTGCACCTCGCTACTTGGGTCCCTTCAAGGTCCTTGAACAGGTTAACCCTGTGGTCTACCGTCTGGTCCTTCCTCCATGCTTGGGTATCACCGACACCTTTCATGCGTCCCTCTTGAAACCCGTAAACATGTCCCGGTTTTCCGAGTCATCTGCCGGGACATCGGGTTCGTCTACGGACGATTATGAGGTGAACGCTATTTTGGGGTGCAAGGTGGTACGTGGCAAAAAGTTCTATCTGGTGGACTGGAAGGGTTTTGGCCCAGAGGACAGGTCCTGGGTGCCTGCTGAGAACATTCGGGCCCCACAGCTTATTGCTGCCTTTGAGCGTAGCGAGGTCCGAGGAGGGGGGGTCCTAGGAGGGGGGGTAATGTTAGGTGTCGAGTTCCCGCTTCTGCACAAGGGGAATCTTGAGCCATCTCTGCTGCGGTCTCCCATTCTTCTCCAGCCGCAGTGGAGTCTGCTCAGCAGAGATATCGCTCCCAGCGTCTTGCTCAGTCTCCCTCTGTACAAAGAGTTACTGCTGCTTTTCCTGCTTCTGCCATTGAAGTCAGTATTGGGCAGCGGCGAGCAGATGCTTTTAGGGCTAAGTCCTGCTTTTCTCTTTCTGAGCATGCCCAGGGCAAGATCTCCCGTTGGAGATCGAGGGTCACATGCTCAGGTGCTGCAGCACATCCCATTGGTCCTCCAGGAAGGTCCTGAAAGGGCAAAACTTCGATAGCAGCTTCCCATTGGACCTTTACTGGAAGGTCCTGAATGTGCTGCAACTATATAAGCTACGCATGACCGCACGGCCATGCGCTAGTATAGACTTGATAATGTGTGTGTGTTGATGGATGTATGTCGATGGATGAAAGCTCCTAAATCATTCCCATTCCTAGTGTTGTTGACTGGTCGCGAATGAAGGATTGCTATCTAGCACCCGACTTAGCCATCAGCACGTAAACACACAATACAGCGTCTTATTGCTGTGACCGCCAGTGCGGTGCTGTGCGCTTTCACAGCGCTTTCCTGACCCAAGCCTGGGTGGTTAGTGGCGTTCGCCAGTGCGGCACTGCATGCACTCTCGTGCTTCTATTGCTGTCACACTGACACCCCAGTAGCGGTGTCGAGCGCATGAGGTCTATGTACTCAAATCCTGTGTCTTGGGATTGAGTGCTGAGACTCCTTGCTTGCGCTCTTGGTGCGGTACCGCGGCCCTGTGACGCAACAGGGTTCGCTTCCTTCACACAGGGTGAGGTTAACCCGTGTGTGTATTCTCTTTGTACCGCCATATAGTCCGTCATTACTTGGCAGCAGGTTCCATCTCTGCACGGTGGACCCCGGGCTGCGAACGCACCATACTCTATCTGTCTTATTATTTGGTGCGTTCCGCTAGCCCTAACAACCTGTGGAAGGAACCTCAGAACCAGCAGCTCCACTCACAGCCACCAGAGGGAGTCCATGGACAGAACTCACCGAAGTACCATTCATGACCACAGGAGAGAGTTCCAAAACAGAATTCACAACACAACAACTCCTGATTGCCAACATCATAATTGCGTTCCGCAGGCGAAAACTTTCGGGAAAAGAAGGCACATGGCTTCATCAAGGAACCATCAGAATTCCTCTGCAACAAAACGACCCCTGCCTGAATCTCAGAAGCGTCAACCTCAACCTGAAAGGGAAGAGAAACATCCGGCTGACGCAAGACAGGGGCAGAAGTAAATCGGCGTTTAAGCTCCTGAAAGGCCTCAACAGCCTTTGATGACCAATTAGTGACATCAGCGCCTTTCTTCGTCAAATCGGTCAGGGGTTTAACCACCCTAGAGAAGTTGGCAATGAAACGGCGATAAAAATTAGCAAAGCCCAAAAACTTCTGTAGGCACTTCACAGATGTGGGTTGAATCCAGTCATGAATGGCTTGGACCTTAACAGGATCCATTTCTATAGACGAAGGGGAAAAAATAAACCCCAAAAAAGAGACCTTCTGAACTCCAAATAGGCACTTAGACCCCTTCACAAATAGAGCATTATCACGAAGGATCTGGAATACCATCCTGACCTGCTTCACATGAGACTCCCAATCATTGGAAAAAATCAAAATATCATCCAAATACACAATCAAGAATTTGTCAAGATAATTGTGGAAAATATCATGCATAAAGGACTGAAATACAGAAGGAGCATTAGAAAGCCCGAAAGGCATCACCAGGTATTCAAAATGGCCCTCGGGCGTATTAAATGCAGTTTTCCATTCGTCACCCTGCTTGATACGAATAAGATTATATGCACCTCGAAGGTCAATCTTGGTAAACCAACTAGCCCCCTTAATCCTACCAAACAAATCAGAGAGCAGAGGTAAAGGGTATTGGAACTTGACCGTGATCTTATTAAGAAGGCGATAATCAATACAGGGTCTTAAGGAGCCATCCTTCTTGGCAACAAAAAAGAATCCCGCTCCCAATGGTGACGAAGACGGCCGAATATGCCCCTTCTCCAAAGACTCCTTAACATAGCTCCGCATGGCGGCATGCTCTGGCACAGACAGATTGAAAAGTCGGCCCTTAGGGAACTTACAGCCAGGAATCAAGTCAATAGCACAATCACAGTCCCTATGTGGAGGAAGGGAACTGGACTTGGGCTCATCGAATACATCCTGGAAATCTGACAAAAATTCAGGAACATCAGAAGAGGGGGAAGAGGAAATTGACATTAAAGGAACGTCACTATGTACCCCTTGACAACCCCAACTAGTCACAGACATCGATTTCCAATCCAGCACTGGATTGTGTACCTGTAACCATGGAAAACCCAGCACAATATCATCATGTAAATTATGCAACACCAGAAAACGGCAATCTTCCTGATGTGCAGGAGTCATGCACATAGTCAGCTGAGTCCAATACTGAGGTTTATTCTTGGCCAATGGTGTAGCATCAATACCCCTCAAGGGTATGGGACTTTGCAAAGGCTGCAAAGAAAAACCACAGCGCCTAGCGAACTCTAAGTCCATTAAGTTCAGAGCAGCGCCCGAATCCACAAATGCCATGACGGAAAAAGATGACAATGAGCAAATCAGGGTCACAGACAGGAGAAACTTAGGCTGCACAGTACTAATGGTAACAGATCTAGCGACCCTCTTAATATGCTTAGGGCAATCAGAAATAGCATGAGTAGAATCACCACAGTAAAAACACAGCCCATTCTGACATCTGTACCCCCTCTGTTCCGCTCTAGTCAAAATCCTATCACATTGCATGGCCTCAGGACTCTGCTCAGAGGATACTGCCATATGGTGCACCACTTTGCGTTCGCGCAGGTGCCGATCAATCTGAATGGCCAGAGACATAGATTCGCTCAAACCAACAGGCGTGGGAAACCCCACCATAACATCTTTTAGGGCTTCAGAAAGACCCTTTCTGAACATTGCTGCCAGAGCGTCCTCATTCCATTTAGTGAGCACAGACCATTTTCTAAATTTCTGGCAGTATAATTCTGCCGCTTCCTGACCCTGACACAAGGCCAACAGTGTTTTCTCAGCATGCTCTACAGAGTTAGGTTCGTCATACAATAATCCGAGCGATTGAAAAAATGCATCTACATTAAGCAATGCCGGATTTCCTGACTCAAGTGAGAATGCCCAGTCTTGAGGGTCGCCACGCAGTAGAGAAATAACTATCTTTACTTGCTGAATGGGGTCACCAGAGGAACGGGGTTTAAGAGCAAAAAACAATTTGCAGTTATTTTTAAAGTTCAAAAACTTAGATCTATCCCCATAAAACAAATCCGGAGTAGGAATTCTAGGCTCTAAGGCCGGAGTCTGAACCACATAATCTTGAATACTCTGTACTCGTGCAGCAAGGTGCTCCACACGAGAACATAAACTCTGAACATCCATGCCTGCATCCAAATCCCGAATCACCCAGAGATCAAGAGGAAGAAAAATGACCAAACAAACTAAAGAGGAAAAAAAATGGCTCAGAACTCTTTTTCTCTTCCTTCTTTTGAGAGGCAATCAGCTCATTTTTGGCCAGTTGTACTGTTATGATCTGGTGATTAAGGAGCGACATGCGTCTAGCTCTGAGCAGGTGGCAACTATACTGACCGCAGTCCCTAAGCTCAACACAACACTAGAAGCAGCTGTGGAATGCTCCTAACACTGCCTATGCATCTCGTCACAGCCGGAGAACTAACTAACCCTAAAGATAGAAGCAGGAAACCTATCTTGCCTCAGAGAAAATTCCCAAAGAATAGATTAGCCCCCACAAATAATGACTGTGAGAGGAGAAGGAAATGACATATGTAGTATGAAACAAGATTTAGCACAGGAGGCCACTTCTAGCTAGATAGGAAAAAGTACAGGACAGTGAGCTGTGCGGTCAGTAATAAAAACTAGAAAAAGTCCACCGCAGAGAAATGCAAAAATCTCCACACCTGACTAAAGGTGTGGAGGGCAAACTCTGCTGCCCAGAGCTTCCAGCCTAGCTGAATAGATCCATACTGATAAGCTGGACAAATGAACAAAACCAAGAAAGTGGAGAACCACAAGTCAAAAAACAAGAGAACTGCAAAATAACAAGCAAGGACTTAGCTTTTGCTGAATTGGTCAGAGTGTCAGGAAAATCCTAAGAGCAAAGACTCCAGGCAGGAACAATGACAACTGGCATTGAATGAGGGAAAAGGCCAGACTAATATAGCCGAACCAGAAAGACGATCAGTGAAAACAGCTGATGAAGCTAAATCCAAGAAGCAGCCATACCACTCAAAACCACAGGAGGGAGCCCAAGAACGGAATTCACAACACACTGAGGCAGAAATGCCAATCTTAATCTCCCACTATTTTATTTTTTTCCTGGGAGAATTGTCAAAAAATCTGGCCCCGTGTTACACACTAGGTTTTCTGTGGCACAAAATGAGAGACAGATGCCACACACAGGACTGGCACTGAGGCAGAATGGCCAATCTTAATCTCCCACTATTTTTTTTTTCCTGGGAGAATTGTCAAAAAATGTGGCCCAGTATTACACACTAGGTTTTATGTGGCACAAAATAAGAGACAGATGGCACACACAGGACTGGCACTGAGGCAGAAATGCCAATCTTAATCTCCCACTATTTTTTTTTATTTATGGGAGAATTTCTCAAGAAATCAGGCCCACTGTTAGACTGTATGTTTTCAGTGCCAGAAAATGAGATACAGATGCCACACACAGGACTGCCACTGATGCAGATTTGCCAATTTTAATCTGCACCCTTTTTTTTTTTTCTTCAGGGAGACTAGTGAATAAATCTGGGCCACTGTATTAGAGTATATTTTCTGTGGCAGAAAGTGGCTTGAAGAGATATAACGAAAAAAAAAAAAGGGACTGTACTACAATTACTATCTCCCTGCAGTAATCTCAGCAAAGTATGGCAGGCAGCAATAACAAGGAGTGGACTGCTGCACAAAAAAGTCAAAAGTGTGGACAAACAAACAAGATAGCTGTGCAGAAAGGAAGGAGCAACAAGATTTGTGCTTTGAAAAAAGCAGTTGGTTTGCACAGCAGTGTACAAACAGCAATGCAGCTATCAGGGAGCCTTCTAGGGCAGCCCAATGAGCTACAGCGCTGAGGGAAAAAAAATCTAGCCTCCACTGTGCCTGGAAACAAAAGGTGGTGTTGGACAGTGGAAATCGCTACAGCACAAGCGGTTTGGTGGTTAATGGACCCTGCCTAACGCTATCCCTGCTTCTGAGGAAGCGGCAGCAACTTCTCCCTATACTCAGATCGGCAGCAGTAAGATGGCGGTCGGCGGGAACGCCCCTTTATAGCCCCTGTGACGCCGCAGACAGCAAGTCAATCACTGCAATGCCCTTCTCTAAGATGGTGGGGACCAGGACCTATGTCATCACGCTGCCCACACTCTGCGTCCACCTTCATTGGCTGAGAAATGGCGCTGAACGCGTCATATGAAACGCGACTTTGGTGTGAAGATTGCCGACCGCGTGGCCGACCCCACACAGTGATCGGGTCGGGTTTCATGAAACCCGACTGTGCCAAAAGTCGGCGACTTATGAAAATGACCGATCCGTTTCGCTCAACCCTACTTATCACACACATTGCAGACATTATTAGAAAATAATTATTCAATCATATTACATCACTTGTACTAAAGAAATGCGGGGAGTGTCCAGTACCTGAGGGTATCCATATAATCCAAGGATTTGTGCTGCTGCAATAGTGGGAGGTGAGTACTGATCCCCAACGATACCAACCAGCTGACCACGGCCCGTACAAGAGTAATTCGGTATTATCTCACCCGGGCCGGACAGAAAATGTAACACATGTCGTGCTGCCAGTTGTCCAGCTGAGCACGAGTCATAAAGATGATATCCCAGTGTAATATTGGGCAAAATGTCAGGATTCTTGTTGATATTTCCGATGGCAAAAAGAAATATCAGATAAAATAATCTTCCCTGAATGCTTTCCCTATAAAAAGATTAAAGAAAAATCTTTATATATACAGCTCTGGAAAAAATTAAGAGACAACTGTAAAATGTTCATTATGTCTGAATTTTCTCTTTATTGGTATATTTTGGAGTAAAATGTAAATTGTTCTTTTATTCTATAAACTACTGACAACATGTCTCCGAATTTCCAAGCACAAAATTTTTGATTTATTTTTAGAAAATGAGAAATGGTCAAAATAACAAAAAATGCAGACCTGAAATAATGCTGAGAAACAAGTTCATAATCATTTAGAATCAACAATACTAAGGTTTTAACTCAGGAAGAGTTCAGAAATCAATATTTTGTGAAATAACCATTATTTTTCTTCCAATAATTTTTATTGGTTTTGTTTAACCCTGCTGTTCTGTTCGGGTCATAGTGACGCGAACAGACTTTTTGCGGCCCTGTAGATTTTTTTCTGTAAGTCTCTAAAACTTGAGACTCCTTGACTTTTCCTCATTTGGGGGACCTACCTATGAGTATTTTTTTTTTTTCGTTTACTTTTTGCTACATGCAAAAAGTTACACTTGTTGTGTTCGGGTCATAGTGACCCGACATCGTTTTTTACAGCTGTGAGGCCATATTTTCAGTGAAATAAAGGAGTTATAACCTCAGTTGGGTCTATTTATTGCATCTACTATTGTATATCAATTGATTTATTTCCTAAATTATTTCAATGGGGTTGTACACACGCTCTACCGGGGGTATGCATTGAGATCTGCGCACCATAAAAATGGCTTTATATTGATTATTTTTGGTGCACAGTCTATTCTAAAATGTAGAGTGCATCCGGAGAGATCACTAGGTGTGCACTACACGTGTATATTATGCGCAGAACGGACTGCTCAGAACGCGCTGTCTAAGAGGTTTTTTTTGTAAAGCTGAGCTGTAAAGTCTTGCAAATAATTTTTTTTTGCTAAGTAAGTCTGTCTGGGGAAGTTGTTATGGACCTGGTGGTTAGGAGCACCCGGAAAGACCTGATGGTTAAACTCACAGGACAAGCTCAGGGAAGTGGGAACTCTGCTGACCGCAATCCCTAATCCTATCACACACACTATAAATAGCCGTGAAGCGTACCTAACAGGCCTAGACGCCTCGACACAGCCTAAGGGCTAGCTACCCCTAGAGATAGAAAGTAATGCCTACCTAGCCTCAGAGAAATTCCCCAAATGAAAAGGCAGCCCCCCACAAATATTGACTGTGAGATAAGATGAAAGTCACAAACACAGGAATGAAAGAGGTTTCAGCAAAGGGAGGCCAGACTACCTAAACAGACAGAGGATATAAAAGGTAACTTTGCGGTCAGCACAAAAAACTACAAAAGACCACGCAGAGTGTGAAAAAAGACCCCCGCACCGACTCACAGTGCGGAGGTGCCACTCTGCCTCCCAGAGCTTCCAGCTAGCCAGACAGAATCATATTAGCAAGCTGGACATGAAAACAAGAACAACAAAATAAACTAGCAGGGACTTAGCTTCTGCTGGAGTAGACAGGTCACCAGAAAGATCCAAGAGCGAACTGAACCAGTACTGGAACATTGACAGGTGGCATGGAGTAACGATCTGGGTGGAGTTAAATAGAGCAGCCAGCCTAAGAATTAACCAGGTCACCTGTGGAAGGAACCTCAGAACCAGCAGCTCCACTCACAGCCACCAGAGGGAGTCCATGGACAGAACTCGCCGAAGTACCATTCATGACCACAGGAGGGAGTTCCAAAACAGAATTCACAACAGTACCCCCCCCTTGAGGAGGGGTCACCGAACCCTCACCAGAACCCCCAGGCCGATCAGGACGAGCCAAATGAAAGGCACGAACCAGATCAGCAGCATGAACATCAGAGGCAACAACCCAGGAATTAGAATTATCTTCCTGACCATAACCCTTCCACTTGACCAGGTACTGGAGTTTCCGTCTCGAAATACGAGAATCTAAAATCTTCTCCACCACATACACCAACTCCCCCTCGACCAACACCGGGGCAGGAGGGTCAGCGGAGGGAACCATAGGCGCCACGTATCTCCGCAACGACCTATGGAACACATTATGGATGGCAAAAGAAGCTGGAAGGGCCAAACGAAATGACACAGGATTAAGAACTTCAGAAATCTTATAAGGACCAATGAAACGAGGCTTAAACTTAGGAGAGGAAACCTTCATAGGAACATAACGAGACGACAACCAAACCAAATCCCCAACACGAAGTCGGGGACCAACACAGCGACGGCGGTTAGCGAAACGTTGAGCCTTCTCCTGGGACAATGTCAAATTGTCCACTATGTGAGTCCAAATTTGCTGCAACCTGTCCACCACAGAATCCACACCAGGACAGTCCGAAGGCTCAACCTGCCCTGAAGAAAAACGAGGATGGAAACCAGAATTACAGAAAAAAGGCAAAACCAAAGTAGCCGAGCTGGCCCGATTATTAAGGGCGAACTCAGCCAAAGGCAAGAAAGACACCCAATCATCCTGATCAGCAGAAACAAAGCATCTCAGATATGTTTCCGAAGTCTGATTGGTTCGTTCGGTTTGGCCATTTGTCTGAGGATGGAAAGCCGAAGAAAAAGACAAATCAATGCCCATCTTAGCACAAAAGGACCGCCAAAACCTCGAAACAAACTGGGAACCTCTGTCTGAGACGATGTTCTCCGGAATGCCATGTAAACGAACCACATGCTGGAAAAACAATGGCACCAAATCAGAGGAGGAAGGCAATTTAGACAAGGGTACCAAATGGACCATCTTAGAGAAGCGATCACAAACCACCCAGATGACCGACATCCTTTGAGAGATAGGGAGGTCTGAAATAAAATCCATGGAAATATGCGTCCAGGGCCTCTTCGGGACCAGCAAGGGTAAAAGCAACCCACTGGCACAAGAACAGCAGGGCTTAGCCCGAGCACAAGTCCCACAGGACTGTACAAAAGAACGCACATCCCGTGACAAGGAAGGCCACCAAAAGGATCTAGCCACCAAATCTCTGGTACCAAAGATTCCAGGATGACCAGCTAACACCGAACAATGAACCTCAAAGATAACTCTACTAGTCCATCTATCAGGGACAAACAGCTTCTCCGCTGGACAACGGTCAGGTCTATCAGCCTGAAACTTCTGCAGCACCCGCCGCAAATCAGGGGAGATGGCAGACAAAATTACCCCCTCCTTGAGAATACCATCCGGCTCAGGAACATCCGGAGAGTCAGGCACAAAACTCCTTGAAAGGGCATCAGCCTTCACATTCTTACAGCCCGGAAGGTAAGAAACCACAAAATCGAAACGGGAGAAAAACAGCGACCATCTAGCCTGTCTAGGATTCAACCGTTTGGCAGACTCGAGATAAGTCAAATTCTTGTGATCCGTCAAGACCACCACGCGATGCTTGGCTCCTTCAAGCCAATGTCGCCACTCCTCGAATGCCCACTTCATAGCCAACAACTCTCGGTTGCCAACATCATAATTACGCTCAGCAGGCGAAAACTTTCTAGAAAAGAAAGCACATGGTTTCATCACCGAGCCATCAGGACTTCTCTGAGACAAAACAGCCCCTGCTCCAATCTCAGAAGCATCAACCTCGACCTGAAACGGGAGCAAAACATCTGGCTGGCACAGCACAGGGGCAGAAGAAAAACGACGCTTCAATTCCTGAAAACCCTCAACGGCCGCAGAAGACCAATTGACCACATCAGCACCTTTCTTGGTCAAATCAGTCAACGGTTTAACAACACTAGAAAAATTAGCGATGAGGCGAGGGTAAAAATTAGCAAAACCCAGGAACTTCTGCAGACTCTTCACAGATGTAGGCTCAGTCCAATCATAAATGGCCTGAACTTTAACAGGGTCCATCTCGATAGTAGAAGGGGAAAAAATGAAGCCCAAAAATGAAACCTTCTGAACTCCAAAGAGACATTTAGACCCCTTCACAAACAAGGAATTAGCACGAAGGACCTGGAACACCATTCTGACCTGCTTCACATGAGACTCCCAATCATCCGAAAAGACCAAAATATCATCCAAATATACAATCATGAATCTATCCAGATACTCTCGGAAGATGTCATGCATGAAGGACTGAAACACAGATGGAGCATTAGAAAGCCCGAATGGCATCACCAGGTACTCAAAATGGCCCTCGGGCGTATTAAATGCTGTTTTCCATTCACCGCCCCGTTTAATACGCACAAGATTATACGCCCCTCGAAGATCTATCTTGGTGAACCAACTAGCCCCCTTAATCCGAGCAAACAAATCAGACAGTAGCGGCAAAGGGTACTGAAATTTGACCGTGTTCTTATTAAGAAGGCGGTAATCGATACAAGGTCTCAAAGAACCATCCTTCTTGGCCACAAAAAAGAAGCCTGCTCCCAATGGTGATGACGACGGGCGAATATGCCCTGACTCGAAGGACTCCTTTATATACCTCCGCATAGCGGCGTGTTCTGGCACAGATAAATTGAACAGTTGACCCTTAGGAAACTTACTACCAGGAATCAAATTAATAGCACAATCACAATCCCTATGAGGAGGTAGGGCACTGGATTTGGGCTCATCAAATACATCCCGGTAATCCGACAAAAACTCCGGGACTTCAGAAGGAGTGGAAGGCGAAATTGACAGCAATGGAACATCACCATGTACCCCTTGGCAACCCCAGCTGGACACAGACATAGATTTCCAATCCAATACTGGATTATGGACCTGTAGCCATGGCAACCCCAAAACGACCACATCATGCAGATTATGTAACACCAAAAAGCGAATATCGTCCTGATGTGCAGGAGCTATGCACATGGTCAATTGACTCCAGTACTGAGGCTTATTCTTGGCCAAAGGCGTAGCATCAATTCCTCTCAATGGAATAGGACACTGCAAGGGCTCCAAGAAAAAACCACAGCGCCTGGAAAACTCCAAGTCCATCAAATTCAGGGCAGCGCCCGAATCCACAAACGCCATAACAGAATAGGACGACAAAGAGAAAATCAGAGTAATGGACAAAAGAAATTTAGGCTGTACCGTACCAATGGTGGCAGACCTAGCGAACCGCTTAGAGCGCTTAGGACAATCAGAGATAGCATGAGTGGAGTCACCACAGTAAAAACACAGCCCATTCTGACGTCTGTGTTCTTGCCGTTCAGCTCTGGTCAAAGTCCTATCACACTGCATAGGCTCAGACCTATGCTCAGAGAATACCGCCAAATGGTGCACAGCTTTGCGCTCACGCAAGCGCCGATCGATCTGAATGGCCAAGGACATTGACTCATTCAGACCAGCAGGCATGGGAAATCCCACCATAGCATCCTTAAGGGCTTCAGAGAGACCTTTTCTGAAAATTTCCGCCAGGGCACACTCATTCCACTGAGTAAGCACAGACCACTTTCTAAACTTCTGACAATATACCTCCGCTTCATCCTGACCCTGACACAAAGCCAGCAAGTTTTTCTCTGCCTGATCCACTAATTTTGGTTCATCATAAAGCAATCCAAGCGCCAGAAAAAACGCATCTACATCACGCAATGCAGGATCTCCTGGCGCAAGGGAAAATGCCCAGTCTTGAGGATCACCACGTAACAAAGAAATAATGATTTTTACTTGTTGAACTGGGTCACCAGAGGAGCGGGGTTTCAAAGCAAGAAACAATTTACAATTATTTTTGAAATTCAGAAACTTAGATCTATCCCCAGAAAACAAATCAGGAATTGGAATTCTAGGCTCTAACATTGGATTCTGAACTACAAAATCTTGAATGCTTTGTATCCTTGTAGTGAGATGATCCACACAAGAGGACAGACCTTGAATGTCCATATCTACACCTGTGTCCTGAACCACCCAGAGGTAAAGGGGAAAAGAAAGACAAAACACACTGCAGAGAAAAAAAAATGGTCTCAGAACTTCTCTTATCCCTCTATTGAGATGCATTAACACTTTGGGCCACCTGTACTGTTATGGACCTGGTGGTTAGGAGCACCCGGAAAAACCTGATGGTTAAACTCACAGGACAAGCTCAGGGAAGTGGGAAGTCTGCTGACCGAAATCCCTAATCCTATCACACACAATAGAAATAGCCGTGGAGCGTACCTAACAGGCCTAGACGCCTCGACACAGCCTAAGGGCTAGTTACCCCTAGAGATAGAAAGTAAAGCCTACCTAGCCTCAGAGAAATTCCCCAAAGGAAAAGGCAGCCCCCCACAAATATTGACTGTGAGATAAGATGAAAGTCACAAACACAGGAATGAAAGAGGTTTCAGCAAAGGGAGGCCAGACTACCTAAACAGACAGAGGATAGAAAAGGTAACTTTGCGGTCAGCACAAAAAACTACAAAAGACCATGCAGAGTGTGCAAAAAGACCCCCGCACCGACTCACGGTGCGGAGGTGCCACTCTGCCTCCCAGAGCTTCCAGCTAGCCAGACAGAATCATATTAGCAAGCTGGACAAGAAAACAAGAACAACAAAATAAACCAGCAGGGACTTAGCTTCTGCTGGAGTAGACAGGTCACCAGAAAGATCCAAGAGCGAACTGAACCAGTACTGGAACATTGACAGGTGGCATGGAGTAACGATCTGGGTGGAGTTAAATAGAGCAGCCAGCCTAAGAATTAACCTCGTCACCTGTGGAAGGAACCTCAGAACCAGCAGCTCCACTCACAGCCACCAGAGGGAGTCCATGGACAGAACTCGCCGAAGTACCATTCATGACCACAGGAGGGAGTTCCAAAACAGAATTCACAACAGGAAGTCACTGGCTAGGCCTTATATTGAGAACAGAAAAGTTACACCAAGAACAGAAGCAGCAGCAGGCCTGTTACAAAGCATCCATCAACATGCCCAGGACAGTGAAGCCATGTCCTCCACAAGCGCTTCTACCCCCATGGCCTCTTCTGGCATCAAAAGAAAAAGATGCAACTATTGCCCTTCTACTTGTGACAACAAGACGAGTATAACATGTTCTGGCTGTAAAACAT
Source organism: Ranitomeya imitator (assembly GCF_032444005.1). Classification (NCBI taxonomy): domain Eukaryota; kingdom Metazoa; phylum Chordata; class Amphibia; order Anura; family Dendrobatidae; genus Ranitomeya; species Ranitomeya imitator. Next base: position 1,223,438,616 of record NC_091282.1, on the reverse strand, counting down.
TTCTATGCAAAAATCATGTGTATTGTTTTTAATGCAAGAATCCATAAATTTATATGATCATGTAAATATATTCACATTGTAATGTTTATTATCTTTAATTTTTTATCACAAAATGTATGATTTGATTGTTTTGTTTTTTGTTTTTTTTACAAAATATGTGTAGTTTTCTATTTTCGTTTTGCTCATTGATCTGTTTTTTCAGAATAAAAACAAAAAAAAAGATATCTAGTTCATTTTTCTTTTTTTTTTTACTACCAAACATGTTCACAAACAGTCTAGTAAGCAAAAAGTATAAAAAAAATGGAGTTAGAGTGTCTAAAATCAAGGTTTAATTAGCCGGGTGATAATGACCCGGAACACTACAAGTGTATAGTAAATGCGAACAAAACAGCAAGGTTAACCATTATTTTTAATCACAGCTTTCATTCCTCTTGGCATGCTTTCCTTCAGTCTTTCACACTGCTTTTATGTGACCTTATGCCACTCTTGGTACAAAAATCGAAGCAGTTCTTTGTTTGATGGCTTGTGATTATCCATCTTCCTATTGATGACATTCCAGAGGTTTTCAATGGGGTTCAGGTCTGGAGATTGGGCGGCCATGACAGGGATTTGCTGTGGTGGTCCTTCATCCACACATTGATTGACCTAGCCGTGTGGCATGGCGCAATGTCCTGCTGGAAAAACCAGTCCTCAGAGTTGAGGAACATTGCCTGAGCAGAAGGAATCAACTGTTTTTCCAGGATAACCTTGTATGCGGATTGATTCATACATCCTTCGAAAAGAACAACCTGCCCAATTCCAGCCTTGCTGAAGCATCCCCAGATCATCACCGATCCTCCAATAAATGTCCCAGTGCGTGGAAGACACTGTGGTTTGTACGTCTCTCCAGGTCTCCATATAACCATGAGACGACCAGTTGTTGGGGAAAGCTGAAAATTAGTCTCATCAGAGAAGATTACCTTACTCCAGTCCTCTATGGTCCAATCCTTATGGTCTTCGGCAAACTTAAGCCTGGCTCTCCTTTGCTTCTCATTTATGAAAGGCTTTTTTCTACCTTTACATGACTTAAATCCTGCCTCTAGGAGCCTGTTACAAACTGTTCTTGCCGTGCACTTCACCCCAGCTGCTATTTGCCATTCCTTTTGTAGGTCACTTGATGTCATCCTGTGGTTGCTGAGTGTCATTCGAATAACATGACGGTCATCCCGGTCAGTGGAGAGTCGTTTTCGCACTTTGCCGGTCTGTAGCTTTATTGTCCCCAATGTCTGCTGCTTGACCTGGTTGTAATGGACTGCCATCTTAGAAATTTTAAGGATGGAGGCAACATGATGCTCACTGTGTCCCTTTGCTAGTAAAGCCAGACTTGAGCCCTTCTTTTCCTCACTCAAGACTTTTCTTTTCAACTCCTTTGGCATGGTTAAGGGTATATTTCCATGGTCCAGAAGCTCTGTGCTTTGGAAGCAGTGGATACCTCACTCTGCCCAAAGCACCGCCCTCTGTTGTGCGCAGGGCGATTCCAGATGTGTTTATTGAGCACATGAGGAATCACCGCATCGTATTCATAGACCGGGTTATTTATCTTGCGGAGCGTCTCCACAAGATAAATAGACATGCTGCTGCCCCTGGTTATAGACGCTTAGCATGTCCAGATACACAGGGAAGCCAGAAGTTTCCCTGCACGCATAGTGGAGACGGGATTTCATAAAATCTTCTCCACTATGTTGAAACATCTGAACTCTGCGGATTGGATGCTGCGGCTGTACGCATTGTCCAATCCGCAGCAAATCCTGATGTAATCCACCCAGTGGAAACATACAGTACAGACCAAGAGTTTGGACACACCTTCTCATTTAAAGATTTTTCTGTATTTTCATGACTATGGGCGGCACGGTGGCGCAGTGGTTAGCACAGCAGCCTTGCAGCGCTGGAGTCCTGGGTTCAAACCCCACCAAGGACAACATCTGCAAAGAGTTTGTATGTTCTCTCCGTGTTTGCGCGGGTTTCCTCCGGGCACTCCGGTTTCCTCCCACATTCCAAAGACATACTGATAGGGAATTTAGATTGTGAGCCCCTTCGGGGACAGCAATGATAATGTGTGCAAAATGTAAAGCGCTGCGGAATATGTTAGCGCTATATAAAAATAAAGATTATTATTATTAGACTATGAAAATTGTGAATTCACACTGAAGGCATCAAAACTATGAATTAACACATGTGGAATTATATACTTAACAAAAAAGTGTGAAACAACTGAAAATATGTCTTATATTATAGGTTCTTCAAAATAGCCACCTTTTGCTTTGATGACTGCTTTGCACACTCTTGGCATTCTCTTGATGAGCTTCAAGAGGTAGTCACCGGGAATGGTTTTCACTTCACAGGTGTGCTCTGTCAGGTTTAATAAGTGGGATTTCTTGCCTTATCAATGGGGTTGGGACCATCAGGTGTGTTGAGCAGAAGTCTGATGGATACACAGCTGATAGTCCTACTGAATAGACTGTAAGAATTTGTATTATGGCAAAAAAAAGCAGCTAAGTAAAGAAAAATGAGTGGCCATCATTACTTTCAGAAATTTAGATAAGTCAGTCCGAAAAATTGGGAAAACTTTGAAAGTGTCCCCAAGTGCAGTTGCAAAAACCATCAAGTGCTACAAAGAAACTGACTCATATGAGGACTGCCCCAGGAAAGGAAGACCAAGAGTCACCTCTGCTTCTGAGGATAAATGTATCCAAGTCACCAGCCTCAGAAATCGCAGGTTAACAGCAGCTCAGATTAGAGACCAGGTCAATGCCACACAGAGTTCTAGCAGCAGACACATCTCTACAACAACTGTTAAGAGGAGACTTTGTGCAGCAGGCCTTCATGGTGAAATAGCTGCTAGGAAACCACTGCTAAGGACATACAACAAGCAGAAGAGACATGTTTGGGCTAAAGAACACAAGGAATGGACATTAGACCAGTGGAAATCTGTGCTTTGGTCTGAGGAATCCAAATTTGAGATCTTTGGTTACAACCATCATGTCTTTGTGTGACGCAGAAAAGGAGAATGGATGGACTCTACATGCCTGGTTCCCACCGTGAAGCATGGAGGAGGTGTGATGGTGTGTGGGAGCTTTGCTGGTGACACTGTTGGGGATTTATTCAAAATTTAAGGCATACTGAACCAGCATGGCTACCACAGCATCTTGCAGTGGCATGCTATTCCATCCGGTTTGCGTTTAGTTGGACCATCATTTATTTTTCAACAGGACAGTGACCCCAAACACACCTGCAGGCTGTATAAGGGCTATTTGACCAAGAAGGAGAGTGATGGGGTGCTACGCCAGATGACCTGGCCTCCACAGTCAGCAGACCTGAACCCAACGGAGATGGTTTGGGGTGAGCTGGACCGCAGAGTGAAGGCAAAAGGGCCAACAAGTGCTAAGCATCTCTGGGAACTCCTTCAAGATTGTTGGAAGACCATTCTGGGTGACTACCTCTTGAAGCTCATCAAGAGAATGCCAAGAGTGTGCAAAGCAGTCATCAAAGCAAAAGGTGGCTACTTTGAAGAACCTAGAATATAAGACATAATTTCAGTTGTTTAACACTTTTTTGTTAAGTATATAATTCCACATATGTTAATTCATAGTTTGAATTTGAATGTACAATTTTCATAGTCATGAAAATATAGAAACATTTTTTAAATGAGGTGTGCCAGTAGACGGGCATGGCACCAGGAGATGGAACAGGATCCTTGATGCAAACAACTTCCAAAAAGGAAACAGAGAAGCACATTGCTAAGGAGAGTAAAACTAATCCCTATATCAATAGTAAAAGAATAAAAACTGAAAATGTAGGCCCCTTAAAAAATAGTGAGGAAAGAATGGTTGTAGATGACGAGGAAAAAGCTAACATATTAAACACCTTCTTCTCCACGGTATTCACGGTGGAAAATGAAATGCTAGGTGAAATCCCAAGAAACAATGAAAACCCTATATTAAGGGTCACCAATCTAACCCAAGAAGAGGTGCGAAACCGGCTAAATAAGATTAAAATAGATAAATCTCCGGGTCCGGATGGCATACACCCACGAGTACTAAGAGAACTAAGTAATGTAATAGATAAACCATTATTTCTTATTTTTAGGGACTCTATAGCGACAGGGTCTGTTCCGCAGGATTGGCGCATAGCAAATGTGGTGCCAATATTCAAAAAGGGCTCTAAAAGTGAACCTGGAAATTATAGGCCAGTAAGTCTAACCTCTATTGTTGGTAAAATATTTGAAGGGTTTCTGAGGGATGTTATTCTGGATTATCTCAATGAGAATAACTGTTTAACTCCATATCAGCATGGGTTTATGAGAAATCGCTCCTGTCAAACCAATCTAATCAGTTTTTATGAAGAGGTAAGCTATAGGCTGGACCACGGTGAGTCATTGGACGTGGTATATCTCGATTTTTCCAAAGCGTTTGATACCGTGCCGCACAAGAGGTTGGTACACAAAATGAGAATGCTTGGTCTGGGGGAAAATGTGTGTAAATGGGTTAGTAACTGGCTTAGTGATAGAAAGCAGAGGGTGGTTATAAATGGTATAGTCTCTAACTGGGTCGCTGTGACCAGTGGGGTACCGCAGGGGTCAGTATTGGGACCTGTTCTCTTCAACATATTCATTAATGATCTCCTAGAAGGTTTACACAGTAAAATATCGATATTTGCAGATGATACAAAACTATGTAAAGCAGTTAATACAAGAGAAGATAGTATTCTGCTACAGATGGATCTGGATAAGTTGGAAACTTGGGCTGAAAGGTGGCAGATGAGGTTTAACAATGATAAATGTAAGGTTATACACATGGGAAGAAGGAATCAATGTCACCATTACACACTGAATGGGAAACCACTGGGTAAATCTGACAGGGAGAAGGACTTGGGGATCCTAGTTAATGATAAACTTACCTGGAGCAGCCAGTGCCAGGCAGCAGCTGCCAAGGCAAACAGGATCATGGGGTGCATTAAAAGAGGTCTGGATACACATGATGAGAGCATTATACTGCCTCTGTACAAATCCCTAGTTAGACCGCACATGGAGTACTGTGTCCAGTTTTGGGCACCGGTGCTCAGGAAGGATATAATGGAACTAGAGAGAGTACAAAGGAGGGCAACAAAATTAATAAAGGGGATGGGAGAACTACAATACCCAGATAGATTAGCGAAATTAGGATTATTTAGTCTAGAAAAAAGACGACTGAGGGGCGATCTAATAACCATGTATAAGTATATAAGGGGACAATACAAATATCTCGCTGAGGATCTGTTTATACCAAGGAAGGTGACGGGCACAAGGGGGCATTCTTTGCGTCTGGAGGAGAGAAGGTTTTTCCACCAACATAGAAGAGGATTCTTTACTGTTAGGGCAGTGAGAATCTGGAATTGCTTGCCTGAGGAGGTGGTGATGGCGAACTCAGTCGAGGGGTTCAAGAGAGGCCTGGATGTCTTCCTGGAGCAGAACAATATTGTATCATACAATTAGGTTCTGTAGAAGGACGTAGATCTGGGGATTTATTATGATGGAATATAGGCTGAACTGGATGGACAAATGTCTTTTTTCGGCCTTACTAACTATGTTACTATGTTACTATGTGTCCAAAGTTTTGGTTTGTACTGTAACTTAAAAGTTATTTTTTCATTCCTATTACTTTTGAGATATTACTAGCGCTTGTTTTGCCATCCAGCTTGTCCTATTGCAAGAGGAATGTGAACACCACTGCAGGGTTTTTTATACGTTCCTTCATTAAATAAGATTTGGTTCAGGTGATCACCTAATCAGATGCACATTCAGGCTATGTGCACTGTTGTGAATTCTGCTTTTGGGCTCCCTCCGGTGGTTGTAGGTGGTAATGCAGTTGTCCCTGAAGGGCAGTCTTGTTCAGGTGTTTCTGCTGATTGCAGTTCTGCCTGGGGTATTTAGGTGTGCATGATTCATTAGTCCTTGCCAGTTGTCCATGGTTGTTAGGAGGTGTTGGACCTCTGTCTGGTTCCTCCTGCCTTGCTGCTAAATCAGCAAAGATAAGTGTTTGTTTGTTTTTTCTGTGGCACACATGCTGTGTGCTAATAATTTTGTGCTATTCAATTGTTTTCTCTTGTCCAGCTTACATTGTGTCAGTGTTTTCTCAGTCTTGTTGGATTCTCAGGAGTTGCAGATATACGCTCCACATCTTTAGTTAGATGGTGGAATTTTTTGTATCATCTGCTGTGGATATTTTTTGGAAGGGTTTTAATACTGACCGCTTAGTATTCTGTCCTATCCTTTCCTATTTAGCTAGAAGTGGCCTCTTTTGCTAAATCCTGTTTCCTGCCTGCGTGTGTCTTTCCTCTACTACTCACAGTCAATATTTGTGGGGGCTGCCTATGCTTTGGGGTTCTGCTCTGAGGCAAGGTAGAATTCCTACTTCCATCTATAGGGGTATATAGTCCTCCGGCTGTGTCGAGGTGTCTAGGATTTGTTAGGCACACCCCACGGCTACTTCTAGTTGCGGTGTTAAGCTCAGGATTTGCGGTCAGTATAGTTTCCACCAACTCCAGAGAAAGTTCCATGCGTCTCCAAGGCCACCAGATCATAACAGTACAACTGGCCAATAATGAGTTAAATGCATCTCAGAAGAAGGGAAGAAAGGTGTTGAGCCATTTTTTTCTGTAGTCTGCTTTTTCTTCTCTTCCCTTTTTATCTCTGGGTGGCTAAGGAGTCTTGTGCTAGCATGGATGTTCAGGAATTAGCTTCTCGTGTAGACCAGCTTGCTGCTAGGGTACAGGGTATTTCTGATTATATTGTTCAGACTCCTGCTTTAGAGCCGAAGATTCCTACTCCTGATTTGTTTTTTGGTGACAGGTCCAAATTTTTGAGTTTTAAAAACAACTGTAAACTGTTTTTCCTCTGAGACCTCGATCCTCCAGTGATTCCATTCAGCAGGTTAAAATCGTCATCTCCCTGCTGCGTGGCGATCCACAGGATTGGGCATTTTCTATGGAATCTGGGAATCCGGCTTTGCTTAATGTAGACTCCTTTTTTCAGGCTTTAGGATTATTATATGATGAACCTAATTCTGTGGATCAAGAGGAGAATACCTTGTTGGACCTGTCTCAGGGTCAGGAGGCGGCAGAATTGTATTGTCAGAAATTTAGAAAATGGTCTGTGTTGACTAAATGGAATGATGATGCTTTGGCGGCAATTTTCAGAAAGGGTCTTTCTGAATCTTTAAAGATGTTATGGTGGGGTTTCCCACGCCTTTCGGTCTGAGTGATTCTATGTCTCTGGCCATTCAGATTGACCGGCGCTTGCGGGAGCGCAGAACTGTGCGCGCTGTGGCGTTGTCCTCAGAGCAAATTCCTGAGCCTATGCAGTGTGATAGGATTCTGTCTAAAACGGAACGACAAGGAATCAGACGTCAGAATAGGTTGTGTTTTTATTGTGGCGACGCTTCTCATGTCATTTCAGTCTGCCCTAAGCGTACAAAGAGGATCGCTAGTTCATTTACCATCAGTACTGTACAACCTAAATTTCTGTTATCTGTGTACTTGATCTGCTAATTGTCATCATTTTCTGTCATGGCGTTTGTGGATTCAGGCGCCGCCTTGAACTTAATGGACTTTGAGGCGTTGTGGTTTTCCCTTGCAGCCTTTGCAGAACCCTATTCCTTTAAGGGGCATTGATGCTACACCTTTGGCTAAAAATAAGCCCCAGTTTTGGACACAGGTGACCATGCGCATGGCGCCAGCCCATCAGGAAGATTGTCGATTTCTGGTGTTGAATAATTTGCATGATGCTATCGTGCTGGGTTTTCCGTGGTTGCAATCGTGTGTTGGATTTGAAGTCTGTCTGTGACTAGTTGGGGTTGTCAGGGGGTTCATAATGATGTTCCCTTGATGTCAATCTCCTCTTCTTCTTCTGAAATTCCAGAGTTTTTGTCTGATTTTCAGGATGTATTTGATGAGCCCAAGTACAGTTCCCTTCCACCGCACAGGGACTGTGATTGTGCGATTGACTTGATTCCAGGCTGTAAGTTTCCAAAGGGCCGACTTTTCAATCTGTCTGTGCCTGAACATACCGCCATGCGGAGTTATATTAAGGAGTCTTTGGAGAAAGGGCATATTCGGCCATCTTCTTCACCGCTGGGAGCGGGATTATTTTTTGTTGCTAAGAAGGATGGCTCCTTGAGACCCTGTATTGATTATCGCCTCTTGAATAAGATCACGGTCAAGTTTCAATACCCTTTGCCTTTGCTTTCTGATTTGTTTGCTAGGATTAAGGGGGCTAGTTGGTTTACGAAGATTGACCTTCGGGGGGCATATAATCTTGTTCGTATTAAGCAGGGTGATGAATGGAAAACTGCGTTTAATACGCCCGAAGGCCATTTTAAATACCTTGTGATGCCATTCGGGCTCTCTAATGCTCCATCTGTTTTTCAGTCCTTCATGCATGATATCTTCCGGACTTATCTTGATAAATTCTTGATTGTATATTTGGACGATATTTTGATTTTTTCCGATGATTGGGAGTCTCATGTGGAACAGGTCAGGATGGTATTTCAGATCCTTCGTTACAATGCTTTGTTTGTGAAGGGGTCTAAGTGTCTCTTTGGGGTGCAGAAGGTTTCTTTTTTGGGCTTCATTTTTTCTCCCTCATCTATGGAGATGGATCCGGTTAAGGTTCAGGCCATTCATGATTGGATTCAACCCACATCCGTGAAGAGCCTTCAGAAATTTTTGGGTTTTGCAAATTTTTATCGCTGTTTCATTGCTAACTTCTCCAGCGTGGTTAAACCCTTGACCGATTTGACTAAGAAAGGCGCTGATGTGGCAAATTGGTCCTCTGCGGCTGTCTCTGCCTTTCAGGAGCTTAAACGTTGATTTACTTCTGCTCCAGTGTTGCGCCAATCGGATGTTTCGCTTCCGTTTCAGGTTGAGATTGACGCTTCTGAGATTGGGGCAGGGGCCGTTTTGTCTCAGAGGGATTCTGTTGGTTCCGTGTTGAAGCCGTGTGCCTTTTTTTTTTCCGTAAGTTTTCATCTGCTGAACACAATTATGATGTTGGCAATCGGGAGTTGTTGGCTATGAAGTGGGCGTTTGAGGAGTGGCGACATTGGCTTGAGGGAGCTAAGCACCGTATTATGGTCTTGACCGATCATAAGAATCTGATTTACCTCGAGTCTGCCAAACGACTGAACCATAGACAGGCTCGATGGTCCTTATTTTTTTCCCGTTTTGATTTCGTGGTTTCGTATCTTCCGGGTTCTAAGAATGTTAAGGCTGATGCCCTCTCTAGGAGTTTTTTGCCTGATTCTCCTGAGATCCTTGAACCGGTCGGCATTCTGAAAGAAGGGGTGGTCCTTTCTGCCATTTCCCCTGATTTACGACGGGTCCATCAGAAATTTCAGGCTGACAGACCTGACCGCTGTCCAGTGGGGAAACTGTTTGTTCCTGACAGATGGACTAGTAGAGTGATTTCTGAGGTTCACTGTTCTGTGTTGGCTGGTCATCCTGGTATTTTTGGTACCAGAGATTTGGCTGCTAGGTCCTTTTGGTGGCCTGCTTTGTCACGTGATGTGTGTTCTTTTGTGCAGTCCTGTGGGACTTGTGCGCGGGCCAAGCCTTGTTGTTCCCGTGCTAGTGGGTTGCTTTTGCCATTGCCGGTCCCTGAGAGGCCCTGGATGCATATTTCTATGGATTTTATTTCTGATCTTCCGGTTTCCCAGAGGATGTCGGTTATCTGGGTTGTTTGTGACCGGTTCTCTAAGATGGTTCATTTGGTGCCTTTGCCTAAATTGCCTTCCTCTTCAGATTTGGTTCCGTTGTATTTTCAGCATGTGGTTCGTTTGCATGGTATTCCAGAGAATATTGTGTCCGACAGAGTCTCCCAGTTTGTTTCTAGGTTTTGGCGGGCCTTTTGTGCTAGGCTGGGCATTGATTTGTCTTTTTCTTCTGCATTTCATCCTCAGACAAATGGCCAGACCGAACGAACTAATCAGACTTTGGAGACTTATTTGAGATGCTTTGTGTCTGCTGATCAGGATGATTGGGTGGCCTTCTTGCCATTGGCCGAGTTTGCCCTTAATAATCGGGCTAGTTCGGCTACTTTGGTTTCGCCTTTCTTTTGTAATTTTGGTTTTCATCCTCGTTTTTCTTCTGGGCAGTTGAGCCTTCTGACTGTCCTGGTGTGGATTCTGTGGTTGACAGGTTGCAGCAGATTTGGGCTCATGTGGTGGACAATTTGGTGTTGTCTCAGGAGGAGGCTCAACATTTTGCTAACCGTCGTCGGTGTGTTGGTTCCCGGCTTCGGGTTGGGGATCTGGTCTGGTTGTCTTCCCGTCATGTTCCTATGAAGGTTTCTTCCCCTAAGTTTAAGCCTCGGTTTGTTGGTCCTTATAGGATTTCTGAGATTATTAATCCGGAGTCTTTTCGATTGGCGCTTCTGGCCTCTTTTGCTATCCATAATGTCTTCCATTGATCTTTATTGCGGAAATATGTGGTGCCCGTTGTTCCCTCTGTTGATCCTCCGGCCCCTGTGTTGGTTGATGGAGAGTTGGAGTATGTGGTTGAGAAGATTTTGGATTCTCATTTTTCGAGGCAGAGGCTTCAGTACCTTGTCAAATGGAAGGGTTATGGCCAGGAGGATAATTCTTGGGTTTTTGCCTCTGATGTCCATGCTGCTGATTTGGTCCGTGCCTTTCATCTGGCTCGTCCTGATCATCCTGGGGGCTCTGGTGAGGGTTCGGTGACCCCTCCTCAAGGGCGGGTACTGTTGTGAATTCTGCTTTTGGGCTCCCTCCGGTGGTTGTAGGTGGTAATGCAGTTGTCCCTGAAGGGCAGTCTTGGTCAGGTGTTTCTGCTGATTGCAGTTCTGACTGGGCTATTTAGGTGTGCAGGATTCATTAGTCCTTGGCAGTTGTCCATGGTTCTGGGAGGAGTAGGTTCTCTGTCTGGTTCCTCCTGCCTTGCTGCTAAATCAGCAAAGATAAGTGTTTTGTCTTTTTCTGTGGCACACATGCTGTGTGCTAATAATTTTGTGCTATTCAATTGTTTTCTCTTGTCCAGCTTAGATTGTGTCAGTGTTTTCTCAGTCTTGTTGGATTCTCAGGAGTTGCAGATATACGCTCCACATCTTTAGTTAGATGGTGGAATTTTTTGTATCATCTGCTGTGGATATTTTTTGGAAGGGTTTTTAATACTGACCGCTTAGTATTCTGTCCTATCCTTTCCTATTTAGCTAGAAGTGGCCTTTTTTTTGCTAAATCCTGTTTCCTGCCTGCATGTGTCTTTCCTCTACTACTCACAGTCAATATTTGTGGGGGGCTGCCTATCCTTTGGGGTTCTGCTCTGAGGCAAGGTAGAATTCCTACTTCCATCTATAGGGGTATATAGTCCTCCGGCTGTGTCGAGGTGTCTAGGATTTGTTAGGCACACCCCACGGCTACTTCTAGTTGCGGTGTTAAGCTCAGGATTTGCGGTCAGTATAGTTTTTACCAACTCCAGAGAAAGTTCCATGCGGCTCCAAGGCCACCAGATCATAACAGTGCACACGCTGTGGATTTTGCGGCGGATTTTGCTGCAGATTGGCCGCTGCGGATTCACAGTAGTTTTCCCTGAGTTTACAGTACCATGTAAACCTATGGAAAACAAAATCCGCAGTGAACATGCTGCAGAAAAAAACGCACTGAAACGTAGCATTGTTTATTCCACAGCGGTTTACACCTGCTTCATAATAGGAATCTGCTGGCGTAAAACCGCAGGTGGAACCCGCACAAAATCTACAAAAAAATTGCGGTAAATCCGTGGTAATTCCGCAGGAAATCCGCAGTGCGATTTACCTGCGGATTTACCGAAATCAGTCTGGAAAAATCCGCACCACTTTCTGCAACGTGTGCAATGTGGGCTAAGTAGAATGAGGTGTACACTGGTTGGAATTCAACACTGCATTGGAATGGCTGTCAGACATGTGGAGAAGATGATCTTTTATAAAACTGTGCAGTGGGCTCTTCATTTTTAGCAGAGGTGTGTGTGTGTATTTGTGTGTGTGTATATATATATATATATATATATATATATACTAGATGGTTGCCCGATTCTAACGCATCGGGTATTCTATAATATGTATGTCCACACAGTATATTGCCCAGCCACGTAGTATATTGCCCAGTCACGTAGTATATTGCCCAGCCACGTAGTATATTGCCCAGCCACGTAGTATATTGCCCAGCCACGTAGTATATTGCCCAGTGACATAGTATACAGCAGAGCCACATAGTATATTGCCCAGTGATGTAGTACATTGCCCAGTGATGTAGTATACAGCACAGAGCCACGTAGTATATTGCACAGCCCATGTAGTATATTGCCCAGCTATGTAGTATATTGCCCAGCCACGTATGACACAGGTTAAAAAAATAAAAAAGAAACATATACTCACCTTCCACAGGCGCGTTGTAGCACTGTCGCCTGTGTGGGGTGCAGGCGGCATCTTCCGGTCCCAGGGTGTGCTGACGTCACAGTCACGTGACCGTGTAGTGGTCACATGACCGTGACGTCATGGCAGGTCCTTCTGCCAGACCATCAGTGTGACCGGAACGTGCCGGTTGCATCGCGAGGAGCGGGAAAGGTGGCGTAGGTGAGTATATAATCATTTTTAATTTTTTTTATTATTTTTAATATTGGATGTTTTTACTATTGACGCTGCATAAATAGTAAAAAACTTGGTCACACAGGGTTAATAGCAGTGGTAACGGACTGCATTACACTGCGGCACAATGCGGTCCGTTACCGCTGCCATTAACCCTGTGTGAGGGTAGACTGGAGGGGTGTATGCGGTCGCTGATTGGTCGCGGCAGCCATGACAGGCAGCTGCCGAGACCAATCAGCGAATGAATAACCATTACAGGACAGACAGACAGACGGAAGTGACCCTTAGACAATTATATAGTATATATATATATATATATATATATACATATATATATATATATATATACTGCATTGTAAATGTATCCCTTTTCGGTGAACGTTTCCACACTCATAAACTTACAGTGTAACCTTCGTTGTAATTTTTATTTAATAAATCAATAGTAGATGTTAAATAAGCAGCTTTGTAAGATGTAAACCAAGGAGTCCACTTCTTCCTCTTCTGGAACTGATCGGTGTTTATTAACGTTCTCCCCTCTAAGGTAACACTGGGGTTCAGTGTAGAGAGACTTTCCCATTACTGAGATAGGAGACGGCAGTAACTGACGGCTGTCTAAGGGCAGTCTCACACGTCCAGATAATTCCGGTACCGGAATTATCCGTGTCCGTGTGCCCCTACGTTTATGTGGCACATCAGTGTGGCACACGTGCGGCACACGTGTCCCGCCTGTGTGCCAACTCGGTACCACATGCACCGTGCTGGGTACCACACGCACCAGCATCTGGTGCTGAAGCCCCATTCATATCTTCCCTGCAGCAGCGTTTGCTGTAGAGAAGATATGAATAATCGTGTTTAAAATAAAGATCTATGTGCCCACCGCCCTCCCACCCCCTGTGCGCCCCCCCCGCTGTTCTTAAAATACTCACCTGGCTCGCTCCCTCGCCGGCGCTGCTTCCTGTTCTGGCCGCATCTTCTCCTGTATGCGGTCACGTGGGGCTGCCAATTACAGTAATGAATATGCGGCTCCACCCCTATGGGAGGTGGAGCCGCATATTCATTACTGTAAATGAGCGGCCCCACGTGACCGCATACAGTAGAAGGTGCGGCCAGAACAGGAAATCTGTTCCATCTGCAGGCTGTGGAACTTTGCAAATGGCACACGGTTTTTTATTTGCCTTTTGTTTAGTGCTGGCTTCTGGGCACTGATACGACCATGGAGGCCATTTCGAGACAGAATCCTGCAAACTGTCCTAGTTGACACAGGGACTTGAGGTGACCAGGCCAGTTGGATCTCTGCTGCAGTGGAAGAGGGGCTTGCTTTGGAATTTTCTAACCGACAAACGTTCCTCCTGAGAAGTTGTTTTGCGGGGTCTGCCGGACCTGGGCTTGTCAAACACATCTCCAGTCTCTTCAAATCTTTTTTTAATTCTTTGAACTTGACGCTGAGACACATTAAAGGTGCCAGCCACCTCTGCAGTGGATCTGGTCTTCAGCCTCTTGATAATCCAGGCTTTGGTCGCAGGGTAGAGTTTTGGCATGTTGTCAGAGCTCAAGTTGCAGTTCAAGTGAAGGTCTGGGGTGCTGGGTTTCTTTTTATACACACACACTAATTAACCGATCATTTACTGAGCACAGGTGAGGATGTAAACTAGGATTGGGTGCATTATATGACCATGCAACAAAACTTTTGTCTTGCCAAAATCTGACCATTCTGTGTCCATTAATAATAATCGTTATATAGCGCTAACATATTCCGCAGCGCTTTACAGGTGGCACAATCTAAATTCCCTATCAGTATGTCTTTGGAATGTGGGAGGAAACCAGAGGAAACCCACGCAAACATACAAACTGTATGCAGATGTTGTCCTTGGTGGGATTAGAACCCAGGACACCAGCGCTGCAAGGCTGCTGTGCTAACCACTGCGCCACTGTGCTGCTCCATTAACTGATCAATATTTTTGCATTGATGCCAATTTATTTTCTTAACCTAAACCACATTTCGGAGGGTTTCAGCTTTCAAAAGAATAATTTATATAACATGGATAAGCGACATAACTTCTGTCAGGGAGTGTAGTGTGTGAATGATGAGCTGGAAGTCGCTCCTCAATGCAGGAGACTCCCATAGACTCACACTGAGCTTGTGATCCCCGGTCAGTGAAGATGGAGGGTGGTGTGTATAATACTAGGGGCAGGGAACTTAAATTATTAGCTGCACTCCAGCGCTGCCATAAAACATGCTGAGTGGTGTGATAACTGGAGAATGATACACACCACACATATGTATCATACTGGTGCCGCGATTTACATTCTATATGTACAGTTGTGTGAAAAAGTGTTTGCCCCCTTCCTGATTTCCTATTCTGTTGCATGTTTGTCACACTGAAATGTTTCAGATCACCAAAAAAATTTAAATATTTGACAGCGATAGCAGAAGTAATCACTAGTGATGAGCAAACGTGCTCGCCACTGCTCGTTACTCGCCCGATTATCGCTATGCTCAGTGTACTCGCCAAGCAGCGAGCATTTCCAGGATTATTCGGCGGTAACTGCAGTCTCCACCCAGCAGTTTTGGCGGAGTTTAGAGACCCAATCACAGTGCAGGGATTGTCTGCCAGGCCATGAAACACCGCAGCCATCTTTGTTGTGGTCGTGCAGTTATTGGCTGGGCCGTACAGCATTATCCCGAGTATAAGAGACCTGGCACCGCCCTGCTCGCCACATTCTGTTCCTGATTCAGGGAGAGTAGGGAGAGCTGGTGCCGAGATAGGGTCAGAATCATGGCTTTAATAGTTGGTGTAGGTCTGCAACTCTTCTATCCACAACTCCTCAGAAACCAACAGTCCTTTTTAGGGCTAATTCGTGGGTCCTGATATTGCTACGCTAGGTAGGCAGGGCACAGCATATCCACATCAGTGCAAGGCCTGCAGGCACGGTATGTGCGTCCATTGCTCCCACTGCATCCTTCCCAAAGCTCCATAACTGTCTCCTGCTGCTGCAGCTTCTTTACTATATATCTAGTTGCAGTTTTCTTTTTTTTTTCATTTTTCCAAAAATTCACCCCCCCAAAAAAAATATACAGTCTGTTATGTCAGACTGAGTCCTGGTGCATCTGTAGAAAAATCATAATGTGTCAGGCATACATAGCATAGTTCTGTGTGCTAGCCTTGTGCCAAAAAACAAAAAACGCCTCATATATCGTTGTGCTCCAAGTTTGGGCATTTTAGGCTGGCTTTCCACAGTTTTTGCTGTCTGTGACTCTACTTATATACAGCACTATTTTGCAGATCCCCAAAAAATACAGGCCACATATTTGGCAGTGGGATATTTCCGTGACAGGCCTCATATATCTGCGTGCTCCAAGTTTGGGCATTTTAGGCCATTAGTCCATTTTTTACCTGTCTGTGACTCTATTTATGTACAGCACTATTTTGCATTTAAAAAAATTCCACAAAACCCCCCAAAAATTAAGACAGTCTGTTATATCAGACTGAGGCCTGTTGTATCTGTGGTGGAAAAATCGTAGCTTGACAGGCATCTATATCTATAATTGTCTAAGGGTTTGGCTGTCTGTCCTGGAAATGCCGCGTTGCTGATTGGTCGAGGCCGGCTGGCCTGTGCACGTCGCTGATTGGTTGAGGCCGCCAGGCCTTGACAAATCAGCAACGGGCACAGTCTCTGGTCGAGGCCGGCTGGCCTGTGCGCGTCGCTGATTGGTTGAGGCCGCCAGGCCTTGACAAATCAGCAACGGGCACAGTCTCTGGTCAAGGCCGGCTGGCCTCGACCAATCAATCAGCAACCGGCACAGTCTGCCGCGAATTGTCATCATTGTCCTCCACTGCTGTCAAGTGCCGCCATTGTGTTGTCTAAGTGTCTAATTGTCTGTCTGTCTCGGATATCAGCCAATCAGCGATATTAGTGCGGGATTTAAACACCACTGACAGCGCAACATACATACATACATATTCTAGAATACCCGATGCTTTTGAATCGGGCCAACATCTAGTAAGTTTCATAGTTCTGTCTGCTAGCCTTGTTTTGTTTTTTTTATTACACAAAACCCTAAAAAAATTAATACAGTCTGTTATGTCAGGCAGTCATACGTAGCATAGTTCTGTCTGCCAGCCTTTGTCAATTTTTTTTCTGCTTACATATACCAAAAGAAAAAAAGACATTAATACAGTCTGTTAAGTCAGACTGAATCCTGGTGTATCTGTTTTTGAAAACTCAAATTTTCGCAGTAGCATAGTTCTGTGTGGTAGCCTTGTTCCACTCTTTTATTTTTTGTTTTAAATTCACCAAAAAAAAAGCCTCATAAATCTGCGTGCTCCAAGATTGGGCAGTTTAGGCCGGTTTTCCATTGTTTTTGCTGTCTGTGACTCTACTTATATATATCACTATTTTGCATTAAAAAGTAATACTGGCCACATATTTGGCAGTGTGATATTTCCGTGACAGGCCTCATATATCTACTGCTCCAAGTTTGTGCATTGTAGGCCATTTTCTGTTGTTTTTTCTGTCTGTGACTCTACTCATAAACTGCACTATTTTGCATTTAAAAATTACAAGCCACATAGTTGGCAGTGTGGTTTTTCCGTGGCAGGCCTCATATATCTGCGTGCTCCTTGTTTGGGCGTTTTAGGCAGGTTTTCCACTGTTTTTGCTGTCTCTTACTCTAGTTATATACAGCACTATTTTCCATTTAAAAAAATACAGGCCACATATTTGGCAGTGTGTCATTTCAGTGGCAGGCCACATATATCTGCGAGCTCCAAGTTTGGGCATTTTAGGCCGGTTTTCCACTGTTTTGGCTGTCTCTTTACTCTAGTTATATACAGCACTACTTTGCAGACCCCCCAAAAAAGTTATTTCCGTGACAGGCCTCATATATCTGCATGCTCCAAGTTTGGGCATTGTAGGCCAATTATCCACTGTTTCTGCTGTCTCTTACTCTAGTTATATACAGTGTTACAGCTGGCGGAACACACCTAATAGATTAAAGGTGCGCTCACAGCCCGGTGTCCACCGTGCAGAGATGGAACCTGCTGCTAAGTAATGGTGGCACTATATGGCAGTACTACGCCAGAATAGACACGAGTTCTGTCACCCGGTCTGTATAGGAGTGAACTCTGTTGCTTCACAGAGTTGCTGGGAATCAAGGAAACGCTGTGCCCTGTTAGCAGTCACAGGGTGCAGCAAATGAATACTAGTGAGATACCTGCAATTCACCCCCACTATGCTGGTGATTGATCCCGCTGACCCTCGGTGGCATTTGAGCCCGCGCCTGAGGATGTACTGAGGAGTCAGATGCTGGAATCCAGCGGGAGTTCCTACCATACACTGACCGATTGTCAGGAGTAATTGAAGATAGCCGCACAGAGTGCGCACAGCGCCGCACTGGCGGTCACTGATGGTTAGATGCAGTACAGAACTTGCTCTTGTGCGTAGATTAGCCCAGTGAGGCGCTAGTTAGCGCCAACATTTGCGAGCATTCAACATCACTAGGAATGGGAATGATTAAGGAGCAATCACCAGAACAGGCATACAACCACACACACAAGTTAACAAGTTTATACTAGCACATGGCCGTGCGGCCATGCAAACCTTTTATAGCTGTAGCACTCAAGGACTTCCTAGTGGTCCAATAGGAGCTGCTACAGGACCTGAGTGTGTGACCCCCAACCTCCAAAGGGTGTTTGCCTTGAGGGCATGCTCAGTATGGGAAATGCCTGCTTGCTACTGATCAGTACTGGCTACAAAGCCAGACCCTGGAAAGGCAGCAGTAACCAAGCGCACAGTATCAGCTTGAGCCAGATGCTGGGACCAATGACTCCGCTGAGCAGGCTCCACTGCGGCTGGAGGGGAATGGGAGACCACAGAGGACATGGTTCGAGATTCCCCCTGTACAGCGGCGGGAACTTGAGTCCCAACATAACCCTCCCTCCTAGGGCCCCCTCCTCCCTGAGCCTCGCTACGCTCAAAGGCCGCAATGAGCAGCGGAGCCTGAATGTGCTCAACAGGCTCCTGTCCTGTGGGCCATGACCCTTCCAATCCCCCAGATAGAATTTTTTGCCATGTACCACCTTACACCCCATGATAGCATTCATCTCGTAATCGTCCGTGAACGAGCCCGATGTCCAGGAAGATGATTCGGAAAACCGGGACATGTGAACGGGTTTTAGGAGGGACACATGAAAGGTGTCGGTGATACCTAGTTTTGGAGGAAGGGCCAATGGATAGACCACAGGGTTGACTTGTTCCAGGATCATGAAGGGGCCTATGTAGCAAGGCGCAAACTTAGTGGACTCAACTCGCAGGCTGATGTAACAGGCGGAGAGCCACACTAAGTCACCAGGAGCAAAGGTTGGAGCGGGGCGCCAATGTGCATCGGCAGAAATCCACATTCTCTCCTTGGAGGTCTGGATGGCATCCTGTGTGCGGTCCCAAATGTCACGTGCCTCCACTGCCCTGTCTGCCACCCTAGAATCGATGGATGACACGGTCATGGGCACAGGGACACATGGATGCTGGCCATAGTTAAGGAGGAATGGGGTCTGCCCGGTGGAGTCAGCTACGGTGTTGTTTAATGCAAACTCCACCCATGGTAGCAAGGATGCATGGTGGAGACAAAATGTTTCAGGTATGTGACCAGAGTCTGGTTGGGCCTCTCTACCAACCCATTCGTCCCGGGGTGATATGCCGAGGAGAGATTCAACTCAATGCTGAGTAGACAACAAAGCTGTCTCCCGAACCGAGAAGCAAACTGGGGACCCTGGTCACTGACAATTTTGTCTGGCATGCCATGTAGGAGGAAAACAAGTTTAATGAACAACGCCGCCAAGGCCCATGCATAAGGTAGCCATGGAAGCAGCACAAATTGCACCATTTTAGAAAAATGGCCGGTGACTACCCAGATAGTGGTGCAACTACGAGACTTGGGTAAGCCCACCACTAAGTCCATCCCGACCATCTCCTAGGGCCTGTCTGCCACCGGCAGGGGGTAAAGTAGCCCAGCAGGCCGTTGCCAAGGAGACCGATTCATGGTGCAGGAGACACACGCCTGAATATATATGCGGCCACCAGTACATCCTCGCCAGAAACTCTAATGTCCTCTTGGTCCCAAAATGTCCACCCACCCTGGATGAGCAAGCCCAAGAGAGAACCTCCGATCACAAATTAGATGGTACGAAAGTCTTGCCAGGGGGCACAGACTCTAGCGAAACCAGAGCCACAGTTCTCAGGCTTTCTGACGGGACAATAACCTGAGGCTCTTCCTCTGATGATGATACAAAGGAGCGGGAGAGAGCATCGACCCGAGTGTTCTTCTCCCCGGAGATTAAATGGAGGGTAAAGTGGAACCGGGACAAGAACAGGGACTATCTGGCCTGGCGAGAGTTTAGCCGCTGGACGGTTTGTTAATACACCAAATTTTTGTGGCCGGTGAATACGTGGAAGGGGTAGCGAGCCCCCTCCAGAAGATGTCTCCCTGAAAAGGCCAACTTCGTGGCTAGCAGCTCCCTGTCCCCGATGGAATAATTCCTCTCTGCCGGCATGAAGGTCTTGGAGGAGAAGAAGCAAAGATGCTTCTGACCTTGAGCATCCTTCTGGAAGAGAACTACTCCAGCACTGACGGAAGAAGCATCCACCTCCATTATAAATGGTTTATCAACATCAGGGCGATGTAAAATGGGAGCGCCAGCGAAGTGTGACTTGATAGAGAGGAAGACCTTGTAGACCTCCTCCGACCACAATTTGCGATTAGCTCCCTTCTTGGTGAGGGCATCCAGGGGAGCTACCAAAGTTGAGAAGTGGGGAATGAACTGGTGATAATAGTTGATGAACCATGCGAGTGTCCTTTGAAAAGCTGGCAATTCTGCGCGGTGTACAGTAAAATCACACAGACAGGTTAGAATAGAATAGATATATACACATAGAATAGGAATATACAGTATGTCAGTGAGACATATATATATATATATATATATATATATATATATGTATATTTTTTTAATGCAGCGCTAGATAGCTTAAAAGCCGGTAATTCAATTGCCGGCTTTTGCTATCTCCTTCACACTCCTGGGTTTTGCCCAGAGTTTTAGAATTAAGCACATGATTATACATCTTATTACTTCTACCCAAGTGCATGACCTTACATTTATCCCCATTAAAGCTCATTTGCCATTTATCAACCCAAGCTTCTAGTTTACATAAATCATCCTGTAATATAAAATTGTCCTCCTCTGTATTGATTACCCTGCAGAGTTTAGTGTCATCTGCAAATATTGAAATTCTACTCTGAATGCCCCTTACAAGGTTATTAATAAATATGTTAAAAAGAAGAGGGCCCAATACTGACCCCTGTGGCAGTGGTGTCAAACTGCATTCCTCGAGGGCTGCAAACAGGTCATGTTTTCAGGATTTCCTTAGTATTGCACAGGTGATGGAATCATTCTGTGCAGGTGATTAAATTATCACCTGTGCAACACAAGGAAATCCTGAAAACATGACCTGTTTGCAGCCCTTGAGGAATGCAGTTTGAAACCTCTGCCCTGTGGTACCCCACTGCTAACCGCTACCCAGTCCGAGTGTGTTCCATTAATAACCACCCTTTGTTTCCTATCCCTGAGCCAGCTCTCAACCCACTTGCACATATTTTCCCCTATCCCCATTATTCTCATTTTATGTATCAACCTATTGTGTGGCACCGTATCAAAAGCTTTTGAAAAGTCCATATACACTACATCTACTGGGTTCCTTTGGTCCAGTCCGGAACTTACCTCTTCATAGAAACTGATCAAATTAGTCTGACATGAACGGTCCCTAGTAAACCCGTGCTGATACTGGGTCATGAGGTTATTCCTCTTCAGATACTCCAGTATAGCGTCCCTTAGAATGCCCTCCAGGATTTTACCCGCAGTAGAGGTGAAGCTTACTGGCCTATAATTTCCGAGTTCAGTTTTTGTCCCCTTTTTGAATATGGCACCACATTTGCTATACGCCAGTCCTGCGGCACAGACCCTGTTATTATGGAGTCTTTAAAGATTAAAAATAATGGTCTATCAATGACTGTACTTAGCTCCTGCAGTACTCGGGGGTGGATCCCATCCGGGCCTGGAGATTTGTCAATTTTAGTGATTTTTAGACGCCGCCGCCGCACTTCCTGCTGGGTTAAGCCGGTGACATTTAATTGGGAATTTTTATCACTAGACATTTTGTCGCCATGGGATTTTCTTGTGTAAATACTGATGAAAAAAAGTAATTTAGCATATTGGCTTTTTCCTCATCCTCATCCACCATCTCACCCAGACTACTTTTAAGGGGGCCAACACTATCATTATTTAGTTTCTTACTATTTATGTAGTTAAAGAATATTTTGGGATTATTTTTACTCTCTCTGGCAATGAGTCTCTCTGTCTCAATCTTTGCTGCCTTGATTTGCTTTTTACAGAATTTATTTAATTTTTTGTATTTATTTAATGCCTCCTCACTACCTACTTCCTTTAATTCTCTAAATGCTTTCTTTTTGTCACTTATTGCGCCCCTTACAACTCTATTTAGCCATATTGGTTTCCTCCTATTTCTAGTATGTTTATTCCCATACGGTATATACTGTGCACAGGTCCTATCCAGGATGCTAATAAACGTCTCACATTTTCTTTGTGTATTTTTGTGTCTCAGGATATCGTCCCAGTTAATTGCACCAAGATCCTCTCTCATCCGTTGGAAATTTGCCCTCCTGAAGTTTAGTGTCCTTGTAACCCCTCTACTACACATCTTTTTAAAGGATACATGAAAACTTATTATTTTGTGATCGCTATTTCCCAAGTGACCCCCAACCCTTATATTTGCTATGCGGTCTGGCCTGTTGGTTAATATTAGGTCTAGCAGTGCCCCCCTTCTTGTTGGGTCCTGAACCAGTTATGAAAGGTAATTGTCTCCCATAGTTGTCAAAAACCGATTACCTTTGCTGGAACTGCAGGTTTCTGTTCCCCAATCTATTTCAGGGTAGTTGAAGTCCCCCATAATAATGACTTCTCCTTGAGTCGCAGCTTCATCTATTTGCTTTACGAGGATATTCTCCATTGCTTCCATTATTTTTGGAGATTTATAACAAACCCCTATCTGTAATTTATTATTTTTTCCCCCTCCCCTTATCTCCACCCACAGGGATTCTACATTTTCATTAAATTCACCTATATTATCACGCCGGATGGGTTTTAAGGACGATTTTACATATAGACACACCCCTCCCCCTCGCCTATCTTTTTGGTCATTTCTGAACAGACTATAGCCCTGCAAGTTAACAGCCCAGTCATGGCTCTCATCCAGCCATGTTTCAGATATCCCCACCATGTCATAATTATGCTCCAACAACATTAGTTCTAATTCATCCATTTTGTTGGCGAGGCTTCTGGCATTAGTATACATGCACTTGATGTTCCTCTCTGTACCTCTATTCTTTCTTAAATTATTAACTGTTCTAACCCCACCCCCCATGCCACTGCCACCCCCAACTTCCTTATCTGTGCCCAGGTCTCTGTCTGCACTATCTTCCCCTCCTATAAAATGAATACCCTCCCCCCAATTCCTAGTTTAAACACTCCTCCAACCTTCCAGCCATTTCCTCCTCCAGCACAGCTGCACCTTCCCCATTGAGGTGCAGCCCGTCCCTAGCGTAGAGCCTGTAGCCAACTGAGAAGTCGGCCCAGTTCTGCAGGAACCCAAACCCCTCCTTCCTACACCAATTCTTGAGCAACTTATTAACCTCCCTAATCTCCCGTTGCCTCTCTGGCGTGGCACGTGGTACAGGCAGTATTTCGGAAAATACCACGTTGGAGGTCCTTGCTTTCAGCTTGCGGCCTAATTCCCTGAAATAATCTTTAAGGACCTTCCACCTACCTCTAACTTTGTCATTAGTGCCAATGTGAACCATGACCGCTGGGTCCTCACCAGCCCCTCCCAATAATCTGTCCACCCGATCAGCGATGTGTCGGACTCGAGCGCCAGGTAGGCAGCACACCGTTCGACGATCCCTGTCTTTGTGACAGATTGCCCTATCTGTTCCCCTAATAATTGAGTCCCCCACTACCAGCACCTGTCTGGCCTGCCCTGCTCTCCTATTTCCCTCCTTACTGGAGCAGTGACTCCTCCGGCTTTCAGAGGACATGCCTGGCTGCAGCAGTGCTACCCCTGTACTGGCACCCCCTCATCTGCCAACTTAGCAAACTTATTGGGGTGTTCCAGATCAGGACTAGCCTCCCTGGCACTCTTCCCTCTACCCGGCCTTCTGTCACGCAGCTTGCTACTTCACCATCCTGCAACTGCATCCTACCATCCCCCCCCTCATCTATCCCATTGAGCGTCTGTTCAGTGAGCAGAAGACTCCTCTCCATATTGTCAATGGATCTCAGTGTTGCCAGCTGCACATTTAGATCCAGAATCTGGGTTTCCAAATGCACAACGTGCTCACATCTCGCACAGCAGTATGCACCCTCGACCGGCTGATCAAGGATGTGCACTGGATGGCATTAACAATCGTGGAGCACATTTCCTAATGGGGATTGCACCAGACAGAAAAGTTAAATAATAAAAAATAAATAAATAAATACAAAGTATTAATACAAAACAGACAGCAATTCAGTAATTCCTCCCTTGGAAACTCCCTGACTCCAAAGTCACTGAATCACAAGTCACACTTACCGCCGTTCACACTTACGCTCAGCTCACACTCAGCTCGCTCACACTCGCTATGCTGAAGATTTAGAGATTTTTTTTTCTCTAGTTCCCTTTAACAGCAATCAACCTTGCAGTTCAAATGCACTTCCAAAAAGGGAAAAAGAATAATCCTAGAAATACTCGATGCTCGCCAAGTACACCGAGTATAGTGATACTCAGGCGAGTACCGAGTAATGGCGAGCACGTTCGCTCATCACTAGTTATTATACATATTATTCCAGGACAATCGGAGGACCTGCAATTTAAGGAAAATTTATTTGCTGAAAATCTACTTTTGTTGGGAAAAATTATCTGAACCAAATAAATTCAAATATGATAAAATGCGACCATATGTAACACAGACAGATGATGAGCACATTGATAAGACACATTAGTATCAATTACTGAGAACTGGAACATGATGACAGCTACAATCACAACAACCGGCACAAGCTCCTCCGACCCCAAAATAATCATGGACTTGTCAAATATTATATGGGGATTAGTAAAAAGTCCCTGATTTGTACAAACCAACCAGGAATTTACAGACAGGCGGTGACCCAGGACCCCGTAAGCCTCATTTATATTTCTGGAAATGTCATACATAGAAGCCAGTATTGATCGGTTGGTGGAGCGAGGTCTGCAGCAGTCACTATTCTCACCACGTACGGACACTACAGACATGGGATGATGACTTACGATGGACAAGTTATTTCTAGATGAAATTCATCAGGATATCCTGGATCCTTTGCATTTTGTTGAACCGATAACAGCCCACCAATGATGAAATCTCCATCCTGGTAATTATTTTCCAAAATATGATCATAACCTTTTATCTTGAGATCACCGACATATTTCGTTAAATGAAGCCATGGAAGCAGCAATATAATAAGGAAACTGAACATCTCCTTATATATAATAATATAACTGAATAAGAAGTAGATTCTATTCTCAGTGATGAAGACCACGAACAGCAGTGACACAAAGCGCACGGCCCATAGGATCAATGACATGAAGACGGCGATCTTCTCCCCTCTTCTTATACAGAATGATGGGATATATTTTACATTGTCTGATCTCACACATTATTCTGGATCTGCTCCCCGATGATTGTGATCTGAACCGTATTACACTGGATAATTCAAGAATAAGATGAAGGAACAGAAATAAGCCTGTTTATTTGCTCCTTTAATGAAACTTATTTTCTGTTGCTTTAAGGGTATGTGCACACGTTACGTTTTTTTTTTGCTTTTTTTCGCGTTTTTCATGATAAAAACGCTGTAAAACCCATAACAAAAGCATACATATGCATCCTATCATTTAGAATGCATTCTGCAATTTTTGTGCACATGATGCGTTTTTTTCCACGAAAAAAAACCCATTGCGGTAAAAAAAGCAGCATGTTCATTAATTTTGCAGATTTTTCACGTTTTTCCCACTATATAATGCATTGGGGAAAAAAAAGCAAAAAAACGCGTCAAAAACGCATAAAGACTGCAAAAAAAAAAAAACCCCACAAAAAAATGCATGCAGTTTTCTTGCAGAAATGTCCAGTTTTTGTCAGGAAATTTCTGCTAGAAAACACTTACGTGCACATACCCTAACACAAACCCATTTCTTAATCATCAGAACGTACATTAACCCCTTTTGAGTTGCACTTATTGTAGAACATGACTGTGGCTACATTTCTGCCCCATAATCCTCAGTTATTGCAGCACCCGCCGTGTCTGGGGGAAGGATGACTGATAGTTCTCCCCTCAATATAGCACAGTGCATCCACCAGAATCTTTCTGAGTGCTATGATGGGATGCAGGAGGATCTTCTTCTTCTGCCAAGGGTTGACTCGGGAAACCTTAGTTCATGGTCCGCACACACAAGACATGAGTTTGAAGCACTTAACAGGTTTATTTATAGACGGATATAAATGGTGAATATTGTAAGCTGCCCATGGTCTACAAAATAATCAAAAAACACTGGCCCCTCCTGTCTGAGGCCTACCCACAGATAATCCCTTTCCAATACCCTACCCTGATGTGCAAGCGCAGGCCTAAGAATATCAGAGATTATTTGGTAAAGGCGGATGTGGGCAGCTTTACCAGACAACCCAAACAGCAATTTTTAGGATCCCAAAGAACAGGCACATTTCCTTGTTTAGGATGTGACTGCTTTGCCAATGTGATCAAGTCTAGTGACATCATACACCCTCATACGGGCAAGAGGTTTGGAATTAAGGGATTTTACACATGTAACTCCAATTTTGTAGTCTATCTGGTAAAATGCCCTTTTGGCCTTATATACGTAGGCGAGACCACACAGCACGTGAAAGACAGGATTTCGAGCCATAAGTCTACTATTACATTTCAAAAACCTGACCGGCACATCCAAACATAGACTCAGTGTGAACAGGTGCTGAACCTAGAGTCGCCAACTCGTATATAGTTAAGTAAATAAGGCAGCACACTGTAGCGCTGAAACATGCAAATATGAAACACGAAAATTGAACTGCATTACTGCACTAGAAATATGAAAAATGAGAGCGTTTAGCGCATAAAAATGGCCAATTTTATGTGTACCTGGTAGCTCCTTTACAGCATCTCTCTTATACCAGGTCCTACGCTTGCCTTACCTCGCTGAGAATAAATGTCTCCATCTGAATGGGTACATGTGAAACCTCTTCCTAGACTAAAATTCTCTCTCTCTGTGGAGGGGTATTGGACCTGCTGTAATTAAAACACCTGTAGGCTATGTATTCTCTAGCCTTCTGATCGTGCACTCCGCCTCCTAGCCACAGGTGTTTTAATTACAGCAGGTCCAATACCCCTCCACAGAGAGAGAGAATTTTAGTCTAAGAAGAGGTTTCACATGTACCCATTCAGATGTAGACGTTTATTCTCAGCGAGGTAAGGCAAGCGTAGGACCTGGTATAAGAGAGATGCCGTAAAGGGGCTACCAGGTACACATAAAATTGGCCATTTTTATGCGCTAAACGCTCTCATTTTTCATATTTCTAGTGCAGTAATGCAGTTCAATTTTCGTGTTTCATATTTGCATGTTTCAGCGCTACAGTGTGCTGCCTTATTTACTTAACTATATACGAGTTGGCGACTCTAGGTTCAGCACCTGTTCACACTGAGTCTATGTTTGGATGTGCCGGTCAGGTTTTTGAAATGTATTCTCTAGCCTTCTGATCGTGCACTCCGCCTCCTAGCCACAGGTGTTTTAATTACAGCAGGTCCAATACCCCTCCACAGAGAGAGAGAATTTTAGTCTAGGAAGAGGTTTCACATGTACCCATTCAGATGGAGACGTTTATTCTCAGCGAGGTAAGGCAAGCGTAGGACCTGGTATAAGAGAGATGCCGTAAAGGGGCTACCAGGTACACATAAAATTGGCCATTTTTATGCGCTAAACGCTCTCATTTTTCATATTTCTAGTGCAGTAATGCAGTTCAATTTTCGTGTTTCATATTTGCATGTTTCAGCGCTACAGTGTGCTGCCTTATTTACTTAACTATATACGAGTTGGCGACTCTAGGTTCAGCACCTGTTCACACTGAGTCTATGTTTGGATGTGCCGGTCAGGTTTTTGAAATGTATTCTCTAGCCTTCTGATCGTGCACTCCGCCTCCTAGCCACAGGTGTTTTAATTACAGCAGGTCTAATACCCCTCCACAGAGAGAGAGAGATTTTTAGTCTAGGAAGAGGTTTCACATGTACCCATTCAGATGGAGACGTTTATTCTCAGCGAGGTAAGGCAAGCGTAGGACCTGGTATAAGAGAGATGCCGTAAAGGGGCTACCAGGTACACATAAAATTGGCCATTTTTATGCGCTAAACGCTCTCATTTTTCATATTTCTAGTGCAGTAATGCAGTTCAATTTTCGTGTTTCATATTTGCATGTTTCAGCGCTACAGTGTGCTGCCTTATTTACTTAACTATATACGAGTTGGCGACTCTAGGTTCAGCACCTGTTCACACTGAGTCTATGTTTGGATGTGCCGGTCAGGTTTTTGAAATGTATTCTCTAGCCTTCTGATCGTGCACTCCGCCTCCTAGCCACAGGTGTTTTAATTACAGCAGGTCCAATACCCCTCCACAGAGAGAGAGAATTTTAGTCTAGGAAGAGGTTTCACATGTACCCATTCAGATGGAGACGTTTATTCTCAGCGAGGTAAGGCAAGCGTAGGACCTGGTATAAGAGAGATGCCGTAAAGGGGCTACCAGGTACACATAAAATTGGCCATTTTTATGCGCTAAACGCTCTCATTTTTCATATTTCTAGTGCAGTAATGCAGTTCAATTTTCGTGTTTCATATTTGCATGTTTCAGCGCTACAGTGTGCTGCCTTATTTACTTAACTATATACGAGTTGGCGACTCTAGGTTCAGCACCTGTTCACACTGAGTCTATGTTTGGATGTGCCGGTCAGGTTTTTGAAATGTATTCTCTAGCCTTCTGATCGTGCACTCCGCCTCCTAGCCACAGGTGTTTTAATTACAGCAGGTCTAATACCCCTCCACAGAGAGAGAGAGATTTTTAGTCTAGGAAGAGGTTTCACATGTACCCATTCAGATGGAGACGTTTATTCTCAGCGAGGTAAGGCAAGCGTAGGACCTGGTATAAGAGAGATGCCGTAAAGGGGCTACCAGGTACACATAAAATTGGCCATTTTTATGCGCTAAACGCTCTCATTTTTCATATTTCTAGTGCAGTAATGCAGTTCAATTTTCGTGTTTCATATTTGCATGTTTCAGCGCTACAGTGTGCTGCCTTATTTACTTAACAATATACGAGTTGGCGACTCTAGGTTCAGCACCTGTTCACACTGAGTCTATGTTTGGATGTGCCGGTCAGGTTTTTGAAATGTATTCTCTAGCCTTCTGATCGTGCACTCCGCCTCCTAGCCACAGGTGTTTTAATTACAGCAGGTCCAATACCCCTCCACAGAGAGAGAGAATTTTAGTCTAGGAAGAGGTTTCACATGTACCCATTCAGATGTAGACGTTTATTCTCAGCGAGGTAAGGCAAGCGTAGGACCTGGTATAAGAGAGATGCCGTAAAGGGGCTACCAGGTACACATAAAATTGGCCATTTTTCTGCGCTAAACGCTCTCATTTTTCATATTTCTAGTGCAGTAATGCAGTTCAATTTTCGTGTTTCATATTTGCATGTTTCAGCGCTACAGTGTGCTGCCTTATTTACTTAACTATATACGAGTTGGCGACTCTAGGTTCAGCACCTGTTCACACTGAGTCTATGTTTGGATGTGCCAGTCAGGTTTTTGAAATGTATTCTCTAGCCTTCTGATCGTGCACTCCGCCTCCTAGCCACAGGTGTTTTAATTACAGCAGGTCCAATACCCCTCCACAGAGAGAGAGAATTTTAGTCTAGGAAGAGGTTTCACATGTACCCATTCAGATGGAGACGTTTATTCTCAGCGAGGTAAGGCAAGCGTAGGACCTGGTATAAGAGAGATGCCGTAAAGGGGCTACCAGGTACACATAAAATTGGCCATTTTTATGCGCTAAACGCTCTCATTTTTCATATTTCTAGTGCAGTAATGCAGTTCAGTTTTCGTGTTTCATATTTGCATTTTTCAGCGCTACAGTGTGCTGCCTTATTTACTTAACTATAAGTCTACTATTAGACTCACCAAAGTTGAGAAGTGTGGAATAAACTGGCGATAATAATTAATGAACCTCATAAAGTGCTGCACCGCTTTAAGAGAATGGGGTTCCTGCCAGTCCATCACAGCCTGTAGCTTGGCAGGATCCATAGCCAAACCATGGGCAGAGGGCAGAGATGATATAACCAAGGAAAGGCAAGGACTCCTGCTCAAACACACACTTCTCCAACTTGGTGTAGAGGGAGTTTGCCCGTAAGAGGTCGAAGACTTTGCGAACATCTCTCCGATGGGAGTCAATATCTGGAGAGTAGATGAGAATATCATCCAGATAGACTACGACCGAGGTGGTGAGCAAATCCAGGAAGATGTCGTTCACAAAGTCTTGGAAAACGGCTGGGGCATTACAGAACCCGAAGGGCATCACCAGATATTCATAGTGCCCATCCCTGGTGTTAAAAGCCGTCTTCCATTCATCCCCCTCACGGATGCGAATCAGGTTGTAGGCACCCCGCAGATCTAATTTTGTAAATACCCTTGCTCAAAAAGCTCAGATATCAGGGGTAATGGGTACTTGTTCTTAACGGTGATGACGTTAAGACCCCTGTAGTCTATGCATGGACATAAGTCTCCAGTCTTCTTCTGTACGAAGAAGAACCCAGCCCCTGCAGGTGACACTGACTTCCTAATGAATCCTCTAGCCAGATTCTCTTGAATGTACTGAGACATTTCCTCCGTCTCAGGGAGAGATAACGGATAGACTCGACCCCGGGGAGGCTCAGCACCAGGCAAGAGGTCAATAGGACAGTCATAGGGGTGGTGAGGCGGAAGAGTCTCCGCAGCCCTTTTGGAGAACACGTCTGCCTAGGGCCAATAGTGCTTGGGGAGAGAGGAAAGATCTGCGGGTACCTGCGTTGTAGCAACCTGAGCGCACTCCCTCTGACATCTACCCTCGCAGGATTTACTCCATCCCAAAATTCTCCCTGAGGACCACTCTATATGAGGAGAATGATAGCGTAGCCATGGTATCCCCAACAGGACCTCATCAATTCCCTCAGGAATGACTAATAGGGAGATAATCTCCTGATGTGATGGAGACACAGAAAGCGTGATAGGAATGGTTTGGTGGGTAATCTGTGAGGGTAGTGTCGACCCATTTACCACTCAAATGGTTACTGGCTTGGTGAGCATCACCAGGGGTATTGCGTGACGCTGGGCGAATGCAGATGACATAAAATTACCCTCCGCCCCTGAATCCACGCATAGCTCTACCATAAGAGTGGATGGGCCTATGGTAATCGTCTCCTTGAAGGACAACTTTGAGGCAAACACAGTGTAAATAGAAGAGAAGGACAGCGCCACACCAGGAAGTGATAAGCAGCAACACACCTTATTCTGCCTCCTGCGGCTGCCGCAGGAGGCAGAATAAAGTGTGTTGCTGCTTATCACTTCCTGGTGTGGCGCTGTCCTTCTCTTCTATTTACACTGTGGATTCCTCTACTGGGATGGACCCCCTGATGTGGACGTGCGCCCTGATGTCCATAGAGACAATGTCAGTATTGGGTGCGGTCTGACTGATTTTTGTTGGAAACTTTGAGGCAAACGTCGCCGTGTCTAGTGTACCTCCTCCTACTGCCACTAGACGCTGACGTTTCCCCGACCGCTGAGGACACTTGGAGGCAAGATGTCCTGACTGCCGGCAAACATGACAGACCTTATGTGACTCGGACGCCTGGACTGGGGATTCCAAAGGTTTGGCTTAGGTAGGAGCCAGCCAAAACCTCTGCCTACACTGGGCTCGCTCCAACCTTCGCTCGTGAAAACGAAGGTCTATGCGAGTTGATACAGCTATGAGCTCCTCCAGTGTGGCGAGAATCTCCCTAGTGGCCAAAGCATCCTTCACATGGTCAGCCAGCCCCCTCCAAAATACGGGAATGAGGGTTTTATCTGGCCATTCCAACTCAGACGCTAATGTCCGGAAGTGAACAGCAAAATGGCTGACCATGGTTGAACCCTGAGTCAAAGCCAGCAGTTGGAGCGCTGTATCATGGGTGACTTGAGATCCTACAAAGAGTTTCAGAATATCCAGAAACCGAGGAACACTCTGCACCACATGATCGTTGCGCTCCCACAGCGGCGTAGCCCTCTCCAATGCCCTGTCCGACAAGGGAAATATTATGAATCCCACCTTTGCCCGCTCTGTGGGAAAACGTGCAGCCAGGAGCTCGAGATGTATACCACACTGGCTCACGAAACCCCTACAGGACTTACTGTCCCCAGAGTATTTCTCAGGCAAAGGGAGGTGAGATCGGAACAGGGGTGGCAGTGGGTAAAGCTGCTGCAGCCACGCTAGCAGCCTGAACAGCAATTGCGGTAACATCCACGGCCGAGGTTGCATGCTCAAGAGACGCCAACCGGCCCTCCAGCAGCTGGATGTACCCCTGCAATCGCTGTTCATCCGCCATTACTTAGCCAGATCCTGGCGCTAGTATAATGTTAGGGTTGGCGGAACGCACCGAATATATTTATTAGGTAAGATTGGTGCGTTCGCCACCCGGGATCCACCGTGCAGGAAAGAACCTGCGGCTAAGTGAATGGCGGCACTATATGGCGGTACAACGCGATTTCACACACGGGTTAACTTCACCCTGTGTGAAGGAAGCGATCCCTGTTAAGTCACAGGGTCGCGGTACCGCACAGAGAGCGCAAGCAAGGAACCACAGAACTCTATCCCAGAACACAGGATTTAGTTAGTGTAGACCTCTTGCGATCGACACCACAATTGGGGTAACAGCGGTAACTATTATGCACAGAAGTGTATGCTGTGCCACACTAGCGGACGCCACTAACCACCCAGACTTGGGAAAGGTAAGCGCTCTAATAGCGCACGGCGCTGCACTGGCGGTCACAGCAGTAGACGCTGCTTCGTGTGTTAAAGCTGTGAGTTCAGCCGGGCGCTAGATTGCAGCCATACACCTTACGCGAACAGTCATACACAAGGGATGGGTTTTTTAAGGAACGACTTGCACTCAACAACACACACACGATAACAATTGTATACTAGCGCATGGCCGTGCGGTCATGCAAAGCTTATATAACTGCAGCACGTTCAGGACCCTTAAAAGAAGGACCAATGGATTTGCAGCAGTACCTGAGCATGTGACCCTGGATCTCCATTGAGAGATCTTGCCCTGGGCATGCTCAGTGTGTGCAAAGCAGGACTTAGACCCAGAAAAGCCTGCTCGCTGCAGATCAGTGCAGGGTACAATAGCTGAGCCTGGAGAGTCAGTAGTAACCCTTTGCACCGTACCAGTCTCAGCGAGATGCTGGGAGCGAGGTCTTCGCTGAGCAGGCTCCACTGCGGCCAATGCAGAATGGGAGACCGCAGCAGACACGGATCGAGATTCCCCCTGTGCAGCAGAGGAAACTCGACTCCTAACAATCAGATACCGGAATCGGAAGTTCCCATAATGCAATGAGCCAGTTTGATTAAACTCAGCCAATGAGGAATCATTAGAAGTGTGGGCACATCCTGTTCTGCATGTTAGGCATGTGACTACTGGCATGGCTGTGATTGGCTGCTGAAATGATGTCATGATGCACTATAAAAGCCGCCGCCGCCATTTTGGGTTCACTCTGCTGTGAATTCAGTTAGGGACAGGATGCTGTTGTTCTGACTGAGGGATAGTTTGAGATAGCGATTTGCTTCATTGTGCTTTACCCAGGCTAATTTAGCAACCGCTGTGTGAGAACCTTGTTTTTGCCTTGCAGCGCTGTTCACGGCTGTCTGCAAGGTCTCTGTGTGAGTGCAGCTCACTCTGTAGTCTGTTCTGCAGCCACAGCTGGTTGTAGTCAGCTCAGTGTGCGCCTCATACTGTTCCATTGTCCTTTTTTCAATTAGTGCTGCCTGCTGCACATTTTTCCAGATTTATCCTATTAGTGGGTTTCCATCTGTATCCTGCTAGATTGTGGAAAAACACTATATAGGAGTACATAGAGGAGCTTTTTTTTGCCTTGCAGCGCTATTCACGGCTGTCTGCAAGGTCTCTGTGTGAGTTCAGCTTAGGCTGTAGTCTGTTCTGGAGCCTTTCTGCAGACTTGTGCCCTGCAGCCCCAGCCAGATTAGTATTAACCTATATTTTGGAGCCTCATCTATTGCATTGTAGGTTACCTTCCTGCTTTGTAATCGCTACAAAAAGTTTGTGATAATATCGGTTTTACATCTTTGGGCACATCCATTGTCTTTTTGTGAAAAAAACAAAAAGTTAATAAAGTTCACCAAACACTCCACTTTACAGTTGTGTAGGCCACATTAGCTCATATTAAAGTCTAGTCCACACTTTATAAAATTAGTGTTTCTTATACCTCTTAGCAGCTGTTCAGGAATAAGCACACTAAGCCCTTAGTACTTTTCTGCCTATCTTTATCAGTCTACCAAGTTGAAGAACTCAGGGAGTAAGGCACGTGGTCGTGGGTGTGGAGTTTCTGCAGGGAGAGGACAGGGGGATTCTGTGCCTGCTGCGGGCACCGGCGACTCATCATCCCCCAGTTTTAGCAGGGAACAGTCCTTCATGTGAAGCTTTGTAGGAGCTCGCCGTACCCCACTGCTGCGGGATGAACAAATTGAAGCCATTGTCGGATGGATGGCAGCTAACACATCGACTTCAATTAGTGCCACATCCTCTCAGGCACAGAGCACTGAAGAGCACCAACCTGTCTCTTCACCACCTGCCAAATTGCCCAGGCAGTCAGAGAGCCCAGGACAGGAGCCATCTCTACTTCTGTTCTCTGAATCTCTTGGCTTGGAAAGAGGGGGCCAGCCAAGTAGCATTCAAGAAACTGAAGAAGAGGCAGTATGCAGTGATGCACAACTGCTTTGTCTCTCTGAATCAGAAGAGGCGGGTGGGCCAGTGCCTACGGTCAGCACACCTCAGTACGCATCTGAAGATGAGACTCAGGTGCCACTTTCTGGTGCGTACTGTGCTGCCAAGACTACCCAAGAGAAGCAGTTGTTGGAAGAGGGTAGTGTAGATGATGAGGTCCTTGACCCATCATGGCGTGAGGTACAGGAAAGTGGTGGGAGCAGCTCTGAGGAAGAGCTTCCCCGAACGGCCCAAAAAGGAGGGAGAGGGAGGGGAAAGACTGCGTTTCCTGTAGCCTCTACTTTGGCACCCATTAGGAGCATGCCTCTTCCAAAACCCAAAACGGGCGCTCCCAAGACTTGCAGTGCTTGGTCCTTTTTTGACACAGTTGCAGATGACATTTGCTTTGTCAAATGCAAGCTGTGTAATCAGAAAGTCAAAAGAGAGAAAAGTGCCAGCAACCTCAATACCCCAAATATGTGGAAACATGTGCAGATCAAGCATGTGGTGGAGTTACAAAAACACACTGAAGACCTCGGCCAACCTACAGCGGCACCTACCACCTCTTCAGCTCGTGTTCTAGCCTCTTCCTCCAGCTCACACACAGCTGGTTCGGCTTCCTCACAGGATCGCCATGGAAGAACCTCTAGCACTGTTGTACAGAGAAGCAGTGTAATTCCACCCACAGCACCACGTTCCCTGTCATCCTCACACTCCCAGCCCAGTCTACAGACATCGGTAGTACAGGCATGGGAGAAAAAGCTGCCATTCTCGGAAAACCACACCCAAGCACAGGCTCTGAATGCTGGCATTGCAAAACTACTGTCCATTGAAATGCTCTCATTCAGGCTGGTGAAGACTGACACCTTCCGTAACTTGATGGCATTGGCAGTCCCACAATACCATGTGCCCAGCCGCTTTTATTTCAGCAGGCAAGCCGTCCCTGCCCTGTTATAGCATGTGGAGGGAAACATTAAACATGCACTGATAAACGCTGTCAGTAGCAAGGTCCACCTCACCACCGATGTGTGGACCAGTCACCATAGACAGGAACGATAAGTTTCCCTCAGTGCCCATTGGGTAAATGTTGTGGAGCCAGGTAAAGATCATGAGAGTGGCGCTCTACGTCTTCTGCCAAATCCAAGGATTGCAGGAATCCAGTCTGTACACATTGACTCCTCCTCATACTCCAATTCCTCTGAATCAGTGCTGCAGGAGCCGTCACAGTCTACCTCCACATAGACCCGTGAGCACTTACCTGTTACGACCGATATGAGCACAGCCGTCACCAAATGTCAACAGGCCGTATTGAAATTAATTTCTTTGGGGAATCGAAGCCACACAGCGCAGGAGCTGTGGAATGCCATCAAGCAGGAGAGCGACGTGTGGTTTGTACCAGCGAATGTCCAGCCAGGCATGGTAGTGTGTGGCAATGGCCGAAATCTGGTGGCAGCTCTGGGCCTAGGCAACCTCACTCACATCCCATGTCTGGCACATGTGCTCAACTTGGTCATGCAGAGTTTTCTGAGGGACTATCCGGATCTTGATGCACTGCTGCACAAGGTCCGCCTAGAGTGTGCTCACTTGTGGCGTTCCAGCATGGCAAGATCGCGCATTGCAGCTTTTCAGTGCCGATTCCACCTCCCCGGACATTGCATCATATGTGACCTACCCACCAGGTGGAATTCAACGTTACATATGTTGGAGCGGCTGTGTGAGCAGCAGGCAGCAGTAATGGAGTACCAGCTGCATGAGGTGCAAAAAAGTCGCACTGCGCGCCGTTCAGACTTTACAACCACTGAGTGGGCCTCTATGAAGGACATCTGCCAGGATTTGCGTGCCTTCGATGATTCCACGTGGATGGCGAGTGCCGATGATGCACTAGTCAGCATGACTATTCTCCTTATCTGCCTGCTTGAAAAAACACTGCAAGCACTAAGGGATGAGGTTATGGAAGAGGTGAAGGATGAGAAGTCACAAATGCCACCTGCTTCTGGACGGTCTGCGCAACGTGGTTCCTCACAAAGGCCTAGGCAGGGGACACTTTGTGAGGAGGATGAGGAGGAGTCAATGGAGGAGGAAAACATCTGTCCAGAGGAGGGAGTTACACAATGCTCTAGTAGTCAGTATGTAGAGCGAGGGTG
This sequence comes from Ranitomeya imitator, assembly GCF_032444005.1. NCBI lineage: Eukaryota > Metazoa > Chordata > Amphibia > Anura > Dendrobatidae > Ranitomeya > Ranitomeya imitator. Next base: position 1,223,401,626 of record NC_091282.1, on the reverse strand, counting down.
GGGTGATGCAGGGCAGGCAGAGATCATGCCAGTTTGCAGTCTGCAGCACATGGTTGATTTCATGCTGCCGTGCCTGAGAAACAACCGCTGCATCGCCCACATTCTCATCACGGCTGATTATTGGGTGTACACCCTCCTAGATCCTCGCTACCGGGACAACTTACAAAGCCTCATAACACCGTTGAACCGGGAGCGTAAAATGTGGGAGTACCAAAACACACTGGTGCTTTCCATAATTGTTTCCATTCCAACCGAGAGCAATGCTGCTAGTGCTTTACAAAGCAGCTCACTGTGTCGAGACAGTGCAGGAAGCTCTGCACAAAGAGGGAGCAGAAGCAGTGCCTCAGCACAAGGCAACACCAGTTTGTCCCAAATGTAGCAAAGTTTTGTGTGCCCGCCACAAATATCTACACCATCACAGATGGCTCCAGTCAGCAAGAGGCAACGTTTCCGTCAGATGGTGACAGACTACGTGTTTTGCCCTCTCAGTGCACTCCCAGACGGCTCTTCCCCCTTCAAGTTTTGGGTCTCTAAGCTGGATACATGGCCAGAGCTTAGCCAGTATGCATTGGAGGTGCTGGCTTGCCCTGCGGCTAGTGTATTATCAGAATGCGTCTTCAGTGCCGCAGGTGGTGTACTAACAGACCGTCGCATGCGACTATCCTCCGATAACGTTGACCGGCTTACTTTTCTGAAAATGAACATGCCTGGATCTCGCAGGAATTTGCCCGTCCTCTTCCAGATTAAATGATTGGTTGGCAACAGTATCCAGGTCTCAAGTTGTGTTCATGTTTCTACCACCTGAACTGTAATCCCTGGGCTCCAACACTGCCAGTTGCTGCTCAGAAGTGCCGTCTGCACAGTCAACACATGATCCAGTGTTATTGGGTTTCAGTAATGTCAGCTGATCTCCAGCTGTGTATCTGGCAATTTCTCCTGCTCCGTCCACACTCACACAACAACAGATATTAAACTTGCTCCAATTAGGCCTCGGCCTACACTCTGCTTCTCCTGGATTTCCTGGGCTCCAACACCACCAGTTGCTGCTCAGAAGTGCCGTCTGCACAGTCAACAGTTGTTCCTCTTTTATTGGGGTTCAGTAACGCCAGCTGCTCCCCTGCTGTTTGTGTGGCAATTTCTCCTGCTCCCTCCACATTAAGATTACAACAGATATTAAACTTGCTTCAATTAGGCCTCGGCCTACACTCTTCTTCTAGCCTTGACCCTTGGCTCCAACACCGCCAGTTGCTGCTCGGAAGTGCCATCTGCACAGTCAACAGTTGCTCCACTGTTATTGGGGTTCAGTAACGCCAGCTGCTCCCCTGCTGTGTGTGCGGCACTTTCTCCTGCTCCCTCCACAATAAGACTACAACAGACATTAAAACTTGTTCCAATTAAGCCTCGGCCTACACTCTGCTTCTACCATTGACCCTGGGCTCCAACCCCGCCAGTTGCTGCTCGGAAGCGCCGTCTGCACAGTCAACAGTTGCTCCTCTGTTATTGGGGTTCTGTAATGCCAGCTGCTCCCTGCTTTGTGTGTGGCAATTTCTCCACTGTTTCTAGCATTGACCCTGGGCTCCAACACCGCCAGTTGCTGCTTTGAAGTGCCATCTGCACAGTCAACACTTGCTGCCGTGTTATTGGGGTTCAGTAATGTCAGCTGATCCCCTGCTGTGTATCTGGCAATTTTTCCTGCTCCCTCCACCCTCAAACTACAGATATTAAAGGGAACCTGTCCCCCCAGGCGTTTGTAACTAAAAGAGCCACCGTCTTCTCACATAACTTGTCAGGCTGACTGCGCCAATGCGGCCGCGCTGCCCGAGATCCCGCCCCGCAGTGTCATCTGATTTATTTACACTGCGGGGCTGGGATTCATGGGCATGCGCTGTGCATATCTTCGCCTCTCACTCATCTCCTTCCGCCTTCTTCAGCTGTACGGCGTCAGCTGATCCCTAAGCACATGCCATGGCGATTAGGGATCAACTGACGCCGCACAGTCTGAAGATGGCATAGAGATGAGTGAGAGGTGAAGATATGCACTGTGCATGCCCATGAATCCCAGCCCCGCAGTGTGAATAAATCAGAAAACATTGCGGGGTGGGATGTCGGGCAGCGTGGCCGCACAGGTGCAGTCAGCCTGACAACAAATGATGTCAGAAGACGGGCAGCGCTAACTGTGCATGCCCAAGGGATAACATAACAGTGCAGGCTCCGGGACAGATTCAAACAACGCTGAGGAGGGGGCGCCCGGCGCCAAGGGGGTATGAATGACGTCTGTGCTGCATCTCATTAAGAAGGAAAGCCCCGCCTCCGGGACGGTTTCACGGTATGAGGGGGCACATTTTATAAGTGTTTACTTCAGCGTGTGCAAGGAGCATAACTAAAAGAGCCACCTTTTCCTTATGCAGCATTAGTGCTGCACAAGGTGACGCTTTTAGTTACAAACGCCTGGGGGGGTTACAGGTTCCCTTTCAACTTGCTCCAATTAGGCCTCAGCCTACACTCTGTTTCTCCTGTAATCCCTGGGCTCCAACAGCGCCTGTTGCTGCTCGGAAGTGCCATCCAGTCCACATGCTCCAGTGTTTTGGGGTTCAGTAACGTCAGCTGATCCCCAGCTGTGTCTGCGGCAATTTCTCCTGCTTTCTCCACATTGATACCACTACAGATTTTAAACTTGCTCCAATTAGGCCTCAGCCTACACTCTGTTTCTCCTGTAATCCTTGGGCTCCAACACCGCCAGTTGCTGCTCAGAAGTGTCTTTGGCACGGGTACTCCCTCCTGCCCAGAATGGTTCCAGCACGCCAGCTGTTTCCGGGTAGTGTCAGGGTCACTTTGCCTCCAATACGTTGTCCTGTTGGGTTGCGGTCGGGTTAGCCAACTCTATGGTGCCTGCAGTTTAGGTGCTTCCTATGTGGGCTGTGGGAACTAGCAATCAAGGCTGGTTCCGTAGTGCCAATAGGACAATCTCCCCCTATAGGACTGTGGGTTTTCGGTAACTATGGCAAGCTCGTGGCCTAGCAATTTTTTTTTTCATGTGGACCTTCTGCTGCCTATCTGAGTTCCAGCACTATTAGCTGGTTCTTTGGAAGACAAACTTGAATAGGTCCCCCTGGTTCCAGTACCGTCAGCTGGTTCCAGGCAAAGCCTTTGGCTTAGGTGCCTCCTTCTTGGTATCCGAGTTCCACCAACGTCTAGTAGTCCTTGGTAGTGCTTTCTGGCACGGGTACCTCCTGATTAGTAACCAGGTTCCAGTACCATCAGCTGGTCCTCGGTAGTTCCATTGGCTCTTGTACCTTCTGCTACCCATCCGGGTTCCAGTACCGTCAGCTGGTTCTCGGCAGTGTCTTTGGCTCTTGTACCTTCTGCTACCCATCCTGGTTCCAGTACCATCAGCTGGTTCCAGGCAGAGCCTTTGGCTTAAGTGCCTCCTTCTCGGTATCCCAGTTCCACCAACATCTGGTGGTCCTTGGTAGTGCTTTCTGGCACGGGTACCACCTGCTTGGTAACCGGGTTCCAGTACCGTCAGCTGGTCCTCGGTAGTTCCATTGGCTCTTGTACCTTCTGCTACCCATCCGGGTTCCAGTACCGTCAGCTGGTTCTCGGCAGTGTCTTTGGCACGGGTACTCCCTCCTGCCCAGCCTTTTTCCAGTACGCAAGCTGTTTCCGGGTAGTGTCAAGGTCACTTTGCCTCCAATACGTTGTCCTGTCGGGTTGCGGTCAGGTTAGCCAACTCTATGGTGCCAGCAGTTTAGGTGCTTCCTATGTGGGCTGCGGGAATTGGCAATCAAGCCTGGTTCTGTAGTGCCAATAGGACAAGCTCCCCCTGTAGGACTGTTGGTTTTCGGTAACTACGTCCGGCTCGCGGCCTAGCAATTTTTTTTCATGTGGACCTTCTGCTGCCTGAGTTCCAGCACCATTAGCTGGTTCTTTGGAAGACAATCTTGAATAGGTCCCCCTGGTTCCAGTACCGTCAGCTGGTTCCAGGCAGAGCCTTTGGCTTAGGTTTCTCCTTCTTGGTATCCGAGTTCCACCAACGTCTGGTGGTCCTTGGTAGTGCTTTCTGGCATGGGTACCTCCTGCTTAGTAACCGGGTTCTAGTACTGTCAGCTGGTCCTCGGTAGTTCCATTGGCTCTTGTACCTTCGAGTAGCCATCCGGGTTCCAGTACTGTCAGCTGGTTCTTGGCAGTTCCTCAGCCTTCTTGTACCTTCTGCTACATTTCCAAGTTCAAGCTTTTGGAAATGGTTTTCGCTAATCACTCTGGATCTCCCTGACGACGACCCTAAAGACGACGACCCTGAAGACCACCCTGAAGAAGACGACGACCCCGGAGACGACGACCCCGGAGATGACGATCCTGAAGACCACCCCGAAGAAGATGATGACCCTGGAGACGACGACCCCGGAGACGACGATCCTGGAGACAACGACCCTGAAGACCACCCCGAAGAAGAAAAGAACCACTCAAAGCAAATAGTATCAAGATCCTAGAAAACAACCAAAAAACCAAAACACAACAAGGATCCTTAAAATATAACTTTTAATAATTAAAGCTAAAAAAAGTTTGTTCCAATATATGCAACAAAGGTATTACAAAATACAACCCATGAGAGCCAGATACAAGCTTGTATCTGGCTCTCATGGGTTGTATTTTGTAATACCTTTGTTGCATATATTGAAACAAACTTTTTTTAGCTTTAATTATTAAAAGTTATATTTTAAGGATCCTTGTTGTGTTTTGGTTTTTTGGTCACCCCGAAGAAGACCAAGAAGCAGAAGAACAAGAAGCTGCACAACATAAAGCAGAATAACATTAAGCATAAGACTAAAAATCAGAGCAAAATATATTATCTAAATTATAAGCAGAAGAAGACTAAGCAGTGTATGGGGGTGAGTCTTTTCCTCCTCGTGATTGTTAGGAGTCGAGTTTCCTCTGCTGCACAGGGGAAATCTCGATCCGTGTCTGCTGCGGTCTCCCATTCTGCTTCGGCCGCAGTGGGCTCTGCTCAGCGGAGGCGTCGCTCCCAGCGTCTTGCTGGGACTGATTCTGTGCAAAGGGTTATTGCTGCCTTTTCTGGCTCTCCTGTTGTACCCTGCACTGATCTGCGGCGAGCGGGCTTCTCTGGGACTAAGTCCTTATTTGCACACACTGAGCATGCCCAGGGCAAGATCTCCCGTTGGAGATCGAGAGTCACATGCTCAGGTACTGCAGCACATCCCATTGGTCCTTTTGGCAGGTCCTGAAAGGGCAAAACTTCTGTAGCTGTTTCCTGTGCTGCAGCTATATAAACTGCGCATGACCGCACGGCCATGCGCTAGTATTGTCTTGATATAATGTGTGTGTAGATGGATGTATGTCGATGGTTGAAAGCTCCTAAGTATCCCTCCCTAGTGTTGTTGACTGCTCGCGGATGATGGTAGCTATCTAGCGCCCGACTAGCCATCTGCACGTAACACACATCACAGCGTCCAGTTGCTGTGTCCGCCAGTACGGCGCCGTGCGCTTCCTCTGCGCTTTCCTTACCCAAGCCTGCGTGGTGAGTGGCGTCCGTCAGTGCGGCACCGCATGCACTCTCGTGCCTTTATATTCTATTTAATAGTTTCCTTACACACCCAGTTGTGGTGTTGTGCCAGCAAGTGGTCTAATCGGACTTCAATCCTGAGTTGGGGTTGTGTTCGCTGACTTCTTGCTTGCGCTCTATGTGCGGTACCGCGGTCCTGTGACGCAAAAGGATCGCTTCCTTCACACAGGGTGGAGTTAACCCATGTGTGTGTATTCTTATAGTACCGCCATATAGTCCGTCTTTACTAGCAGCAGGGTTTTTACCTGCACGGTGGACCTCGGACTGCGAACGCACCTGGTTCCATATCATCTTATACTTGGTGCGTTCCGCCAGTCCTTAACATAATACTAGCGCCAAGGTCTGGCTAGTAAATAGTAACATAGTAACATAGTTAGTAAGGCCGAAAAAAGACATTTGTCCATCCAGTTCAGCCTATATTCCATCATAATAAATCCCCAGATCTACGTCCTTCTACAGAACCTAATAATTGTATGATACAATATTGTTCTGCTCCAGGAAGACATCCAGGCCTCTCTTGAACCCCTCGACTGAGTTCGCCATCACCACCTCCTCAGGCAAGCAATTCCAGATTCTCACTGCCCTAACAGTAAAGAATCCTCTTCTATGTTGGTGGAAAAACCTTCTCTCCTCCAGACGCAAAGAATGCCCCCTTGTGCCCGTGGCGGACATTCAGCAATCTTTGCGGTATATCCAGCAGCTGGAGGGTAGGTTGACGGCTCTCGAGAGCTCAACCTCAGCTGTGGATGTTACCGCAGTTGCTGTACAGGCTGCTAGCATGGCTGCAGCAACCTTGTCCACTGCCACCCCTGTTCCGACATTATCTCGCCTCCCGTTGTCAGAAAAATATTCTGGAGATTGCAAATCTTGTAGGGGATTCGTGAGTCAGTGCTCTATCCACCTCGAGCTCCTGGCTGCACGTTTTCCTACAGAGCGGGCTAAGGTGGGATTTATTGTCTCTCTCTTGTCGGACAGGGCGTTGGAGTGGGCTACGCCGCTGTGGGAGCATGGTGATCATGTGGTGCAGAGTGCTCCGTTGTTTCTGAGCACTCTGAAAAAGGTATTTTTAGGACCTCAAGTCACCCATGACACAGCGCTCCAACTACTGGCATTAACTCAGGGTGAGTCCTTGGTCAGCCATTTTTCCGTCCGCTTCCGTACTTTAGCTTCTGAGCTGGAGTGGTCGGATAAAGCCCTTATCCCCATATTTTGGAGGGGCCTGGCTGATCACGTTAAGGACGCTCTGGCCACTAGGGAGATTCCTGCCACACTGGAGGAGTTAATAACTGTCTCTACTCGTATTGACCTCCGTTTTAACGAGCGGAGGTTAGAGCGAGTGTAGGCAGAGGTTTCGGCTGGCTCCCACCTTCGCCAAACCTTTGGAATCTCCAATCCAGGCATCTGAGTCACATGAGGCCTTAGAGGTGACACGAGCGGGATCCAAATCTCAGTCCGCCCGTGCACATAGGGTCCGTCATGTTTGCCAGCAGTCAGGACATCTTGCCTCCAAGGGTCCTCAGCGGTCGGGGAAACGTCAGCGTCTAGTGGCAGTTGGAGGAGGTACACTAGACACGGCGACGTTTGCCTCAAAGTTGTCCTTCAAGGGGACAATTACCATAGGCCCATCCACTCTTATGGTCGAGCTATGCGTGGATTCTGGGGCAGAGGGTAATTTTATGTCTTCCTCTTTTGCCCAGCGTCACGCAATACCCTTGGTGATGCTCGCCAAGCCTGTAACCGTTCGAGTGGTAAATGGGTCAATACTACCCTCACAGATTACCCACCAAACCATTCCTTTCACGCTTTCTGTGTCTCCATCACATCAGGAGATAATCTCCCTATTAGTCATTCCTGAGGGAATTGATGAGGTCCTGTTGGGGATACCATGGCTTCGCTACCATTCTCCTCATATTGAGTGGTCCTCTGGGAGAATTTTGGGATGGAGTAAATCCTGCGAGGGTAGATGTCAGAGGGAGTGCGTTCAGGTTGCTACTACACAGGTACCTGGAGATCTTTCCTCTCTCCCCAAGCACTATTGGCCCTATGCAGACGTGTTCTCCAAAAAAGCTGCGGAGACCCTTCCGCCTCACCGCCCCTATGACTGTCCTATTGACCTCTTGCCTGGTGCTGAGCCTCCCCGGGGTCGAGTCTATCCGTTATCTCTCCCGGAGATGGAGGCAATGTCTCAGTACATCCAAGAGAATCTGGCAAGAGGATTCATTAGGAAGTCAGTGTCACCGGCAGGGGCTGGGTTCTTCTTCGTACAGAAGAAGACTGGAGACTTACGTCCATGCATAGACTACAGGGGTCTTAACGCCATCACCGTTAAGAACAAGTACCCATTACCCCTGATATCTGAGCTGTTTGATAGGCTACGGGGAGCGAGGGTATTTACTAAGTTAGATCTGCGGGGTGCTTACAACCTGATTCGCATCCGTGAGGGGGATGAATGGAAGACGGCTTTTAACACCAGGGATGGGCACTATGAATATCTAGTGATGCCCTTCGGGCTCTGTAATGCCGCAGCCGTTTTCCAAGACTTTGTGAACAACATCTTCCGGGATTTGCTCACCACCTCGGTCGTAGTCTATCTGGATGATATTCTCATCTTCTCTCCAGATATTGACTCCCATCGGAGAGATGTTCGCAAAGTCTTCGACCTCTTACGGGCAAACTCCCTCTACGCCAAGTTGGAGAAGTGTGTGTTTGAGCAGGAGTCCTTGCCTTTCCTTGGTTATATCATCTCTGCCCAGGGTTTGGCTATGGATCCTGCCAAGCTACAGGCTGTAATGGACTGGCAGGAACCCCATTCTCTTAAAGCGGTGCAGCGCTTTATGGAGTTCATTAATTACTATCGCCAGTTCATTCCACACTTCTCAACTTTGGTAGCTCCCTTGGTTGCCCTCACCAAGAAGGGAGCAAATCCCAAGTTGTGGTCAGAGGAGGTCTCCAAAGCCTTTCTCTCGATCAAGTCACACATCGCTAGCGCTCCCATCCTACATCGCCCCGATGTTGATAAACCATTTATCTTGGAGGTGGATGCCTCATCCGTTGGTGCTGGAGCAGTCCTTTTCCAAAAGGATGCTCAAGGTCGGAAGCATCCTTGCTTCTTCTCCAAGACCTGCACACCAGCGGAGAGGAATTATTCCATCGGGGACAGGGAGTTGCTAGCCATGAAGTTGGCTTTTTCAGAGTGGAGACATCTCTTGGAGGGAGCTCGCTTTCCCTTCCAAGTCTTCACTGACCACAAGAACTTGGTATATCTACAAACGGCCCAGCGGCTGAATTCTCGCCAGGCTAGATGGTCCCTGTTCTTCTCCCGGTTCCATTTTACTCTCCATTTCCTCTCTGGGGAGAAGAACGTTCGTGCTGACGCTCTCTCCCGCTCCGTAGTGTCATCAGAGGAGGAGGAGCCTCGGCTTATTGTCCCTTCTGAGAGCCTGAGAACTGTAGCTCCGGTTTCACTAGAGTCTGTGCCCCCGGGCAAGACTTTTGTACCAGCTAACTTGCGACCGGAGGTTCTCTCTTGGGCTCACTCCTCCAGAGTTGGTGGGCATTTTGGGACGAAGAGGACATCTGAGCTTTTGGCGAGAACATACTGGTGGCCGCATATGGCCCGAGATGTCAGGGACTATATTCAGGCGTGCGTTTCTTGCGCCCAGAATCGGTCTCCTCGGCAACGGGTTGCTTGGGTTGCTTTACCCTCTACCGGTGGCAGACAGGCCCCGGGAGATGGTCGGGATGGTCTTTGTGGTGGGTTTACCCAAGTCGCGTGGCTGCTCCATTATTTGGGTTGTCACTGACCATTTCTCTAAGATGGTGCATTTGGTGCCGCTTCCTCGGTTACCCTCAGCACGGGCCTTGGCAGTGTTGTTCATTAAGCACGTTTTCCGATTGCATGGTATGCCTGATAAGATTGTCAGTGATCGGGGTCCCCAGTTCGCGTCTCGGTTTTGGAGAGAGCTCTGCCGTTTACTCAGCATAGAGTTAAACCTCTCCTCTGCATACCATCCCGAGACGAATGGGTTGGTGGAGAGAACCAACCAGACTCTGGTGACATATTTGCGACATTTCGTCTCTGCTAGGCAGGATGACTGGGCATCTTTGCTACCTTGGGCGGAATTTGCCTTGAACAACGCCGTAGCTGATTCCACTGGTCAAACTCCTTTTCTCCTTAACTACGGCCAGCATCCGCGTGTCCCTGTGCCCATGCCAGTGTCATCCACCGATTCTAGGGTGGCAGACTGGGCGGTGGAGGCATGTGACATCTGGGACCGCACACAGGATGCCATCCGGGCCTCCAAGGAGAGAATGAGGGTTTCGGCGGATACACACCGGTGCCCCGCTCCGGTCTTTGCTCCTGGCGACTTAGTGTGGCTCTCCGCCCGTAACATCAGGCTGCGAGTTGAGTCCACTAAGTTTGCTCCTCACTACATTGGCCCGTTTAAGGTTCTGGAACAGGTCAACCCTGTGGTCTACCGTTTGGCTATTCCTCCACGCCTTGGTATCACCGATACTTTTCACGTTTCCCTCTTAAAGCCCGTTCATTTGTCCCGGTTTTCTGAGTCATCTGCTGGGACATCGGGTTCATCCACGGATGAGTTTGAGGTGAACGCTATTGTGGGGTGGAAGGTGGTACGTGGCAAGAAATTTTATCTGGTGGACTGGAAGGGTCACGGCCCAGAGGATAGAACCTGGGAGCCTGTGGAGCACATTCGGGCTCCGCTGCTTATTGCAGCTTTTGAGCGTAGTGAGGTTCAAGGAAGGGGGGGCCCTAGGAGGGGGGGTAATGTTAGGAGTAGAGTTTCCTCTGCTGCACCCGGGGAATCTCGATCCGTGTCTGCTGCGGTCTCCCATTCTGCTTCGGCCGCAGTGGGCTCTGCTCAGCGGAGGCGTCGCTCCCAGCGTCTTGCTGGGACTGATTCTGTGCAAAGGGTTACTGCTGCCTTTTCTGGCTCTCCTGTTGTACCCTGCACTGATCTGCGGCGAGCGGGCTTCTCTGGGACTAAGTCCTTATTTGCACACACTGAGCATGCCCAGGGCAGGATCTCCTGTTGGAGATCGGGGATCACATGCTCAGGCACTGCAGCACATCCCATTGGTCCTTTTGGCAGGTCCTGAAAGGGCAAAACTTCTGTAGCTGTTTCCTGTGCTGCAGCTATATAAACTGCGCATGACCGCACGGCCATGCGCTAGTATTGTCTTGATATAATGTGTGTGTAGATGGATGTATGTCGATGGATGAAAGCTCCTAAGTATCCCTCCCTAGTGTTGTTGACTGCTCGCGGATGATGGTAGCTATCTAGCGCCCGACTAGCCATCTGCACGTAACACACATCACAGCGTCCAGTTGCTGTGTCCGCCAGTACGGCGCCGTGTGCTTCCTCTGCGCTTTACCTGCACGGTGGACCTCGGACTGCGAACGCACCTGGTTCCATATCATCTTATACTTGGTGCGTTCCGCCAGTCCTTAACAGTGATACCCCTGGAAAAAACCTGCTGCTGCAGGCCAAACTGAATGCGGAGAAATCCTGTTGTAAATCTTTTGTGACAGGCAGAACGGTAGTTGTAATCTTCAAACATTTATAGATAACTACAGGAATGCCTGTCACTAGGGTTGAGCGACCTTGACTTTTTTAGAGTCGAGTCGGGTTTCGCGAAACCCAACTATCTCAAAAGTCGAGTCGAGTGGAATCGGCCGATTATCGCGAAAAGTCGGGGGTTGACCGAAACACAAAACCCAATGCAAGTCAAAGGGGGAGCATAGTCGGCAGTGAGTGGAGGCCAGGAAAACATGTACAGAGCCCATTTTAATGGCAAAAACATCCATTCTTGTTACTGGAGCTTGTCAATCTTAATTTAGCTTATAATAATAGTAAGGCATTTGAAATTGGGGGTCATTTGGCTAAAGTTGTGGGGGGTAGGGCTGGTTTAAGTAATTAGTGGGCCCAGGAAATTTGGACCACGTCACGCCAGTGTGGCAGGGAGAGGTAAGTATTTCAACTTTACAAGTGCTGTGATCCTGAGCAAGCAGGGGGGCCCACTCGTTGGCATTGGCCCTGGCACAGGGCCCCTCAGAGTACAGCGGTGTGTTTGCACGGCGGGGGCGCCTCCCACCGGCAGCAACACTTTTGCGTACTATGAGGGGCTCTGTGCCAGTGACGTCGCCAACGAGTATTCCTCCCCCCACCTGATGAAGGAACCTGCACCTTCCTCTGCACCTTCCTCTTTGTCCCCGTGTAAGGTGGTATGGTATGCGGGAAGGGGGACCTGACTTTCAGCAGGGTCACATTCTTGCAGTGTAGCGTGCACGGGGAATGTTGCGTTATGGGTCAATGCACCAGCAGACTCATCTATCACTGGCTGGGCAATGGGCAGGATGAGGAGGAAACACAGATATTGGCCCAAAGAATAAAGTGGGCTAAATGCAGTTCAAAATTGGTAACAGGACTAACCAGGGGGCATTGTTTTGTTCAGTGGAGGACAACTGGAATGAGAGGCTGACACAGAGAGTAGGCCCAAATCAGTAAGTAGTCTAAATGCAGTTCAAAATTGGCAACAGTAGTAAACAGGCGGCACACCTTTGTTCACTGTAGGAGAACATCAAGGAGCGGCAGACACAGCTAGAAGGCCCCAACCCAACTAGTAGGCCCACTGCAGTTTCAAAATTCCTCATTTTTTGTAAAGAGGACAGCTGTATTGAGTGGCGCAGCCAGATACTACAAGTAGGCCTTAAACCACAAAGTTGGCTCGACGCTGGTTTAAAAAAGGTTACATGGGTACACGGTCTGCATTGTTGTGCTCAGTGGAGGACAATTGGAAGGAGGGACCGCAGAAAGACTTTGTAGGCATAAAATTACAAAATAGGCTCTATGCAGCTTCGATTATGTGGCATCTTGGAGAACACCTTGGAGCGGCAGACACCGTCTCTACGACCCAGACCCAACTTGTAGGCCTAATGTAGTGTTGTTTCAACAGCTACTTAAGATGAACATGAAGATTGAAGCAATGGAGAGGAAACCTGGAGAACACCTTGGAGTGGAAGACACTGTCTCTACAACCCCAGACCCAACTTGTAGGCCTAATGCAGTGTTGTTTTCAACAACTACTAAACAAGAGCTTTAAGATTGAAGCAATGGAGAGGCAACCTGGGAAACACCTTGGAGTGGAACACACCGTCTCTACACTCCAGACCCAACTTGTAGGCCTAATGCAGTGTTGTTTTCAACAACTACTAAATGAGAGCCAGAAGATCGAAGCAATGGAGAGGCAACCTGGGGGACACCTTGGAGTGGAACACACAGTCTCTACACTGCAGACCCAACTTGTAGGCCTAATGCAGTGTTGTTTTCAACAACTACTAAACGAGAGCCAGAAGATCGAAGCAATGGAGAGGCAACCTGGGGAACACCTTGGAGTGGAACACACCGTCTCCACAACCCAGACCCAACTTGTAGGCCTTATGCAGTGTTGTTTTCAACAACTACTAAACGGGAGCTAGAAGCTCGAAGCTATGGAGAGGAAACCTGGGGAACACCTTGGAGTGGAAGACACCGTCTCTACAACCCAGACCCAAATTGTAGGCCTAATGCAGTGTTGTTTTCAACAACTACTAAATGAGAGCTTTAAGATTGAAGCAATGGAGAGGAAACCTGGAGAACACCTTGTAGCGGAAGACACCGTCTCTACAACCCAGACCCAACTTGTAGGCCTAATGCAGTGTTGTTTTCAACAACTACTTAAGAAGAGCTAGAAGATCGAAGCAAGGGAGAGGCAACCTGGGGAACACCTTGGAGTGGAACACACCGTCTCTACAACCCAGACCCAACTTGTAGGCCTAATGCAGTGTTGTTTTCAACAACTACTAAACGAGAGCAAGAAGATCGAAGCAATGGAGAGTGTTATGATAAGGCAATTCAGTACCACAATGGACATGGAGGTCAGAGCACATACAGTGATCTGACAATAACCCAAAAACATAGAACGAGCTCTGAGTCGTGGGAACTCTGCAGACCGCAATCCCTAATCCTCTCCAACAACACTAGAGGCAGCCGTGGATTGCGCCTAACGCTCCCTATGCAACTTGGCACAGCCTAAGAATCTAGCTAGCCTGAAGATAGAAAATAAGCCTACCTTGCCTCAGAGAAATACCCCAAAGGAAAAGGCAGCCCCCACATATAATGACTGTGAGTTAAGATGAAAAAGACAAACGTAGAGATGAAATAGATTTAGCAAAGTGAGGCCCGACTTTCTGAACAGAGCGAGGATAGGAAAGGTAACTTTGCGGTCAACACAAAACCCTACAAAGACCACGCAAAGGGGGCAAAAAGACCCTCCGTACCGAATTAACGGCACGGAGGTACACCCTCTGCGTCCCAGAGCTTCCAGCAAACAAATAGACAAGCTGGACAGAAAAAAACAGCAAACAAAATAGCAAAGTAGAACTTAGCTATGCAGAGCAGCAGGCCACAGGAACGATCCAGGAGGAAACAGGTCCAATACTAGAACATAGACTGGAAGCCAGGATCAAAGCACTAGGTGGGGTTAAATAGAGCAGCACCTAACGACTTCACCACATCACCTGAGGAAGGAAACTCAGAAGCCGCAGTACCACTCTCCTCCACCAACGGGAGCTCACAGAGAGAATCAGCCGAAGTACCACTTGTGACCACAGGAGGGAGCTCTGCCACAGAATTCACAACAGTACCCCCCCTTGAGGAGGGGTCACCGAACCCTCACCAGAGCCCCCAGGACGACCAGGATGAGCCATATGAAAGGCATGAACAAGATCGGGAGCATGGACATCAGAGGCAAAGACCCAGGAATTATCTTCCTGAGCATAACCCTTCCACTTAACCAGATACTGGAGCTTCCGTCTCGAAACACGAGAATCCAAAATCTTCTCCACAATATACTCCAACTCCCCCTCCACCAAAACCGGGGCAGGAGGATCAACAGATGGAACCATAGGTGCCACGTATCTCCGCAACAATGACCTATGGAATACGTTATGTATGGAAAAAGAATCTGGAAGGGTCAGACGAAAAGACACAGGATTAAGAACCTCAGAAATCCTATACGGACCAATGAAACGAGGTTTAAACTTAGGAGAGGAAACCTTCATAGGAATATGACGAGAAGATAACCAAACCAAATCCCCAACACGAAGTCGGGACCCACACAGCGTCTGCGATTAGCGAAACGTTGAGCCCTCTCCTGGGACAAGGTCAAATTGTCCACTACATGAGTCCAAATCTGCTGCAACCTGTCCACCACAGTATCCACACCAGGACAGTCCGAAGACTCAACCTGCCCTGAATAGAAACGAGGATGGAACCCAGAGTTGCAGAAAAATGGCGAAACCAAGGTAGCCGAGCTGGCCCGATTATTAAGGGCGAACTCAGCCAAAGGCAAAAAGGACACCCAGTCATCCTGATCAGCAGAAACAAAGCATCTCAGATATGTTTCCAAGGTCTGATTGGTTCGTTCGGTCTGGCCATTAGTCTGAGGATGGAAAGCCGAGGAAAAAGACAAGTCAATGCCCATCCTACCACAAAAAGCTCGCCAAAACCTCGAAACAAACTGGGAACCTCTGTCAGAAACGATATTCTCTGGAATGCCATGCAAACGAACCACATGCTGGAAGAACAATGGCACCAAATCAGAGGAGGAAGGTAATTTAGACAAAGGTACCAAATGGACCATCTTAGAGAAGCGATCACAGACCACCCAAATAACCGACATCTATTGAGAGACGGGAAGATCTGAAATAAAATCCATAGAGATATGTGTCCAAGGCCTCTTCGGGACCGGCAAGGGCAAAAGCAACCCACTGGCACGAGAACAGCAGGGCTTAGCCCTAGCACAAATCCCACAGGACTGCACAAAAGAACGCACATCCCGCGACAGAGATGGCCACCAAAAGGATCTAGCCACTAACTCTCTGGTACCAAAGATTCCAGGATGACCAGCCAACACCGAACAATGAACCTCAGAGATAACTTTATTCGTCCACCTATCAGGGACAAACAGTTTCTCCGCTGGACAACGATCAGGTTTATTAGCCTGAAATTTTTGCAGCACCCGCCGCAAATCAGGGGAGATGGCAGATACAATTACTCCTTCCTTGAGGATACCCGCCGGCTCAGACAAACCCGGAGAGTCGGGCACAAAACTCCTAGACAGAGCATCCACCTTCACATTTTTAGAGCCCGGAAGGTACGAAATCACAAAGTCAAAACGGGCAAAAAACAGTGACCAACGAGCCTGTCTAGGATTCAACCGCTTGGCAGACTCGAGATAAGTCAAGTTCTTATGATCAGTCAATACCACCACGCGATGCTTAGCTCCTTCAAGCCAATGACGCCACTCCTCGAATGCCCACTTCATGGCCAGCAACTCTCGATTGCCCACATCATAATTACGCTCAGCAGGCGAAAACTTCCTGGAAAAGAAGGCGCATGATTTCATCACCGAGCAATCAGAACTTCTCTGCAACAAAACAGCCCCTGCTCCAATCTCAGAAGCATCAACCTCGACCTGGAATGGAAGCGAAACATCTGGTTGACACAACACAGGGGCAGAAGAAAAACGACAATTCAACTCTTGAAAAGCTTCCACAGCAGCAGAAGACCAATTGACCACATCAGCACCCTTCTTGGTCAAATCGGTCAATGGTTTAGCAATACTAGAAAAATTGCAGATGAAGCGACGATAAAAATTAGCAAAGCCCAGGAACTTTTGCAGACTTTTCAGAGATGTCGGCTGAGTCCAATCATGGATGGCTTGGACCTTAACAGGGTCCATCTCGATAGTAGAAGGGGAAAAGATGAACCCCAAAAATGAAACCTTCTGAACACCAAAGAGACACTTTGATCCCTTCACAAACAAAGAATTAGCACGCAGGACCTGAAAAACCGTTCTGACCTGCTTCACATGAGACTCCCAATCATCCGAGAAGATCAAAATGTCATCCAAGTACACAATCAGGAATTTATCCAGGTAATCTCGGAAGATGTCATGTGTTGTGAGTTCTGTTTTTGGGCTCCCTCTGGTGGTTACTGATGGTACTGGGTGATTTGTGTTCTGCTGTCTCTGGTGTCCACCTGTTCTATTAGGATTTGGGAGTTTCCTATTTAACCGGGCTTTCTTGTCATTTCCCCGCCGGCTATCAAGGTTTTCAGAGTGTTTTGTTACCTCAGCTTCTGGCTTCAGTAATCTTCAGGACAAGCTAAGTTTTTGATTTTCTTGTTCCACGTTTTGCTTTATTTTTGTCTTGTCCAGCTTGCATATAATTGTTTCTTTGCTGCTGGTTGCTCTAGTGGGCTGTAATTGCTCCTCATGTTCCATGAGTTCTTCTAATAGGGGAAGTTAGATCTTCGGCTGGTGCGAGACGTCTAGGATCAACGTAGGCACGTTCCCCGGCTATTGTTATTTGTGTGTTCAGGTTTAGGGTCGCGGTCAGCTCAGGTTCCATCACCCTAGAGCTCGTTGGTGCTTGTCCTTTTGTGATTCCCTGCCATTGGAATCATGACAGTATAGCCGGCCCAAAATGTTTGGGCTGAAGTAGGAGGAAAAGTAGTCTGAGGAAGCTTTTTTTTTTTTTTTTTTTTTCTCCTCTGAGGTTGCTGCCTAGCCTTATTGCAGCCTGGCTGATTTTTTTTTTTTTTTTTTTTCCTCCTCTTAATCCTTGAATGGCTCTGACCTTAGCTGTTTATCATGGACGTCCAGAGTTTAGCTTCCAGCTTGAATAATCTTGCTGCTAAGGTTCAAAATATACAAGATTTTGTTGTACATGCTCCTATGTCTGAACCTAGAATTCCTATTCCAGAGTTCTTTGCTGGAGATAGATCTAGTTTTCTGAATTTTAGGAACAATTGCAAGCTGTTCCTTTCTTTGAAATCTCGCTCTTCTGGAGACCCTGCTCAGCAGGTTAAGATTATTATATCTTTCCTGTGGGGTGACCCTCAAAATTGGGCATTTCCATTGGCACCAGGGAATCCTGCGTTGCTTAATGTGGATGCGTTTTTTCTGGCATTGGGTTTGCTCTATGAGGAACCTAACCAGGAGATTCAGGCTGAAAAAGCTTTATTGGCTCTCTCTCAGGGGCAAGATGAAGCAGAAATATATTGTCAGAAATTTCGGAAATGCTCAGTGCTTACTCAGTGGAATGAGTGCGCCCTGGCTGCAAAGTTCAGAGATGGCCTTTCTGAGGCCATTAAAGATGTTATGGTGGGGTTCCCTGCGCCTACGGGTCTGAATGAGTCTATGACTATGGCTATTCAGATTGATCGGCGTTTACGGGAGCGCAAACCTGTGCACCATTTGGCGGTGTCTTCTGAACAGGCACTTGAGACAATGCAATGTGATAGAGTTCAGTCTAGAAGTGAACGGCAAAACTATAGGCGGAAAAATGGGTTGTGCTTTTATTGTGGTGATTCAGCTCATGTTATATCAGCATGCTCTAAACGCACAAAAAAGGTTGATAAGTCTGTTGCCATTAGTACGTTACAGTCTAAGTTCATTCTGTCTGTGACTCTGATTTGCTCATTATCATCCATTTCCGTCGATGCCTATGTAGATTCAGGCGCTGCCCTGAGTCTTATGGATTGGTCATTTGCCAATCGCTGTGGGTTTAGTCTTGAGCCTCTGGAAGTCCCTATTCCTTTGAAGGGAATTGACTCTACACCTTTAGCTATGAATAAACCTCAGTACTGGACACAAGTGACCATGCGTATGACTCCCGTTCATCAGGAGGTGATTCGCTTCCTGGTATTGTATAATTTACATGATGTTCTAGTACTTGGTCTGCCATGGTTACAAACTCATAATCCAGTCCTTGACTGGAAAACAATGTCTGTGTTAAGCTGGGGATGTCAGGGGGTTCATGATGATGCACCTCCGATTTCTATCGCTTCATCTACTCCTTCTGAGGTTCCTGTATTTTTGTCTGATTATCGGGATGTTTTTGAGGAGCCTAAGCTCAGTTCGCTTCCTCCTCACAGGGATTGCGATTGTGCTATAGATTTAATTCCTGGTAGTAAATTTCCTAAAGGTCGTTTGTTCAATCTGTCAGTGCCAGAGCATACTGCTATGCGGGATTATGTTAAGGAGTCCTTGGAAAAGGGACATATCCGTCCATCTTCGTCCCCTTTGGGAGCAGGTTTTTTTTTCGTGGCCAAAAAAGATGGGTCCCTGAGGCCTTGTATAGATTATCGTCTTTTGAATAAGATTACCGTAAAATATCAGTATCCTTTGCCTTTGTTGACTGATTTGTTTGCTCGCATTAAGGGGGCTAAATGGTTCACTAAGATTGATCTTCGGGGTGCGTATAATCTTATACGAATAAAGCAAGCTGATGAGTGGAAAACCGCATTTAATATGCCTGAGGGCCATTTTGAGTATTTGGTAATGCCTTTCGGACTTTCTAATGCTCCTTCAGTCTTCCAGTCCTTTATGCACGATATTTTCCGTGAATATCTGGATAAATTTATGATTGTGTATTTGGATGATATTTTGGTTTTTTCTGATGACTGGGAGTCTCATGTTCAGCAGGTCAGGAAGGTGTTTCAGGTCCTGCGGGCTAATTCCTTGTTTGTAAAGGGCTCAAAGTGTCTCTTTGGAGTCCAGAAGATTTCTTTCTTGGGGTATATTTTTTCCCCTTCTACTATTGAGATGGATCCCGTCAAGGTTCGGGCTATTTGTGACTGGACGCAGCCTGCATCTCTTAAGAGTCTGCAGAAGTTCTTGGGCTTTGCTAATTTCTATCGTCGTTTTATAACTAATTTTTCTAGTGTTGTTAAGCCTTTGACGGATTTGACTAAGAAGGGTGCTGATGTTGCTGATTGGTCTCCTGCGGCTGTGGAGGCCTTTCAGGAACTTAAACGCCGGTTTTCTTCTGCTCCTGTGTTGCGTCAGCCTGATGTTTCGCTTCCTTTCCAAGTTGAGGTTGATGCTTCCGAGATTGGAGCGGGGGCGGTTTTGTCACAGAGAAGCTCCGATTGCTCGGTGATGAAGCCATGTGCGTTCTTTTCTAGAAAATTTTCGCCCGCTGAGCGGAAGTATGATGTGGGTAATCGGGAACTTTTGGCCATGAAGTGGGCATTTGAGGAGTGGCGTCATTGGCTGGAGGGTGCTAGACATCGTGTGGTGGTCTTGACTGATCACAAAAATCTGATTTACCTTGAGTCTGCCAGGCGTCTGAATCCTAGACAGGCTCGTTGGTCACTGTTTTTCTCTCGTTTCAATTTTGTGGTTTCATACCTGCCAGGTTCAAAGAATGTGAAGGCGGATGCACTTTCTAGGAGTTTTGTGCCTGACTCCCCTGGAAATTCTGAGCCCACTGGTATCCTTAGGGATGGGGTGATTTTGTCGGCCGTCTTCCCAGACTTGCGACGTGCTTTGCAGGAGTTTCAGGCGGGTAAACCTGATCGTTGTCCGCCTGAGAGACTGTTTGTTCCGGATAGTTGGACCAGTAGAGTCATCTCCGAGGTCCATTCTTCTGCGTTGGCAGGTCATCCTGGAATATTTGGTACTAGAGACTTGGTGGCCAGGTCTTTTTGGTGGCCTTCCTTGTCGAGGGATGTGCGTTCTTTTGTGCAGTCTTGTGAGGTTTGTGCTCGGGCTAAGCCTTGCTGTTCTCGAGCCAGTGGATTGTTGTCACCTTTGCCTATCCCGAAGAGGCCTTGGATGCACATTTCCATGGACTTTATTTCGGATCTCCCTGTCTCTCAAAAAATGTCTGTCATCTGGGTTGTGTGTGACCGCTTTTCTAAAATGGTTCATCTAGTACCCTTGCCTAAGTTGCCTTCCTCCTCTGAGTTGGTCTCTCTGTTTTTCCAGAACGTGGTTCGTTTGCATGGGATTCCGGAGAACATCGTTTCTGACAGGGGATCCCAGCTTGTGTCTAGATTTTGGCGGACGTTCTGTGCTAAGATGGGCATTGATTTGTCCTTTTCGTCTGCATTCCATCCTTAGACGAATGGCCAGACGGAGCGAACTAATCAGACCTTGGAAACTTATTTGAGGTGTTTTGTTTCTGCTGATCAGGATGACTGGGTTACCTTTTTGCCGCTGGCCGAGTTTGCCCTTAATAATCGGGCTAGTTCTGCTACCTTGGTTTCTCCTTTCTTTTGTAATTCGGGGTTTCATCCTCGTTTTTCCTCTGGTCAGGTGGAGCCTTCTGATTGTCCTGGAGTGGACATGGTGGTGGATGGGTTGCATCGGATTTGGAGTCATGTGGTGGACAATTTGAAGTTGTCCCAGGAGAAGGCTCAGCAGTTTGCTAACCGCCGTCACCGCGTGGGTCCTCGACTTTGTGTTGGGGACTTGGTGTGGTTGTCTTCTCGTTTTGTTCCTATGAAGGTCTCTTCTCCTAAGTTCAAGCCTCGGTTCATCGGTCCTTATAGGATCTTGGAAATTCTTAACCCTGTGTCGTTTCGTTTGGATCTCCCGGCATCGTTTGCTATTCATAATGTGTTCCATCGGTCATTGTTGCGGAGGTATGAGGTACCTGTTGTTCCTTCGCTTGAGCCTCCTGCTCCGGTGCTGGTGGAGGGAGAATTGGAGTATGTTGTAGAGAAGATCTTGGATTCTCGTGTTTCCAGACGGAAACTCCAATATTTGGTCAAGTGGAAGGGTTATGGTCAGGAGGATAATTCTTGGGTGGTTGCTTCTGATGTTCATGCTGATGATTTGGTTCGCGCTTTTCATAGGGCTCATCCTGGTCGCCCTGGTGGTTCTCGTGTGGGTTCGGTGACCCCTCCTCAAGGGGGGGGTACTGTTGTGAGTTCTGTTTTTGGGCTCCCTCTGGTGGTTACTGATGGTACTGGGTGATTTGTGTTCTGCTGTCTCTGGTGTCCACCTGTTCTATTAGGATTTGGGAGTTTCCTATTTAACCGGGCTTTCTTGTCATTTCCCCGCCGGCTATCAAGGTTTTCAGAGTGTTTTGTTACCTCAGCTTCTGGCTTCAGTAATCTTCAGGACAAGCTAAGTTTTTGATTTTCTTGTTCCACGTTTTGCTTTATTTTTGTCTTGTCCAGCTTGCATATAATTGTTTCTTTGCTGCTGGTTGCTCTAGTGGGCTGTAATTGCTCCTCATGTTCCATGAGTTGGAACATGAGTTCAAGTAATTGCAGGATGGTTTTTTGAAGGGTTTTTTGCTGACCGCGCAGTTTACTTTTGTATCCTCTGCTATCTAGTTTTAGCGGGCCTCATTTTGCTGAATCTGTTTTCATACTGTGTATGTGCCTTCCTCTCATTTCACCGTCATTATATGTGGGGGGCTGCTATTTCTGTGGGGTATTTCTCTGGAGGCAAGAGAGGTCTGTGTTTCTTCTAATAGGGGAAGTTAGATCTTCGGCTGGTGCGAGACGTCTAGGATCAACGTAGGCACGTTCCCCGGCAATTGTTATTTGTGTGTTCAGGTTTAGGGTCGCGGTCAGCTCAGGTTCCATCACCTGTTATGTCTGCTAATGACAGGTGTTATGAAGGCAATCCAGAAACACAGTGTGCTTAGCGATCAGAGCGCACACAGTGATCTGACAAATACCCAAAAATACAAGAACGAGCTCTGAGACGTGGAAACTCTGTAGACTGCACACCTGATCCTATCCTAAACACAACTAAAAGCGGCTGTGGATTGCGCCTAACAACTACCTAGGCAACTCGGCACAGCCTAAGAAACTAGCTAGCCTAAAGATAGAAAAATAGGCCTGACTTGCCCCAGAGAAATTCCCCAAAGGAAAAGGCAGCCCCCCACATATAATGACTGTGAGTAAGATGAAAAGACAAAACGTAGGGATGAAATAGATTCAGCAAAGTGGGGCCTGATATTCTAGGACAGAGCGAGGACAGTAAAGCGAACTTTGCAGTCTACAAAAAACCCTAAAGCAAAACCACGCAAAGGGGGCAAAAAAAACCCACCGTGCCGAACTAACGGCACGGCGGTACACCCTTTGCGTCTCAGAGCTTCCAGCAAAACAAAAGACAAGCTGGACAGAAAAAAAGCAACAAAAAAGCAAAAAGCACTTAGCTATACAGAGCAGCAGGTCACAGGAACAATCAGGAGAAGCTCAGATCCAACACTGAAACATTGACAAGGAGCAAGGATAGCAGCATCAGGCGGAGTTAAGTAATGAAGCAGTTAACGAGCTCACCAGAACACCTGAGGGAGGAAGCTCAGAAGCTGCAGTACCACTTGTGACCACAGGAGTGAATTCAGCCACAGAATTCACAACAGTACCCCCCCCTTGAGGAGGGGTCACCGAACCCTCACCAGAGCCCCCAGGCCGACCAGGATGAGCCGCATGAAAGGCACGAACAAGATCGGAAGCATGAACATCAGAGGCAAAAACCCAGGAATTTTCTTCCTGAGCATAACCCTTCCATTTAACCAGATACTGGAGTTTCCGTCTAGAAACACGAGAATCCAAAATCTTCTCCACAATATACTCCAATTCCCCCTCCACCAAAACCGGGGCAGGAGGCTCAACAGATGGAACCATAGGTGCCACGTATCTCCGCAACAACGACCTATGGAATACATTATGTATGGAAAAGGAGTCTGGGAGGGTCAAACGAAAAGACACAGGATTGAGAACCTCAGAAATCCTATACGGACCAATAAAACGAGGTTTAAATTTAGGAGAGGAAACCTTCATAGGAGTATGACGAGAAGATAACCAAACCAGATCCCCAACACGAAGTCGGGGACCCACACGGCGTCTGCGATTAGCGAAAAGTTGAGCTTTCTCCTGGGACAAGATCAAATTGTCCACTACCTGAGTCCAGATCTGCTGCAACCTATCCACCACAGAATCCACACCAGGACAGTCCGAAGACTCAACCTGTCCTGAAGAGAAACAAGGATGGAACCCAGAATTGCAAAAAAATGGAGAAATCAAGGTAGCCGAGCTGGCCCGATTATTAAGGGCGAACTCAGCCAACGGCAAAAAGGACACCCAATCATCCTGGTCTGCAGAAACAAAACATCTCAGATATGTTTCCAAGGTCTGATTGGTTCGTTCGGTCTGGCCATTAGTCTGAGGATGGAAAGCCGAGGAAAAGGATAGGTCAATGCCCATCCTACCACAAAAGGCTCGCCAAAACCTTGAAACAAACTGGGAACCTCTGTCAGAAACAATATTCTCAGGAATGCCATGCAACCGAACCACATGCTGAAAGAACAAAGGTACCAAATCAGAGGAGGAAGGCAATTTAGCCAAGGGCACCAGATGGACCATTTTAGAAAAGCGATCACAGACCACCCAAATGACTGACATCTTTTGAGAAACGGGAAGGTCAGAAATGAAATCCATCGAAATATGTGTCCAAGGCCTCTTTGGGACCGGCAAGGGCAAAAGCAACCCACTGGCACGAGAACAGCAGGGCTTAGCCCTAGCACAAATCCCACAGGACTGCACAAAAGTACGCACATCCCTTGACAGAGATGGCCACCAGAAGGATCTAGCCACTAACTCTCTGGTACCAAAGATTCCAGGATGACCAGCCAACACCGAACAATGAAGTTCAGAGATAAGTTTATTAGTCCACTTATCAGGGACGAACAGTTTCTCTGCTGGACAACGATCAGGTTTATTCGCCTGAAATTATTGCAGCACCCGCCGCAAATCAGGGGAGATGGCAGACACAATGACTCCTTCCTTGAGGATACCCGCTGGCTCAGATAAACCCGGAGAGTCGGGCACAAAACTCCTAGACAGAGCATCCGCCTTCACATTTTTAGAGCCCGGAAGGTACGAAATCACAAAGTCGAAGCGGGCAAAAAATAACGACCAACGGGCCTGTCTAGGATTCAAGCGCTTGGCAGACTCGAGATAAGTCAAGTTCTTATGATCAGTCAATACCACCACGCGATGCTTAGCTCCTTCAAGCCAATGACGCCACTCCTCGAATGCCCACTTCATGGCCAGCAACTCTCGATTGCCCACATCATAATTACGCTCAGCGGGCGAAAACTTCCTGGAAAAGAAAGCACATGGTTTCATCACTGAGCAATCAGAACCTCTCTGTGACAAAACCGCCCCTGCTCCAATCTCAGAAGCATCAACCTCGACCTGGAACGGAAGAGAAACATCTGGCTGACACAACACAGGGGCAGAACAAAAACGACGCTTCAACTCCTGAAAAGCTTCCACAGCAGCAGAAGACCAATTAACCAAATCAGCACCCTTCTTGGTCAAATCGGTCAATGGTTTGGCAATGCTAGAAAAATTACAGATGAAGCGACGATAAAAATTAGCAAAGCCCAGGAACTTTTGCAGACTTTTCAGAGATGTCGGCTGAATCCAATCCTGGATGGCTTGGACCTTAACTGGATCCATCTCGATAGTAGAAGGGGTAAAGATGAACCCCAAAAATGAAACTTTCTGCACACCGAAGAGACACTTTGATCCCTTCACAAACAAAGAGTTAGCACGCAGGACCTGAAAAACCATTCTGACCTGCTTCACATGAGACTCCCAATCATCTGAGAAGATCAAAATGTCATCCAAGTAAACAATCAGGAATTTATCCAGATACTCACGGAAGATGTCATGCATAAAAGACTGAAACACAGATGGAGCATTGGCAAGTCCGAACGGCATCACTAGATACTCAAAATGACCCTCGGGCGTATTGAATGCAGTTTTCCATTCATCTCCTTGCCTGATTCTCACCAGATTATACGCACCACGAAGATCTATCTTAGTGAACCAACTAGCCCCCTTAATCCGAGCAAACAAGTCAGATAACAATGGCAAGGGATACTGAAATTTAACAGTGATCTTATTAAGAAGGCGGTAATCAATACACGGTCTCAGCGAACCATCCTTCTTGGCTACAAAGAAGAACCCTGCTCCCAGTGGTGATGACGATGGGCGAATATGTCCCTTCTCCAGGGATTCCTTCACATAACTGCGCATAGCGGCGTGTTCGGGCACGGATAAATTAAATGATCGACCTTTAGGGAATTTACTACCAGGAATCAAATTGATAGCACAATCACAATCCCTATGCGGAGGTAGAGCATCGGACTTGGGCTCTTCAAATACATCCTGATAATCAGACAAGAACTCTGGGACCTCAGAAGGGGTGGATGACGAAATCGACAAAAATGGAACATCACCATGTACCCCCTGACAACCCCAGCTGGATACCGACATGGAATTCCAATCCAATACTGGATTATGGGTTTGTAGCCATGGCAACCCCAACACGACCACATCATGCAGATTATGCAACACCAGAAAGCGAATAACTTCCTGATGTGCAGGAGCCATGCACATGGTCAGCTGGGCCCAGTATTGAGGTTTATTCTTGGCCAAAGGTGTAGCATCAATTCCTCTCAATGGAATAGGACACCGCAAGGGCTCCAAGAAAAACCCACAACGTTTAGCATAATCCAAATCCATCAGATTCAGGGCAGCGCCCGAATCCACAAACGCCATGACAAAAAACGACGACAAAGAGCATATCAATGTAATGGACAGAAGGAATTTGGACTGTACAGTACCAATGACGGTAGACCTAGCGGACCGCTTAGTGCGCTTAGGACAATCAGAAATAGCATGAGTGGAATCACCACAGTAGAAACACAGCCCATTCAGACGTCTGTATTCCTGCCGTTCAACTCTAGTCATAGTCCTATCGCACTGCATAGGCTCAGGTTTAACCTCAGGCAGTACCGCCAAATGGTGCACAGATTTACGCTCGCGCAAGCGTCGACCGATCTGAATGGCCAAAGACAAAGACTCATTCAAACCAGCAGGCATATGAAATCCCACCATGACATCCTTAAGAGCCTCAGAGAGACCCTTTCTGAACAAAGCTGCCAGCGCAGATTCATTCCACTGAGTGAGTACTGACCATTTCCTAAATTTCTGACAATATACTTCTATATCATCCTGACCCTGGCACAAAGCCAGCAAATTTTTCTCAGCCTGATCCACTGAATTAGGCTCATCGTACAGCAATCCGAGCGCCAGGAAAAACGCATCGACACTACTCAATGCAGGGTCTCCTGGCGCAAGAGAAAATGCCCAGTCTTGAGGGTCGCCGCGCAAAAAAGAAATAATAATCAAAACCTGTTGAATAGGATTACCAGAAGAATGAGGTTTCAAGGCCAGAAATAGCTTACAATTATTTTTGAAACTTAGAAACTTAGTTCTATCTCCAAAAAACAAATCAGGAATAGGAATTCTTGGTTCTAACATAGATTTCTGATCAATAGTATCTTGAATTTTTTGTACATTTATAACGAGATTATCCATTGAAGAGCACAGACCCTGAATATCCATGTCCACACCTGTGTCCAGAATCACCCAAATGTCTAGGGGGAAAAAAAAAAAAAGTGAACACAGAGCAGAAAAAAAAAAAATGATGTCAGAACTTTTTCTTTCCCTCTATTGAGAATCATTAGTGGGCTCCTTGTACTGTTATGTCTGCTAATGACAGGTGTTATGAAGGCAATCCAGAAACACAGTGTGCTTAGCGATCAGAGCGCACACAGTGATCTGACAAATACCCAAAAATACAAGAACGAGCTCTGAGACGTGGAAACTCTGTAGACTGCACACCTGATCCTATCCTAAACACAACTAAAAGCGGCTGTGGATTGCGCCTAACAACTACCTAGGCAACTCGGCACAGCCTAAGAAACTAGCTAGCCTGAAGATAGAAAAATAGGCCTGACTTGCCCCAGAGAAATTCCCCAAAGGAAAAGGCAGCCCCCCACATATAATGACTATGAGTAAGATGAAAAGACAAAACGTAGGGATGAAATAGATTCAGCAAAGTGGGGCCCGATATTCTAGGACAGAGCGAGGACAGTAAAGCGAACTTTGCAGTCTACAAAAAACCCTAAAGCAAAACCACGCAAAGGGGGCAAAAAAAAACCACCGTGCCGAACTAACGGCACGGTGGTACACCCTTTGCGTCTCAGAGCTTCCAGCAAAACAAAAGACAAGCTGGACAGAAAAAAAGCAACAAAAAAGCAAAAAGCACTTAGCTATACAGAGCAGCAGGTCACAGGAACAATCAGGAGAAGCTCAGATCCAACACTGAAACATTGACAAGGAGCAAGGATAGCAGCATCAGGCGGAGTTAAGTAATGAAGCAGTTAACGAGCTCACCAGAACACCTGAGGGAGGAAGCTCAGAAGCTGCAGTATCACTTGTGACCACAGGAGTGAATTCAGCCACAGAATTCACAACAATCACCCTAGAGCTCGTTGGTGCTTGTCCTTTTGTGATTCCCTGCCATTGGAATCATGACAGTAATGCATAAAGAACTGAAACACTGATGGAGCATTGGCAAGTCCGAATGGCATTACTAGATACTCAAAATGACCCTCGGGCGTATTAAATGCAGTTTTCCATTCATCGCCTCGATTAATTCGCACAAGATTATACGCACCACGAAGATCTATCTTGGTGAACCAACTAGCCCCCTTAATCCGAGCAAACAAATCAGATAACAATGGCAAGGGGTACTGAAATTTAACCGTGATCTTATTTAGAAGGCGGTAATCTATACAAGGTCTCAGCGAACCATCCTTCTTGGCTACAAAAAAGAACCCTGCTCCTAATGGCGACGATGACGGGCGAATATGCCCCTTCTCCAAGGACTCCTTCACATAACTCCGCATAGCGGCGTGCTCAGGCACAGATAAATTAAACAGTCGACCTTTTGGGAACTTACCACCAGGAATCAAATCGATAGCACAATCACAATCCCTATGCGGAGGTAGGGTATCGGACTTGGGCTCATCAAATACATCCTGGTAATCAGACAAGAACTCTGGAACCTCAGAAGGGGTGGATGACGAAATTGACAGAAATGGAACATCACCATGTACCCCCTGACAACCCCAGCTGGACACCGACATGAATTTCCAATCTAATACTGGATTATGGACTTGTAGCCATGGCAACCCCAACACGACCACATCATGCAGATTATGCAACACCAGAAAGCGAATAACCTCCTGATGTGCAGGAGCCATGCACATGGTCAGCTGGGACCAGTACTGAGGCTTATTCTTGGCCAAAGGCGTAGCATCAATTCCTCTCAATGGAATAGGACACTGCAAGGGCTCCAAGAAAAACCCACAACGCTTAGCATACTCCAAGTCCATCAAATTCAGGGCAGCGCCTGAATCCACAAATGCCATGACAGAATACGATGAAAAAGAACAGATCAAGGTAACGGACAGAAGAAATTTTGACTGTACCGTACCAATGGTGGCAGACCTAGCGAACCGCTTAGTGCGCTTAGGACAATCAGAGATAGCATGAGTGGAATCACCACAGTAGAAACACAGCCCATTCAGACGTCTGTGTTCTTGCCGTTCAACTCTGGTCAAAGTCCTATCGCACTGCATAGGCTCAGGTTTAAGCTCAGGTAATACCGCCAAATGGTGCACAGATTTACGCTCACGCAAGCGTCGACCGATCTGAATGGCCAAAGACATAGACTCATTCAGACCAGCAGGCATAGGAAATCCCACCATGACATCCTTAAGGGCTTCAGAGAGACCCTTTCTGAAAATAGCTGCGAGCGCACCTTCATTCCATTGAGTGAGTACGGACCACTTTCTAAATTTCTGACAATATACCTCTATCTCATCCTGACCCTGACAAAGAGCAGCAAATTTTTTTCTGCCTGATCCACTGAATTAGGTTCATCGTACAGCAATCCGAGCGCCAGGAAAAACGCATCGATATTATTTAATGCAGGATCTCCTGACGCAAGAAAAAATGCCCAGTCCTGAGGGTCGCCACGTAAAAAAGAAATAATGATCCTAACTTGTTGAACTGGGTCACCAGAGGAGCGAGGTTTCAAAGCCAGAAATAGTTTACAATTATTTTTGAAACTCAGAAATTTAGTTCTATCTCCAAAAAACAAATCAGGAATAGGAATTCTCGGTTCTAACATAGAATTCTGAACCACAAAGTCTTGAATATTTTGTACTCTTGCCGTGAGCTGATCCACACATGAAGACAAACCTTTAATGTCCATTGCTACACCTGTGTCCTGAACCACCCAAATGTCTAGGGGAAAAAAAAGGCAAAACACAGTGCAGAGAAAAAAAAATGGTCTCAGAACTTCTTTTTTCCCTCTATTGAGAATCATTAGTACTTTTGGCTTCCAGTACTGTTATGATAAGGCAATTCAGTACCACAATGGACATGGAGGTCAGAGCACATACAGTGAACTGACAATAACCCAAAAACATAGAACGAGCTCTGAGACGTGGGAACTCTGCAGACCGCAATCCCTAATCCTCTCCAACAACACTAGAGGCAGCCGTGGATTGCGCCTAACGCTCCCTATGCAACTCGGCACAGCCTGAGAAACTAGCTAGCCTGAAGATAGAAAATAAGCCTACCTTGCCTCAGAAAAATACCCCAAAGGAAAAGGCAGCCACCACATATAATGACTGTGAGTTAAGATGAAAAAGACAAACGTAGAGATGAAATAGATTTAGCAAAGTGAGGCCCGACTTTCTGAACAGAGCGAGGATAGGAAAGGTAACTTTGCGGTCAACACAAAACCCTACAAAGACCACGCAAAGGGGGTTAAAAGACCCTCCGTACCGAACTAACGGCACGGAGGTACACCCTCTGCGTCCCAGAGCTTCCAGCAAACAAATAGACAAGCTGGACAGAAAAAAACAGCAAACAAAATAGCAAAGTAGAACTTAGCTATGCAGAGCAGCAGGCCACAGGAACGATCCAGGAGGAAACAGGTCCAATACTAGAACATAGACTGGAAGCCAGGATCAAAGCACTAGGTGGGGTTAAATAGAGCAGCACCTAACGACTTCACCACATCACCTGAGGAAGGAAACTCAGAAGCCGCAGTACCACTCTCCTCCACCAACGGGAGCTCACAGAGAGAATCAGCCGAAGTACCACTTGTGACCACAGGAGGGAGCTCTGCCACAGAATTCAAAACAGGAGAGGCAACCTGGGGAACACCTTGGAGTGGAACACACCGTCTCTACAACCCAGACCCAACTTGTAGGCCTAATGCAGTGTTGTTTTCAACAACTACTAAACGAGAGCTAGAAGATCGAAGCTATGGAGAGGAAACCTGGGGAACACCTTGGAGTGGAAGACACCGTCTCTACAACCCAGACCCAACTTGTAGGCCTAATGCAGTGTTGTTTTCAACAACTACTTAAGAAAAGCTAGAAGATCGAAGCAATGGAGAGGAAACCTGGAGAACACCTTGGAGTGGAACACTCCGTCTCTACAACCCAGACCCAACTTGTAGGCCTAATGCAGTGTTGTTTTCAACAACTACTAAACGAGAGCCAGAAGATCGAAGCAATGGAGAGGCAACCTGGGGAACACCTTGGAGAGGAACACACAGTCTCTACAACCCAGACCCAACTTGTAGGCCTAATGCAGTGTTGTTTTCAACAACTACTAAACGAGAGCTAGAAGCTCGAAGCTATGGAGAGGAAACCTGGGGAACACCTTGGAGTGGAAGACACCGTCTCTACAACCCAGACCCAACTTGTAGGCCTAATGCAGTGTTGTTTTCAACAACTACTACTCCTCTATGCCTCCAAACTACTGGAACAACACGTCTACCTTGAACTGTCCTCCCATCTCTCTTCCTGCTCCCTCTTTGACCGCCTACAATCTGGCTTCCGGTCTCACCATTCCACCGAAACTGCCCTAACTAAAGTCACCAATGACCTCTTAACCGCCAAGAGCAAGCGACACTACTCTGTTCTCCTCCTCCTCGATCTGTCGGCTGCCTTTGACACAGTGGACCATTCCCTATTATTACAAACCCTCTCATCCCTTGGCATACCAGACTTGGCCCTATCCTGGATCTCATCATACCTAACAGACTGGACATTCAGCGTCTCCCACTCACACACCACCTCCTCACCTCGCCCTCTATCTGTCGGAGTCCCACAAGGTTCAGTCCTTGGGCCCTTGCTCTTCTCCATTTACACCTTTGGCCTGGGACAGCTCATAGAATCTCATGGCTTTCAGTATCACCTCTATGCTGATGACACACAGATCTACATCTCTGGACCAGATATCACCTCCCTTCTAACCAGAATCCCTCAATGTCTGTCCACTATTTCATCCTTCTTCTCCGCTAGATTTCTGAAACTTAACATGGACAAAACAGAATTCATCATCTTTCCCCCATCTCACGCGACCCCCCCAACGAACCTATCCATTACAGTAAATGGCTGCCCACTCTCCCCAGTCCCACAAGCTCGCTGCCTCGGGATAATCCTTGACGCTGATCTCTCCTTCAAACCACATATCCAAGCCCTTTCCACTTCCTGCTGACTGCAACTCAAAAATATTTCACGAATCCGTTCATTCCTCAACCATGAATCTGCAAAAACCCTAGTCCATGCCCTCATCATCTCTCGCCTTGACTACTGCAACCTCCTGCTCTGTGGCCTCCCCGCTAACACTCTCGCATCCCTCCAATCTATTCTAAACTCTGCTGCCCGACTAATCCACCTGTCCCCCCGCTATTCCCCGGCCTCTCCCCTCTGTCAATCCCTTTACTGGCTCCCCATTGCCCAGAGACTCCACTACAAAACCCTAACCATGACGTACAAAGCCATCCACAACCTGTCTCCTCCATATATCTGTGACCTCGTCTCCCGGTACTTACCTACCCGCAACCTCCGATCCTCACAAGATCTCCTACTCTACTCCCCTCTTATCTCCTCTTCCCATAATCGTATACAAGATTTCTCTCGCGTATCACCCCTACTCTGGAACCCTCTACCACAACACATCAGACTCTCGCCTACCATCGAAACCTTCAAAAAGAACCTGAAGACCCACCTCTTCAGACAAGCCTACAACCTGCAGCTACCACCGATCGACCAAACCGCTGCATGACCATCTCTACCCTCACCTACTGTATTCTCACCCATCCCTTGTAGATTGTGAGCCCTCGCGGGCAGGGTCCTCATTCCTCCTGCACCAGTTATGACTTGTATTGTTTAAAATTATTGAACTTGTTTTCATTATGTATACCCCTCCTCACATGTAAAGCGCCATGGAATAAATGGCGCTATAACAATAAATAATAATAATAATAATAATAAACAAGAGCTTTAAGATTGAAGCAATGGAGAGGCATCCTGGGGAACACCTTGGAGTGGAACACACCGTATTTACACCCCAGACCCAACTTGTAGGCCGAATGCAGTGTTGTTTTCAACAACTACTAAACAAGAGCTTTAAGATTGAAGCAATGGAGAGGCAACCTGGGGAACACCTTGGAGTGGAAGACACCGTCTCTACACCCCAGACCCAACTTGTAGGCCTAATGCAGTGTTGTTTTCAACAACTACTA
Organism: Ranitomeya imitator; assembly: GCF_032444005.1. Classification (NCBI taxonomy): domain Eukaryota; kingdom Metazoa; phylum Chordata; class Amphibia; order Anura; family Dendrobatidae; genus Ranitomeya; species Ranitomeya imitator. The sequence goes on along the minus strand of NC_091282.1, from coordinate 1,223,368,688 downwards.
AACAAGAGCTTTAAGATTGAAGCAATGGAGAGGCAACCTGGGGAACACCTTGGAGTGGAAGACACCGCCTCTACAACCCAGACCCAACTTGTTGGCCTAATGCAGTGTTATTTTCAACAACTACTTAAGAAGAGCTAGAAGATCGAAGCAATGGAGAGGCAACCTGGGGAACACCTTGGAGTGGAACACACCGTCTCTACAACCCAGACCCAACTTGTAGGCCTAATGCAGTGTTGTTTTCAACAACTACTAAACGAGAGCTTTAAGATTGAAGCAATGGAGAGGAAACCTGGAGAACACCTTTTAGCGGAAGACACCGTCTCTACAACCCAGACCCAACTTGTAGGCCTAATGCAGTGTTGTTTTCAACAACTACTTAAGAAGAACTAGAAGATCGAAGCAATGGAGAGGCAACCTGGGGAACACCTTGGAGTGGAACGCACCGTCTCTACAACCCAGACCCAACTTGTAAGCCGAATGCAGTGTTGTTTTCAACAACTACTAAACAAGAGCTTTAAGATTGAAGCAATGGAGAGGCAACCTGGGGAACACCTTGTAGTGGAACACACCGTCTCTACACCACCGACCCAACTTGTAGGCCGAATGCAGTGTTGTTTTCAACAAGTACTAAACGAGAGCCAGAAGATCGAAGCAATGGAGAGACACCGTTAGTAGGCCCTAGCGAAGTAGTAGCCCCAATGCAGTTTTCAAATTCCTATAGGCTGAAAACCAGACTATTGACGCTCAGCTTTTTTAAAAGGAGGACAGCTGTATTGAGTGGCGCACACAGACACAGGTAGTAGGCGTTAAACAAAAAATTTGGCTCAATGCAGTTTAAAAAAGGTTACAGGGGTACACGGGCAGCAGTGGTCTGGTCAGTGGAGGACTAGTGGAAGGAGAGACTGCAGACAGGCTTAGTAGGCCTAACATAACAAAAGTTGGCTGTAGGCACTTTAAAATTGGTTCCAGGGGTACACGGGCAGCAGTGGTCTGGTCAGTGGAGGACTAGTGGAAGGAGGGAACGCAGACAGGCGTAGTAGGCCTAACATAACATAAGTTGGCTGTAGGCACTTTAAAATTGGTTCCAGGGGTACACAGGCAGCAGTTGTCTGGTCAGTGGAGGGCTAGTGGAAGGAGGGACCGCAGACAGGCGTAGTAGGCCTAACATAACAAAAGTTGGCTGTAGGCACTTTAAAATAGCTTCCAGGGATACATGGGCAGCAGTGGTCTGGTCAGTTGAGGACTAGTGGAAGGATGGACCGCAGACAGGCGTAGTAGGCCTAACATTACAAAATTAGGCTGTAGGCACTTTAAAATTGGTTCCAGGGGTACACGGGCAGCAGTGGTCTGGTCAGTGGAGGACTAGTGGAAGGATGGACCGCAGACAGGCGTAGTAGGCCTAACATAACAAAAGTTGGCTGTAGGCACTTTAAAATTGGTTCCAGGGGTACACGGGCAGCAGTGGTCTGGTCAGTGGAGGACTAGTGGAAGGAGGGACCGCAGACAGGCGTAGTAGGCCTAACATAACAAAAGTTGGCTGTAGGCACTTTAAAATTGGTTCCAGGGGTACACGGGCAGCAGTGGTCTGGTCAGTGGAGGACTAGTGGAAGGATGGACCGCAGACAGGCGTAGTAGGCCTAACATAACAAAAGTTGGCTGTAGGCACTTTAAAATTGGTTCCAGGGGTACACGGGCAGCAGTGGTCTGGTCAGTGGAGGACTAGTGGAAGGAGGGACCGCAGACAGGCGTAGTAGGCCTAACATAACAAAAGTTGGCTGTAGGCACTTTAAAATTGGTTCCAGGGGTACACGGGCAGCAGTGGTCTGGTCAGTGGAGGACTAGTGGAAGGAGGGACCGCAGACAGGCATAGTAGGCCTAACATAACAAAAGTTGTCTGTAGGCACTTTAAAATTGGTTCCAGGGGTACACGGGCAGCAGTGGTCTGGTCAGTGGAGGACTAGTGGAAGGAGGGACCGCAGACAGGCGTAGTAGGCCTAACATAACAAAAGTTGGCTGTAGGCACTTTAAAATTGGTTCCAGGGGTACACGGGCAGCAGTGGTCTGGTCAGTGGAGGACTAGTGGAAGGAGGGACCGCAGACAGGCGTAGTAGGCCTAACATAACAAAAGTTGGCTGTAGGCACTTTAAAATTGGTTCCAGGGGTACACGGGCAGCAGTGGTCTGGTCAGTGGAGGACTAGTGGAAGGATGGACCGCAGACAGGCGTAGTAGGCCTAACATTACAAAATTAGGCTGTAGGCACTTTAAAATTGGTTCCAGGGGTACACGGGCAGCAGTGGTCTGGTCAGTGGAGGACTAGTGGAAGGATGGACCGCAGACAGGCGTAGTAGGCCTAACATAACAAAAGTTGGCTGTAGGCACTTTAAAATTGGTTCCAGGGGTACACGGGCAGCAGTGGTCTGGTCAGTGGAGGACTAGTGGAAGGATGGACCGCAGACAGGCGTAGTAGGCCTAACATAACAAAAGTTGGCTGTAGGCACTTTAAAATTGGTTCCAGGGGTACACTGGCAGCAGTGGTCTGGTCAGTGGAGGACTAGTGGAAGGAGGGACCGCAGACAGGCGTAGTAGGCCTAACATAACAAAAGTTGGCTGTAGGCACTTTAAAATTGGTTCCAGGGGTACACGGGCAGCAGTGGTCTGGTCAGTGGAGGACTAGTGGAAGGAGGGACCGCAGACAGGCGTAGTAGGCCTAACATAACAAAAGTTGGCTGTAGGCACTTTAAAATTGGTTCCAGGGGTACACGGGCAGCAGTGGTCTGGTCAGTGGAGGACTAGTGGAAGGAGGGACCGAAGACACGCGTAGTAGGCCTAACATAACAAAAGTTGGCTGTAGGCACTTTAAAATTGGTTCCAGGGGTACACTGGCAGCAGTGGTCTGGTCAGTGGAGGACTAGTGGAAGGAGGGACCGCAGACAGGCGTTGTAGGCCTAACATAACAAAAGTTGGCTGTAGGCACTTTAAAATAGCTTCCAGGGGTACATGGGCAGCAGTGGTCTGGTCAGTGGAGGACTAGTGGAAGGATGGACTGCAGACAGGCGTAGTAGGCCTAACATAACAAAATTCGGCTGTAGGCACTTTAAAATTCGTTCCAGGGGTACACGGGCAGCAGTGGTGTGGTCAGTGGAGGACTATTGGAAGGAGTGACCGCAGACAGGCTTAGTAGGCCTAACATAACAAAAGTTGGCTGTAGACACTTGGAGTTCTCTTGCAGGGGTACACAGGCAGCATTGGTGTTGTCAGCGGAGGCCGATTTTAATGAGTGTCTGCCAGTTAGTACTCCCAAAAAATAAATAGATGTTAATGTCTTGCATTACACCAAAACCAAAACACAAAAGGGTGGAATACTTAGGTACAGGGGTGGGCTCCTCTGCTGACTTTCAGACCTAGTAATTTGGCGCAAAGTATGTACTGGTGTAAATATAGGACACTGCCCCTGACTATGTTAAGTACCATCATACATGTCAACACAATGGTATTGTCAGTGCCAGGCATTGAAGGATGTCAGCGCATAGACTAAACATTGGTGGAACTGTGAGAGATAATTTTGCAAGTGGTAGAGCAATGTTTGAGCTGGGGGAACTCTCTTGTGGCCGGCGGTACAGGCCCAGGGCCCCTCATGTTACAACGGTGTGTCTGACGTTGGGTGCGCACCACCACCGCCAGAGACACTTTATTGTACTATGAGGGACCCAGTGGCAGTGCCGTCGACCAAAAGCGGGCACACCCACCTCTTCAGACAAACGGCACTCTCATGGGTGCTTGCGCCAAGTTGCGAGACCACGGCCCCGTGGGGGGAGTTTGGCCATTTAGGGTGGTGTAAACATGTCGTATGCTGGACAAACAGCTGCTGCAAATTACGAGATTGGAAAAGTCAGTCAGAGTACTCCACAAGCAAGACCTATTCATAGGAAAGCTAGGTGTCAGCTGGGCAAGGTGGGGCAAAAGAATTCGAAATCCAGTTGTGGTTCATTTTAATGAAGGTTAGATCATCAACATTTTGGGTAACCAGACGAGTCCTTTTTTCGGTTAATATTGAACCTGCAGCACTGAATACTCTTTCTGATAGGACACTAGCTGCCGGGCAAGCAAGCTCCTGCAATGCATTTTCTGCCAATTCTGGCCAGGTGTCTAATTTGGATGCCCAGTAATCAAATGGGAATGACGGTTGAGGGAAAACATCGATAAAGGCTGAAAAATAGTTTGTAACCATACTGGACAAATGTTGTCTCCTGTCACTTTGAATTGATGCTGCAGTACCTGTCCTGTCTGCGGTCATAGCAAAATCACTCCACAACCTGGTCAGAAAAACCCTTTGTCCAACGCCACTTCTGATTTGTGCACCTCTAACACCTCTGGCCTGCTGACCCCTGCAGTTCGTGTGATAACGATCACCGGTGCTGTATGCTGGGAATGCCTGAATCAAACGGTCAACAAGAGTTGATTGTTTGGTTGCTAATATTTGTTCCAGGTTCTCATGTGGCATAATATTTTGAAATTTGCCTTTATAACGAGGATCAAGGAGGCAGGCCAACCAGTAATCATCATCGCCCATCATTTTACAAATGCGTGTGTTCCTTTTGAGGATACGTAAGGCATAATCCGCCATGTGGGCCAAAGTTCCAGTTGTCAAATCTGCGGTTGTGCTGGGTTGAGGTGCAGTTTCAGGGACTTCTAAGTCACTTGTCTCCCTAAAAAAACCTGACCCCGGCCTTGCAACGCCACAAGTTGCTACTGGCCCCGTAGAAGCTTCCTCATTACAAAAATATTCATCCCTATCATCCTCCTCGTCCTCCTCCTCCTCCTGTTCGCCCGCTACCTCGTCCTGTACACTGCCCTGACCAGAAAATGGCTGACTGTCATCAAGGCTTTCCTCTGCTGCAGACGCCTGCTCCTTTAGGTGCGTCAAACTTTGCATCAGCAGATGCATTAGGGGGATGCTCATGCTTATTATGGCGTTGTCTGCACTAACCAGCCGTGTGCATTCCTCAAAACACTGAAGGACTTGACACATGTCTTGTATCTTCGACCACTGCACACCTGACAACTCCATGTCTGCCATCCTACTGCCTGCCCGTGTATGTGTATCCTCCCACAAATACATAACAGCACGCCTCTGTTCGCACAGTCTCTGTAGCATGTGCAGTGTTGAGTTCCACCTTGTTGCAACGTCTATGATTAGGCGATGCTGGGGAAGGTTCAAAGACCGCTGATAGGTCTGCATACGGCTGGAGTGTACGGGCGAACGGCAGATATGCGAGCAAAGTTCGCGCACTTTGAGGAGCAGGTCGGATAACCCCGGATAACTTTTCAGGAAGCACTGCACCACCAGGTTTAAGGTGTGAGCCAGGCAAGGAATGTGTTTCAGTTGGGAAAGGGAGATGGCAGCCATGAAATTCCTTCCGTTATCACTCACTACCTTGCCTGCCTCAAGATCTACAGTGCCCAGCCACAACTGCGTTTCTTTCTGCAAGAACTCGGACAGAACTTCCGCGGTGTGTCTGTTGTCGCCCAAACACTTCATAGCCAATGCAGCCTGCTGACGCTTGCCAGTAGCTGCCCCATAATGTGACACCTGGTGTGCAACAGTGGCAGCTGCGGACGGAGTGGTTGTGCGACTGCGGTCTGTGGACGAGCTTTCGCTTCTGCAGGAGGATGAGGAGGAGGAGGGGGTGCGAACGGCTACAGCCAACTGTTTCCTAGACCGTGGGCTAGGCAGAACTGTCCCAAAATTGCTGTCCCCTGTGGACCCTGCATCCACCACATTCACCCAGTGTGCCGTGATGGACACGTAACATCCCTGGCCATGCCTACTGGTCCATGCATCTCTTGTCAGGTGCACCTTTGTACTCACAGATTGCCTGAGTGCATGGACGATGCGCTCTTTAACATGCTGGTGGAGGGCTGGAATGGCTTTTCTCGAAAAGAAGTGTCGACTGGGTAGCTCGTAGCGTAGTACAGCGTAGTCCATCAGGGCTTTGAAAGCTTCGCTTTCAACTAACCGGTAGGGCATCATCTCTAACGAGATTAGTCTAGCTATGTGGGCGTTCAAACCCTGTGTACGCGGATGCGAGGCTAAGTACTTCCTTTTTCTAACGAGAGTCTCATGTAGGGTGAGCTGGACTGGAGAGCTGGAGATCGTGGAACTAGCGGGGGTTCCGGTGGACATGGCAGACTGTTGGAGACGGTATTGTTGCCGCCGGTGCCCTAGATGCAGTGTTTCCTACTACGAAACTGGTGATTCCCTGACCCTGAGTGCTTTGGCCTGGCAACGAAACCTGCACAGATACTGCAGGTGGTGCGGAAAATGGTGGCCTTACAGTGACGGAAGGGATGTAGCGTTGCTGACTAGCTTCATTGGCCGAGGGTGCTACAACCTTAAGGGACGTTTGGTAGTTAGTCCAGGCTTGCAAATGCATGGTGGTTAAATGTCTATGCATGCAACTTGTATTTAGACTTTTCAGATTCTGACCTCTGCTTAAGGTAGTTGAACATTTTTGACAGATGACTTTGTGCTGATCAATTGGATGTTGTTTAAAAAAATGCCAGACTGCACTCTTTCTAGCATCGGATCCCTTTTCAGGCATTGCAGACTGAGCTTTAACCGGATGGCCACGCTGTCCTCCAACAGGTTTTGGCTTTGCCACGCGTTTTGGGCCAGATACAGGCCCGGCAGATGGAACCTGTTGCGATGTTGATGCCTGCTGCGGCCCCTCCTCCTCCGCTTCAGAACTACTGCCGCCTGCACCCTGTTCCCCCAATGGCTGCCAATCGGGGTCAACAACTGGGTCATCTATAACCTCCTCTTCTATCTCGTGTGCATTTTCGTTTGTGTCACCGTGTAAGTCGGTGGTATAGCGTTCGTGACGGGGCACCATAGTCTCATCAGGGTCTGATTCTGGATCAGTACCCTGCGAGGGCAATGTTGTGGTCTGAGTCAAAGGAACAGCATAGTAATCTGGCTGTGGCTGTGCATCTGTGCACTCCATGTCCGATTCAACTTGTAATGGGCATGGCCTGTTAACTGTTTCACTTTCTAAGCCAGGGACGGTATGTGTAAAGAGCTCCATGGAGTAACCCGTTGTGTCACCTGCCGCATCCTTCTCTGTTGTTGTTTTTGCTGAAGAGGACAAGGAAGCGACTTGTCCCTGACCGTGAACATCCACTAACGACGCGCTGCTTTTACATTTACCAGTTTCAGAAGAGGAGGCAAAAGAGCTAGAGGCTGAGTCAGCAAGGTAAGCCAAAACTTGCTCTTGCTGCTCCGGCTTTAAAAGCGGTTTTCCTACTCGTAACAAAGCAAAAAAATCTGCATAAAGAGTGTAAATCTAGCAGATGATACCACTAATAATTAACGAAAAAAGCACAAAGTGGAAAAATAAAACATAACTTTTAATACTCAAAAGTAGCTAAAAACAGTCACCCAAGTGAACACTTAATACGGGACCATGTCACCACCATATAAAATGGACATAGAAAGATGACAGGTCCTAAACAGGATTAAAAGTTTCCAGCAATATATGCGAAATCAATCCGGGATAAAGTATCCAAAAGAAGCTGTTCAATTGTATGTAAGACAGCAACTAACTCTATACAACCAGACGCATATAGACACAATAAACAGTAATCGGCATGTACTGTAAAATATGCTTACTGTGCTAACAAATAAACAGGAATGGTCTCACCAATTCCGTAGGCAGGCAAAGGAGCACCGTATATTCTTTTAGTCAAGCAGACATCCGGACCATGAAGAGATGACAGTCCCTATGTCGATCCCTATGGGGCTACGATAAACTATCCCCCAAGCTCCCGCCCTTACAAGGGCAGTCCACATCTACCCCTGTAAACATATGCCCTGCACTCTCCCTGTGTTGTCCCGACGCGTTTCTTCCAAGCTCAAGTCATCAGGGGACTCGCTTGTGTGAGGAGATTAGGTGCAATTAACAGAGGGACAAAAAGTCTATGCTATCCTGCCTGATTGAGCAGGATAGCATAGAGGGGGGCAGGACTTTTTGTCCCTCTGTTAATTGCACCTATTGAGACCATTCCTGTTTATTTGTTAGCACAGTAAGCATATTTTACAGTACATGCTGATTACTGTTTATTGTGTCTATATGCGTCTGGTTGTATAGAGTTAGTTGCTGTCTTACATACAATTGAACAGCTTCTTTTGGATACTTTTTCCCGGATTGATTCCGCATATATTGCTGGAAACTTTTAATCCTGTGTAGGACCTGTCATCTTTCTATGTCCATTTTATATGGTGGTGACATGGTCCCGTATTAAGTGTTCACTTGGGTGACTGTTTTTAGCTACTTTTGAGTAGTAAAAGTTATGTTTTATTTTTCCACTTTGTGCTTTTTTCGGTTTTCCTACTCCCAGAAAAGGGAGCATTCGAGGCCTTGTGTAGCCAGACGACGAACCTGGCTCCACAGCTCGAGACTTAGGTGTTATATTGCTTTTCCCACGACCACCTGATACTCCACCAACCCTACCATCATTACCAGCTGGCAATGACCGCCCACGGCCACGACCTCTTCCACCAGACTTCCTCATTGTTTTAAAAACGTAACCAAAGTAACGGTATTTGTTACTGTTAAACAACTTACAAGGTGAACTCAAACTTCTGTAGGATTTAGATATCCCTTTATAGGTGGGTGAGACTGCAAGGAAAATAAGGCACAATGTTACACACTTGGTTTTCTGTGGCTCCAAATGTGAGAGATGCCACACACGCAGGACTACCACTCAAGCACAAATGCCAATATTAATCTCCCACTGTTTTTTTTTTTTTTTCAGGGAGAATTTTAAAACCCAAAACAGACACTAGGCTTTCTATGGCCCACTATTGGAGAGAGATGGCACACAGGACTGGCACACAAGCACAAAGGCCAATATTAATCTCCCACTGTTTATTTTTTCTTTTTCAGGGAGAATTTTAAAACCCAAAACAGACACTAGGCTTTCTATGGCCCACTATTTGAGAGAAATGGCACACAGGACTGGCACACAAGCACAAAGGCCAATATTAATCTCCCACTGTTTATTTTCTTGTTCAGGGAGAATTAAAAAAAAAAACAAAAAAAAAAAACAGACACTAGGCTGTTAGAGGTCGAGTTCCCGCTTCTGCACAGGGGGAATCTCGAGCCATCTCCGCTGCGGTCTCCCATTCTCCTCCAGCCGCAGTGGAGTCTGCTCAGCAGGGACATCGGTCCCAGCGTCTTGCTCAATCTCACTCTGTTCTAAGAGTTACTGCTGCTTCTCCAGCTTCTGCCATTAAAGTCAGTGCTGGTCAGCGGCGAGCGGACTTCTCTGGGACTAAGTCCTTGTCTGCACATACTGAGCATGCCCAGGGCAAGATCTCCCGTTGGAGATCGAGGGTCAGGTGCTCAGGCTCTGTGGCACATCCCATTGGTCCTCTTGGCAGGTCTTGGAAGGGCAAAAGTTCTGTAGCCACTTCCTGTGCTGCAACTATATAAACTGCGCATGACCGCACGGCCATGCGCTAGTATTGTCTCATAATTATATATGTGTGTTTGTAGATGGATGTATGTCGATGGATGAAAGCTCCTAAATATCCCTCCCTAGAGTTGTTTTCTGCTCGCGGATGTTGGTAGCTATCTAGCGCCTGACTAACCATCTGCACGATACACACATTACAGCGTCCTCTTGCTGTGTTCACCTGTACGGCGCCGTGCGCTTGCCTAGCGCTTTCCATACACAAGCCTGTGTGGTTGGTGGCGTCCGTCAGTGCGGCATTGCTCGCACTCCTGTGCATTTATATATTTCTAATTAGTTTCCTTACACACCCAGTTGCGGTGTAGTGCCAGCAAGGGTCTAATCGGACTTCAATCCCAGTCGGGGTTAAGTACGCTGACTGCTTGCTCGCGCTTTAGGTGCGGTACCGCGGTCCTGTGACGCAACAGGATTGCTTCCTTCACGCTGGGTGAGGTTGAACCCACGTGTGTTTACTTTAGTGTACCGCCATATAGTCTGCAATTTACTAGCAGCGGGTTTTCACCTGCACGGTGGACCTCGGACTCCGAACGCATCTATATCATCTTTCTGGGTGCGTTCCGCCAGTCCTAACATAGGCTTTCTATGGCCCATTATTTGAGAGAGATGGCACACAGGACTGGCACACAAGCACAAAGGCCAATATTAATCTCCCACTGTTTATTTTTTTTTTCAGGGAGAATTTTAAAACCCAAAACAGACACTAGGCTTTCTATGGCCCACTATTGGAGAGAGATGGCACACAGGACTGGCACACAAGCACAAAGGCCAATATTAATCTCCCACTGTTTATTTTTTTTTTTTCAGGGAGAATTTAAAAACCAAAACAAAAAAAACAAAAAAACATACACTAGGCTTTCTATGGCCCACTATTTGAGAGAGATGGCACACAGGACTGGCACACAAGCACAAAGGCCAATATTAATCTCCCACTGTTTATTTTTTTTTCAGTGATAATTTTAAAACCCAAAACAGACACTAGGCTTTCTATGGCCCACTATTGGAGAGAGATGGCACCCAGGACTGGCACACAAGCACAAAGGCCAATATTAATCTCCCACTGTTTATTTTTTTTTTTTCAGGGAGAATTTTAAAACCCAAAACAGACACTAGGCTTTCTATGGCCCGCTATTGGAGAGAGATGGCACACAGGACTGGCACACAAGCACAAAGGCCAATATTAATCTCCTACTGTTTTTTTTTTTTTCAGGGAGAATTTTAAAACCCAAAACAGACACTAGGCTTTCTATGGCCCACTATTGGAGAGAGATGGCACACAGGACTGGCACACAAGCACAAAGGCCAATATTAATCTCCCATTGTTTATTTTTTTTTCAGGGAGAATTTAAAAACTAAAAAAAAAAAAAAAAACAGACACTAGGCTTTCTATGGCCCACTATTTGAGAGAGATGGCACACAGGACTGTCACACAAGCACAAAGGCCAATATTAATCTCCCACTGTATTTTTTTTTTCAGGGAGAATTTAAAAACCCAAAACAGACACTAGGCTTTCTATGGCCCACTATTTGAGAGAGATGGCACACATGACTGGCACACGAGCACAACGGCCAATATTAATCTCCCACTGTTTTTTTTTTTTTTTCAGGGAGAATTTTAAAACCCAAAACAGACACTAGGCTTTCTGTGGCCCACTATTTGAGTGAGATGGCACACAGGACTGGCACTCTAGCAGAAATGCCAATATTAATCTCCCACTACTTTTTTTTTAGGGAGAATTAAAAAAAAACAAAAAAAAAACAGGGACTGTCCTACAATTACTATCTCCCTGCAGTAATCTCTGCCAGGTATGGCAGGCAGCAATAACAAGGAGTGGACTGCTGCACAAATTAAATCAAAAGTGTGGACAAACAAAAAAGACAGCTGTGCAGAAAGGAAGGAACAACAGGATTTGTGCTTTGAAAAAAGCAGTTGGTTTGCACAGCGGCGTACACACAGCAATGCAGCTATCAGGGAGCCTTCTAGGGCAGCCCAATGAGCTACAGCGCTGAGAAAAAAAAAGTAGTTTCCACTGTCCCTGCAAACAAAAGGTGGTGTTGGACAGTGGAAATCGCTACAGCACAAGCGGTTTGGTGGTTAATGGACCCTGCCTAACGCTATCCCTGCTTCTGACGAAGCAGCAGCAACCTCTCCCTATGCTCAGATCAGCAGCAGTAAGATGGCGGTCGGCGGGAACGCCTTTTTATAGCCCCTGTGACGCCGCAGACAGCAAGCCAATCACTGCAATGCCCTTCTGTAAGATGGTGGGGACCAGGACCTATGTCATCACACTGCCCACACTCTGCGTCCACCTTCGTTGGCTGAGAAATGGCGCTTTTCGCGTCATTGAAACGTGACTTTGGCGCGAAAGTCGCGTACCGCATGGCCGACCCCACACAGGGATCGGGTCGGTTTTCATGAAACCCGACTGTGCCAAGAGTCGGCGACTTTTGAAAATGAACGATCCGTTTCGCTCAACCCTACCTGTCACAAATAAGAATATGATGAAGAAGAAGAATATGAAGAAGATGAAGAAGTAGAATATCAAGAAGAATAATAGTTGAATAAAAAGAATTTGAAGAATGTAAAAAAAAGAATAATAGGAAGAAGGGGAGGAAGAAGATGAATAAGGTGAAGAAGTTTGTGAAAAAGATGCTACTGCTGAGGATGATTAAGAAGAAAGTGTGGGAGAAGTAAAAAAGAAGGTAAGAGCATGGAAATAGTGAAATATAAAAAATCTTAACATAGTCAATATCTTTGTAACTCCGAACGTCTTAAAAAAAGAAATTAATTCCTGCTATTCCATTTGATTGAGCTAAACCTCTATGCCTTTAATGTCTCCTCCACCTCCCCCAATACATCCTACATTATTCTTAGTTGTTTTCCTTCATGTAGAATTAATCTACAAGGAAAGAAAGGGTTTATTTTAATTCCAATATTTTTGTCCCATTGACTTGCATTGGTATCGGGTATCGACGATATCCGATTTTTTTGGGTCATCAGCAGATCCAATCCGATACCGAAATTTCCGAATATCGGAAGGTATCGCTCAACACTAACCATCCCTGCTCACATGCACTTGTCCACGTGTCCGCGTTTAGGTGCACATTCCCTGTAACAGCATTGTTGAAGGCTCGGGTAATGTGGGACACGTGCTTGCTTGTGTAACGTCGTGACGGCAGACCGGGAAAAATTGTGGTGGCTGGGCAAAGAGTACCTTGTGATGATCACTGACATCAGGATGCAGAAAGCTTACGTCTCCCACTGGCCTAAAATGCAACATTTCAAGCACAAACAGACAAGAAATGTGTGAATTTAGTACTGTGGCATTGGCTGCGTATTTCCGCTTGCGTACCAAGGACTGGGGTATGGATAGCTGAATGCTGCACTGGAACAAGGACGCGGACTTGCTTGATTATGGTGCTAGTTGAGTTTGTGTGAAACTGCAGATGCAGGACATAAGTCATCTTTGCATGCACCATGGACAGGGGTTTGACTTGCACGCACCACATTGGAAGAAGCAGTGGTATCCCCCGCAGACACTGTTCATGGAGCCTTGTGTTCAACCAACAAAGTCGGGTGTTTGCTGCCATATGCCTGATCATGCTTGTGATGGTTAGGATGGGAGTTTTGCTACCCCTGCTGATGCTGGCATGGCCGGTGGTGCAAATGACCTTTTTGGGGTTATCATCAGAGTCTTTCAAAACAACCAGGCTGTTATGGGGACATTCAATGTCTCCCTATACCCCACCACCTCCTCACCTCGTCCCCGGTCTTTTGGTGTTCCCCAAAGCTCAGTTCTGGGACCCCTACTCTTCTCCATCTACACCTTCGGCCTGGGAAGGCTGATGTAATGGCACGGTTTGCAATATCATCAGTACGCCGATGACACGCAGATCTACCTATCTGTACCTGACATCACCTCCTTACTGACAAAAATCACACGTCTTCCCGCTATTTCATCCTTCTTTTCTGCTCGCTTTCAAAAAGTGGACATGGACAAAACAGAATACATTATCTTTCAACCATCTCACACTAAATAGACATGAGAGCTGTGTATGCATCATTCGGTAACACTTTAGTAAGAGGCAAAGTTTGCCCAAGAAAAAATGATTTTCCAGACATTCACGGCCTTTTTTGCACATTTTTTTGAAGCTGTGATCTTCATCTTCTTGGTGTGGATGTGGTAAATTTCAAAGTCGCATCAATACCATCATCATCCATATCTTGTAAAGAGGAAATCTGGTGTTTCCCAGGGTCGTGGTTATCTACGTTTAGTGACATTCCTCAGTGTTCGTTACACTAGAACAAATAATTTTCAACTGTGACATTTGGATATTATTGGTAATATGTATGGGTGAAGATGAAGAAGCTTGTGCAACGGGTGTGTTTATAGTTACGGACGGTGCACTCCTCTTTAAACTTAGTTTTTCACATGCATCCATCACTTTGTTTGGTTTTCCTCCAACACTGATCTGCTTTCTATAATTCAGCATCTCACGAACATGTTGCACTTTGCCCTTTAGACAGACACGTGTGTCTTTGGCAACATAATTTTGACAGACATTTTTTAGGCCGCGTCTAACACGCGCATCTGTTACACCGATCTTCTAACGGGCATGAAACACATTCTGGTAATTAGTGGTGGCTAAACGACTAATCATTGTAGGCTGTATCCTGGATCTCATACCTCCCATAGCCACTGCTGTTATTAATCATGTGCGTTCCCATGCCTGTCATCACCATGCCCCTTTTCCTGATCACTTCATCTAACGATTCGTCCTCCATATTTTTACTAAAAACCTGCACCTTCACAGGAGCAACTGTGTAGGAAACCACTTTACAGTTTTGCAAGGTGTTAATGATGCCCGTAAACAATTTAAAAAAAAAAAAATTGACCCCCCCCCATAAAATATTTTTTAATAATTTCCCATGGGGAAATGTTTGTCAGCCCATGCACTGAGTGTATGGACATTACCAGTCTAGGAGAACCACTCCTTTACATTGGGCCTACTTTTTAATGAGGCTTTCATCAACATCTCATCATTCTTGGCCACTAGATTCTGTGCTGTTACAGCTAGTCCAATTTTTTGCAAGGGTGTCTACGATGCCCACAAAATATTTTTTTGAAATGTACTCCCCATGGGGAAATGTTTGTCAGCCCATGCACTTAGTGTATGGGCATTACAAGTCTAGGAGACCCGCTCCTTTACATTGGGCCTACTTTTTAATGAGGCCTTCATCAACGTCTCATCATTCTTGGCCTCTAGATCACCAGGGTTAACGTGTTCCATGCGGTTACAGCCAGTCCAATTTTTGCAAGGGTGTCTACGATACCCATGAAATAATTTTTTAAATGTACTCCCCATGGGGAAATGTTTGTCAGCCCATGCACTTAGTGTATGGGCATTACAAGTCTAGGAAACATGCTCCTTACCATTGGACAGTTTTTAATAATGCCTTCCTCCACATATCATCATTCTCCGCCACTAGAACACCATGGTGAATGTGTTCTCTGCTGCTACAGCCATTCAATTTTTGGCAAGGGGCATCTATGATACCCGTAAATATTTTTTTTTTAAATGTAACCCCCATGGGGAATTATTTGTCAGCCCAAACACTTAGTGTATGGGCATTACAAGTATAGACCCGCTCCTTTAAATTAGGCCTGGTTTTAATGAGGCTTTCATCCACCTCTCATCATTTTTCCCCACTAGATCACCAGGGTTCATGTGTTCCGTGCTGCTACAGACAGTCAATTTTTTGGCAAGGGTGTCTGTGGGGAAATCTTTTTCAGCTCATACACTTAGTGTATGGGCATTATGAGTCTAGGAGACCCGCTCCTTTATAATGGGATAGTTTTTTTTATGAGGACCTCCTCCATGTTTCTTCCAAGGGGGATTGGGGGGTGTTCCAATTTGGGTCAAGGCGGCCCTTGTATTCAATGAAAAAGGAAACAGAATGGCAGGACCAAATGAAGAATGTGAAGTTGGTTTTCCTGTGGCCATCCAGTACCTCTGTTCAAAGGCTTATTGGGGTGTATATGTACCAAAAAAGTGCTCATAAAGAGCAAAACTCAATTTGGGTCCATGTAATAATTACACTGTGCAGTGATAATACACAACACTATAATGATATAAAGTCTATGGCAAGGAATCCCAAAGAAAGCAAGGAGGGGTTAATGTGATTGAACAACATACCTTTATTAAACAAGTATCAAAAAGTAAAACAGGAATACAAAAGAGGGGTATAATTGGTAAAGCACAGCTAAAAGATTGTTGACACCGTAAACATTGTTTGTTTATTGGGGTGCATACGGCTGGATAGCAGGGCATTCAATGAAAATTTTTTTCAGGAAGCCCACCTATACCTCTTGTGAAAGAGGTATTGGGGTGCATTGTAATTGTTGGCAGCCCAGCCACTCACTTCATAGGCAATAAGAGCACAGGTGACCCACTGTTTAATAATGGCCCTTTAAGAATATTAATGCCACCTGATGCCCATCTAAAAAATAGGCTTTGAGACTTTAAGACTGAGTCCCTCTTTCATAAATAAAACAACATGTGTCTCCTTATGTGTCATACACCACATGGCCAGCTAGGGTTCAAAGCAATGTTAAAGTTGAAAAACACATCAAAAACGCTGTGTGTGAACATAGCCTAAGTGGTGGAGGAACATTTTGGTCTTGGGTTAATTATTTTGCCTTATGTACAAGTCATTACCCTGTAAAGGATGTACCTTAACATATTTCCCAGCAAAATCCATTTTGGTGTTGTTTTTGTGTGTTTTTTGGTGCACCTGTAAAAATGGCGTGAAACTCTGACAACATTGCTTACAGCTGTGAACTAGGAGTCAAGAATGCTTCCAGGGGCGATCCCCATGTTGTTCCATGTCATTTGAGCAGTGTTTCCATCATTTTCATATATGCTAGCCACCTTAGGGAGAGACCCAAGTTGGGCTAAATGTAGCGGGACGAAAGAGACCGAAAAGCCCTCTACTTAAAGGAAATACATAGTGGATGCTTTCCTGAAACGGAAAGTACTTGCAAGCAGCATAATACAAAGAATAGTAGGTTTACCCAGAATCCTTTGCAGTAGGCGGAGCTATGCAAATCATCTCTTTCCACCCCAGTCTAATCCACAGCGCTTGGAACCGCCAAGCGTGCAATGCTGCGGATTAGTTTCTAAATTTACACAGCCAACCAATTCCTACCTGTGTATGTCATTTTCAGACATTTCAAAATGTCATTTTCAGACATTTTTCGACCTTAAAAGGACCACCAGGGGGACCGCAGTAAAAATACTAGGGTTTCCCATAGACTTACATTGGGCTCGTTGCTCGGGTCGAGTACCCGAGTATTCCAATTTGCTCAACCGGAGCAATGAGCACCCGAGCATTTTAGTGCACTGCTCACTCATCACTAATAGCCAGCAATTCTGCTTCGAAAGCAATAAGCTAAACAGCAACTCTCTGTTCTGTCCTGATGCTGCTGCACACTCTCCTGAAAAAGTAGATCACTATGAACAACGCAGTTCCAACAACAAGCGCTATATACTCCTCATCCATCCAGATCTGAGTCCTCACCAGACTCTGAATATGCAAGGTCTATTCCTGAATCCACTCCGGATTCAATAACATAATATTGGAGCGTGACATTATCTTTCCACCTTGGCATATACCGTCTAGAGTCTAATGTGTCTACCCAGCTTTTGAACAATCCATGAGGATGAGATACTATATGACTAGAGTATACTATGCGCCTATACTGGTGAACTGAACACAGACTCTTTTCACACAGCATGTGGTACACACATGGTAAGCATTTGTCAGATATTTCAATCACATCCATACACACAGTACTTCTGTACTTTCTCGCTGCCCACATCTTATCAAAATGCTCTAGTGCCAATGGACAAAAACATAAATCACATCTATCTGTGGAATCTCTTACTTGGCTCACTATATCCTCTAATTCATGTCCTATCTGAGTACTGGGTTGCATACAAAAATGAGCATTTATGTTCACATAGATTGTCTTCAGGTGCTTTTTCCCCCTTCACTACAAACTCCCAAACAGAACCTTCCTGTAAGTTTTTTCGAGTAGCAACTAACCGGAGAATTTTATCTTGCTCATAATTTTTATTGATAATGCTATGTATACATTGAGTAGACATAATTTAGTCTCCATACATCGACACCGCTTCTCAGTACCCCACAACACGGATTCAGCAATATTTCGGACCGTAGAATAATCAGAACAGTTCAGCACAGCACTATAAGTACTACTTATCAATTAACAACTGACAATGCACCAATAAACTGAACTAATATAATTAGCTAAGAAAAGCAGGATAAAAGTAATAAAAAAAGAAAGAAACAGAACAAACATAGGACAAGTATAGCAGAGCATAGCATAACAGGATCAAGACAATATAATTGACATGGCTACAGACAGACAGGAACCCTTATTATTGATACAGACAAAACAAATGATGGAAAATCATCGCACTTCATAAAAAAACAAGAACAATTGTTAAGAGCACTTAAACAAACAACACACAAACACAGAAATGATGAATAACAGATACTTTATTTTACTTGAGGGTTTTCCCATTAGAAATCAGCAAAGACTGACTCTAGAAAGCCTTTTTTTCTGAAGACAAAACTGTGTGAGTAATAAACCTTCTCACTTACCCAGGATCTGATTTTCTGTTCAGGAGGAAGGCAGTCAATTGTTCAGTCTGAGATGAAAGTCGAAGGGGAATATCACATCTCACTGGGGCCTCCAAGTTGTTAGAGGAGGGATTTCTAACCTACTCAGGTGTTGTCTCTCTTAGGTACCCAAGCGATGAAGCAATAATCAGAGAGACAGACTGCTCGTTGTCTTTCCAAATAGTCTCTGTTTAATGGGTGGGTTAGGGTGTTCTTTTATACTACAAGATGAAAGTGAAATGATGCATTACACAATAATCTGACAGAAATATGAGTTATACAATGGGTGGTCAAACACATCCTGGGATATGAGATAAATTACATGAGAAAATGTGGGGGTACTTCCAGCATGTCAATGTGTTCTGGTTCAAAAGCTAAAGTTCTCAAGAGAATCTGGCTGAAGAAATAGAATTTTGGGGCGATTACAGACCATATTGAAAACAACAACATGTCTTTGACAATTTCTGGGAATTGTAGGAAAAACCATCAGGCATAGAAATATTAGCATGTAGACGGATGATAACTGGAACATAGGCCATTCTTGCATAACACTATTTTCTTGTATTTTATTCAGAACAGAAATTAACCATTTCTTTCACACTTCAAACTCATGTCTTGTGTGTGTATGGACCATGGACAAAGGTTTCATGAGTCGACCCCTGACAGAAGAATAGGATCCTCCAGCATCCCATCACAGCTCCCAGAGAGATTCCCGTGGACGCACTGTGCTATATACAGTTGAGAACTTTTAGACATCTATCCCCCAGAAACGGATTAGTGGGGTGCTACAATAACTGAAAATTATGGTGCAGAAATGTAGCCACAGTCATGTTATACAATAAGTGCAACTCAAAAGGGGTTAATGTAAGTTCTGATGATTGAGAAATGGGTTTGTGTTAAAGAAACAGAAAATAAGTTTCATTAAGAGAGCAAATAAACAGGTTTATTTCTGTTCCTTCATCTTATTCTTGAATCATCCAGTGTAATACGGTTCAGATCACAATCATCGGGGAGCAGATCCAGAATAATGTGTGAGATCAGACAATGTAAAATATATCCCATAATTCTGTATAAGAAGAGGGGAGAAGATCGCCGCCTTCATGTCATTGATCCTATGGGCCGTGCGCTTTGTGTCACTGCTGTTCGTGGTCTTCATCACTTATCACTGAGAATAGAATCTACTTCTTATTCAGTTATATTATTATATATAAGGAGATGTTCAGTTTCCTTATTATATTGCTGCTTCCACAGCTTCCTTTAACAAAATATGTCTGTGATCTCAAGATAAAAGGTTATGATCATATTTTGGAAAATCATTACCAGGATGGAGATTTCATCATTGGTGGGCTGTTATCAGTTCAACAAAATGCAAAGGATCCAGGATATCCTGATGGATTTCATCTAGAAATAACATGTCCAGGGTAAGTCATCATCCCATGTCTGTAGTGTCCGTACGTGGTGAGAATAGTGACTGCTGCAGACCTCGCTCCACCAACCGATCAGTACTGGCTTCTATGTATGACATTTCCAGAAATATAGATGAGGCTTACGGGGTCCTGGGTCACCGACTGTCTGTAGATTCCTGGTCGGTTTGTACAAATCAGGGACTTTTACTAATCCCCATATAATATTTGACAAGCCCATGGTTTTTTTGGGGTCGGAGGAGCTTGTGCCGGTTGTTGTGATTGTAGCTGTCATCATGTTCCAGTTCTCAGTAATTGCTACTAATGTGTCTTATCAATGTGCTCATCATCTGTCTGTGTTACACATGGTCGTATTTTATCATATTTGAATTAATTTGGTTCACATAATTTTTCCCAACAAAAGTAGATTTTCATCAAATACATTTAACTTAAATTGCATGTCCTCCGATTGTCCTGGAATAATATGTATAACAATCTGTGATCTCCTAGGATTGTGTCCAATCCCTTTCCTGCTCTGTAGAGGGAACCTGACGGCTGATACATGGCGCCCGATCACAGGCAGCGTTTATCAGACACCGGCGGCTTCATTTCACCAGGAATGTTTGACTTTGTTGTTTTAGTGAAAAACATCCTATAAAAGCCGCCGGGATTCAAGCCGCACTGGTGACTAGAGGAAAGCCCTGACCATGGCAGCCCCTGCCCCCGATAAAACTGACTGTCAGGTCTCTCCCTCTACATGCATGCTGGGAGAGACCTGTCACTCAAGAGGAAGAGGCAGGGAGAAGATGATGGGAGAGAACTCTTAGACAGGTCTCCATGAGGTTTTGTCTCCCAGCTTCTCATATACTATTTTTTCTCTGAAATACCGCAGACATGGCAGAAATCATACAGACAATGTGTGATACATGATGGCCATGTTTATGAGCTGTCAGGTTCCCTTTAACAAAAACCCATCCTAGTTATAACAACGTCACCTCATCATAAAAAACGATGGAATCCGATAGTGACAACAGCCTAATCAATAACACACAGCTCTGACTGATTTCTATTTTTTATTTAAATTAGTTATTTGCGATCAGACATCCAGTTCTGGGCAGAACACTGACTCAAAATCACGTTTTTCCCATTAGATGTAACATAATCCTGCTGTGAGAGAGATGAGTGATGCGCCGTCTTTACCATAACGGCCTCCGCTAGTTCCCACCAATACACTTACCGGAGGCAAATGAGCCAAGTGCAGTCTGTTTGGTGGTACTAACGCCCTGGGGCTGGTGCCAGTGGTCCTGGGGATTCTGTGGCTCACACATTTTTGTTCGTTGTACAGGGTTTTTTTCCATGTGTTCTATTGACATTTATTGAAGTAGATACACAGTTGTGTGACAAAGTGTTTGCCCCCTTCCTGATTTTGTATTCTTTTGCATGTTTTTCACACTTAAATGTTTCAGATCACCAAACCAATGTAAATATTATACAAAAGATAACACAAGAAATCACAAAATGCAGTCTTGTAAATGAAAGTCTTTATTAGAGTTGAGCGACCTTGACCTTTTTAGAGTCGAGCCGGGTTTCGCGAAACCCGACTATCTCAAAAGTCGGGTCGAGTGAAATCGGCCGATTATGGCGAAAAGTCGGGATCGACCGAAACACGAAACCCAATGCAAGTCAATGGGGCAGCATAGTCGGCAGTGAGTGGGGGCCAGGAAAACACCTAGAGTGCCCATTTTAATGTCAAAACCATCCATTCTTCTTAATGAAGCTTGTCAAGCGTAATTTACCTTATAATAATTGGAAGGCATTTGAAATTGGGGGTCATTTGGCTAAAGTTGTGTGGGGTAGGGCTGGTTCAAGTAATTAGTGGGCCCAGGAAATCTGGACCACGTCACGGCAGTGGAGCAGGGAGAGGTAAGTATTTCAACTTTGCAAGTGCTGTGATCCTGAGCAAGCAGGGGGGCCCACTTGTTGGCATTGGCACTGGCACAGGGCCCCTCAAAGTACAGCGGTGTGTTTGCACGGCGGGGGCGCCTCCCACCGGCAGCAACACTTTTGCGTACTATGAGAGGCCCTGTGCCAGTGACGTCGCCAACTAGTATTCCTCCCCCCACCTGATGAAGGAACCTGCACTTTCATCTGCACCTTCCTCTTTGTCCCCGTGTAAGGTGGTATGGTATGCGGGAAGAGCAACCTGACTTTCAGCAGGGTCACAATGTTGTTGTGTAGCATGCACGGGGAATGTTGCGTTATGGGTCAATGTACCAGCAGACTCATCTATCACTGGCTGGGCAATGGGCACGATGAAGTGGAAACACAGATATAGGCCCAAAGAATAAAGTGGGCTAAATGCAGTTCAAAATTGGTAACACAGGAATAACCAGGGGGCATTGCAGTGGAGGACAACTGGAATGAGAGGCTGACACAGAGAGTAGGGCCAAATCAGTAAGTAGTCGAAATGCAGTTCAAAATTGGCAACCGTAGTAAACAGGCGGCACAGCTTTGTTCAGTGGAGGAGAACAGCAAGGAGTGGCAGACACCGATAGTAGGCCCCAACCCAACTAGTAGGCCAAATGCAGTCTAACATTAACAACTACTTAACGAGAGCCTGAAAATGGAATTTCAGGACAGGAAACCAGGAGAACAGCAAGGAGTGGCAGACACCGATAGTAGGCCCCAAACCAACTAGTACGCCAAATGCAGTTGTTCCATTTAACCACAATTTAATGAGAGCCTGAAGATAGAAGCTCAGGAAAGGCAACCTGGGGAACACCTTGGAGTGTAACACACCCTCTCTCTACACCCCATACCCAATTTGAAGGCCTAATGCAGTGTAGTTTCCAAGAACTACTAAACGAGAGCCGGAAGATCGAAGCTCAGGAAAGGCAACCTGGGGAACACCTTGGAGTGTAACACACCTTCTCTCTACACCCCATACCCAATTTGAAGGCCTAATGCAGCGTAGTTTCCAACAACTACTAAACGAGAGCCGGAAGATCGAAGCTCAGGAAAGGCAACCTGGGGAACACCTTGGAGTGTAACAAACCCTCTCTCTACACCCCATACCCAATTTGTAGGCCTAATGCAGCGTAGTTTCCGACAACTACTAAACGAGAGCATGAAGATCGAAGCTCAGGAAAGGCAACCTGGGGAACACCTTGGAGTGTAACACACCCTCTCTCTACACCCCATACCCAATTTGAAGGCCTAATGCAGTGTAGTTTCCAAGAACTACTAAACGAGAGCCGGAAGATCGAAGCTCAGGAAAGGCAACCTGGGGAACACCTTGGAGTGTAACACACCCTCTCTCTACACCCCATACCCAATTTGAAGGCCTAATGCAGCGTAGTTTCCAACAACTACTAAACGAGAGCCGGAAGATCGAAGCTCAGGAAAGGCAACCTGGGGAACACCTTGGAGTGTAACACACCCTCTCTCTACACCCCATACCCAATTTGAAGGCCTAATGCAGTGTAGTTTCCAAGAACTACTAAACGAGAGCCGGAAGATCGAAGCTCAGGAAAGACAACCTGGGGAACACCTTGAAGTGTAACACAACGTCTCTCTACACCACGGAAGGGCTGATTCTTAGGAAGGAAGGCTGTTGGAAATAAGCATTGCGCGTCCGAGGGTGATTATATTCTTATTAGGTATATACTCACCCTCGGACGCGCCCTGCTTCTTTATTTGGAATGAATGTTTATTTGCAATGTGGTGTTGACTTTCTCTATTATTTTGGTAATTAATGATTTTATTATTTTCATTGTTTTGCATCTTCTTGGCAATAATATAAAGAAGACGCGACAGGACAACACTCGGTGGATGCCATATCTGTGTTTTCAATTTAAAAAAACCTTTCAGTTAAATACTTGCAGGATAAAGTAATTGTAGCTGGTGGCCATTTTTAGTACTGTACCAGATTTTAGTTGTGTGTTTGTTTTTAATGTTAAAATGTCTGCATTTGATATCTCACCAGTATTTTCTTTTTTATAAGCAAAATACTTTTTTTTTTATTTTATGATGTTGGTTCAAGGGGTACACGGGCAGCAGTAGACAGGTCAGTGGAGGCCTAGTGGAAGGAGGGACCGCAGACAGGCTTCAAAGCCCTAACATAATAAATTGGGCTGCCTGTAGGCAGTTTAAAATTGGTTCCAGGGGAACACGGGCAGCAGTAGACAGGTCAGTGGAGGCCTAGTGGAAGGAGGGACCGCAGACAGGCTTCGAAGCCCTAACATAATAAATTGGGCTGCCTGTAGGCAATTTAAAATTGGTTCCAGGGGAACACGGGCAGCAGTAGACAGGTAAGTGGAGGCCTAGTGGAAGGAGGGACCGCAGACAGGCTTCGAAGGCCTAACATAATAAAATGGGCTGGCTGTAGGCAATTTAAAATTGGTTCCAGGGGAACACGGGCAGCAGTAGACAGGTCAGTGGAGGCCTAGTGGAAGGAGGGACCGCAGACAGGCTTCGAAGGCCTAACATAATAAAATGGGCTGGCTGTAGGCAATTTAAAATTGGTTCCAGGGGAACACGGGCAGCAGTAGACAGGTAAGTGGAGGCCTAGTGGAAGGAGGGACCGCAGACAGGCTTCGAAGGCCTAACATAATAAATTGGGCTGCCTGTAGGCAATTTAAAATTGGTTCCAGGGGAACACGGGCAGCAGTAGACAGGTAAGTGGAGGCCTAGTGGAAGGAGGGACCGCAGACAGGCTTCGAAGGCCTAACGTAATAAAATGGGCTGGCTGTAGGCAATTTACAATTGGTTCCATGGGAACACGGGCAGCAGTAGACAGGTCAGTGGAGGCCTAGTGGAAGGAGTGACGGCAGACAGGCATCAAAGGCCTAACATCATAACATTGGGCTGTTGGCAATTTAAAATTGGTTCCAGGGGTACACGGGCAACAGTGGTCTGGTCAGTGGAAGTCTAGTGGAAGGAGTGACGGCAGACAGGCATCAAAGGCCTAACATAATAACATTTGGCTGTTGGCAATTTAAAATTGGTTCCAGGGGTACACGGGCAACAGTGGTCTGGTCAGTGGAAGTCTAGTAGAAGGAGTGACGGCAGACAGGCTAAGAAGGCCTAACATAACAAAAATGTCAAAACAATGGTATTGTCAGTGCCAGGCATTGAAGGATGTCAGCGCATAGACTAAACATTGGTGAAGCTGTGAGAGATAATTTTGCTAGTGGTAGAGCACTGTTTGAGCTGGGGGGGGGGAACTGTCTTGTGGCCGGCGGTACAGGCCCAGGGCCCCTCATATTACAATGGTGTGTCTGACGTTGGGTGCGCACCACCACCGCCAGAGACACTTTATTGTACTATGAGGGACCCAGTGGCAGTGCCGTCGACCAAAAGCGGGCACACCCTCCTCTTCAGACAAACAGCACTCTCACGGGTGCTGGCGCAAAGTGGCGATACCACGGCCCCGTGTGGGGAGTTTGGCCATTTTGTTAGGAGTAAACATGTCGTATGCTGGACAATCAGGTGCAGAAAATTACGAGATTGGAAAAGTCATTCAGAAGAGTCCACAGGCAAGACCTTTTCATAGGAAAGTTAGGTGTCAGCCGGGCAAGGTGGGGCAAAAGATTTCGAAATCCAGTTGTGGTTCATTTTAATGAAGGTTAGATCATCTACATTTTGGGTAGCCAGACGAGTCCTTTTTTCAGTTAGTATTGAACCTGCAGCACTGAATACTCTTTCTGATAGGACACTAGCTGCCGGGCAAGCAAGCTCCTGCAATGCATATTCTGCCAATTCTGGCCAGGTGTCTAATTTGGATGCCCAGTAATCAAATGGGAATGACGGTTGAGGGAGAACGTCGATAAGGGATGAAAAATAGTTTGTAACCATACTGGACAAATGTTGTCTCCTGTCACTTTGAATTGATGCTGCAGTACCTGTCCTGTCTGCGGTCATAGCAAAATCACTCCACAACCTGGTCAGAAAACCCCTCTGGCCAACGCCACTTCTGATTTCTGCCCCTCTAACACCTCTGGTCTGCTGGTCCCTGGAGCTCGTGTGAGAACGATCACGGGCGCTGTGTGCAGGGAATGCCAGAAGCAAACGGTCAACAAGAGTTGATTGTTTTGTTGCTAATATTAGTTCCAAGTTCTCATGTGGCATAATATTTTGCAATTTGCCTTTATAGCGAGGATCAAGGAGGCAGGCCAACCAGTAATCGTCATCGTTCATCATTTTTGTAATGCGTGTGTCCCTTTTGAGGATACGCAAGGCATAATCCGCCATGTGGGCCAAAGTTCCAGTTGTCAAATCTGCGGTTGTGCTTGGTTGAGGGGCAGTTGCAGGCAAATCTACGTCACTTGTGTCCCTCAAAAAACCAGAACCCGCCCTTGCCACGCCACCAATTTCCAATGACCCCGGGAAAGCTTCCTCATTAAAAATATACTCATCCCCATCATCCTCCTCATCCTCCACCTCCTCTTCGCCCGCTACCTCGTCCTGTACACTGCCCTGACCAGACAATGGCTGACTGTCATCAAGGCTTTCCTCTTCCTCTGGTGCAGACGCCTGATCCTTTATGTGCGTCAAACTTTGCATCAGCAGACACATTAGGGGGATGCTCATGCTTATTATGGCGTTGTCTGCACTAACCAGCCGTGTGCATTCCTCAAAACACTGAAGGACTTGACACATGTCTTGAATCTTCGACCACTGCACACCTGACAACTCCATGTCTGCCATCCTACTGCCTGCCCGTGTATGTGTATCCTCCCACAAAAACATAACAGCCCGCCTCTGTTCGCACAGTCTCTGAAGCATGTGCAGTGTTGAGTTCCACCTTGTAACAACGTCTATGATTAGGCGATGCTGGGGAAGGTTCAAAGAACGCTGATAGGTCTGCATACGGCTGGAGTATACAGGCGAACGGCGGATATGTGCGCAAAGTCCACGCACTTTGAGGAGCAGGTCGGATAACCCCGGATAACTTTTCAGGAAGCACTGCACCACCAGGTTTAAGGTGTGAACCAGGCAAGGAATGTGTTTCAGTTGGGAAAGGGAGATGGCAGCCATGAAATTCCTTCCGTTATCACTCACTACCTTGCCTGCCTCAAGATCTACAGTGCCCAGCCACGACTGCGTTTCTTGCTGCAAGAACTCGGACAGAACTTCCGCGGTGTGTCTGTTGTCGCCCAAACACTTCATAGCCAATACAGCCTGCTGATGTTTGCCAGTAGCTGCCCCATAATGGGAGACCTGGTGTGCAACAGTGGCAGCTGCGGATGGAGTGGTTGTGCGACTGCGGTCTGTGGACGAGCTCTCGCTTCTGCAGGAGGACAAGGAGGAGGAGGAGGAGGAGGGGGTGCGAACGGCTACAGCCAACTGTTTCCTAGACCGTGGGCTAGGCAGAACTGTCCCAAACTTGCTGTCCCCTGTGGACCCTGAATCCACCACATTTACCCAGTGTGCCGTGATGGACACGTAACGTCCCTGGCCATGCCTACTGGTCCATGCATCTGTTGTCAGGTGCACCTTTGTGCTCACAGATTGCCTGAGTGCATGGACGATGCGCTCTTTAACATGCTGGTGGAGGGCTGGGATGGCTTTTCTGGAAAAAAAGTGTCGACTGGGTAGCTCGTAGCGTGGTACAGCGTAGTCCATCAGGTCTTTGAAAGCTTCGCTTTCAACTAACCGGTAGGGCATCATCTCTAACGAGATTAGTCTAGCTATGTGGGCGTTCAAACCCTGTGTACGCGGATGCGAGGCTAAGTACTTCCTTTTTCTAACCATAGTCTCATGTAGGGTGAGCTGGACTGGAGAGCTGGAGATCGTGGAACTAGCGGGGGTGCCGGTGGACATGGCAGACTGAGAGACGGTGAGAGATGGTATTGTTGCCGCCGGTGCCCTAGATGCAGTGTTTCCTACTACGAAACTGGAGATTCCCTGACCCTGACTGCTTTGGCCTGGCAAAGAAACCTGCACAGATACTGCAGGTGGTGCAGAAAATGGTGGCCCTACACTGCCGGAAGGGATGTTGCGTTGATGAGTAGCTTCATTGGCCGAGGGTGCTACAACCTTAAGGGACGTTTGGTAGTTAGTCCAAGCTTGCAAATGCATGGTGGTTAAATGTCTATGCATGCAACTTGTATTGAGACTTTTCAGATTCTGCCCTCTGCTTAATGTAGTTGAACATTTTTGACAGATTACTTTGTGCTGATCAATTGGATGTTGTTTAAAAAAATGCCAGACTGCACTCTTTCTAGCATCGGATACCTTTTCAGGCATTGCAGACTGAGCTTTAACCGGATGGCCACGCTGTCCTCCAACAGGTTTTGACTTTGCCACGCGTTTTGGCCAAGATACGGGCCCGGCAGATGGAACCTGTTGCGATGTTGATGCCTGCTGCGGCCCCTCCTCCTCCGCTTCAGAACTGCTGCCGCCTGCACCCTGTTCCCCCAATGGCTGCCAATCGGGGTCAAGAACTGGGTCATCTATTACCTCTTCTTGTAGCTCGTGTGCAACTTCGTCTGTGTCACCGTGTCGGTCGGTGGTATAGCGTTCGTGATGGGGCAACATAGTCTCATCAGGGTCTGATTCTTGATCAGCACCCTGCGAGGGCAATGTTGTGGTCTGAGTCAAAGGACCAGCATAGTTGTCTGGCTGTGGCTGTGCATCAGTGCACTCCATGTCAGATTCAACTTGTAATGGGCATGGACTGTTAACTGCTTCACTTTCTAAGCCAGGGACGGTATGTGTAAAGAGCTCCATGGAGTAACCCGTTGTGTCGCCTGCTGCATTCTTCTCTGTTGTTGTTTTTGCTGAAGAGGACAAGGAAGCGACTTGTCCCTGACCGTGAACATCCACTAACGACGCGCTGCTTTTACTTTTACCAGTTTCACGAGAGGAGGCAAAAGAGCTAGAGGCTGAGTCAGCAAGATAAGCCAAAACTTGCTCTTGATGCTCCGGCTTTAAAAGCGGTTTTCCTACTCCCAGAAAAGGGAGGGTTCGAGGCCTTGTGTAGCCAGACGACGAACCTGGCTCCACAGCTCCAGACTTAGGTGCAATATTTTTTTTCCCACGACCAGCTGATGCTCCACCACTACCACTACCCTCATTACCAGCTGACAATGAACGCCCCCGGCCACGACCTCTTCCACCAGACTTCCTCATTGTTTTAAAAACGTTACCAAACGAACGGTATTTGTTGCTGTCACACAACTTACACGGTGAGCTATAACTTCAGTATGATTTAGCTACCCCTTTACAGGTGGGTGAGACCACAACGA
The DNA here is from genome assembly GCF_032444005.1 of Ranitomeya imitator. NCBI lineage: Eukaryota > Metazoa > Chordata > Amphibia > Anura > Dendrobatidae > Ranitomeya > Ranitomeya imitator. The sequence continues at coordinate 1,223,339,792 of NC_091282.1, read as the reverse complement.
AAATCAGCCACAATGTTACACACTCTGTTGTTGTTGGCAACAAATGAGATACCACACACGCAGGACTGTCACTGAAGCGCAAATGTAAATATTTATCTCCCACTGATTTGTGTTTGTTTTTTTTAAAAGGGAGACTTCAGAAAAAAAAAAAATTAAAAAAAAATTATTTTTTACAGAAGAATTTATAAAACAAATAAAATGAAATGATTGTTTCAGGGAGAATTTAGGAAAAAAAAAAAAAAAAAAGGCTTTGTAGGGCCCACTGAGTGAGAGAGGACGCACACAGGAGTCAGGAGTGGCACACAAGCCCAGAGGCCAATATTAATCTCCCACCGATTGATTTAGTTATTTTTTTTGGTAGATTTTGGAACCCAAATCAAGCAAAAAAATTAATAGGCTTTCTATGGCCCACAATTGGAGAGAGAGAGAGAGATGGCACACCCAGGAGTCAAGACTGGCACACAAGCAGAAGGGGCAATATGAATCTCCCACAGATTTTTTTTTTTTTTTTTTTTTCAGGGAGATTTGAGAGAAAAAAAAATTCAAAAAAAATGATTTTTTTCAGGAATAATTTAGAAACCAAAGAAAATAAAATGATTGTTTCAGGGAGAATTTAGAAAACAAATAAAACAAAAAATAGGCTTTCTAGGGCCCACTGAGTGACAGATGACGCACACAGGAGTCAGGAGTGGCACACAAGCCCAGAGGCCAATATTAATCTCCCACTGATTGATTTAGTTATTTATTTTGGTAGATTTTGGAACCCAAATCAAGCAAAAAAATTAATAGGCTTTCTATGGCCCACAATTGGGGAGAGAGAGAGAGATGGCACACCCAGGAGTCAAGACTGGCACACAAGCAGAAGGGGCAATATGAATCTCCCACAGATTTTATTTTTTTTTTTTCAGGGAGACTTTAGAGAAAAAAAAATACAAAAAAAATGATTTTTTTCAGGAATAATTTAGAAACCAAAGAAAATAAAATGATTTTTTCAGGGAGAATTTAGAAAACAAATAAAACAAAAAATAGGCTTTCTAGGGCCCACTGAGTGACAGATGACGCTCACAGGAGTCAGGAGTGGCACACAAGCCCAGAGGCCAATATTAATCTCCCACTGATTGATTTAGTGATTTTTTTTGGTAGATTTTGGAACCCAAATCAAGCAAAAAAATTAATAGGCTTTCTATGGCCCACTATTTGTGAGAGAGATGGCACGCTCAGGACTGGCACACAAGCCCAGAGGCCAATATTAATCTCCCACTTTTTTTTTTTCCAGGGAAAATTTATAAACCCAATAAAATAATAAAAAAATAGGCTTTCTATGGCCCACTATCTGAGAGAGAGAGAGATGGCACGCTTAGGACTGGCACACAAGCCCAAAGGCCAATATTAATCTCCCACTGATTGATTTAATGATTTTTTCAGGTAGAATTTAGAACCCAAATCAAGCAAAAAAATTAATAGGCTTTCTATGGCCCACTGAGTGAGAGATGGCACACACAGGAGTAAGGAGTGGCACACAAGCCCTGACGCCAATATTTTTCTCCCACTGATTGATTGATTGATTTTTTCAGGTAGAATTATGAACCCAAATCAACCAAAAAAATAAATAGGCTTTCTATGGCCCACTATTTGTGAGAGAGATGGCACGCTCAGGACTGGCACACAAGCCCAGAGGCCAATATTAATCTCCCATTTTTTTTTTTTCCTGGGAAAATTTATAAACCCAATAAAAAAAATAATAATAAATAGGCTTTCTATGGCCCACTATCTGAGAGAGAGAGATGGCACGCTTAGGACTGGCACACAAGCCCAAAGGCCAATATTAATCTCCCACTGATTGATTGATTGATTTTTTCAGGTAGAATTGTGAACCCAAATCAACCAAAAAAATAAATAGGCTTTCTATGGCCCACTATTTGTGAGAGAGATGGCACGCTCAGGACTGGCACACAAGCCCAGAGGCCAATATTATTCTCCCACTTTTTTTTTTTTCCAGGGAAAATTTATAAACCCAATAAAATAATAAAAAAATAGGCTTTCTATGGCCCACTATCTGAGAGAGAAAGAGATGGCACGCTTAGGACTGGCACACAAGCCCAAAGGCCAATATTAATCTCCCACTGATTGATTTATTGATTTTTTCAGGTAGAATTTAGAACCCAAATCAAGCAAAAAAATTAATAGGCTTTCTATGGCCCACTGAGTGAGAGATGGCACACACAGGAGTAAGGAGTGGCACACAAGCCCTGAGGCCAATATTTTTCTCCCACTGATTGATGTTGTGATTTTTTCTGGTAGATTGTGGAACCCAAATCAAGCAAAAAAATAAATAGGCTTTCTATGGCCCACTGAGTGAGAGATGACACAGACAGAGATGGCACTCTAGCAGAAATGTCAATCTTAATCTCCCACAAAAAAAAAAAAAAAAAAAAAGGAACTGTCCTTCAATTACTATCTCCCTGCAGTAATCTCAGCCAGGTATGGCAGGCAGCAATAAGGAGTGGACTGATGCACAAATTAAATAAAAAGTGTGGACAAACAAACAAGATAGCTGTGCAGAAAGGAAGGAGCACCTTCGGTGTGCAGGGACAGTGGAAGCTCCTTTTTTTTTTTTTTTCCTCAGCGCTGTAGCTCATTGGGCTGCCCTAGAAGGCTCCCTGATAGCTGCATTGCTGTGTGTACGCCGCTGTGCAAACCAACTGCTTTTTTCAAAGCACAAATCCTTCCTTTCTGCACAGCTATCTTGTTTGTTTGTCCACACTTTAGACTTTTGTGTGCAGCAGTCCACTCCTTGTTATTGCTGCCTGCCATACTTTGCTGAGATTACTGCAGGGAGATAGTAATTGTAGGACAGTGCCTTTTTTTTTTTTTGTTATATCTCTTCAAGCCACTTTCTGCCACAGAAAATATACTCTAATGCAGTGGCCCTGATTTCTTCACAATTCTCCCAGAAAAAAATAAAACAAGTGGGAGATTAAGATTGGCAAATCTGCATCACTGCCAGTCGTGTCTGTGGCATCTGTCGTTCATTTTCTGCCACAGAAAATATACTGTATAAAAGTGGGCCTGATTTCTTCAATATTCTCCCAGAAAAAATAAAAAGGGGGAAATGTTTAATGGTAGTGTGTGCATCTGCGTCAGTCCTGTTAGTGGCATATCTGTCTGCCACTGAAGCTGTGTACTGTTATACAGTGGGCCTGATTTTCCCTGCAGTCTCACCCACCTATAAAGGGAGATATAAATTCACCACAACTTTGAGTACACCTTGTAACTGGTTTTACAGTAACAAATACCATTTGTTTGTTTGGTTACGTTTTTCAAACAATGAGGAAGTCTGGTGCAAGAAGTCGTGGCCGTGGGCGGTCATTGCCAGCTCTTAATGATGATAGTGGTGGTGGAGCACCAGGTTGTCATGGGAAAATCAATATAGCACCTAAGTCTCAAGTTAATCCAGTGTCATCATCTGGCTACACAAGGCCTCGAACGCTCCCTTTTCTGGGAGTAGGAAAACCGCTTTTAAAGCCGGAGCAGCAGGAACAAGTTTTGGCTTTCCTTGCTGACTCAGCCTCTAGCTCTTTCGCCTCCTCTTCGGAAACTGCTAAATGTAAATGCAGCGCGTCGTCAGTGGATGTTCCCGGTCAGGGACAAGTCGCTTCCTTGTCTTCTTCACCAAGAACAACAGAGAAGGATGCGTCAGGTGACACAACGGGTTACTCCATGGAGCTCTTTACACATACCGTTCCTGGGTTACAAAGAGAAATTGTTAACTGGCCATGCCCATTACAAGATGAATCGGACATGGAGTGCACAGATGCACAGCCAGATTACTATGCTGTTCCTTTGACTCAGATCAGAACATTGCCCTCGCAGTGTACTGATCCAGAATCTGACTCTAATGAGACTATAGAGCCCCATCACGAACCCTATAGCACCGGCTTACACGGTGACACAGAGGAAGTTGCACACGAGATAGAAGAGGAGGTCATAGATGACCCAGTTGTTGACCCCGATTGGCAGCTATTGGGGGAACAGGGTGCAGGCGGCAGTAGCTCTGAAGCGGAGGAGGAGCCGCATGAGGCATCAACATCGCAACAGGATCCATCTGCCAGGCCCGTATCTGGCCAAAAACGCGTGGAAAAACCAAAAGCAGTTGTAGGACAGCGTGGCCATCCGGTTAAAGAAGCTCAGTCTGCAATGCCTGAAAAGGTATCCGATAGTAGGAAGAATGCAGTCTTGCATTTTTTTAAACAACATCCAAATGATCAGCGCAAAGTCATCTGTCAAAAATGTTCAAGTACCTTCAGCAGAGGTCAGAATGTTAAAAATCTAAATACAAGTTGCATGCGTAGACATTTAACCACCATGCACTTGCAAGCCTGGACTAACTACCAAACGTCCCTTAAAGTTGTAGCACCTTCTGCCAATGAAGCTAGTCAGCAACGCTACATCCCTTCCCTCACTGTAAGCCCACCGTTTACCGCACCACCTTCAGTAAATGTACAGGTTTCGTCGCAAGGCCAAAGCAGTCAGGCAATCACCAGGTTCGTGGTAGGAAACACTATATGTAGGGCACCAGCAAGAATACCATCTCCAACCCTCTCTCAGTCTGCCATGTCCACCGGCACCCCCGCTAGTTCCACTATCTGCAGCTCTCCAGTCCAGCTCACCCTACATGAGACTCTCGTTAGGAAAAGGAAGTACTCATCCTCGCATCCGTGTACACAGGATTTAAACGCCCACATTGCTAGACTAATCTCGTTAGAGATGATGCCCTACCGGTTAGTTGAAAGCGAAGCTTTCAAAGCCCTGATGGACTACGCTGTACAACGCTATGAGCTACCCAGTCGACACTTCTTTTCGAGAAAAGCCATCCCAGCCCTCCACCAGCATCTAAAAGACCGCATCTTCCATGCACTCAGGCAATCTGTTAGTACAAAGGTGCACTTGACAACAGATGCATGGACCAGTAGGCATGGCCAGGGACGTTACGTGTCCATCATGGCACACTGGGTTAATGTGGTGGATATAGGGTCCACAGGGGACAGCAATATTGGGACAGTTCTGCATAGCCCACGGTCTATAGGCGTTCGCCCTCCCTCCTCCTCCTCCTCATCTTTCTGCTGAAGCGAGAGCTCATCCACAGACCGCAGTCGCACGACCACTCCATCCGCAGCTGCCACTGTTGCACACCAGGTCTCCCATTATGGGACAGCTAGTGGCAAGCGTCAGCAGGCTGTATTGGCAATGAAGTGTTTGGGCGACAACAGACACACCGCGGAAGTTCTGTCCGAGTTCTTGCAGAAAGAAACTTAGTCATGGCTGGGAACTGTACATCTTGAGGCAGGCAAGGTAGTGAGTGATAACGGAAGGAATTTTATGGCTGCCATAGCCCTTTCACAACTGAAACACATTCATTGCCTGGCTCACACCTTAAACCTGGTGGTGCAGTGCTTCCTGAAAAGTTATCCGGGGTTACCCGACCTGTTCCTCAAAGTGCGCAGACTTTGCTCGCATATCCGCCGTCCACCCGTACACTCCAGCCGTATGCAGAACCATCAGCGGTCTTTGAACGTTCCCCAGCATCGCCTAATCATAGACGTTGCAACAAGGTGGAACTCCACACTGCACATGCTTCAGAGACTGTGCGAACAGAGGCATGCTGTTATGTATTTGTGGGAGGATACACATACATGGGCAGGCAGTTGGATGGCAGACATGGAGATGTAAGGTGTGCAGTGGTCGAAGCTACAAGACCTGTGTCAAGTCCTTCAGTGTTTTAAGGAATGCACATGGCTGGTTAGTGCAGACAACGCCATAATAAGCATGAGCATCCCCCAAAGCGTCTGCTGATGCAAAATTTGACGCACATAAAGGAGCAGGCGTCTGCAGCCGAGGATGAGGGAAGCCTTGATGACAGTCAGCCATTGTCTGGTCAGGGCAGTCTACAGGACAAGGTGGCGGGCGAAGAGGAGGAGGATGAGGAGGATGATGGGGATGAGTATATTTTGGATGAGGAATCTTCTCAGGGGGCAATAGAAACTGGTGGCGTTGCAAGGCCTGGTTCAGGGTTTTTGAGGGAGACAAGTGACGTTGATTTGCCAGAAACTGCCCCTCAACCCAGCACAAGTGCAGATTTGACAACTGGAACATTGGCCCACATGGCGGATTATGCCTTGCGTATCCTCAAAAGGGACCCACACATTATAAAAATGATGAACGATGACGATTACTGGTTGGCCTGCCTCCTTGATCCTCGCTATAAATCCAAATTGCAAAATATCATGCCACATGAGAACCTTGAACAAATATTGGCAACCAAACAAGCAAGTCTTGTAGACCGTTTGATTCAGGCATTCCCAGCACACAGCGCCGGTGATGGTTCTCACATGAGCTGCGGGGGGCAACAGGGCAGAGGTGTTAGAGGTGCACAAATCAGAAGTGGCGTTGGACAGAGGGGTTTTCCGACCAGGTTGTGGAGTGATTTCGCAATGACCGCAGACAGGACAGGTACTGCAGCATCAATTGACATGAGACAACATTTGTCCAGTATGGTTACAAACTATTTTTCATCCCTCATCGATGTTCTCCCTCAACCGTCATTCCCATTTGATTACTGGGCATCCAAAATAGACACCTGGCCTGAATTGGCCAAATATGCATTGCAGGAGCTTGCTTGCCCAGCAGCTAGTGTGCTATCAGAAAGAGTATTCAGTGCTGAGGGTTCAATATTGCACCCGTCAGACACACCGTTGTAACATGAGGGGCCCTGGGCCTGTACCGCCGGCCACAAGAGAGTGTCCTCCCCAGCTCAAACAGTGCTCTACCACTTGCAAAATTATCTCTCACAGCTCCACCAATGTTTAGTCTATGTGCTGAAACCCTTCAATGCCTGGCACTGACAATACCAATTTGGTGACATGTATGATGCTAGTTAAAATAGTCAGGGGACGTGTCCTATATTTACACCAGTAAATACTTTGCGCCAAATTACTGTGTCTGAAAGTCAGCAGAGGAGCCCACCCCTGTACCTAAGTATGCCACCCTTTTTTTTTTGTTGTTGTTGTTTTGTGAGACATTAACATCTATTTATTTTTTTGGGAGTACTAACTGTGTCAGACACTCCTTCCAATTGTCCTCAGCTGACCACACCAATGTTGCCTGTGTACCCCTGCCACATAATCGAAGCTGCATAGAGCCTATTTTGTTATTTTAGGCCTACTATGTCTGTCTGCGGTCCCTGTTATGAACAGGTAATTCAGAACCACAATGGACCTTGAAGTTCAGGGCACACAAGGTGACCTGACATTTACCAAAAAACATAGGACGAGCTCTCAGACGTGGAAACTCTGCTGACCGCAATCCCTAATCCCAACACACCACACTAGAGGTAGCCGTGGATTGCGCCTAATGCTCCCTATGCAACTCGGCACAGCCTGAGAAACTAACTAGCCCTGAAGATAGAAAAATAAGCCTACCTTGCCTCAGAGAAATTCCCCAGAGGAAAAGGCAGCCCCCCACATATAATGACTGTGAGTTAAGATGAAATACAAACACAGAGATGAAATAGATTTAGCAAAGTGAGGCCCGACTTACTGAATAGACCGAGGATAGGAAAGATAGCTTTGCGGTCAACACAAAAACCTACAAACAACCACGCAGAGGGGCAAAAAGACCCTCCGCACCGACTAACGGTACGGAGGTGCTCCCTCTGCGTCTCAGAGCTTCCAGCAAGCAAAAAACCAATATAGCAAGCTGGACAGAAAATATAGCAAAACAAAAATAACACAAGCAGAACTTAGCTTATGCAGGATAGAGAGGCCACAGGAACGATCCAGGAGAAAGCAAGACCAATACTAGAACATTGACTTGAGGCCAGGATCAAAGCACCAGGTGGAGTTAAATAGAGCAGCACCTAACGACTTAACCTCATCACCTGAGGAAGGAAACTCAGAAGCCGCAGTACCACTCTCATCCACCAAAGGAAGCTTATAGACAGAACCAGCCGCAGTACCACTCACGACCACAGGAGGGAGCTTGGCCACAGAATTCACAACAGTACCCCCCCTTGAGGAGGGGTCACCGAACCCTCACCAGAGCCCCCAGGCCGACCAGGATGAGCCACATGAAAGGCACGAACCAGATCGGCAGCATGGACATCAGAGGCAAAGACCCAGGAATTATCTTCCTGACCATAACCTTTCCACTTAACCAGATACTGGAGTTTCCGTCTCGAAACATGAGAATCCAAAATCTTCTCCACAATATACTCCAATTCCCCTTCAACCAAAACCGGAGCAGGAGGATCAATAGATGGAACCACAGGTGCCACGTATCTCCGCAACAATGACCTATGGAACACGTTATGGATGGAAAAAGAAGCCGGAAGAGTCAAACGAAAAGACACAGGATTAAGAACCTCAGAAATCCTATATGGACCAATGAAACGAGGCTTAAATTTAGGAGAGGAAACCTTCATAGGAATTTAACGAGATGACAACCAAACCAAATCCCCAACACGAAGTCGGGGACCCACACAGCGCCTGCGGTTAGCGAAACGTTGAGCCTTCTCCTGGGACAAAGTCAGATTGTCCACTACATGAGTCCAAATCTGCTGCAACCTATCCACCACAGTATCCACACCAGGACAGTCCGAAGACTCAACCTGCCCTGAAGAGAAACGAGGGTGGAACCCAGAATTGCAGAAAAACGGCGAAACCAAAGTAGCCGAGCTGGTCCGATTATTAAGTGCGAACTCAGCCAAAGGCAAAAAGGACACCCAATCATCCTGATCAGCAGAAACAAAACATCTCCGATATGTTTCCAAGGTCTGATTGGTTCGTTCAGTCTGGCCATTAGTCTGAGGATGGAAAGCCGAGGAAAAAGACAAATCAATGCCCATCCTAGCACAAAAGGCTCTCCAAAACCTCAAAACAAACTGGGAACCTCTGTCAGAAACGATGTTCTCTGGAATGCCATGTAAACGAACCACATGCTGAAAAAAACAATGGCACCAAATCAGAGGAGGAAGGCAATTTAGACAAGGGCACCAAATGGACCATCTTAGAGAAGCGATCACAAACCACCCAAATGACCGACATTCTTTGAGAGACGGGGAGATCCGAAATAAAATCCATAGAGATATGCGTCCAAGGCCTCTTCGGGACCGGCAAGGGCAAAAGCAACCCACTGGCACGAGAACAGCAGGGCTTAGCCCGAGCACAAATCCCACAGGACTGCACAAAAGAACGCACGTCCCGCGACAGAGACGGCCACCAAAAGGATCTAGCCACCAAATCTCTGGTACCAAAGATTCCAGGATGACCAGCCAACACCGAACAATGAACCTCAGAGATAACTTTATTCGTCCACCTATCAGGGACAAACAGTTTCTCCGCTGGGCAACGGTCAGGTCTATTAGCCTGAAATTTTTGCAGCACCCGCCGCAAATCAGGGGAGATGGCAGACAAAATTACCCCCTCTTTGAGAATACCCGCCGGCTCAGACAAACCCGGAGAATCGGGCACAAAACTCCTAGACAGGGCATCCGCCTTCACATTTTTAGAGCCCGGAAGGTACGAAACCACAAAGTCAAAACGGGAGAAAAACAGCGACCAACGAGCCTGTCTAGGATTCAACCGTTTGGCAGACTCGAGATAAGTCAAGTTTTTGTGATCAGTCAAGACCACCACGCGATGCTTAGCTCCTTCAAGCCAATGACGCCACTCCTCGAATGCCCACTTCATGGCTAGCAACTCTCGATTGCCAGCATCACAATTTCGCTCAGCAGGTGAAAATTTCCTGGAAAAGAAGGCGCATGGTTTCATCACCGAGCAATCAGAACTTCTCTGCGACAAAACAGCCCCTGCTCCAATTTCGGAAGCATCAACCTCGACCTGGAACGGAAGCGAAACATCTGGTTGGCACAACACAGGGGCAGAAGAAAAACAACGCTTCAACTCCTGAAAAGCTTCCACAGCAGCAGAAGACCAAGTGACCACATCAGCACCCTTCTTGGTTAAATCAGTCAATGGTTTAGCAATGCTAGAAAAATTAGCGATGAAGCGACGATAAAAATTAGCAAAGCCCAGGAACTTCTGCAGACTCTTCAGAAATGTTGGCTGAGTCCAATTATAAATGGCCTGAACTTTAACAGGGTCCATCTCGATAGTAGAAGGAGAAAAAATGAACCCCAAAAATGAAATCTTCTGAACACCAAAGAGACACTTTGACCCCTTCACAAACAAAGAATTAGCACGCAGGACCTGGAACACCATTCTGACCTGCTTCACATGAGACTCCCAATCATTCGAGAAGACCAAAATATCCTCCAAGTATACAATCAGGAATTTATCCAGGTACTCTCGGAAGATATCATGCATAAAGGACTGAAACACTGATGGAGCATTAGAAAGTCCGAATGGCATAACCAGGTACTCAAAATGGCCTTCGGGCGTATTAAATGCTGTTTTCCATTCATCGCCCCGTTTGATACGCACAAGATTATACGCACCATGAAGATCTATCTTGGTGAACCAACTGGCCCCCTTAATCCGAGTAAACAAATCAGACAGCAGCGGCAAGGGGTACTGAAATTTGACCGTAATTTTATTTAGAAGGCGGTAATCAATACAAGGTCTCAGCAAACCATCCTTCTTGGCCACAAAAAAAGAAATAATGATTTTAACTTGTTGAACTGGGTCACCAGAGGAGCGGGGTTTCAAAGCCAGAAACAGTTTACAATTATTTTTAAAATTCAAAAATTTAGCTCTATCTCCAGAAAATAACTCAGGAATAGGAATGTTAGGTTCTAACATAGGATTCTGAACCACTAAATCTTGAATGTTCTGTACTCTTATAGTGAGATTATCCATCAAAGAGGACAGACCCTGAATGTCCATGTCCACACCTGTGTTCTGAACCACCCTGATGTATAGGGGAAAAGAAAGACAGAACACAGTGCAAAGAAAAAAAAATGGTCTCAGAACTTCTCTTTTCCCTCTATTGAGAAGCATTAGTACTTTGGGCCTCCAGTACTGTTATGAACAGGTAATTCAGAACCACAGTGGACCTTGAAGTTCAGGGCACACAAGGTGACCTGACATTTACCAAAAAACATAGGACGAGCTCTGAGACGTGGAAACTCTGCTGACCGCAATCCCTAATCCCAACACACCACATTAGAGGTAGCCGTGGATTGCGCCTAACGCTCCCTATGCAACTCAGCACAGCCTGAGAAACTAACTAGCCTGAAGATAGAAAATAAGCCTACCTTGCCTCAGAGAAATTCCCCAAAGGAAAAGGCAGCCCCCCACATATAATGACTGTGAGTTAAGATGAAATACAAACACAGAGATGAAATAGATTTAGCAAAGTGAGGCCCGACTTACTGAATAGACCGAGGATAGGAAAGATAGCTTTGCGGTCAACACAAAAACCTACAAACAACCACGCAGAGGGGCAAAAAGACCCTCCACACCGACTAACGGTATGGAGGTGCTCCCTCTGCGTCTCAGAGCTTCCAACAAGCAAAAAACCAATATAGCAAGCTGGACAGAAAATATAGCAAAACAAAAATAACACAAGCAGAACTTAGCTTATGCAGGATAGAGAGGCCACAGGAACGATCCAGGAGGAAGCAAGACCAATACTAGAACATTGACTGGAGGCCAGGATCAAAGCACCAGGTGGAGTTAAATAGAGCAGCACCTAACGACTTAACCTCATCACCTGAGGAAGGAAACTCAGAAGCCGCAGTACCACTCTCATCCACCAGAAGGAAGCTTATAGACAGAACCAGCCGCAGTACCACTCACGACCACAGGAGGGAGCTTGGCCACAGAATTCACAACAGGTCCCTCCTTCCAATTGTCCTCCACTGACCACATCAATGCTGCCTGTGTACCCCTACCACATAATTCTAACTGCATTGTGCCTAATTTTTTTTATTTTAGGCCTATTAAGTCTGTCTGCGGTCCCTCCTGCCAATTGTCCTTCACTGACCACATCAATGCTGCCTGTGTACCCCTGCCACATAATTCTAACTGCATTGTGCCTAATTTTTTTTATTTTAGGCCTACTAAGTCTGTCTGTGGTCCCTCCTTCCAATTGTCCTCCGCTGACCACACCAATGCTGCCCGTGTACCCATGTAACCTTTTTTAAACCTGCAGCCAGCAAACTTTGTGGTGTAAGGCCTACTAGCAGTGTCTGTCTGTGCCACTCAATGCAGCTGTCCTCTAAAAAAAAAAAAAGCTGCAATTGTCTGGTTTTCAGCCTGTCGGAATTTTAAAACTGCATTGGGGCAACAAATTTCGTTGGGGGTCTACAAACTGAGTCTTCCACTCCAAGGTGTTCTCCATGTTGCCTATCCCTAGCTTCAATCTTCAAGCTCTTGTTAAGTAGTTGTTGAAACACCACTGCATTAGGCCTACAAGTTGGGTCTGGGTTCTACAAACGGTGTCTTCTGCTCGAAGGTGTTCTCCAGGTTGCCTTTCCCTAGCTTCTATCTTCAGGCTCTCGTTAAATTGTTTTTAATATAACACTGCATTTGGCCTACTTGTTTTGTTGGCCCTACTAACGGTGTCTGCCGCTCCTTGATGTTCTCCTCCACTGAACAAACCAGTGCCGCCTGTTTACGTCTGTTACCAATTTTGAACTGCATTTAGCCTACTTACTGATTTGGGCCTACTCACTGTGTCAGGCTCTCATTACAGTTGTACTCTACTGAACAAAGCAATGCCCCCTTGTTAGTCCTATTACCAATTTTGAACTGCAGTTAGCCCACTTTATTATTTGGGCCTATATCTGTGTTTCCTCCTCATCCTGCACATTGCCCAGCCAGTGATAGATGAGTCTGCTGGTACATTGACCCAGAACGCTACATTCCCCGTGCACGCTACACAGCCAGAATGTGACCCTGCTGAAAGTCAGGTTCCCCTTCCCGCATACCATACCTTACACGGGGACAAAGAGGAAGGTGCAGATGAAAGTGCAGGTTCCTTCATCAGGTGGGGGGGGGGAATACTCGTTGGCGACGTCACTGGCACAGGACCCCTCATAGTATGCAAAAGTGTCGCTGCCGGTGGGAGGCGCCGTACTTTGAGGGGCCCTGTGGCAGTGCCCATGCCAACGAGTGGGCCCCCCTTGCTTGCTCAGGATCACAGCACTTACAAAGTTGAAATACTTACCTCTCCCTGCTCCACTGCCGTGACGTGGTCCATATTTCCTGGGCCCACTAAATACTTGAACCAGCCCTACCCCCCACAACTTTAGCCAAGAGACCCCCAATATCCAATGCCTAACTATTATAAGGTAAATTAAGATTGGCAAGCTTCAGTAACAAGAATGGATGTTTTTGCCATTAAAATGGGCAGTGTAGGTGTTTTCCTGGCCCCCACTCAATGCCGACTATGCTTCCCCATTGACTTGCATTGGGTTTCGTGTTTCGGTCGATCCCCGACTTTTCGAGAAAATCGGCCGATTTCACTCGACTCGACTTTTGAGATAGTCGGGTTTCGCAAAACCTGACTCAACCCCCTAAAAAGAAAAGTCGCTCAATCGTAGTATTGAGCATTCCGATACTGCAAATATCAGGTATCAGCCGATATTTGCTTTATCGGAATTCCGATACCGAGTTCCGATATTTTTGCGATAAGTTCCTATAAGTTCCCAGTCATCTTCGGCGTGTGCGGTGCGTATGGTTCCCAGGGTCTGGAGGAGAGGAGACTCTCCTTCGGGCCCTGGTATCCATATTCATGTAAAAAATAAAGAATAAAAATAAAAAATATGGATATACTCACCCCTCCGGCGAACCCTGTCTGTCACCGCTGCGAGCATCTGCCTCCGTTCCTAAGAATGCAGTGATTGAAGGACCTTCGATGACGTCACGGTCACATGAGCGGTCAGGTGACCGGTCACCTGACCGCGACGTCATCGAAGGTCCTTCACTCACTGCATTCTTAGGAACGGAGGCAGACGCTCGCAGCGGTGACCGCCAGGGTTCGTCCAAGGGGTGAGTATATCCATATTTTTTATTTTTATTCTTTATTTTTTACATGAATATGGATACCAGGGCCCGAAGGAGAGTCTCCTCTCCTTCAGACCCTGGGAACCATCCAGGATCACTTCCGATAGTTGTGTCCCATTGACTTGCATTGGTATCGGTATCGGCGATATCCGATATTTTTTGGATATCGGCCGATACCATCCGATACTGATACCTTTGAATATCGGAAGGTATCGCTCAACACTACTGGCGATGAGGCTTTTCCAATGCTCTGGAGGAATTTTGGCCACTCATCTTTGTTGTAATTCAACCACAATACAGGGTTTCCGAGCATGATCCGCATTTTTAAGGTCACACCATAGCTTCTCAATTGAATTAAGGTCAGGACTTTGACTAGGTCACTCCAAAGTCTTAATTTTGTTTTTCAAAAGCCTTTCAGAGATGACTTGCTGCTATGTTTTGGATCATTGTCCTGCTGCATATCCCAAGCGCTCTTCAGTGTGAGGTCATGAACAGATGACCGGACGTTCTCCTTCAGGATTTTTTGGTAGACAGCAGAATTCAGAGTTCCATTCCAGGTCCTGAAGCATCAAAACAGCCCCAGACCATCACACTGCCACCACCATATTATACTGTTGGCATGATGTTCTTTTTCTGAAATGCTATGTTACTTCTACGCCAGATGTAATGGGACATACAGCTTCCAAAAAGTTCAACTTATGTTGTGTAAGTCCAAAGCGTATTCTCCCAAAAGTCTTGGGAATCACAAAGATGTTTTTCTGGCAAAACTGAGATGAGTCTTTATGCTCATGTTGCTCAGCAGTGATGTTTGTCTTGGAACTTTAGTGTGAGCAGGCACCAACCAAAAAGAGCATATAAACAACAAATAGTAAGGTTGCACCATAATATACAAAGAAGGATTACTCTAGAACTTTGAAACTGCATTGCTGATATAGGAAAAAAATGAAAAAAGCGCTATATAATGTACACATGAAATACTTATCCACAAAAATTGGTTTTAAAAAAGGAAGGTACTTCTTGTATAGATTGGCCAATATATGTAAGCCCAATTGCCAGGTCAAGGCGTCCTTTGTAAATTGGGTCCCAATCCTGATATGTCACCTCTCCTGGGCAAAGAAACCTACAATTTATGGGGCAGGAATGGACCAGCTAATGATATAATTTATGTGTTAAGGGGGTTCACTTTTTCCCACAGGGACCTGTAGGTTTGGATATTTTTTCCCATTTAATAATAAAGACCTTAATTTAAAAACTGCATTTTGTGATTACTTGTGTTATCGTTGTCTAATATTTACATTTGATTGGTGATCTGAAACATTTCAGTGTGACAAGCATGCAAAGGAAAAGGAAATCAGAAAGGGGGCAAACACTATTTCACACAACTGTACATATAGAAAACAAATCATGGCACTAGTATGATATATATGTGTGGTGTGCATCATTCTCCAGTTATCACACCACTCAGCATGTTTTATGGCAGCGCTGGAGTGCAGCTAATAATTTAGGTTCCCTGCCCCTAGTATTATACACACCACCCTCCATCTTCACTGACCGGGAATCACAAGCTCTCAGTGTGAGTCTATGGAGTCTCCTGCATTGAGGAGCGACCTCCGGCTCATCAGTCGCGCACTAGAGCAATCAGACCGGTCACAAACTGCTGAGGACCGACGGGTGCAGCGCTGAGAGCAGATGAAGATGGCGCCTGGTCAGTATGAGGCTGTAGACATGCAAGGGACGTACATTAGTAGCATCACTGCAGGGCTGCAGGAAAAGAAAGCTGGAGTGGCGCTTTACGTTGGTAAAACAGACACGTACAGGTAGATGTTTGCATTTTTTAGTTACTTTTACATCTTTTCAACAAAATTCAACCATCTTCCAAAAAATTACAAAATAAGAAATTCTAGAAGTAAACCATAATCCAGTAAATGACCATGTATTGATGCGGTGATTATGGAGGTAAAATGTAACTAGTCATACAGATGTGCAAAAGTAATTGTCACCGCTGTGCACACGCTCCGAATTAGACAATCAGTCATTTACTGCCGTCTCCTATCTCAGTAATGTGAACGTCTTTCCACACTGAACCCCAGTGTTACCTTAGAGGGGAGAATGTTAATAAACACCGATCAGTTCTGGAAGATTTTAACAACACAACAGAAAAAACAACCCTCTAAAATATATCTTTTAACCCCTTCATGACGCAGCCTATTTTGACCTTAATGACCTGGCCATTTTTTGCAATTCTGACCAGTGGAACTAGCGGTGGGGGTGGTGGACATGGCAGATTGAGAGAGGGTTGGTGATGTATTCTCGATGTTGGCCTACATACAGTGTTTCCTACCAAAAACCTTGTGATTCCCTGACTGCTTTGGCCTTGCGACGATACCTCCACATTTGCTGCTGGTGGTGTCCTAACCGGTGGGCTTACAGTGAGGGAAGCAATGTAGCATTGCTGACTACCTTCATTCTGAGCAGGTGCACCAACGGTACAGGACGTTTGGTAGTTAGTCCAGGCTTCCAAGTGCATGCTGGTTAAATGTCTACACATGCACGTTGTATTTAAATTTTAAAGATTCTTCCCTCTGCTAAAGGTCTTTGAGCATTTCTTACAGATAACTTTGCACTGATCATTCGGATCTTGGTTATAAATTGCCACACTGCACTCTTCCTACTATCGAATACCTTTTCAGGCTTTGCATGCTGTGCTACTTTCACCGCATGGCCACGCTGTCCTAAAACTGTTTTTGTTTTTGATAAATGTTTTTGGCCTGATACGGGCCTGCCAGATGACAGCTGTTACGATGTAGATGGCTGCTGCCGATCATCCTCCTCCGCTTCTGAGCTACTGGCAGCGGCACCTGCTTTCCCCAATGGCTGCCAATCTGGGTCAACAGCTGGGTCATGTATCACCTCTTCTTCAATGTCATGTGCACCTTCCTCTGTGTCAGCGTGTAAGGTGCTATAGCGTTCGTGACGGGGCACCATAGTCTCATCAGGGTCAGATTCTGGCTCAGTACACTGCGAGGGCAATGTAGTGATCTGAGTCAATGGAACAGCATTATAATCTAGCTGTGGCTGTGCATCAGTGCACTCCATGTCCGATTCATCTTTTAATTGGCAGTTAACAATTTCCCTTTCTAACCCAAAAATATTTAGCATTGAGAGTCCTTAGTGGTTGATACCTTTTAATGGCTAACTGAAAAGATGGTAACAAAAGCTTTCGAGACTACACAGGTCTCTTCATCAGGCAATGACTAAAACAAATTCTGAAGAATCACATATTTATGCACAACATAGCACAGAGGAAAAAAAAATGTCTATATACTTAGGTGTACCTAATTATTTGTACTAAATGTCCAACTGGGGGTCTATATGTTGGGGAGACAGGGCAGAAACTGTCGCCCTACAATAAGAGAAAAAAGAATGGATCTACCTGTGGCAATACATTTTTGTCTCCCAAATCATAACATTATGGACATGAAATTACTTGTGTTAAAAGGTAGCTTCAAATCTCAGAGAGACAGAAGAGTCTGGGAATATAAACTGATGACAACCTTTGATACTCTCACTGCAGGAATGAATGTGTCGCATGAATTTATCTTTTTACATCAACTAAGGAACTTGCCCCTCAGACTATGAGGGGTCATCACAACAGAGACCCTAATCAGAGGACAATAAAACATTCCTTATCTAAGAGCTGGCCCATTATTTATGGAAATAACTGTTTATCACTCATGGTAATTCTGCTTCATGTCACCTGTCTTATCCATGTTTTTTCCCCCCTTTTTTTCCTCTGTGCTATGTTGTGCATAAATATGTGATTCTTCAGAATTTGTTTTAGTCTTTGCCTGATGAAGAGACCTGTGTAGTCTCAAAAGCTGCAATTTGTTACCATCTTTTCAGTTAGCCATTAAAAGGTATCAACCACTGAGGACTCTCAATTCTAAATATTTTTCTATCTACTGGCTAACACGGTACAGAGATATATATCTTTCCTTTCTAACCCTGGCACGGTATGTGTAAAGAGCTCCATGGAGTAACCTGTAGTGTCGCCTGTCGCATCCTTCACTTTTGGTTTGGGTGAAGGACACAAGGAAACGACTTGTTCCTGACCGGGAGCATCCACTGACGACTCGCTGCTTTTATATTTGGAACTTTCTGAAGAGGAGGCGAAAGAGCTAGAGGCTGAGTCAGCAAGGAAAGAAAAAACTTTTTCCTGCTGCTCCGGCTTTAAAAGCTGTTTTCCAACTCCCAGATAAGGGAGCCTTCGAGGCCTTCTGTAGTCAGACGATGACGCTGGCTCAACACCTCCAGCCTTAGGTGCTATTGTGCTTTGGCCACTACCACCAGATGCACCACCACCACAACCACCACCATCAGTACCAGCTGGCAACCACCGCCCATGGGCTCTTCCACCAGCCTTCCTCATTTTTTTCAAAATCTAACCAAAATAACAACCATTATATGGTACTGAAAAACAAGGTAGAAGGTGTATATAAACTTGTTGAGAATTTAAATCTCACTTTTTTGGGGGGAGACTGAACCAAAACTCAGGCCCTGTGCATAAAACAGCACAATGTAAGTGGCAGTAAGTGGCTGGCTGATATACCACAAACTAACAGGACTGAAGTATATCCACTTTGAGAGAATTTGAATCTCCCTTTTTTGGGTGGAGACTGAACCAAACTCAGGCCCTGTATATAAAACAACACAATTTAAGTGGCAGAAAGTGGCTGGCTGATATACGACAAACTAACAGGACTGAAATTTATCCACCTTGTGAGAATTTGAGTCTCAATTTTTTGGGGGGAGATTGAACCAAAACTTAGGCCCAGTGCATAAAACAACTGAATCTAAGTGGCAGAAAGTGGCTGGAAGATATATGAAAAAATACAAGGGCTGTAGTACAATTTCAATCCCCCTACAATGATCTCAGGAAAAGTATGGCAGCAATATAAAGGACTGCTGCACACAAAAGTGTGGACAAATAAACAAGATAACTGTGCAGAAAGGAGCAACAGGATTTTTGCTTTGAAAAAAGCAGTTGGTTTGCACAGCAGCGTACAAACACCAATGCAGCTATCAGGGAGTCTTATAAGGCAGCCTAATAAGCTACAGCGCTGAGGGAAAAAAATATAAACTCCACTGTCCCTGCAAAGAAAAGGTGGTGTTGGACAGTGGAAATCGCTACAGCACAAGTGGTTTGGGGGTTAATCTTCCCTCCCTAACTATATCCCTTCCTCTGATGAAGCTGCGGGAACCTCTCCCTATGCTAACATCGTCAGAAGTAAGATGGCGGTTGGCGTGCACGCCCCTTTACAGCCCCTGTGACGCCGCAGAAAGCAAGCCAATCACTGTAATGCCCTTCTCTAAGATGGTGGGGACCGAGACCTATGTCATCACGCTGCCCACACTCTGCATCTACCTTCATTGGCTAAAAAATGGCGCTGAAAGCGTCATACGAAACGTGACTTTGGGGCGCTGATCGCCGACCTCATGGCCTATCCCATACTAGGATCGGTTCGGGTTTCATAAAACCCGACTTTGCTGAAAGTCGGCGATTTTTGAATTTGTCCGATTCGTTTCGCTCAACCCTAGTGATCACCAGAACCAAATCTTATTTACGAAGTTAAGTATAAAAAACCCTGCTGTGGACTTAACAATCCTCTTGCAATAGGACAAGCTGGATGGCAAAACAAGTGCTAGTAATATCCCAAAAGTCATAGGAATGAAAAAAATAACTTTTAACCATGCCAAAGAAGTTGAAAAGAAAAGTATTGAGTGAGGAAAAGAAGGGCTCAATTGTGGCTTTACTAGCAGACACAGCAGGAGTCATGTTGCCTCCATCCTTATTTCTAAGCTGGCAGTCCATTACAACAAGGTCAAGCAGCAGACATTGGGGACAACAAAGCTATAGACCGACAGAGGGTGAAAACGACTCTCCACTGACCGGGGTGACTGTCATCTTATTTGAATGTCACTCAGCAACCGCAAGATGACATCAAGTGACCTACAAAAGGAATGGCAAATGGCACCTGGGGTGAAGTGCATGGCAAGAACAGTTCGTAACAGGCTCCTAGAGGCAGGGCTCAAGTCATGGAAAGGTAGAAAAAAAGACTTTCATCAATGAGAAGCAAAGGAGAGCCAGGCTTAAGTTTGCCAAAGACCATAAGGATTGGACCATAGAGGACTGGAGTAAGGTAATCTTCTCTGAGTCTAATTTTCAGCTTTCCCAAACACCTGGTCATAGTAACATAGTAACATAGTTAGTAAGGCCGAAAAAAGACATTTGTCCATCCAGTTCAGCCTATATTCCATCATAATAAATCCCCAGATCTACGTCCTTCTACAGAACCTAATTGTATGATACAATATTGTTCTGCTCCAGGAAGACATCCAGGCCTCTCTTGAACCCCTCGACTGAGTTCGCCATCACCACCTCCTCAGGCAAGCAATTCCAGATTCTCACTGCCCTAACAGTAAAGAATCCTCTTCTATGTTGGTGGAAAAACCTTCTCTCCTCCAGACGCAAAGAATGCCCCCTTGTGCCCGTCACCTTCCTTGGTATAAACAGATCCTCAGCGAGATATTTGTATTGTCCCCTTATATACTTATACATGGTTATTAGATCGCCCCTCAGTCGTCTTTTTTCTAGACTAAATAATCCTAATTTCGCTAATCTATCTGGGTATTGTAGTTCTCCCATCCCCTTTATTAATTTTGTTGCCCTCCTTTGTACTCTCTCTAGTTCCATTATATCCTTCCTGAGCACCGGTGCCCAAAACTGGACACAGTACTCCATGTGCGGTCTAACTAGGGATTTGTACAGAGG
The DNA here is from genome assembly GCF_032444005.1 of Ranitomeya imitator. Taxonomy (NCBI): domain Eukaryota; kingdom Metazoa; phylum Chordata; class Amphibia; order Anura; family Dendrobatidae; genus Ranitomeya; species Ranitomeya imitator. Next base: position 1,223,318,933 of record NC_091282.1, on the reverse strand, counting down.
CAGTATAATGCTCTCATCATGTGTATCCAGACCTCTTTTAATGCACCCCATGATCCTGTTTGCCTTGGCAGCTGCTGCCTGGCACTGGCTGCTCCAGGTAAGTTTATCATTAACTAGGATCCCCAAGTCCTTCTCCCTGTCAGATTTACCCAGTGGTTTCCCATTCAGTGTGTAATGGTGACATTGATTCCTTCTTCCCATGTGTATAACCTTACATTTATCATTGTTAAACCTCATCTGCCACCTTTCAGCCCAAGTTTCCAACTTATCCAGATCCATCTGTAGCAGAATACTATCTTCTCTTGTATTAACTGCTTTACATAGTTTTGTATCATCTGCAAATATCGATATTTTACTGTGTAAACCTTCTACCAGATCATTAATGAATATGTTGAAGAGAACAGGTCCCAATACTGACCCCTGCGGTACCCCACTGGTCACAGCGACCCAGTTAGAGACTATACCATTTATAACCACCCTCTGCTTTCTATCACTAAGCCAGTTACTAACCCATTTACACACATTTTCCCCCAGGCCAAGCATTCTCATTTTTTGTACCAACCTCTTGTGCGGCACGGTATCAAACGCTTTGGAAAAATCGAGATATACCACGTCCAATGACTCACCGTGGTCCAGCCTATAGCTTACCTCTTCATAAAAACTGATTAGATTGGTTTGACAGGAGCGATTTCTCATAAACCCATGCTGATATGGAGTTAAACAGTTATTCTCATTGAGATAATCCAGAATAACATCCCTCAGAAACCCTTCAAATATTTTACCAACAATAGAGGTTAGACTTACTGGCCTATAATTTCCAGGTTCACTTTTAGAGCCCTTTTTGAATATTGGCACCACATTTGCTATGCGCCAGTCCTGCGGAACAGACCCTGTCGCTATAGAGTCACTAAAAATAAGAAATAATGGTTTATCTATTACATTACTTAGTTCTCTTAGTACTCGTGGGTGTATGCCATCCGGACCCGGAGATTTATCTATTTTAATCTTATTTAGCCGGTTTCGCACCTCTTCTTGGGTTAGATTGGTGACCCTTAACCCCTTCATGACCCAGCCTATTTTGACCTTAATGACCTGGCCGTTTTTTGCAATTCTGACCAGTGTCCTTTTATGAGGTAATAACTCAGGAACGCTTCAACGGATCCTAGCGGTTCTGAGATTGTTTTTTCGTGACATATTGGGCTTCATGTTAGTGGTAAATTTAGGTCAATAAATTCTGCGTTTATTTGTGATAAAAACGGAAATTTGGCGAAAATTTTGAAAATTTCGCAATTTTCACATTTTGAATTTTTATTCTGTTAAACCAGAGAGTTATGTGACACAAAATAGTTAATAAATAACATTTCCCACATGTCTACTTTACACCAGCACAATTTTGGAAACAACATTTTTTTTTGCTAGGAAGTTATAAGAGTTAAAATTTGACCAGCGATTTCTCATTTTTACAACGAAATTTACAAAACCATTTTTTTTAGGGACCACCTCACATTTGAAGTCAGTTTGAGGGGTCTATATGGCTGAAAATACCCAAAAGTGACACCATTCTAAAAAATGCACCCCTCAAGGTGCTCAAAACCACATTCAAGAAGTTTTTTAACCCTTCAGGTGCTTCACAGCAGCAGAAGCAACATGGAAGGAAAAAATGAACATTTAACTTTTTAGTCACAAAAATTATCTTTTAGCAACATTTTTTTTATTTTCCCAATGGTAAAAGGAGAAACTGAACCACGAAAGTTTTTGTCCAATTTGTCCTGAGTACGCTGATACCTCATATGTGGGGGTAAACCACTGTTTGGGCGCACGGCAGGGCTTGGAAGGGAAGGAGCGCCATTTGACTTTTTGAATGAAAAATTGGCTCCACTCTTTAGCGGACACCATGTCACGTTTGGAGAGCCCCCGTGTGCCTAAAAATTGGAGCTCCCCCACACGTGACCCCATTTTGGAAACTAGACGCCCCAAGGAACTTATCTAGATGCATAGTGAGAACTTTGAACCCCCGGGGGCTTCACAAATTGATCCGTAAAAATGAAAAAGTACTTTTTTTTCACAAAAAAATTCTTTTAGCCTCAATTTTTTTCATTTTCACATGGGCAACAGGATAAAATCGATCCTAAAATTTGTTGGGCAATTTCTCATGAGTACACCGATACCTCACATGTGGGGGTAAACCACTGTTTGGGCACATGGTAAGGTTTGGAAGGGAAGGAGCGCCATTTGACTTTTTGAATGAAAAATTATCTCCATCGTTAGCGGACACCATGTCGTGTTTGGAGAGCCCCCGTGTGCCTAAACATTGAAGCTCCCCCACAAATGACCCCATTTTGGAAACTAGACCCCCCAAGGAACTTATCTAGATGCATATTGAGCACTTTAAACCCTCAGGTGCTTCACAAATTGATCTGTAAAAATGAAAAAGTACTTTTTTTTTCACAAAAAAATTCTTTTCGCCTCAGTTTTTCATTTTCACATGGGCAATAGGATAAAATGAATCCTAAAATTTGTTGGGCAATTTCTCCCGAGTACGCCGATACCTCATATGTGGGGGTAAACCACTGTTTGGGCACACGGCAGGGCTCGGAAGGGAAGGCGCGCCATTTGACTTTTTGAATGGAAAATTAGCTCCAATTGTTAGCGGACACCATGTCGCGTTTAGAGAGCCCCTGTGTGCCTATGCATTGGAGCTCCCCCACAAGTGACCCCATTTTGGAAACTAGACCCCCCAAGGAACTTATCTAGATGCATATTGAGCACTTTAAACCCCCAGGTGCTTCACAGAAGTTTATAATGCAGAGCCATGAAAATAAAAAATAATTTTTCTTTCCTCAAAAATGATTTTTAGCCTGGAATTTCCTATTTTGCCAAGGGTAATAGGAGAAATTGGACCGCAAATGTTGTTGTCCAGTTTGTCCTGAGTACGCTGATACCCCATATGTGGGGGTAAACCACTGTTTGGGCGCACGGCAGGGCTCGGAAGGGAAGGCACGCCAATTGGCTTTTTAAATGGAAAATTAGCTCCAATCATTAGCGGACACCATGTCACGTTTGGAGAGCCCCTGTGTGCCTAAACATTGGAGATCCCCCACATATGACCCCATTTTGGAAACTAGACCCCCAAAGGAACTAATCTAGATGTGTGGTGAGGACTTTGAACTTCCAAGTGCTTCACAGAAGTTTATAACGCAGAGCCATGAAAATAAAATAAAAATTTTATTTTCTCTAAAATGATTTTTTAGCCTGCAATTTATTATTTTCCCAAGGGTAACAGGAGAAATTTGACCCCAAAAGTTGTTGTACAGTTTCTCCTGAGTACGCTGATACCCCATATGTGGGGGTAAACCACAGTTTGGGCACATGTCGGGGCTCGGAAGTCAAGTAGTGACATTTTGAAATGCAGACTTTGATGGAATGCTCTGCGGGCGTTACGTTGCGTTTGCAGAGCCCCTGATGTGGCTAAACAGTAGAAACCCCCCACAAGTGACCCCATTTTAGAAACTAGACCCCGAAAGGAACTTATCTAGATGTGAGGTGAGCACTTTGAACCCCCAAGTGCTTCACAGAAGTTTATAACACAGAGCAGTGAAAATAATAAATACGTTTTCTTTCCTCAAAAATAATTTTTTAGCCCAGAATTTTTTATTTTCCCAAGGGTTACAGGAGAAATTGGACCCCAAAAGTTGTTGTCCAGTTTCTCCTGAGTACGCTGATACCCCATATGTGGGGGTAAACCACTGTTTGGGCACACGTCGGGGCTCAGAAGGGAAGTAGTGACTTTTGAAATGCAGACTTTGATGGAATGGTCTGCGGGCGTCACGTTGCGTTTGCAGAGCCCCTGGTGTGCCTAAACAGTAGAAACCCCCCACAAGTGACCCCATTTTGGAAACTAGACCCCCCAAGGAACTTATCTAGATATGTGGTGAGCACTTTGAACCCCCAAGTGCTTCACAGACGTTTACAACGCAGAGCCGTGAGAATAAAAAATCATTTTTCTTTCCTCAAAAATGATGTTTTAGCAAGCAATTTTTTATTTTCTCAAGGGTAACAGGAGAAATTGGACCCCAGTAATTGTTGCCCAGTTTGTCCTGAGTACGCTGATACCCCATATGTGGGGGTAAACCACTGTTTGGGCACATGTCGGGGCTCGGAAGTCAAGTAGTGACGTTTTGAAATGCAGACTTTGATGGAATGGTCTGCGGGCGTCACGTTGCGTTTGCAGAGCCCCTGGTGTGCCTAAACAGTAGAAACCCCCCACAAGTGACCCCATTTTGGAAACTAGACCCCCCAAGGAACTTATCTAGATATGTGGTGAGCACTTTGAACCCCCAAGTGCTTCACAGACGTTTACAACGCAGAGCCGTGAAAAAAAAAAATCATTTTACTTTCCTCAAAAATGATGTTTTAGCAAGCAATTTTTTATTTTCTCAAGGGTAACAGGAGAAATTGGACCCCAGTAATTGTTGCCCAGTTTGTCCTGAGTACACTGATACCCCATATGTGGGGGTAAACCACTGTTTGGGCACACGTCGGGGCTCGGAAGGGAAGGAGCACCATTTGACTTTTTGAATAAAAGATTGGCTGGAATCAATGGTGGCGCCATGTTGCGTTTGGAGACCCCCTGATGTGCCTAAACAGTGGAAACCCCTCAATTCTAACGCCAACACACCCCTAAACCTTATCCCAACTGTAGCCGTAACCCTAACCACAACCCTAACCGCAACACACCCCTAACCACAACCCTAACCCCAACACACCCCTAACCCTAACCACAACCCTAATTCCAACCCAACCCTAACCCTAAGGCTATGTACCCACGTTGCGGATTCGTGTGAGATTTTCCGCACCATTTTTGAAAAATCCGCGGGTAAAAGGCACTGCGTTTTACCTGCGGATTTACTGCGGATTTCACCTGCGGATTCCTATTGAGGAATAGGTGTAAAACGCTGCGGAATCCGCACAAAGAATTGACATGCTGCGGAAAATACAACGCAGCGTTTCCGTGCGGTATTTTCCGCACCATGGGCACAGCGGATTTGGTTTTCCATAGGTTTACATGGTACTGTAAACCTGATGGAACACTGCTGCGGATCCGCAGCGGCCAATCCGCTGCGGATCCGCAGCCAAATCCGCACCGTGTGCACATAGCCTAATTCTAAAGGTATGTGCACACGCTTCGGAAAACGCTGCGGATCCGCAGCAGTTTCCCATGAGTTTACATTTCAATGTAAACCTATGGGAAACAAAAATCGCTGTACACATGCTGCGGAAAAACTGCACGGAAACGCAGCGGTTTACATTCCGCAGCATGTCACTTCTTTCTGCGGATTCCACAGCGGTTTTACAACTGCTCCAATAGAAAATCGCAGTTGTAAAACCGCAGTGAAATGCGCAGAAAAACCGCGGTAAATCTGCCATAAATCCGCAGCGGTTTAGCACTGCGGATTTATTAAATCCGCTGCGGAAAAATCCGCAGAGGACCAGAATACGTGTGCACATACCGAAACCCTAACCCTAACCCTAACCCTACCCCTAACCCTACCCCTACCCCTACCCCTACCCCTAACCCTAACCCTACCCCTAACCCTACCCCTACCCCTAACCCTAACCCTAACCCTAGTTCTAACTCCAACCTTAGTGAAAAAAAAAAAAAATTCTTTATTTTATTATTGTCCCTATCTATGGGGGACAAATGGGGGGGGTCATTTACTGTTTTTTTATTTTGACCACTGTGATAGATTATATCACAGTGATCAAAATTCACATTGGAACGAATCTGCCGGCCGGCAGATTCGGCGGGCGCACTGCGCATGCGCCCGCCATTTTGGAACATGGCGGCGCTCGGGGAAGAAGACGGACGGACCCCGCCAGGATCGGTAAGTATAAGGGGGGGAGATCAGGGCTCAGGGGGGGGAGATCAGGGCACGGGGGGGCGTCGGAGCACGGGGGGGAGGGATCGGAGCATGGGGGAGAGTGATCGGTGTGCGGGCGGGTGGATCGGTGTGCAGGGGGGGTGGATCGGTGTGCAGGGGGGGGTGGTTCGGAGCACGGGGGGGGATCGGAGTGCGGGGGGGTTTGATTGGAGCACGGGGGGGTGTGATTGGAGCACGGGGGGAGCGGACAGGAGGACGGGGGAGCGGAGCACAGGACGGAGGGGAGCGGGCCACAGATCGGGGGGCTGGGGGGGCGATCGGTGGGGTGGGGTGGGGGCACATTAGTATTTCCAGCCATGGCCGATGATATTGCAGCATCGGCCATGGCTGGATTGTAATATTTCACCATTTTTTTAGGTGAAATATTACAAATCGCTCTGATTGGCAGTTTCACTTTCAACAGCCAATCAGAGCGATCGTAGCCACGAGGGGGTGAAGCCACCCCCCCTGGGCTAAACTACCACTCCCCCTGTCCCTGCAGATCGGGTGAAATGGGAGTTAACCCTTTCACCCGGCCTGCAGGGACGCGATCTTTCTGTGACACAGCATATGCGTCACAGGTCGGATTGGCACCGACTTTCATGACGCATACGCTGTGTCACAGGTCGGGAAGGGGTTAATATAGGGTTTTCATTGTTTCTTGGGATTTCACCTAGCATTTCATTTTCCACCGTGAATACCGTGGAGAAGAAGGTGTTTAATATGTTAGCTTTTTCCTCGTCATCTACAACCATTCTTTCCTCACTATTTTTTAAGGTCGTCTAATGGTTAGACGGAGAACTGGAGAGACGTACAAGCCACAGTGTCTTGCACCCACTGTGATATTTGGTGGCAGATCGGTGATGATCTGGGGATGCTGGAGGGCTGGAATTGGGCAGGTTAATCTTGGCAAAGGACATATGAATCAATCCGCATAAAGGTTATCCTGGAAAAACAGTTGATTCCTTCTGCTCAGGCAATGTTCCTCAACTCTGAGGACTGGTTTTTCCAGCAGGACAATGCGCCATGCCACACAGCTAGGTCAATCAATGTGTGGATGAAGGACCACCACATCAAATCACTGTCATGGCCGCCCAATCTGCAGACCTGAACCCCATTGAAAACCTCTGGAATGTCATCAATAGGAAGATGGATAGTCACAAGCCATCAAACAAAGAAGAGCTGCTGACATTTCTGTACCAGAAGTGGCATAAGGTCACCCAGAAGCAGTGTGATAGACTGGAGGAAAGCATGCCAAGAGGAATGAAAGCTGGGATTAAAAATAATGGTTATTCCACAAAATATTGATTTCTGAACTCTTCCTGAGGTAAAACCTTAGTATTGTCGATTCTAAATGATTATGAACTTGTTTCTTAGCATTATTTCAGGTCTGCATTTTTTACTATTTTGACCATTTCTCATTTTCTGAAAATAAAAACAAAATTTATTGCTTGGAAATTCAGAGACATGTTGTGTTAGGGGTCGAGTTCCCGCCTCTGCACAGGGGGAATCTTGGGCCATCTCCGCTGCGGTCTCCCATTCTTCTCCTGCCACAGTGGAGCCTGCTCAGTGGAGACGTCAGTCCCAGCGTCTCGCTCAGTCTGACTCTGTACAAAGAGCTACTGCTGCTTTTCCTGCTTCTACCATTGAAGTCAGTGCTGGGCAGCGGCGAGCAGACGTTTCTGGGACTAAGTCCTGCTTTTCTTGTTCTGAGCATGCCCAGAGTAAGATCTCTCAGTGGAGATCGAGGGTCACATGATTAAATACTGCAGCTAAAGCCATTGGTCCTTCAGGAAGGTCCTGTAGGTGCTCACGCTCTGTGGCAGCCTCTCATTGGTCCTTCTAGGAAGGTCCTGTATGTGCTGCAAATATTTAAGGCTCGCATGGCCGCACGGCCATGCGCTAGTATCGTTCTATGTTATGTGCTTTGCGCCTGTGTGATCATGTAAGACTGTGTTCAGGGACCCGGCTGAAATAAGCCCCTAGAATGCTGGCACCTCCGGTGAGGAGATTTTGTGTGAATGTATTCAGGGACCTGGCTGAAATAAGTCCTTAGAATGCTGGCACCTCTGGTGAGGAGATTTTGTGTGAATGTATTCAGGGACCTGGCTGAAATAAGCCCCTAGAATGCTGGCACCTCCGGTGAGGAGATTTTGTGTGCATGCATGACCACTGACTGCTCTGAGTTGGGTAGTTAGCCTGTGCCACTGTGAAGTCAAACAGGGGGCAGTGCTTTAAGTTCACGGCTGCTCTGTGAAATAACAAAGCTAGTTCATACCGCCATAAAGTGCCGCCGTTTACTAGCAGCAGGTTCTCATACACAGTGGACCCCGGGCTGCGAACGCATCTATTATAATAAAACCTCTATATTTACTCGGTGGGTTCCGCTAGCCCTAACATGTTGTCAGTAGTTTATATTATAAAAGAGCAATTTACATTTTACTCCAAAATATACCAATAATGAGAAAAAACAGACAAATTGAATATTTTGCAGTTGTCTCTTAATTTTTGCCAGAGCTGTATATATAAAGATTTTTTTTTTAAAATCTTTTTATAGGGAAAGCATTCAGGGAAAATTATCTTATCTGATTTTTCTTTTTGCCATCGGAAATATCAACAAAAATCCTGACATTTTGCCCAATATTACACTGGGATATCATCTTTATGACTCGTGTTCAGCTGGACAACTGGCAGCACGACATGTGTTACATTTTCTGTCTGGCCCGGGTGAGATAATACCGAATTACTCTTCTATGGGCCGTGGTGAGCTTGTTGGTATCGTTGGGGATCAGTACTCACCTTCCACTATTGCAGCAGCACAAATCCTTGGATTATACGGATACCCTCAGGTACTGGACACTCCCCGCATTTCTCTAATACAAGTGATGTAATATGATTGAATAATTATTTTCTAATTATGTCTGCAATGTGTGTGATAAGTAATGTTAGTAAAGCACAGCGCACCTTCTACACACATCACCTAATGTTCTGTGCAGTCACTAGAAAACGGAAAGATTCGCATGTACAGTCATTTGCTACATATGGAAACATCCAAACATCACTTGGTTCTTTATTCAACCAGTATGAAAAGGAGAAAGTGATTGACATAAGCAAACAGGAAAATAATTATTTTATTTAGATGGCACCAATAAAATTTGCAGCTCTTTATAATTAAGTGTAACATGTACAAAAAACATCAGACATTACAGAGTGTGGAGACTAGAGATGAGCAAATATTGCAATGTTCAGTTTGGATTACGATCACCTGCGAGGTGGGTGAGGTATGTGTAGGCCGGCTGTGCTGGGAGCCCTCATACGAGGTGGGTGAGGTATGTGTAGACCGGCTGTGCTGGGAGCCCTCATACGAGGTGGGTGAGGTATGTGTAGGCCGGCTGTGCTGGGAGCCCTCATAGCAGGTGGGTGAGGTATGTGTACGCCGGCTGTGCTGGGAGCCCTCATACGAGCGGGGTGAGGTATGTGTAGGCCGGCTGTGCTGGGAGCCCTCATACGAGGTGGGTGAGGTATGTGTAGGCCGGCTGTGCTGGGAGCCCTCATACGAGGTGGGTGAGGTATGTGTAGGCCGGCTGTGCTGGGAGCCCTCATAGCAGGTGGGTGAGGTATGTGTACGCCGGCTGTGCTGGGAGCCCTCATACGAGGTGGGTGAGGTATGTGTAGGCCGGCTGTGCTGGGAGCCCTCATATGAGGTGGGTGAGGTATGTGTAGGCCGGCTGTGCTGGGAGCCCTCATACGAGGTGGGTGAGGTATGTGTTGGCCGGCTGTGCTGAGAGCCCTCACACGAGGTGGGTGAGGTATGTGTAGGCCTGCTGTGCTGGGAGCCCTCATACGAGGTGGGTGAGGTATGTGTAGGCCGGCTGTGCTGAGAGCCCTCACACGAGGTGGGTGAGGTATGTGTAGGCCGGCTGTGCTGGGAACCCTCATATGAGGTTGGTGAGGTATGTGTAGGCCGGCTATGCTGGGAGCCCTCTTACGAGGTGGGTGAGGTATGTGTAGGCCGGCTGTGCTGGGAGCCCTCATACGAGGTGGGTGAGGTATGTGTAGGCCGGCTGTGCTGGGAGCCCTCATACGAGGGGGGTGAGGTATGTGTAGGCCGGCTGTGCTGGGAGCCCTCATACGAGGTGGGTGAGGTATGTGTAGGCCGGCTGTGCTGGGAGCCCTCATACGAGGTGGGTGAGGTATGTGTAGGCCGGCTGTGCTGGGAGCCCTCATACGAGGTGGGTGAGGTATGTGTAGGCCGGCTGTGCTGGGAGCCCTCATATGAGGTGAGTGAGGTATGTGTAGGCCGGCTGTGCTGAGAGCCCTCATGTGAGGTGGGTGAGGTATGTGTAGGCCGGCTGTGAAGGGAGCCCTCATATGAGGTGGGTGAGGTATGTGTAGGCCGGCTGTGCTGGGAGCCCTCATACGAGGTGGGTGAGGTATGTGTAGGCCGGCTGTGAAGGGAGCCCTCATATGAGGTGGATGAGGTATGTGTAGGCCGGCTGTGCTGGGAGCCCTCATACGAGGTGGGTGAGGTATGTGTAGGCCGGCTGTGCTGGGAGCCCTCATACGAGGTGGATGAGGTATGTGTAGGCCTGCTGTGAAGGGAGCCCTCATACGAGGTGGGTAAGGTATGTGTAGGCCGGCTGTGCTGGGAGCCCTCATACGAGGTGGGTGAGGTATGTGTAGGCCGGCTGTGCTGGGAGCCCTCATACGAGGTAGGTGAGGTATGTGTAGGCCGGCTGTGAAGGGAGCCCTCATATGAGGTGGATGAGGTATGTGTAGGCCGGCTGTGCTGGGAGCCCTCATATGAGGTGGGTGAGGTATGTGTAGGCCGGCTGTGCTGGGAGCCCTCATACGAGGTGGGTGAGGTATGTGTAGGCCGGCTGTGAAGGGAGCCCTCATACGAGGTGGGTGAGGTATGTGTAGGCCGGCTGTGCTGAGAGCCCTCATACCACATACAACAGCTCAACGTGCTTTTATGCTCATCCTTTCCCAGATGGCACAAAACAATTTTCATAGACTACTAATTAGTGTTGAGCATTCCGATACCGCAAGTATCGGGTATCGGCCGATATTTGCGGTATCGGAATTCCGATCCCGAGTTCCGATATTTTTGCAATATCGGGAATCGGGATCGGGAGGAATATTTATGTGTAAAATAAAGAATAAAAATAAAAAATATGAATATGATCACCCTCGGACGCGCCCTGGTTGTAACCGCTGCAATCGGCAGTCTCCGTTCCTAAGAATGAGCGAGTAAAGGATCTGCGATGACGTCGCGGCTTGTGATTGGTCGCGTGAGCGGTAACATGAGCGGTCACGCGACCAGTCACAAGCCGTGACATCATCGAAGGTCCTTCACCCACTCATTCTTAGGAACGGAGGCTGCCGGTTACACTGCTAAGGTCCAGGGTCCGCCGGAGGGGTGAGTATATCCATATTTTTTATTTTTATTCTTTATTTTTTACATGAATATGGATCCCAGGGCCTAAAGGAGAGTTTCCTCTCCTTCAGACCCTGGGAACCATTCCAGGATACATTCCGATATTTGTGTCCCATTGACTTGTATTGGTATCGGATATCGGTATCGGCGATATCCGATATTTTTCGGATATCGGCCGATACAATCCGATACTGATACTTTCAAATATCAGAAGGTATCGCTCAATACTACTACTAATATCAGAAAATGTAAGGATAATAACCCGAGCAGTTGACTCAAAAGATGTAGAGGACTGCCGGTCTCGGATACCGTCAACACAAATGAAGGAGACCCATCCAGGAGCCTACACATTCACAAAAATTAGTGGCACACACTAACAAAGTGGCATCAATTTCAACAGACTAGAGCTAGTATAATGGGGATTGACACTTCTTCCACTACAGCCAACCCAGCAGATGGTCACCCAACAAGGAGTGTTTACATTTCCAATAATTAGTGGCACACACCAACAAAGTGGCATCAATTTCAATAGAGTTTAACTGGTATAATGTGAACTGACACCTTTTCCACTACAGCCATCCCAGCAGATGGAGACCCAATCAGGAGTCTTCAAATTTAAATTTATTAGGGGCAGACACCACCAAAGCGGCATTAATTTCAAAACAGGAGAAATAGTATAATGGGGCCCAACACCTCTTACACTACAGCCAACCCAGAAGATAGAGGCAGTAATGGGCAAGGTTCCTTAGCCCTCTGAATGCCTGGAGGGCGTAACTAGGTGGCCTAGCAAATTTGACCTCGGATAAGCAGCAGAAGCTGAAAACCTAGACCCAAGTAGGGAAAGGAGGTGGCACCAGGTGTTACTCTATGGCTGACCTAAACAGGGAGGTAGCTGACCCCCTAGAGTAGGTAGGCTGGGACGGCCCAAAGTAGGGATGAAAAATGCATTCAGGCACTGTAGGGACACTGGAACCATGGGTGCATATGGGACCAGTTGAAGAGCAGAAATGCACAAGCAGGTAGTGGTTGAACCAGGTGTTAGACAGATAGGCAATGGCAAGTATGATCTGGACAGGCTGATGGACAAAGGAGACAAGACAGGTACAAGCATATGGGTACAGGGTAGACAGGCAGACCTGGGGAACATGACATCTAGCAAGCGTGCAAGGCAAACTAAAAACATTGCTCAGGCACCTCCATATTGGATGAGAAGCCTTAAATAGAAGGTGTCGCCCAGTTATTGGCTGGGAACACCTTATATAATAATAATAATAATAATTTTTATTTATATAGCGCCAACATATTCCGCAGCGCTTTACAAATTATAGAGGGGACTTGTACAGACAATAGACATTACAGCATAACAGAAATACAGTTCAAGACAGATACCAGGAGGAATGAGGGCCCTGCTCGCAAGCTTACAAACTATGAGGAAAAGGGGAGACACGAGAGGTGGAAGGTAACACCTTAGAGCAATACGTATGGTTTCTTTAAGAGGGTGGAAGCATGCAAAATAAGCATTGTACCCAAGCCTACAGCTGAACATTGGGGGTCACCAACACATAGGAGGCAAGATGAGGATGTGGTGTTTGAGTGGGAGCCACTGAATCTCATGTCTGTTAGGTACAAGAATATCCAACAAAGGGTCAAGTCTGTAATGGCAAGATCAGAAAGTCTATTGTAGGTGGGAATGGTCCACTGTGTCAAAGGCAGGTGCCAGGTCCAGGAGAATGAGGAAGACAAACTAGCACCACTTTCATTTGGCGGTTAGTAGGTCGTTGGTGACTTTATTCAGGGCAGTTTCAGTGGAATGGTTTGGTTGAAACCATATTGTAAGCATTCAAAGAGGGAGCAAGAGGAGAATTGGGAGGACAGTTCAAATTGGACATGCTGTCACATTAGTTTGGAGGCATAAGGGAGAAGTAAGATGGGGCAATAGCTAGACACAGAAAATGGGTTAAGGGTGGGCTTTTTGAGGATGGGCGGGATCGAGGTATGTTTGGATACGGAGGGGAAGATACCAGTTGTTAGTGACAGGTTGAAGAGGTGGATTAGATTGTGATGAAGACTGTGGTAAAATTCGGAATGAGATGGGACATTACTGTGTTAAGCAATATGAACAAAGAGATAAGAGACATGCCCACATGGGTGGGAACCTATATCTATGCACCTCCCCCTCTAGGCTGTGCTGAACATTTTCTATACTACACATGGGTGGAAACACCCAAAGTATGTAAAAAAATATTGTGATGAAACTGTATAAAATAAGTAGTAGTTTCTCTGCCTGTTAGCACCATAGCTGAGGGATTTTTTGCACTTCTGACCATGGTTCCAAAAAACACATGGCAGACTCTGGGCTCAAAACCTCCCCTTCCCATTACTTCAGAGTTTAACTTTCCTTCTCAGAGAGTGTGGGGGTTTTAGGAGAGCCAAGGTATTTACGACCGGCATTTCCTGCCGTGTAAGCTCTTGTCCAGCTATAAGTGAACTAGAAACTTCTAGGATCCATGAAAGTTCTTTGTTTGGTTTTTGTAAGATATTATGCACACCGTTTACGTTAAGATCATGAAAATATATATTCTTATTCTCCCTCGGTGGACCTACCCATCCCTCGAAACACAGGCTTCTAACTCCGTCTGTTAAAGAAGTAGTGATTTCTCTGTAAATATGTATCCCAGATAGGACATATTTGATCTCATTAGAATGCTCACGTTAATCCGAGATGAATGCTGGGTTTGTTATGACTATGACATGTTTTGTAGCGAAGTTATAGAAAGTAGATAAATCTAAGGTTGCAGTATTCAGAATGTAGAGAGAGGAGGGTCTGGATAAGCCAGCCTTTCTGTGATGTCAAAGGCTGCAGTTTTTTTAAATCTCTGCCAGATCCCCAGCTCTTCCTTGCTTGCTTGCTTCTTCTTCTGGAAAGCCCTGCGCACGTCCAATGAGCTGGGACGTATGGTTGCCTGCCATGCAATGAACTGAGAACATATGAGTGTTATCTTTTCTCATTTAATCCCTGTTTATTTTATAATTACCCTTGTACATATTTGCAATTGTCTCATTTGTAACATCTTTAGAAAATAGTTTTGATAAAGCACTGCCTAATTTTTATGGGATATAACATTTAATATTAGTTAATTCTCCATGCTCTAAACGTACCCTAAGTCTTCTGAAGGGAAATACGCTACTGTGTTGGGTTAGCTTTGGACCCGTTTAATCGAAGCTGGTGGCAGTGATACCGTGTGCAGACTTTTGGGTTTTGTTGTAGCGACTGCGGCGTTGATAATTATTGTTCCTGCCTGAGTGGGAGTAGTTTATCGCATCGCTGCAGCGTGCCCAATAGCCAGTACATAGCAGGCAGCCTGTCTGGCGACTAATTACCCAGGGTGCAGTACCTAATCTGACCTGAGAGTAAGGGGGCGCCAGAGAGCTGCAAGTGTTAAGTGGAACTGTAAGCGGGATATACATAAATCCCTGCAGTTCGTGGTATATTGAAAAGCAGTGGGATACCTACAATAAGCCCCTGCTGTAAACTAAGAGGTCAATAGCCTTGTGTGTGTTTTCTCATCACATTGTGAGCAGTGGAGGGATAACTAAGATAAGCCCCCCTGCACATGTGATAGCCGTCTGTTGGCCCAAAGTCACCCCGACCCGTGACCCGTGAATAAAATAATTTTTATTTATACAGCGCCAACATATTCCGCAGCGCTTTACAAATTATAGAGGGGACTTGTACAGACAATAGACATTACAGCATAACAGAAATACAGTTCAAAACAGATACCAGGAGGAATGAGGGCCCTGCTGCTCGCAAGCTACAAACTATGAGGAAAAGGGGAGACACGAGAGGTGGATGGTAACAATTGCTTTAGTTATTCGGACCGGCCATAGTGTAAGGCTCGGGTGTTCATGTAAAGCTGCATGAACCAGTTAACTGCCTAAGTATGTAGCAGTAACGACACAGAGGGCTATTAACTGCATAAAGTGAATGAGAACATGATGCGAGGAACCTGATTGTTTTTTTTTTTTTTTTTATAAATAGGCCACACAGGGATCGTTAGGTTAATGCATTGAGGCAGTAGGCCAGTCTGAACAAATGAGTTTTTAGGGTACGCTTAAAACTGTGGGGATTGGGGATTCATCGTATTAACCTAGGTAGTGCATTCCAAAGAATCGGCGCAGCACGTGTAAAGTCTTGGAGACGGGAGTGGGAGGTTCTGATTATTGAGGATGCTAACCTGAGGTCATTAGCGGAGCGGAGGGCACGGGTAGGGTGGTAGACTGATACCAGGGAGGAGATGTAGGGTGGTGCTGAGCCATGGAGTGCTTTGTGGATGAGGGTAATAGTTTTGTACTGGATTCTGGAGTGGATGGGTAGCCAGTGTAATGACTGGCACAAGGTAGAGGCGTCGGTGTAACGGTTGGTGAGGAATATGATCCTGGCAGCAGCATTCAGGACAGATTGGAGTGGGGAGAGTTTGGTAAGAGGGAGGCAGATCAGTAGAGAGATACAATAGTCCAGACGAGAATGAATAAGTGAAACAGTAAGAGTTTTTGCAGAGTCGAAAGTAAGAAAAGGGCGAATTCTAGAAATGTTTTTGAGATGCAGGTAAGAAGAGCGAGCCAGTGATCGGATGTGGGGGGTGAATGAAAGGTCAGAATCAAGGATGACCCCAAGGCAGCGGGCATGTTGCTTTGGAGTAATGGTGGAACCGCACAAGGAGATGGCAATGTCAGGCAAAGGTAGGTTAGTAGAGGGAGAGAACACGAGGAGTTCAGTTTTTGACAGGTTTAGTTTCAGATAGAGGGAGGACATGATGTTAGAGACAGCGGTAAGACAATCACTATATATATATATAATTTTTTTTTTTTTTAAATTCACCAAAAATCAAAAAATAATTTATACAGTCTGTTATGTCAGGCTGAGGAGTGGTGTATCTGTGGTGGAAAAATCGTAGTTTTGCTGGCATACGTGGCATAGTTCTGTGTGATAGCCTTGTTCATTTTTTTTTTCAATTCACCTAAAAAATTAAAAAATATATACAGTCTGTTATGTCAGGCTGAGGCCTGGTGTTTCTGTGTTAGAAAAATTGTAGGTTTGCAGGCATAATGATCAGATATAATTTAGCTCCAAATAAATACATTTGTGTTGAGCTTTTGAAATAGTGCAGTATTCCATTTAAAATGGGCAATGCAAGGGGCAAGGGACGGGGAAGTGGACGTGATGCTGATGGTGCATGCAGAGGACGAGGCCAAGCTGAAAGTGGGCCACAACAAAGACCCACATCTTCACGCTTGACCTTCCTGTCCCAGATTCTAGGGGACTGCAGCACACCACTATTGATGCCAGAGCAGTGTGAAAAGGTTGTTGGTTGGAAAGTGGATAATGCTTCCAGTCACTTAGCCACCACCACTACCACCACCATGTCTTCCACATGGTCAAGTCTGAGTAGCCGTGAGTGTGGACCGGATATTCATTACCCTGATCCTCCTTCCTCCCACCATGCCGAGTGCCCTAAGACAACTGATCCAACACTTGGACACTCCGAAAGAGCTGTTCAGCTTTCCTTTTCAATATTTCGGACTCTTGGCCGGTCAACTTGAAGTGGGGCCAGATGAGATCGCATGTAGTGATGCCCAAAGCTTTGAACAGCCACGGTCACACGAAGGTGATGGTGGGAAAGTGTCACAAGAGGTGGACAATGATAAGAAACAATTGCCAGAAAGTCAGGAGGAGCAGGGTGCAGATGTGGAAGATGAGGTGGTGGATGACATTGTGACTAACCCAACCTGGCAGGAGGACATGCAGCGTGAGGACAGCAGCACACACGGGGAAGGAGGCATATCACCCCAACAGGCAGGAATAAGCAGTGTGGTGGCCACAGACAGAAGGTGTGCATCCATTCCCTGTAACATCAACATGAGGGAAGTTGCCATTCCAACTTTTAGATCTTCCCGAGTCTAATTATTTTTAAAGACTCTGACAATAACCCCAAACAGACCATTTGCTGCACCTGCCATGCCCACATCAGCAGGGGTAGCAAAACTACCAGACTGACCACCACTAG
This sequence comes from Ranitomeya imitator, assembly GCF_032444005.1. Lineage (NCBI taxonomy): Eukaryota > Metazoa > Chordata > Amphibia > Anura > Dendrobatidae > Ranitomeya > Ranitomeya imitator. The sequence goes on along the minus strand of NC_091282.1, from coordinate 1,223,301,504 downwards.
CATAATCAGACACATGGCAGCAAAGCACCTGACTTTGTGGGCCGAACTCCAGGCTCCAGGAACGCTGTCTGCATGTTACACCACTGCTTTTTCCACTGTTTTGCGGAGAAGCAAATTCCCATTCCATCGTGCATGTTAAGAGGACTCTAGCCCTGCACCTGTTTTTGCCCACAGTCAAGCAGCACCATCATCAAGCCCGTTCATGCTCTTGTCCCAGCAGAGCCTTCAGTTGTCTATACCCCAGTTGTTGGAACGCAAGTGGAAATACCCAGCCAATGCCCCACAGGCTACAATACTAAATTCTAACATTTCTCTTCTGCTTGCATTCGAAGTGTTGCCTTTAAGGCTCATTGAGACGGAAGCTTTCCGCAAACTCGGTCTCCAGTCACCATTATTTCTCCTGGTGTGATGTACCGCCATTACACCAGCATATGTCCCACAACATTACCCATGTCCTCAACAATGCTGTTACTGGGAAAGTCCAAATAACCACGGACAAGTGGACAAGGGACAGTACATCTCACTGACGGCACACTGGGTTAACATAGTGGAAGCCGGGACCCAGTCAGACTTTGGGATGGAACACAACCTCCCCATTCCAAGGATTGTGGGCCCTACATCAAGGGTTGCCCCCACAGTGTACAGCTCCTGCACCTCTTCCTCTTCAGCCTCCATCTCTGAAATCAACACATCAGTCAGAAACTGGAAGAACTGCAGCACTGCCTCAGCCAAGCGGCAACAAGCTGTGCTGAAGCTAATCTGCATAAGTGACAAACTGTACAATGCTGAAAAGCTGTGGACAGCACTGAAAGAGCAGTCAGATATTTACATGATACCGCTGAACCTACAGCCAGGCATGGTCATGTGTGACAATGGCTGTAACCTGGTGGCGGCTCTGAGGCAAGGTGAGCTCACACACATACCTTGCCTGGCCCATGTGGTTAACCTCATGGTTCAACTTTTTTGAAAAAGCTACCCGGAGCTGCTGGATCAGCGAGTGAAAGTACGCTATCTGTCTGCCCATTTTAGATAGCTACAGCTTCAGCCGCCCTTGCCGTGCTTCAGCAGCGTTTGCAGCTTCTGGCTCACCAACTGGTGTGTGATGTCAGACTCACATATAATAGTACCTAAAACTATAATCTTTATTAAATGATATAGAAATGACAAAAACACACACAAAGACCCAAAGCCTGCAAACAAAGTAATTTAATGCTGTCTAATATGAAAAATACCCCTATATGGCCCTAATGGACCCTATTGAACCCTTCCTACCAGCGGAGGTTGGCACCCTAGCTAGTACGCAAAATAGCGCCCCCGTTCTCCGACGGCTAACCTGGATAATGAACAAAAGCCTCAACGCGTTTCCCTTCCAACTGCAAGTAGGATGTCTTGATGGTCATGTGTCTTGCTATCTTCAGACATGGGCCTATCCATCTGCCTCCTGATCAACTTACATTATGGAAGGGCAACGCGTTGAGGCTTTTGTGCATCATCTGGATTTCAGATAAGATTCCACTCATTTTTTGTTGATAACTTTGGGAAAAGTGCAATATGGGTTTAGTGCAATCTTTATAATTTGTGCAAGCATTACCAGTGAGCCTGGGGTTACAATAAAGGTACCCTGAAAAGGACACCCAGATGTTGTTGGCTCTGTTATAAGTCTAACGTGTGTTTCTTGAGTTTTTTTTCCACCCCATACCTGATATCTCTCTATAAGGTCTGGTACTGGCTCCTTATTCTATTGTTTATCTACTGTATTATGCTGCACGTGATGTTGTTCTGATTTTACTATATATTATGGACACAAAATGAGATTTAACCCTTGAGCGCACCATGAGTCAATTGTGGGATCTGTATTCACTATCTGTCCCTATCACTCACTAACTATATCCCATGCACATTTGGTTTTCCTTCTCTCTTGATATTTTCTCCACACTGTTCAAGAACAGAAAGGGTGAGTACGAAGGGAAAGTGAGGGTTAGTCGACGAGAGCGGGGGCGCCACATTGCGTATAAACTTAGGGTGCCAACCTCCGCAGCCAGGTAGGGACAGTAATACTACGGTGAACGGAGGGAGGACCAGCTAGGCTTTCTCACCCCCCACCCTTGAGTCATTTTCAAAAATGGCAAGGGTGTCTATGATGCCTATAGTATATTTTTAAAAATGGATCCCCCTTGGTAAAATGTTTGTCAGACCATGCACTGTGTGCATGGGCATTACAAGTGTAGGAGACACACTCCTTTATAATGAGCCTTTTTTTTAATGAGGCCTTCAGCAATGTATCCTCATTCTCCACCAATAGATCACCATGCTGAACGTGTTCTGCGCTGCTGTAGGCAGTCCACTTTTTGGCAAGCGTGCCTATGTCTATGATGCCCATAGTATAATCCCCTTGGGGGAATGTTTGTCAGCCCATACACTTAGTGTATGGGCATTACAAGTCCTTTAAATTGTGCACAGTTTTTAATGAGGCCTTCCTCCACCTCTCATCTTATTCCACCACTTGATCCACCACTATATCACCAGGGTTCACGTGTTCGTGCTGCTACAGTCAATTTTTTGCAAGGGAGTCTATGATCCCCATTAAATATTTTTCAAAAATGTACCCCATGGGGAAATGTTTGTCAGCCCATACGCTTAGTGTATGGGCATTAGGAGTCTAGGACACCCGCTCCTTTTTAATGGGACAGTTTTCTTTATGAGGAACTCCTCCATGTTTCTTCCAAGAGGGGATTGGAGTGTGTGCAAATTTGGGTCAAGGTGGCCCTTGCATTCAATGCATAAGGAAACACTATGGCAGGACCAACTGAAGATTGTGAAGTGGGTTTTCCTGTGGCATTCCAGTATCGGGGTTCAAAGGCTTATTGGGGTGCATATGACTTGATAGCAGGGCAGGCCTTGCATTCAATGCAACAATTTTTTCAGGAAGCCCTTTTGTACCTCTCGTGAAAGGGGTATTGGGGTGCATTGTAATTGTTGGCAGCCCAGCAACTCACTGCATAGGCAATAACAGCATAGGAGACCCACTGTTTAATAATGGCCCTTTAAGAATATTAATGTTGCCAGATGCCCCTCTAAAAGTTGTTTTTGTGACTTTAAGAGTCCCTCCTTCTTAAATGAAACAAGATGGGTCTGCTTATGTGTCACACACCACATGGCCAGCTAGGGTTGTTAAATGTTGCAATGACATTTCACAGTGAATGCATTTGTATTGGTAGAAAGCAGTGGCGTAACTACAAAGTTAGGGGCCCCGGTGCGAACTTCCAAATGGGGCCCCCCCCCTGCAGCCCTGCCATACAACTCAATGTAACCCCCATAGAATAATGGCCACACATGATGCTCAATACTGTATAATGGCCACACATGATGCTGCATACTGTATAATGGCCACACATGATGCTGCATACTGTATACTGGCCACACATGATGCTCCATAGTGTATAATGGCCACACATGATGCTCCATAGTGTATAATGGCCACACATGATGCTCCATAGTGTATAATGGCCACACATTGCTCCATACTGTATAATGGCCAGACAGTGCTCCATACTGTATAATGACCACCCACACATAGTGCTCCATAGTGTATAATGGCCACACAGTTCTCCATACTGTATAATGATCCCACATAATGCTCAATACTGTATAATGACCACAAATGATGCTCCATACTGTATAACGGCCACACATGATGCTCAATACTGTATAATGACCCCCCTCCTGTATGCATGGCTCATCTCCCTCCTATCCCATATACATAGCTCATATTACCCCTCCTGCATGCATGACTCATATCTCCCCCTGTATGCATGGCTCATATTCCCCCCCTGTATGCATGGCTCATATTCCGCCCCTGTATGCATGGCTTATATTCCCCCCTGTATGCATGGCCCGGGAAGGGCCTGCTACACAGGTTTTGCAATCCCCAAAGCTTGCAGGGCTCTTGGGGATGGAGAACTAAATCACTATGTACCATAAGATGGAAAACTACTAGACAAAAAGGGTTGGAGAACTAAACTCCTAAACAGCTACAATTGGAGAACGAAACAAAAACACACCGGAAAAAGGGAACTAAACTAACAGACAACAGGGGTTGGAGAACTAAACTACTAAAAAGTTTGGGTTGAAGATCTAAGCTAGTAGACAACAGGGGATGAATAACTAAACCACTAGCCACCAAGGTGTCATTAGATAACAAGTCTTGGAATCCTCAGGGATTATGGAAGAAACATATTTAACACTCCCTCCAGTGTTTCTGCCTCCTCCACTTCTTCTAGGTCTTTTACCTTCACCCTTAACCTCTATCTTTAGAAAACACAATTTCCTCCACTGCACATAGAATCCCCCCCTCTACCTGGAGCCAGGGAAGGCAGAGTGTGATAATGGTGTGAACCTGGCGGTGGCCCTACGCCAGGGCAAACTCACATTTGTGCCTTGCAGGGCTCACATCCTCAACCTGCTGATACAGCAATTCCTCCATCACTGTCCTGGCCTGGATGCCCTGCTACAGAAACCACTTAGTTGTGTGCTCACTTCCGCCACTCCACTTAAGTTGGTATAGAGATCTTTCAGACTACCAGTTAACCGATTGATATGAGATGTGACTACACTGTGGAATTCAACTCTGCACATGTTGCAGCGACTGTGGCAGCAGCTCTGAGACCTTGTGCAGTATGACATTTTGCATAGCCTGGCACAACGAAGTATGGACGTGGTGCAATTCACACTTGAGGAGTGGACACAGATGAAGGCCCTCTACACCTTTTTTCACGTTTTTGAAATGGCTACTAAGGTTAGTTTCACATTTGCGTTAGAATCCGCAGCGTTTAATCCGCATTGCAAGTGCTGGAAAAAACGCATATAAATGCATACAAATGCGGCGTTTTTTAGACGCATGCGGTAATGCATGCGGTTAAAAAAACGCAGCGTTTGCATGCTTTTCCATGTGTTTTTTTCTGCGTTTGCGTTTTTGGTGCGCATGGTGACAAACTTTACAGAAGAAAAATCTAGATAACCAGACACCGCCAATGTGACTACAGAGGGCGTGTATTATGGAATCTCTATATATAGACCACAGGACTGCTGAAATCTTAAGTGTGCTACTGTTTCCTGTGTCATGATGGATCTTCACATGGAGAGCTTCTATTTCAACCTGGATTTAAGCATCAAGCTGTTTCTTGCCTGTGCATTTGCTTGGGAGAAAGACAGACATCGCAAAAGATGGAGAAGGAGACGGCGTAGGCATTTTTGAAGACACCCCATTATTGAACTACGTGAGAGACGTGGGGCCTACCACACGCTGTATGGCGAGCTTAATGCCAACCCGGACAAATTCCCGGAATATACAAGGATGTCGCAAGACTCGTTCCAGGATTTGCTTTCTCGTGTCCAAGGAGCCATATGAAGACAGGACACTCAGCTCCGTAGAGCGATTCCACCAGAGGAACGTCTGCTGGTTACATTAAGGTACATAACATATCTAAACCAATGGCAGTGCTCATTTTGGGTGTTCTGACATGGTTTTTTTTGTTTGGTATTTTCCTTTCTGTCTTGAGCATAACCACACCATAAATAGAACTGATTGTAATTTTTCTTTATTATTTATTTTCTTCCAGATTTCTGGCAACCGGAGAGAGTTTATCATCCCTCCATTTCCAATACCGGCTTGGAATATATACAATATTATGTCGGGAATAGTTGCGGACACCTGCCGGGCTTTGTGGAATGTACTCCGGGATGAGTTTATACCCCTACCTACCTTGGACATGTGGATTGGATTTGCGGAAAAATTCTGGAGTGTGTGGGATTTCCCCAACTGTTTGAGAGCGGTGGATGGAAAGCACATCTGCATTATCAAACCAACCAGAACAGGATCGGAGTACTTCAACTATAAAAAATATTTTTCTGTTGTGCTCATGGCAATAGCCGATGCGGACTGTCGCTTCATCGCCGTGGACATTGGAGCTTTTGGCAATGATTCCCAGACTTTCAAGAACTCAGATATGGGCCGCCGTGTGTATGGGAAAAATTTTAATTTTCCACGGCCACAACCTCTCCCCAACACTCAAGGCCCACCAATGCCATTTGTTATGGTTGGGGATGAGGCCTTTCAGATGTGTGAAAACCTACTGAAGCCATATTCCAGTCGTGACATGAACCACACTAAAAGGATCTTTAACTACAGACTGAGCAGGGCACAAAGAACTGTAGAGTGTACCTTTGGCATTCTAGTCTCAAAATGGCGCATTCTTGCATCAGCCATAAATCTAAAAATGGAGACAGTTGACGAGGTGGTCAAAGCCTGTGTGGTTCTGTACAATTACATTATGGCTAAGGAGTGGCCCAACATTGAACTGGATGAACCAGTTGCACACCCACTGCCCGATTACCATCATTACCCGCTGCGGTCAACAGCTGAAGTTGGCCACATGCGGAACCAAATTGCTGCATTTTTTGATTCGGATATTGGACGTGTGTCATGGCAGGACAATGTTGTGTAAATGTCCTGTTGTTATTTTATCTGTACCAGTTAATTTATTACGTTACTAATGTTTCTCGTTAATAAACTTTTTTTGGCTGTCTTGACCGTGTCTCATATGTCTTTACTCTATAAACCGAGGTTGTCCTCACACTAGCAGTATTTGTAATCCAAAACCAGGAGTGGGTGATGAAGGCTGAGATGCTAGATATGCTAATATTATACTTTTCCTCTAATTGTTCCACTCCATGTTTTGGCTTACAAATACTAATATAAAATACTGACCACATACTGCTATTGTGACGGCAGCCATGTGGTTTTAGTGATAAGGTTGTTGACGTCATTGCGTCCTGATTCTGTTCTGCTACGCAGTATCCATTGGACACAGACTGAAGAGACAATGGCTATCATACAAAACAGATCTATACTCATCAAGTCAGGTGTCAGAAGTAATGAATTCATGATGCACATATAGCAGCCTCATGAATTAACTATTTGACACATGTGCAGGTGAGCATAGCTATGCCGTGTATGACCGCCATCGTCCCTTCAGTTTGTGTGAAATAGATTACCGTATATACTCGAGTATAAGCCAACCCGAGTATAAGCCGACCCCCCTAATTTTGCCACAAAAAACTGAGAAAACTTAATGACTCGAGTCAGAGGCGTAGCTAGGGTTTTAGCTTAGGGGGGGGCCAAAAATCTGAGTGGGCCCCTAACCAGGTACCCCTGACTACAGCTATGTGGTGCACCCTAATTGTGAGCATAGAGGAACATCAGCAGATGACCGCGCTCTGACTGAAAAAAACATCTATAGACAAAAACAAACACTGATATTACTATATGGAGACCATATAGTGGTAGATACCAGTCTTGCAGACCATATAAGAGATCACTGGACAGTTTTAGATGGTGACTTACAGCTGATGGTCTTTCTTATGGAGTTGTTCACTTTTCCCATCTTTTCCATCTGGCCCAGAGCAACGTAAGAACTTCTCCAGCCAGGACTTGTCTGCAGAGATTACAACAAAGACACATCATACGTCTCACATTTCCAGCACCGTCCATATCTATTCCCAACCTGCACAAGCAAATCATTCTGCTGATACCGCAATACACGGAGCCGCTGCTGCCGTATGTGTCCCTATTACCGCACCTGCTGTGTAGTACAATAATGGTGCCGCCCCACATAATAATGCCACCACTGAGCCCCTTACATAGTAATAATGACTCCTTTGTGCTCTCTAGATAATAAGTGCCCCAATAACAATAATGTTTAAGTGCCCACTTAACATTTAATAATGTCCCCTAAGTAGCCTCCATGTACAGCTTGACTATACACAGTATGGTGTGCCTACAGCTTTCCTATACACAGTATGATGGGCCCACAGCTTCCCTATACATAGTATAATGCCCCTACAGCTCCCCTATACACAATATGATGATTCCACAGCTTCCCTATGCACAGTATGATGTCACCACTGCTCCCCTATACAGTGTGATGTCCAGAGGCATAGCTAGAGCTTTTGCCGCCTGGGGCTGTTCCCGAGTTTGGCGCACCCCTAACCCCCCCCCCCCCCGGCTCAATACACACAAAGGTTACCAAAAATTTTTCCTGTGTTGTAGAACTTAAACTGGGCCTAATGGTGTCATCCCCACATGCTAAACCTATGACTTTTGATTAATTAATATCAGAGAGAACAAATGACCGCCATACACAACACAGTCCACTATACCAAGACCAATAATATCACATACAGGACGAAACACCACCACACCATGACCAGACCACATAGTGACCGAATAATACTATATATAAGGGACAAATACCGCCACACCATGACCAGATCACATATTACCACCACTTGGTGACCAAATAGCACATACAAGGGACAAATACCATAACACCATTTCCAGACCACATATTACCACCACATAGTGACTGAATACTACAATACTGATCAGTAATAAAAAAAAAAAACACAATACTATCACCATAAGTACCAGTATTCACAGGAGATCTGTACTTAGTATGCAGTGTCTGTGTAGAGGTAATACAAAGATCACTGGTGGTATTATACACAGGAGCTCTGTATATAATGTATAGGTAATACAGTGATCACTGGTGACATTGTACACAGGACCGCTGTATATAGTATATAGTGTATAGTGTCAGTGTATAGGTAACACTGACTCACCAGTGACGTCTCTAGATGAAGTCCTTCATTCATCTTTCATCCAGCACAGACCGCCATCATTTCTTCCAGCCAGGACTCGTTTCTGTAGGAAATAACACAGTTATCTCGAGCTCCGCTTGCAGAACACATTACTTAATTTTTAACAACTTCTACATTACACCACATGAAGAAAAAAAGGTGATATAGTCTCACTCTACACAGTAACAGGCCTGCACCCTCATTTAAAACAGTATACTAAAAAAATAAAATAAATACATCACTGCAGTATTAATATCCCTTAATTAGCCCCTATGGTAATAATATTACCCATCCTGGCCCCGTTTATCTCATTCCTGGCTCCAGCCATATGTTTTCGCATCCTGCCCTCATGAGTATCCATTCTACCCCATATGATCTCCCCATCCTGCCCCATCTGTCTCCATCGTATCCATCCTGCCCCATGATCCAATCCTGCCCCATGTCTTTCATTCTGCCCCGTGTCTCCAATCATGCCCCGTATCTACATTCTGCCCATGCCTCAAGTCCTGCCCCCAGTGTGTCCAGCAATCTGCCCCAGTGTGTCCAGCATATTACCCCTAGTGTGTCCAGCATATTACCCCCAGTGTGTCCAGCAACCTGCCCCAGTATGTCCAGCATATTGCCCCAGTGTCCAGCAATCTGCCCCAGTGTGTCCAGCATTGCCCCCAGAGAATGTGTCCAGCAATCTGCCCCAGTGTGTCCAGCATATTACCCCCAGTGTGTCCATCATTGCCCCCAGGTTGTCCAGCAATCTGCCCCAGTGTGTCCAGCATATTACCCCCAGTGTGTCCAGCAATCTGCCCCAGTATGTCCAGCAATCTGCCCCAGTATGTCCAATTGTCCAGCATTGCCCACAGTGTGTCCAGCAATCTGCCCCAGTGTCTAGCATTGCCCCAGTGTGTCCAGCATTGCCCCCAGACAGTGTGTTCAGCAATCTGCCCCAGTGTGTCCAGCATATTACCCCAATGTGTCCAGCATATTACCCCCAATGTGTCCAGCATATTACCCCCAGTGTTTCCAGCAACCTGCCCCAGTATGTCCAGCATTTTGCCCCAGTGTCCAGCAATCTGTCCCAGTGTGTCCAGCATTGCCCCCAGACAGTGTGTCCAGCAATCTGCCCCAGTGTGTCCAGCAATCTGCCCCAGTGTGTCCAGCAATCTGCCCCAGTGTGTCCAGCATATTACCCCCAGTGTGTCCAGCATATTACCCCCAGGTTGTCCAGCAATCTGCCCCAGTGTGTCCAGCATATTACCCCCAGTGTTTCCAGCAATCTGCCCCAGTTTGTCCAGCACTGCCCCCAGTGTGTCCAGCATTGCCCCAGTGTGTCCAGCATTGCCCCCAGTGTGTCCAGCAATCTGCCCCAGGGTGTCCAGCAATCTGCCCCAGGGTGTCCAGCAATCTGCCCCAGTGTGTCCAGCATTGCCCCAGGTGTGTCCAGCAATCTGCCCCAGTGTGTCCAGCAGTCTGCCCCATGGTCTACAGCATTGCCCCAGTGTGTCCAGCAATCTGCCCCAGTGTGCCCAGCAATCTGCCCCAGGGTCTCCAGCATTGCCCCAGTGTGTCCAGCAATCTGCCCCAGTGTCCAGCATTGCCCTAGCGTGTCCAGCATTGCCCCAGTGTCCAGAAATCTGCTCCAGGCTCTCCAGCATTGCCCTAGTATGTCCAGAAATCTGCCCCAGTGTGTCCAGAAATCTACCCCAGTGTGTCCAGAAATCTGCCCCAGTGTGTCCAGAAATCTGCCCCAGTGTGTCCAGAAATCTACCCCAGTGTGTCCAGAAATCTGCCCCAGTGTGTCCAGAAATCTGCCCCAGGGTCTCCAGCATTGCCCCAGTGTGTCCAGCATTGTCCCAGTGTGTCCAGCATTGCCCCCAGACAGACAGAGTCAGACATAAAGAAAAAAAAAGTAAAATCCTCACCTCTCCCGTTCCCAGCGCAGGTCCGGTGCACTCAGCGTCTCTCCGGCTCTGCAACGCTCAGGACAGAGAGGCTGAGCGCGCAGTGATGACATCATCGCACCCTCTGCCCTGAGACGTCGCAGAGTCAGAGGGCGCTGAAGACGCTGCAGCTGCCGCGCAGCCGCAGGAACCAGGAGAGGTGAGTATTAGCGCTGGCACCGGGGGGGCGCCGCCCGAAGATTTAAAGGGCCCACGTCTTTTTTTTTTTCCTCCTCCTGCTGCACCGGCCGCGGCCCGGTGACCCACCCCCCGCATTGTGCCGCCCGGGCCGGCCCGCCCCCCCCGCACCCCCCTTCCTACGCCACTGGTGATGTCACCACTGCTCCCCTATACACAGTATAATGAGCACACAGCTCCCCTCTACACAGTATGATTCCACAGCTCTCCTATACAAAGTATGATGATCCCACAGCTCCCCTCTACACAGTATGATGATCCCACAGATCTCCTATACACAGTATGATGATCCCACAGATCTCCTATACACAGTATGATGATCCCACAGCTCCCCTATACACAGTATGATGATCCCACAAAGAACAGAAGAAAAAGCACAGGCCATATAGAATGGGGATCACCAGTCAGCAAAGATTTGTTCCAAAACACAGCTTTATTAAAGTATAACACAGGAAAAAGGACATAAAAACATCTAAAAACACATTTAAACTAATGCCAAAAATATGGCTTATGCCTGTACACACATAAAGGAGGAGAGAAAGTAATGATAAGAGACATACGTGTGCAAATACTCCTCACAATACTATATGGACAGCATATTTTTCACCATACATAGTGTCAAAACCAACGCAAGTACGTCATATAAAGCACATAAGAGAATGCTATGGTAGATATAAATAAATGCAGTATAGTACAAGAGCTCTGGATGAACTTAGAGTGAAGCCCAAAGCCATAGGTAATGCACATAAGGTAATGACACTCAAGTAAATGCAAGCAGATAAGGCATAAAACTCAATATTAGCCAAAAACTCGTATTCCCCAAATAGTACGGAATGGGTCAAGCACAATAGCCCTGAATGTCCCAAAACTAGTACAGAATCATGGCACTATGAGTGAACACACAAACTACGTGCACAACCAGCAGAGCATGCACATCAATCACCTCCCCAAAAAGTTAACGGGTATAATAACCCGAATGTAATGACAGGCATAAAAAGAGCGAGTACCCTACGCGTGTCGCCACTACGGTGGCTTCATCAGGGGTGTAATTTTCGCTCCAAATACCCGTGTATAAATACCTTGTAATATAGCATCTAAGTGGACGCAGCTGTGGAAATTCGCCTGGAAATGGCAGGGCAGACACAAAGTGGCGTGCAACATTATCCATTGCGCAGGCGTCGGCACCCTAGGGGCCGGAAGCCATCGGTGCTAAGCAACAGTAAACAATACTGACCCTTGCCTGCACAGAAAAACCGGCGGCATGTGGTGACGTAATACTCACAGCGGCCGGATCTGCGCAGGCGTAAGTATACCAGACCACCGCAATGACAAACACACAGAAAGAATGGTGAAGCTGTAGTCTCCAGGTATTGGTGCCCACCGCGCAGGCGCCGGCATTCCGAACCGGAAGTAGTCGGTGCCTGGCAACAGTGGAAGTATACAGATCGCCGGAAAATCCCGGCCAATGGCACCAATAAGTATATATACAAATAAAAATAAGCAGAGCCCGCATACAGATCCCCGCGGCATATGGTGACCTAATACACTCAGCGGCGCGATCTTCGCAGGCATCGGCGTACCTGCCCCAGAAGGTTTCTGGGAATAGGCCATAAACATAGGACACTAACAGTAGAAGTTTACAAGTCGCCGGGAAGCCCCGGCCAATAGCAGCAATAGGCATACATATAAATAAGCCGAGCCTGCACAAAGCACCACGCGGCATGTGGTGACTAGTACTCACAGCGGTGGGATCAACGGAGGCATCGGCATACCTGCGCCAGGAGGTGTCTGGGAATAAGCCGTAAACATAAGACATCAATAATAAAAGAGTAAAAATCGCCGGAGAGCCCCGGCCAGTAGCAGCAATAAGCATTCATATAAATTCAGCTTTCCTATACACAGTATGATGGGCCCACAGCTTCCCTATACATAGTATAATGCCCCTACAGCTCCCCTATACACAATATGATGATTCCACAGCTTCCCTATGCACAGTATGATGATCCCACAGCTCCCCTATACACAGTATGATGGGCCCACTGCTCCCCTATACACAGTATAATGAGCACACAGCTCCCCTATACACAGTATAATGAGCACACAGCTCCCCTCTACACAGTATCATGATTCCACAGCTCCCTTATACACAGTATGATGTCCCCACTGTTCCCCTATACACAGTATGAAGAGCCCACAGCTTTTCTATACACAGTACAATGCCCCCACAGCTACCCTATAGACAATATTATGATCCCACAGCTTCCCTATACACAGTATAATGCCCCCACAGCTCCCCTATACAAAACACAGTATAGTAGTTAATAGTGTTCTGACACCGTGCGTCGCCTGCACTGAGAGTCACGATGCCAGGAGGAAATTAACTTCATTCCTCACTGCAGCCTAGGGAGCGGCGCCGATACTGTTTCAGTCACAGCAGCTGTAACTGCGCCTCATAGGGTATGTGCACACGTTGTGGATAACATTGCGGACTTTTCCGTTCGGATTCTGCAAAATCCGCAGGTAAAAACACCCTGCGTTTTACCTGCGGATTCCCAGCAGATTTACTGCGGATTTTGTGCAGATTTTGCCTGTGTTTTTACACCTGCGGAATTGATATGCTGCGAAAAATACAACGCAGCGTTTCCGTGCTGTATCTTCCGCAGCATGTGCACTGCGGATTTTGTCTTCCATAGGTTTACATGGTACTGTGAGCCTGATGGAAAACTGCTGCGGATCCACAACGTGTGCACATAGCCTAAGGCTATGTGCACACGTAGTTAGGGTCCCTGCGGGTTCTCCCGCAGCGGATTTGATAAATCTGCAGGGCAAAACCGCTGCGGTTATCCCTGCAGATTTATCGCGGTTTGTCTTGCGGTTTCCGCTGTGAGTTTACTCCTATTATTGATGCTGCATACGCAGCAATATGCAGCATCAATAGTAATGTTAAAAATAATTAAAAAATGGTTATATACTCACCCTCTGACGTCCCGATCTCCTCGGGGCTGCACGCGGCGGTCCGGTTCCAAAGATGCTGTGCGAGAAGGACCCTCGTGACGTCACGGTCATGTGACCGCGACGTCACCGCAGGTCCTGCTCGCACAGCAACCCTGCGACCGGACGGCCGCGTGCAGCGCTGAGAGGTGAGTATATCATGATTTTTTATCTTAATTCTTTTTTTTTTTTTTACACAAATATGGTTCCCAGGGCCTGGAGGAGAGTCTCCTCTCCTCCACCCCGGGTACCATCCGCACATGATCCCTGTTATGTAGGAAATCCAGAGACACAGTGTGCCAGCAATCAGAGCACATACAGTGATTTGATAATAACCCAAAAACAATAGAACGAGCTCTGAGACGTGGAATCTCTGTAGACCGCAATACCTGAACCTATCCTAAACACAACTAAAGGCAGCTGTGGATTGCGCCTGTCACTACCTATGCAACTCGGCACAGCCTGAGGAGCTGACTAGCCTGAAGATAGAAAAACAAGCCTGACTTGCCTCAGAGAAATACCCCAATGGAAAAGGCAGCCCCCCACATATAATGACTGTTAGCAAGATGAAAAGACAAACGTAGGAATGAAATAGATTCAGCAAAGTGAGGCCCGATATTCTAGATAGAGCGAGGATAGCAAAGAGAACTTTGCAGTCTACAAAAAACCCTAAAGCAAAAAACCACGCAAAGGGGGCAAAAAGACCCACCGTGCCGAACTAACGGCACGGCGGTGCACCCTTTGCGTCTCAGAGCTTCCAGCAAAAACGAATAGACAAGCTGGACAGAAAAAGTAGCAACAAAAGCAAAGAAACACTTATCTAAGCAGAGCAGCAGGCCACAGGAAAGATCCAGGAGCTCAGGTCCCACACTGGAACATTGACAAGGAGCAAGGAAGACAGAATCAGGTGGAGTTAAATAACAAAGCAGCCAACGAGCTCACCAGAACACCTGAGGGAGGAAGCTCAGAAGCTGCAATACCACTTGTGACCACAGGAGTGAATTCAGCCACAGAATTCACAACAGTACCCCCCCCTTGAGGAGGGGTCACCGAACCCTCACCAGAGCCCCCAGGCCGACCAGGATGAGCCACATGAAAGGCACGAACAAGATCTGGAGCATGGACATCAGAGGCAAAAACCCAGGAATTATCTTCCTGAGCATAACCCTTCCATTTAACCAGATACTGGAGTTTCCGTCTAGAAACCCGAGAATCCAAAATTTTCTCCACAATATACTCCAATTCCCCCTCCACCAAAACCGGGGCAGGAGGTTCAACAGATGGAACCATAGGTGCCACGTATCTCCGCAACAACGACCTATGGAATACGTTATGTATGGAAAAGGAGTCTGGGAGGGTCAGACGAAAAGACACAGGATTCAGAATCTCAGAAATCCTATACGGACCAATAAAACGAGGTTTAAATTTAGGAGAGGAAACCTTCATAGGAATATGACGAGAAGATAACCAAACCAGATCCCCAACACGAAGTCGGGGACCCACACGGCGTCTGCGATTAGCGAAAAGTTGAGCCTTCTCCTGGGACAAGGCCAAATTGTCCACTACCTGAGTCCAGATCTGCTGCAACCTGTCCACCACAGAATCCACACCAGGACAGTCCGAAGACTCAACTTGTCCTGAAGAGAAACGAGGATGGAACCCAGAATTGCAGAAAAATGGAGAGACCAAGGTAGCCGAGCTGGCCCGATTATTAAGGGCGAACTCAGCCAACGGCAAAAAGGACACCCAATCATCCTGGTCTGCAGAAACAAAACATCTCAGATATGTCTCCAAGGTCTGATTAGTTCGTTCGGTCTGGCCATTAGTCTGAGGATGGAAAGCCGAGGAAAAAGACAGGTCAATGCCCATCCTGCCACAAAAGGCTCGCCAAAATCTCGAAACAAACTGGGAACCTCTGTCAGAAACAATATTCTCAGGCATGCCATGCAAACGAACCACATGCTGGAAGAACAAAGGCACCAAATCAGAGGAGGAAGGCAACTTAACCAAGGGCACCAGATGGACCATTTTAGAAAAGCGATCACAGACCACCCAAATGACTGACATCCTTTGAGAAACGGGAAGGTCAGAAATGAAATCCATTGAAATATGTGTCCAAGGCCTCTTTGGGACCGGCAAGGGCAAAAGCAACCCACTGGCACGTGAACAGCAGGGCTTAGCCCTAGCACAAATCCCACAGGACTGCACAAAAGCACGTACAGTGGGGCAAAAAAGTATTTAGTCAGTCAGCAATAGTGCAAGTTCCACCACTTAAAAAGATGAGAGCCGTCTGTAATTTACATCATAGGTAGACCTCAACTATGGGAGACAAACTGAGAAAAAAAAATCCAGAAAATCACATTGTCTGTTTTTTTAACATTTTATTTGCATATTATGGTGGAAAATAAGTATTTGGTCAGAAACAAACAATCAAGATTTCTGGCTCTCACAGACCTGTAACTTCTTCTTTAAGAGTCTCCTCTTTCCTCCACTCATTACCTGTAGTAATGGCACCTGTTTAAACTTGTTATCAGTATAAAAAGACACCTGTGCACACCCTCAAACAGTCTGACTCCAAACTCCACTATGGTGAAGACCAAAGAGCTGTCAAAGGACACCAGAAACAAAATTGTAGCCCTGCACCATGCTGGGAAGACTGAATCTGCAATAGCCAACCAGCTTGGAGTGAAGAAATCAACAGTGGAAGCAATAATTAGAAAATGGAAGACATACAAGACCACTGATAATCTCCCTCGATCTGGGGCTCCACGCAAAATCCCACCCCGTGGGGTCAGAATGATCACAAGAACGGTGAGCAAAAATCCCAGAACCACGCGGGGGGACCTAGTGAATGAACTGCAGAGAGCTGGGACCAATGTAACAAGGCCTACCATAAGTAACACACTACGCCACCATGGACTCAGATCCTGCAGTGCCAGACGTGTCCCACTGCTTAAGCCAGTACATGTCCGGGCCCGTCTGAAGTTTGCTAGAGAGCATTTGGATGATCCAGAGGAGTTTTGGGAGAATGTCCTATGGTCTGATGAAACCAAACTGGAACTGTTTGGTAGAAACACAACTTGTCGTGTTTGGAGGAAAAAGAATACTGAGTTGCATCCATCAAACACCATACCTACTGTAAAGCATGGTGGTGGAAACATCATGCTTTGGGGCTGTTTCTCTGCAAAGGGGCCAGGACGACTGATCCGGGTACATGAAAGAATGAATGGGGCCATGTATCGTGAGATTTTGAGTGCAAACCTCCTTCCATCAGCAAGGGCATTGAAGATGAAACGTGGCTGGGTCTTTCAACATGACAATGATTCCGAAGCACACCGCCAGGGCAACGAAGGAGTGGCTTCGTAAGAAGCATTTCAAGGTCCTGGAGTGGCCTGGCCAGTCTCCAGATCTCAACCCTATAGCAAACCTTTGGAGGGAGTTGAAAGTCCGTGTTGCCAAGCGAAAAGCCAAAAACATCACTGTTCTAGAGGAGATCTGCATGGAGGAATGGGCCAACATACCAACAACAGTGTGTGGCAACCTTGTGAAGACTTACAGAAAACGTTTGACCTCTGTCATTGCCAACAAAGGATATATTACAAAGTATTGAGATTAAATTTTGTTTCTGACCAAATACTTATTTTCCACCATAATATGCAAATAAAATGTTAAAAAAACAGACAATGTGATTTTCTGGATTTTTTTTTCTCAGTTTGTCTCCCATAGTTGAGGTCTACCTATGATGTAAATTACAGACGCCTCTCATCTTTTTAAGTGGTGGAGCTTGCACTATTGCTGACTGACTAAATACTTTTTTGCCCCACTGTACATCCCGTGACAGAGATGGCCACCAGAAGGATCTAGCCACTAACTCTCTGGTACCAAATATTCCAGGATGACCAGCCAACACCGAACAATGAAGTTCAGAGATAACTTTAGTAGTCCACCTATCAGGGACGAACAGTTTCTCCGCCGGACAACGATCAGGTTTATTCGCCTGAAATTTTTGCAACACTTGCCGCAAATCAGGGGAGATGGCAGACACAATGACTCCTTCCTTGAGGATACTCGCCGGCTCAGATGAACCCGGAGAGTCGGGCACAAAACTCCTAGACAGAGCATCCGCCTTGACATTTTTAGAGCCCGGAAGGTACGAAATCACAAAATCGAAGCGGTCAAAAAATAACGACCAACGGGCCTGTCTAGGATTCAAGCTCTTGGCAGACTCGAGATAAGTAAGGTTCTTATGATCAGTCAATACCACCACGCGATGCTTAGCTCCTTCAAGCCAACGATGCCATTCCTCGAATGCCCACTTCATGGCCAGCAACTCACGGTTGCCCACATCATAATTACGCTCAGCAGCAGAAAACTTCCTGGAAAAGAAAGCACATGGTTTCAACACTGAGCAACCAGAACCTCTCTGTGACAAAACCGCCCCTGCTCCAATCTCAGAAGCATCAACCTCGACCTGGAACGATAGAGAAACATCCGGATGACACAACACAGGGGCAGAACAAAAACGACGCTTCAACTCCTGAAAAGCTTCCACGGCAGCAGAAGACCAATTAACCAAATCAGCACCCTTCTTGGTCAAATCGGTCAATAGTCTGGCAATGGTAGAAAAATTACAGATGAAGCGACGATAAAAATTATCAAAGCCCAGGAACTTTTGCAGACTTTTCAGAGATGTCGGCTGAGTCCAATCCTGGATGGCTTGGACCTTAACCGGATCCATCTCGATAGTAGAAGGGGAAAAAATGAACCCCAAAAATGAAACTTTCTGCACACCGAAGAGACACTTTGATCCCTTCACGAACAAAGAATTAGCACGCAGTAACTGGAAAACCATCCTGACCTGCTTCACATGAGACTCCCAATCATCCGAGAAGATCAAAATGTCATCCAAGTAAACAATCAGGAATTTATCCAGATACTCACGGAAGATGTCATGCATAAAAGACTGAAAAACAGATGGAGCATTGGCAAGTCCGAACGGCATCACTAGATACTCAAAATGACCCTCGGGCGTATTAAATGCCGTTTTCCATTCATCTCCTTGCCTGATTCTCACCAGATTATACGCACCACGAAGATCTATCTTAGTGAACCAACTAGCCCCCTTAATCTGAGCAAACAAGTCAGATATCAATGGCAAGGGATACTGAAACTTAACAGTGATCTTATTAAGAAGGCGGTAATCAATACACGGTCTTAGCGAACCATCCTTCTTAGCTACAAAAAAGAACCCTGCTCCCAGTGGTGATGACGATGGGCGAATATGTCCCTTCTCCAGGGATTCTTTCACATAACTGCGCATAGCGGTGTGTTCAGGCACGGATAAATTAAATAAACGACCTTTAGGGAATTTACTACCAGGAATCAAATTGATAGCACAATCACAATCCCTATGCGGAGGTAGGGCATCGGACTTGGGCTCTTCAAATACATCCTGATAATCAGACAAGAACTCTGGGACCTCAGAGGGAGTGGATGACGAAATAGACAAAAATGGAACATCACCATGTACCCCCTGACAACCCCAGCTGGATACCGACATAGAGTTCCAATCCAATACTGGATTATGGGTCTGTAGCCATGGCAACCCCAACACGACCACATCATGCAGATTATGCAGCACCAGAAAGCGAATAACTTCCTGATGTGCAGGAGCCATGCACATGGTCAGCTGGGCCCAGTACTGAGGTTTATTCTTGGCCAAAGGTGTAGCATCAATTCCTCTTAACGGAATAGGACACCGCAATGGCTCCAAGAAAAACCCACAACATTTAGCATAATCCAAATCCATCAGATTCAGGGCAGCGCCTGAATCCACAAACGCCATGACAGAATACGATGACAAAGAGCATATCAAGGTAATGGACAGAAGGAATTTGGATTGTACAGTACCAATGACGGCAGACCTATCGAACCGCTTAGTGCGCTTAGGACAATCAGAAATAGCATGAGTGGAATCACCACAGTAGAAACACAGACCATTCAGACGTCTGTGTTCTTGCCGTTCAACTCTGGTCATAGTCCTATCGCACTGCATAGGCTCAGGTTTAATCTTAGACAATACCGCCAAATGGTGCACAGATTTACGCTCGCGCAAGCGTCGACCGATCTGAATGGCCAAAGACATAGACTCATTCAGACCAGCAGGCATAGGAAAACCCACCATGACATCTTTAAGAGCCTCAGAGAGACCCTTTCTGAACAAAGCTGCCAGCGCAGATTCATTCCACAGAGTGAGCACTGACCACTTCCTAAATTTCTGACAATATACTTCTATATCATCCTGACCCTGGCACAAAGCCAGCAAATTTTTCTCAGCCTGATCCACTGAATTAGGCTCATCGTAAAGCAATCCGAGCGCCAGGAAAAACGCATTTACATTACTCAATGCAGGGTCTCCTGGCGCAAGAGAAAATGCCCAATCCTGAGGGTCGCCGCGCAAAAAAGAAATAATAATCAAAACCTGTTGAATAGGATTACCAGAAGAATGAGGTTTCAAGGCCAGAAATAGCTTACAATTATTTTTGAAATTAAGAAATTTAGTTCTATCACCAAAAAACAAATCAGGAATAGGAATTCTTGGTTCTAACATAGAATTCTGATCAATTGTATCTTGAATCCTTTGTATATTTGTAACGAGATTATCCATTGAAGAGCACAGACCCTGAATATCCATGTCCACACCTGTGTCCTGAAACACCCAAATGTCTAGGGGAAAAAAAGGACTGAAGACAGAGCTGAGAAAAAAAAATGATGTCAGAACTTCTTTTTTCCCTCTATTGAGAATCATTAGAATGGCTCCTTGTACTGTTATGTAGGAAATCCAGAGACACAGTGTGCCAGCAATCAGAGCACATACAGTGATTTGATAATAACCCAAAAACAATAGAACGAGCTCTGAGACGTGGAATCTCTGTAGACCGCAATACCTGAACCTATCCTAAACACAACTAAAGGCAGCTGTGGATTGCGCCTGTCACTACCTATGCAACTCGGCACAGCCTGAGGAGCTGACTAGCCTGAAGATAGAAAAACAAGCCTGACTTGCCTCAGAGAAATACGCCAATGGAAAAGGCAGCCCCCCACATATAATGACTGTTAGCAAGATGAAAAGACAAACGTAGGAATGAAATAGATTCAGCAAAGTGAGGCCCGATATTCTAGATACAGCGAGGATAGCAAAGAGAACTTTGCAGTCTACAAAAAACCCTAAAGCAAAAAACCACGCAAAGGGGGCAAAAAGACCCACCGTGCCGAACTAACGGCACGGCGGTGCACCCTTTGCGTCTCAGAGCTTCCAGCAAAAACGAATAGACAAGCTGGACAGAAAAAGTAGCAACAAAAGCAAAGAAGCACTTATCTAAGCAGAGCAGCAGGCCACAGGAAAGATCCAGGAGCTCAGGTCCCACACTGGAACATTGACAAGGAGCAAGGAAGACAGAATCAGGTGGAGTTAAATAACAAAGCAGCCAACGAGCTCACCAGAACACCTGAGGGAGGAAGCTCAGAAGCTGCAATACCACTTGTGACCACAGGAGTGAATTCAGCCACAGAATTCACAACAGATCCCCTTACTTCCCGCATGGTGGGCACAGCCCCATGCGGGAAGTAAGCGGATCAATGCATTCCTATGTGTGCAGAACCGCCGTGATTCTGCACAAAAGAAGTGACATGCTGCGGATTGTAAACCGCTGCGTTCCCGTGCAGTTTTTCTGCAGCATGTGCACAACATTTTCGGTTTCCCATAGGTTTACATTGAACTGTAAACTCATGGGAAACTGCTGCAGATCTGCAGTAAAATGTGCACCGTGTGCCTTAAAACGCCACTCCAGCAGTGAAATAACAAAAAATGCTGCAGTGATGCTTTAAATGTGATGCAGCTCATGGCTTCCCCAGCTGATAAGTATAATAAGCCCCTACCTCCCCATCACAGAGAACAACTATTACATGTGATGGAGTGCGTATAGTCTCTTAACAAAACCGTATAATAATCAGCCCCTCAGTGCCTGTCGCCCCCTCACCCGCCTCAGACCTCACAATACCCTTATCTTCTCACATTCACCCCCCCGTGCTCTGTCCCCCTCCCCCACCTAAGCCCCCACAACACCCCATCTTCTCACATTCACCCCCCCGTGCTCTGTCCCCCTCCCCCACCTAAGCCCCCACAACACCCCATCCTCTCACATTTACCCCCCAGTGCTCTGTCCCCCTCCCCCACCTAAGCCCCCACAACACCCCATCCTCTCACATTTACCCCCCAGTGCTCTGTCCCCCTCCCCCACCTAAGCCCCCACAACACCCCATCCTCTCACATTTACCCCCCAGTGCCTATCAATTTAATGCATTTTATCCCCAGGACCCCACTTACCAATGACGTTTGCAGCAGGACCAGGAAGTATCTGAGTGAAATGTAGGTGGGCACTAGGACCCAGCGTGCTGCCTTGAGCCAATCCCAGCATGCACAGGGAGGGAAGAAAGCTGCAGCCTGGGAGGAGGTCGGTCAGCACAATACAGAGCACTGTCCAACCAGAGTGCAGAATCTCCGTCAGGCAGGGGAGCGGGCATTATACTGCTCTCCTCCTGTGCTGTATTGTGCCTCATCACGGAAGTGGCAGTGCCGGCTCCCAGTGGGCCCCTTCACGTGACATTGGCCCCCTCTGCCCCCCCAGTAGCTACGCTACTGACTCGAGTATAAGCCTAGGGTGGGAAATGCAGCAGCTACCGGTAAATGTCAAAAGTAAAAATAGATACCAATAAAAGTAAAATTAATTGAGACATCAGTAGGTCAAGTGTTTTTGAATATCCATACTGAATCAGGAGCCCCATATAATGCTCCATAAAGTTCATAATGGCCCCATAAGATGCTCCATACAAAATACACCCCATATAATGCTCCATACAGTTCATGATGGCGCCATAAGATGCTCCATATTAAAATATGCCCCATACAATCCTGCATAAAGGTTAATAATGGCCCCATAAGATGCTCCATAGACACTTTTGCCCTATATAGTGCTGCACAAATGTTGATTATCGCCCCATAAGATGCTCCATAAAGATATTCGCCCCATATAATGCTGCACAAACGTTATGGCCCCATACAGTGCTGCACAAACGTTATGGCCCTTTATAGTGCTGCACAAACGTTATGGCCCCATATAGTGCTGCACAAACGTTATGGCCCCATACAGTGCTGCACAAACGTTATGGCCCTTTATAGTGCTGCACAAACGTTATGGCCCCATATAGTGCTGCACAAACGTTATGGCCCCATACAGTGCTGCACAAACGTTATGGCCCCTTATAGTGCTGCACAAACGTTTTGGCCCCATATAGTGCTGCACAAACCTTATGGCCCCATATAGTGCTGCACAAACGTTATGGCCCCATATAGTGCTGCACAAATGTTATGGCCCCATACAGTGCTGCACAAACGTTATGGCCCCTTATAGTGCTGCACAAACGTTATGGCCCCATATAGTGCTGCACAAACCTTATGGCCCCATATAGTGCGACACAAACGTTATGGCCCCTTATAGTGCTGCACAAATGTTATGGCCCCATACAGTGCTGCACAAACGTTATGGCCCCATACAGTGCTGCACAAACGCTATGGCCCTATGGCCCCATATAGTGCTGCACAAACGTTATGGCCCCATATAGTGCTGCACAAACGTTATGGCCCCATACAGTGCTGCACAAACGTTGTGGCCCCATACAGTGCTGCACAAACATTATGGCCCTATGGCCCCATATAGTGCTGCACAAACGTTATGGCCCCATATAGACACTTGCCCCATACAGTGCTTCACAAACGTTATGGCCCTATGGCCCCATATAGTGCTGCACAAACGTTATGGCCCTATGGCCCCATATAGTGCTGCACAAACCTTATGGCCCCATATAGTGCTGCACAAACGTTATGGCCCCATACAGTGCTGCACAAACGTTATGGCCCTATGGCCCCATACAGTGCTGCACAAACGTTATGGCCCCATAGATGCTCCATACAGACACTTGCCCCATTTGCTGTGATAAAAAAAAATAAATCACATACTCACCTCTCCATCGCTCAGGCCCCCGGCACTTTCAATATTCACGTGCTCCTCATTCCGGCGCCGCTCCATCTTCAGCACTGGCATTCAGGTTGAGGGCGCGCACTAACCACGTCACCGCGCCCTCTGACCTGAGCGCCACTGCTGAAGATGGAGCGGCGCCGAAACGAGGAGCAGGTGAATATCGCACAGCGCTCCCCTCCCTGTTATACTTACCTGCTCATGGCGCTGTGCAGTCCCTGCAGTCCCCCCAGCGCTGCAGCTTCTTTCTGTAGTGAGCGGTCACCGTTACCGCTCATTACAGTAATGAATATACGGCTCCACCTCTATTACTGTAATGAGCGGTACCATGTGACTGCTCAGTACAGGAGGAAACCGCTGGCGCTGGGAAGCCAGGGACCTGTAGGGACCGCGCCAGGAGCAGGTAAGTATAATTAGACAGCCCCCGCTCCCCCTCACCTGCCGACCCCTGGGTATGACTCGAGTATAAGCCGAAAGGGGGACTTTCAGCCCAAAAAAGTGGGCTGAAAATCTCGGCTTATACTCGAGTACATACGGTATGTACACAGAAGAGAAAAAGGAGGCTATACAATGCACTTCTCTACTCACCAGGTCAGGCGTCCCAACTAATGAGTTTTTGGACACCTGACCTGTAGAGTATAGTTTTGCATGGTATTGCCACCATTTTCTCTTCAGTCTGCAACACTAGTCACAGACTAAGCAGAATGAAGAGATTAAGGAGAAAATACAAGTATACATTTTTTGGTCCACCTCATAGCTCTATACTAAAGACTAGTGTTGAGCGATACCTTCCGATATTTGCAAGTATCGGTATCGGATGGTATCGGCCGATACTGGCAAAATATCGGATCTCGCCGATACCGAGTTCCGATACCAATACAAGTCAATGGGACACAAATATCGGAATGTATCCTGCATGGTTCCCAGGGTCTGAAGGAGAGGAAAACTCTCCTTCAGGCCCTGGGATCCATATTAATGTAAAAAATAAAGAATAAAAATAAAAAATATGGCTATACTCACCCCTCCGAAGAACCCTGGCTGTCACCGCTGCCAGCGTCCGCCTCCGTCCTTAAGAATGCTGTGAGTGAAGGACCTTCGATGACGTCGCGGTCAGGTGAGCGGTCACGTGAGCGGACCGCGACGTCATCGAAGGTCCTTCACTCACAGCATTCTTAAGGACGGAGGCGGACGTTTGCAGCGGTGACAGCCAGGGTTCTTCGGAGGGGTGAGTATGGGCATATTTTTTATTTTTATTCTTTATTTTTTACATTAATATGGATCCCAGGGCCTGAAGGAGAGTTTCCTCTCCTCCAGACCCTTGAAACCATATGCACCGCACACTCCAATACCGATTTCCGATATCACAAAAATATCGGATCTCGGTATCAGAATTACGATACAGCAAATATCGGCCGATACCCGATACTTGCAATATTGGAATGCTCAACACTACTAAAGACACAAAATCTTGTACTTGCTAACTACTGGAGCTATGATGTGGCCAAAAAATAAAGTGTGTGGCGCAGTGTCTTATTTGGCGCACGGTGTGTGTGAAAGACACAATAAATCAAACCTAAATTGGGGCAAAAAAATTGTATTTATTTTTTAACAACCAAAATACTTCTTTAACTGCCATAGTCCATAGTGCTCGTAGAGCGTGCAGCCCTGCCAGAGTCCATAGTGCTCATAGAGCGTGCAGCCCTGCCAGAGTCCATAGTGCTCGTAGAGCGTGCAGCCCTGCCAGAGTCCATAGTGTTGTGAGTTCTGTTTTTGGGCTCCTTCTGGTGGTTACTGATGGTACTGGGTGACTTGTGTTCTCTGCGGTCTCTGGTGTCCACCTGTTCCATCAGGTTATGGGTGTTTCCTATTTAACCTGGCTTTTTTGTCATTTCCTCGCCGGCTATCAATGTAATCAGCGTGTCTTTTTACCTCTGCTCCCTGCGTCTGTTATCTTCTGGACAAACTAAGTTTTGATTTTCCTGTTCTACGTTTTGCTTACTTTTTGTCTTAGTCCAGCTTGCAGATATGTGATTCCTTGCTGCTGGTTGCTCTAGTGGGCTGAAATTACTCCTCATGTTCCATGAGTTGGCACATGAGTTCAAGTAATTTCAGGATGGTTTTTTGAAGGGTTTTTCGCTGACCGCACAGTTCACTTTTGTATCCTCTGCTATCTAGCTTTAGCGGGCCTCATATTTGCTGATTCTATTTTCATAACTACGTTTGTGCTTTCCTCTCATTTCACCGTTATTACATGTGGGGGGCTGCTATTTCTGTGGGGTGTTTCTCTGGAGGCAAGTGAGGTCTGTGTTTCTTCTTATAGGGGAAGTTAATCCTTCGGCTGGCGCGAGACGTCTAGGAATCATCGTAGGCATGTTTCCCGGCTACTGCTAGTTGTGTGTTTAGGTTCAGGATCGCGGTCAGCTCAGGTTCCATCACCCTAGAGCTTGTTTTGTTTTTGTGCTTGTCCTTTTGTGATCCCCTGCCATTGGGATCATGACAGTATAGCCGGCCGAAAAAAAAGATTGGTCATCGTTTTGGCTGAAGTAGGAGGAAAAGTAGTCTGAGGATATTTTTTTTTTTTTCCCCTCCTCAGTGTTTACTGCCTAGCCTTAATTGCAGCTTGACTGCTTCTTTCCTCCTCTTAATCTTTGAATGGCTCTGACCTCAGCTGTTTATCATGGACGTCCAGAGTTTGGCTTCCAGCCTGAATAATCTTGCTGCTAAGGTTCAAGATATACAAGATTTTGTTGTACACACGCCTATGTCTGAACCTAGAATTCCTGTCCCAGAGTTTTTTTCTGGAGATAGATCTAGTTTTCTGAATTTTAGGAATAATTGCAAGTTGTTTCTTTCCTTGAAATCTCGCTCCTCTGGAGACCCTGCTCAGCAGGTCAAGATTGTTATATCTTTCCTGCGGGGTGATCCTCAGAATTGGGCATTTGCATTGGCACCAGGGGATCCTGCGTTGCTCAATGTGGATGCGTTTTTTCTGGCATTGGGTTTGCTTTATGAGGAACCTAACCTAGAGATTCAGGCTGAAAAAGCTTTATTGGCTCTCTCTCAGGGGCAAGATGAAGCAGAAATATATTGTCAGAAATTTCGGAAATGGTCGGTGCTTACTCAGTGGAATGAGTGCGCTCTGGCTGCAAAATTCAGAGATGGCCTTTCTGAGGCCATTAAAGATGTTATGGTGGGGTTCCCGGCGCCTACAGGTCTGAATGAGTCCATGACTATGGCTATTCAGATTGATCGGCGTTTACGGGAGCGCAAACCTGTGCACCATTTGGCGGTGTCTTCTGAACAGGCACCTGAGATAATGCAATGTGATAGAATTCAGTCCAGAAGTGAACGGCAAAATTATAGGCGGAAAAATGGATTGTGTTTTTATTGTGGTGATTCAGCTCATGTTATATCAGCATGCTCTAAACGCACAAAAAAGGTTGATAAGTCTGTTGCCATTGGTACTTTACAGTCTAAGTTCATTCTGTCTGTGACGCTGATTTGTTCATTATCATCCATTTCCGTCGATGCCTATGTGGATTCAGGCGCTGCCCTGAGTCTTATGGATTGGTCATTTGCCAATCGCTGTGGGTTTAGTCTGGAACCTCTGGAAGTTGCTATTCCTTTGAAAGGAATTGACTCTACACCTTTGGCTATGAATAAACCTCAGTACTGGACACAAGTGACCATGCGTATGACTCCCGTTCATCAGGAGGTGATTCGCTTCCTGGTACTGTATAATTTACATGATGTCTTAGTGCTTGGTCTGCCATGGTTACAAACTCATAACCCAGTCCTGAACTGGAAAACAATGTCTGTGTTAAGCTGGGGATGTCAGGGGGTTCATGATGATGCATCTCCGATTTCTATCGCTTCATCTACTCCTTCTGAGGTTCCGGTATTTTTGTCTGATTATCGGGAGGTTTTTGAGGAGCCTAAGCTCAGTTCGCTTCCTCCTCACAGGGATTGCGATTGTGCTATAAATTTGATTCCTGGCAGTAAATTCCCTAAAGGTCGTTTGTTCAATCTGTCAGTGCCAGAGCATACTGCTATGTGGAATTATGTTAAGGAGTCCTTGGAAAAGGGACATATCCGTCCATCTTCGTCCCCTTTGGGAGCAGGTTTTTTTTTTGTGGCCAAAAAAGATGGTTCCTTGAGGCCTTGCATAGATTATCGTCTTTTGAATAAGATTACAGTCAAATATCAGTATCCTTTGCCATTGTTGACTGATTTGTTCGCTCGCATTAAGGGGGCTAAATGGTTCACTAAGATTGATCTTAGGGGTGCGTATAATCTTGTGCGGATAAGGCAGGGTGATGAGTGGAAAACCGCATTTAATACGCCTGAGGGCCATTTCGAGTATTTGGTGATGCCTTTTGGACTTTCTAATGCTCCTTCTGTCTTCCAGTCTTTTATGCACGATATTTTCCGTGAATATCTGGATAAATTTATTATCGTGTATTTGGATGATGTTTTGGTTTTTTCTGATGACTGGGAGGCTCATGTTCAGCAGGTCAAGAAGGGGTTTCAGGTCCTGCGGGCCAATTCTTTGTTTGTAAAGGGTTCTAAATGTCTCTTTGGAGTCCAGAAGATTTCTTTTTTGGGGTATATTTTTTCCCCTTCTACTATTGAGATGGATCCCGTCAAGGTTCAGGCTATTTGTGACTGGACGCAGCCTACATCTCTTAAGAGTCTACAGAAGTTCTTGGGCTTTGCTAATTTTTATCGTCGCTTCATAACTAATTTTTCTAGTGTTGTTAAGCCTTTGACGGATTTGACTAAAAAGGGTGCTGATGTTACTGATTGGTCTCCTGCGGCTGTGGAGGCCTTTCAGGAACTTAAGCGCCGGTTTTCTTCTGCTCCTGTGTTGCGTCAGCCAGATACGTCGCTTCCTTTTCAGGTTGAGGTTGATGCTTCCGAGATCGGAGCGGGGGTGGTTTTGTCACAGAGAAGCTCCGATGGCTCAGTGATGAAGCCATGTGCGTTCTTTTCTAGAAAATTTTCGCCCGCTGAACGGAATTATGATGTTGGTAATCAGGAGCTTTTGGCCATGAAGTGGGCATTTGAGGAGTGGCGTCATTGGCTTGAGGGTGCTAGACATCGTGTGGTGGTCTTGACTGATCACAAAAATCTGATGTACCTTGAGTCTGCCAAGCGTCTGAATCCTAGACAGGCTTGTTGGTCACTGTTTTTCTCCCGTTTCAATTTTGTGGTTTCATACCTGCCAGGTTCAAAGAATGTGAAGGCGGATGCTCTTTCTAGGAGTTTTGTGCCTGACTCCCCTGGAAATTCTGAGCCCACTGGTATCCTTAGGGATGGGGTGATTTTGTCGGCTGTCTCCCCAGACTTGCGACGTGCTTTGCAGGAGTTTCAGGCGGATAAACCTGATCGTTGTCCGCCGGAAAGACTGTTTGTTCCGGATAATTGGACCAGTAGAGTCATCTCCGAGGTCCATTCTTCTGTGTTGGCAGGTCATCCTGGAATATTTGGTACTAGAGACTTGGTGGCCAGGTCTTTTTGGTGGCCTTCCTTGTCGAGGGATGTGCGTTCTTTCGTGCAGTCTTGTGGAGTTTGCGCTCGGGCTAAGCCTTGCTGTTCTCGGGCCAGTGGATTGTTGTTACCTTTGCCTATCCCGAAGAGGCCTTGGACGCACATTTCCATGGACTTTATTTCGGATCTCCCTGTCTCTCAAAAAATGTCCGTCATATGGGTTGTGTGTGACCGCTTTTCTAAGATGGTTCATCTGGTACCCTTACCTAAGTTACCTTCCTCCTCTGAGTTGGTCCCTCTGTTTTTTCAAAACGTGGTCCGTTTGCATGGCATTCCGGAGAACATCGTTTCTGACAGGGGATCCCAGTTTGTGTCTAGATTTTGGCGGACGTTCTGTGCTAAGATGGGCATTGATTTGTCCTTTTCGTCTGCATTCCATCCCCAGACGAATGGCCAGACGGAACGAACTAATCAGACTTTAGAAACTTCTTTAAGGTGTTTTGTTTCTGCTGATCAGGATGACTGGGTTTCCTTTTTGCCACTTGCCGAGTTTGCCCTTAATAATCGGGCTAGTTCTGCTACCTTGGTTTCTCCTTTCTTTTGTAATTCGGGGTTTCATCCTCGTTTTTCCTCTGGTCAGGTGGAGCCTTCTGATTGTCCTGGAGTGGACATGGTGGTGGATAGGTTGCATCGGATTTGGAGTCATGTGGTGGACAATTTGAAGTTGTCCCAGGAGAGGGCTCAGCAGTTTGCTAATCGCCGTCGCCGCGTGGGTCCTCGACTTCTTGTTGGGGACTTGGTGTGGTTGTCTTCTCGTTTTGTTCCTATGAAGGTCTCTTCTCCTAAGTTCAAGCCTCGGTTCATCGGTCCCTATAAGATCTTGGAAATTCTTAACCCTGTGTCGTTTCATTTGGATCTCCCGGCATCGTTTGCTATTCATAATGTGTTCCATCGGTCGTTGTTGCGGAAGTATGAGGTACCTGTCGTTCCTTCGCTTGAGCCTCCTGCTCCGGTGCTGGTGGAGGGTGAATTGGAGTATGTTGTGGAGAAGATCTTGGATTCTCGTGTTTCCAGACGGAAACTCCAGTATTTGGTCAAGTGGAAGGGTTATGGTCAGGAGGATAATTCTTGGGTGATTGCCTCTGATGTTCATGCTGCCGATTTGGTCCGTGCTTTTCATAGGGCTCATCCTGGTCGCCCTGGTGGTTCTCGTGAGGGTTCGGTGACCCCTCCTCAAGGGGGGGGTCTGTTGTGAGTTCTGTTTTTGGGCTCCTTCTGGTGGTTACTGATGGTACTGGGTGACTTGTGTTCTCTGCGGTCTCTGGTGTCCACCTGTTCCATCAGGTTATGGGTGTTTCCTATTTAACCTGGCTTTTTTGTCATTTCCTCGCCGGCTATCAATGTAATCAGCGTGTCTTTTTACCTCTGCTCCCTGCATCTGTTATTTTCTGGACAAGCTAAGTTTTGATTTTCCTGTTCTACGTTTTGCTTACTTTTTGTCTTAGTCCAGCTTGCAGATATGTGATTCCTTGCTGCTGGTTGCTCTAGTGGGCTAAAATTACTCCTCATGTTCCATGAGTTGGCACATGAGTTCAAGTAATTTCAGGATGGTTTTTTGAAGGGTTTTTCACTGACCGCGCAGTTCACTTTTGTATCCTCTGCTATCTAGCTTTAGCGGGCCTCATTTTTGCCGATTCTATTTTCATAACTACGTTTGTGCTTTCCTCTCATTTCACAGTTATTACATGTGGGGGGCTGCTATTTCTGTGGGGTGTTTTTCTGGAGGCAAGTGAGGTCTGTGTTTCTTCTTATAGGGGAAGTTAATCCTTCGGCTGGCGCGAGACGTCTAGGAATCATCGTAGGCACGTTCCCCGGCTACTGCTAGTTGTGTGTTTAGGTTCAGGATCGCGGTCAGCTCAGGTTCCATCACCCTAGAGCTTGTTTTGTTTTTGTGCTTGTCCTTTTGTGATCCCCTGCCATTGGGATCATGACACCATAGTGCTCGCAGAGCGTACAGCCCTGCCAGAGTCCATAGTGCTCATAGAGCGTGCAGCCATGCCAGAGTCCATAGTGCTCGTAGAGTGGAAGGCCATGCCAGAGTCCATAGCACTTGTAGAGCTGAAGGCCATGCCAGGGTCCTGCTGCATCGTGGTGGTGGCGGTATGGAAGGCCATGTCAGGGTCCTGCTGCATCGTGGTGGTGGCGGTACGGAAGGCCATGCCAGGGTCGTGCTGCATCGTGGTGGTGGCGGTACCGAAGGCCATGCCTGGGTCCTGCTGCATCGTCGTGTCAGTGGAGGAGGTCCAAGCAGGAGCAGCGGTTGTCATGGTGATGGAGGTGGGCTGTCCAACAGCACTCGGCATGGTGGTGGTGCTGTACTGGTGTCCGGCAGTGCTAGGTATAGAGGTGGCCGTGCAGTGGTATGCAGCAGAGGTCGGCATTGAGGTTAATCGTGACAGTGAAGGCACAGGTGGATATGCCGCCACTGTCTGCTGAAAATACCGACTCTGCTGCATAGCCTGCATGTAAGCAGCATTGCAGGCCTGCATGACACTAAGCTGGAGATCTGTTGTGAGTTCTGTTTTTGGGCTCCCTCTGGTGGTTACTGATGGTACTGGGTGACTTGTGTTCTCTGCGGTCTCTGGTGTCCACCTGTTCCATCAGGTTATGGGTGTTTCCTATTTAACCTGGCTTTTTTGTCATTTCCTTGCCGGCTATCAATGTAATCAGCGTGTCTTTTACCTCTGCTCCCTGCGTTTGTTATCTTCTGGACAAGCTAAGTTTTGACTTTCCTGTTCTATGTTTTGCTTATTTTTTGTCTTAGTCCAGCTTGCAGATATGTGATTCCTTGTTGCTGGTTGCTCTAGTGGGCTGAAATTACTCCTCATGTTCCATGAGTTGGCACATGAGTTCAAGTAATTTCAGGATGGTTTTTTGAAGGGTTTTTCGCTGACCGCGCAGTTCACTTTTGTATCCTCTGCTATCTAGCTTTAGCGGGCCTCATTTTTGCTGATTCTATTTTCATAACTACGTATGTGCTTTCCTCTCATTTCACCGTTATTACATGTGGGGGGCTGCTATTTCTGTGGGGTGTTTCTCTGGAGGCAAGTGAGGTCTGTGTTTCTTCTTATAGGGGAAGTTAATCCTTCGGCTGGCGCGAGACGTCTAGGAATCATTGT
Source organism: Ranitomeya imitator (assembly GCF_032444005.1). Taxonomy (NCBI): domain Eukaryota; kingdom Metazoa; phylum Chordata; class Amphibia; order Anura; family Dendrobatidae; genus Ranitomeya; species Ranitomeya imitator. Next base: position 1,223,268,921 of record NC_091282.1, on the reverse strand, counting down.
AGGCACGTTCCCCGGCTACTGCTAGTTGTGTGTTTAGGTTCAGGATCGCGGTCAGCTCAGGTTCCATCACCCTAGAGCTTGTTTTGTTATTTGTGCTTGTCCTTTTGTGATTCCCTGCCATTGGGATCATGACAGAGATCAGCAGTAAGGTGTTCCGACATGCCCTGCTCAATTTGGTTAAAAAAAATGATGTGCTGGCCTCTGGAGGTCGGCTTTTACTTGGTCAAGGCTGTTGTTGACCTCCTGGATACGTGTATTCATGTGGGTAAGGGAAATATCCATTTGGTCACCCAAAGCCTTGAGTCCTTCATGAAAAAACGAGCTCAAATGCAAAAACTCGGGCATGAGGGACCTGTCCGATGCCCTCTGCCGCTGCCGGGAAGAGCCCAAAAAAAAGGGGCAGTGGCAGAGGACTGGGAAAAGGGAAGACCTGATGGACCAGCTTCCTGGTCTCCAGTTTGTGTGGCAGGCACACTTGCTGCAGCGCTGCTGGATGGCTGGGACGGGTCTGTGGCTGTCTGATGAAGGTCCGCTCAAGAACCTGGGCCAACAGTGCTGCTCCATGTGCTGTGAAAAAAGGAAATAGAAAATTAATACCAAAAATTAACCAGACGCTAAATCCTGTGGAATAGAAACATACAGATTATAGCAATACAACACAACCTAATGCGCGGGAGAAATACTTACGTTTTCTGGGCAAGGACCGGTCTTAAAAATGCCAGAACGCGATGGTATTTGAATTTTCTGATCCTTGCTCCTGAACCACTGGGAACACAGCTCTCTTGACGCAGGTCCTTGTTGAAGCGGTCCTTCATCGAACGCCAACGTGTTTTGACTCTGCCCACTGTTGAAAAAACAAAACATAATGGTCAAACAATGGACTTTTGTCCGTGCTCACACAACTGTGTGTGATGAAAGAAACTCTCATCACAGACAGTTGTGTGAGCACGGCCAAGGTCTCTGGCTGCTTCACACTGCATTGCAATACTTACCAAAAGCATTTTGGACCCGAGTTGGGGCGTTGTCCCAGCCATCCCACATCTCTTTGGCCACCTCATTCCATAGGCGCCGGATCGTCACATTGTTCGAGTGCTGTGGAACCCGGGTGTCCCACAGCGGGACTCGGTCCTGGACCAGGGAGATGAGGAGGTCATTTTCTATGAGGTCTTAATCCCGTTCTGGAACCTAAAAATTAAATAAAGACATTAATGTTGGATACATTAACATAAGGAAAAGAATGAAAACAGAGGCTGAGAAATGGCATGAATAAGGAAAGTCAAGATACAAAAGGATTCCAGAAGAAAAATGTAAAGAAATAGGAAAGTAAAGAAAGGAATATTCAAGAATACTAAAGTGAGGATACAGTAAACAGTCAGCCTTGTATATGTACAAGCTGCCGCCTTGCCACCCGACCGTGACTCCGCTGCTCCTGCCCAGTCTCTGCCGCAGTAGAAGTGCTCTAAAAAAATGAAAAACAAAAAAATTGTCATATGTGTAGATGTGGCAGTGAATACTTACCAATCTGAAGAGGGGAGTACTCACTTCACTGACATGTTCTACTTCAGAAGGCCCAGGACGTTGCTCCTCAGCAGAAGAAGAAGACATTCTGATGCATGCAGAAAGAAAGAAATGGCAGAAATTAGGAAATGTAGAGACAGAAAGTAGAAAAATAAAGCCATTAGCTAGGATATACTCACATTATTCAGAGGCTTGTTTGCTCCAAGGTGCTGTGGTCTGTCTGCTCTGCTTGGCTGTCTGCTGAGTAGTGACCTGCAAATGTCCACTCCCTCCCTTGATCACCTTGAAGGTGGGGGGTGGCTTATCAGTGTCTAGACATGTTTTTCTCTGCTGCAATGCATGCTTTCACGAATGCAAGCAAACGCATGTGCATGCGTTCATATAAACAGCAATGCTTTTTTTTGGCGCATTACTTACGCAATCGACCGCATACGTTTCCATGCGGCAAATTGACGCCTCTAAAATTACTACATGTAGCATTTTCGCACCAAATCACATATGATGAAACGACGCATGCGTCGTCAAGCGCGGCAAAAAGCGAACAATTGCAGATGCATGCGTCCCTAATGTTAAATATAGGAATACACAACGCATGCAGATATTTGTGGAAGTAACGCTGCGGACACAATCGCAAATGTGAAACCGGCCTAAGATGTTTAGTGCTGACGATGCCATCATCAGCAATAGTGATGAGCAAGCAATAAAATGCTCGGGTGCTCGTTGCTCGGGTTGAGCAAATTGGAATACTCGGGTACTCGACCCGAGCAACGAGCCAAATGTAAGTCTATGGGAAACCCGAGTATTTTTACGACAATCCCCGGGAGTTCTTTTAAGGTCTAAAAACATCAGAAAATGATGGAAACACTGCTCAAATGACCCAGGAACATTATGGGGATCGCCCCTGCAAGCATTTCTGACTCCTAGTTCCCAGCTGTAAGCAATGTTGTCAGAGTTTCACGCCATTTTTACAGTTGCACCCAAAAACATACAAAAAGGAAACGAAAATGGATTTTGCTGGGAAATATGTTAAGGTACATCCTTTCCAGGGTAATGACTTGCATGTAAGGCAAAATAATTAACCCCAAAGTGTTCCTCCACTACATGGGCTATGTTCACATGCCGCGTTTTTGAAGCGTTTTTCAACTTTAACATTGTTTCCAACCAATAAAAATGCAATCACTTGAAAATGTCATTGTAACATTTAACAACCCTAGCTGGCCATGTGGTGTGTGACACATAAGCAGACTCATCTTGTTTCACTTATGAAGGAAGGACTCTTAAAGTCACAAAGCCTATTTTTAGAGGGGCATCAGGCTGCATTAATATTCTTAAAGGGCCATTATTAATTAGTGGGTCCCCTATGCTTTTATTGCTTGTGCAGTGAGTGGCTGGGCTGCCAGCAATTACAACACACCCCAATACCCCTTTCATGAGAGGTACAGGTGGGCCCCCTGAAAAAATGTTTAATTGAATGCTAAGCCTGCCCTGCTATCAAGTCATATGCACCCCAATAAACCTTTGAATCCAGATATTGGAAAGCCACAGGAAAACCGAGTTCATGGTCTTCAGATGGTCCTACCATACAGGTTCCTTATGTATTCAATGCATAAGTGACTGAGTGACTGAGATAACAGACTGTTTCAATATGTGGGATGTATTTTTTAAAATTTGGACACCACAGATACACCGTGCATCTGACAAAAATAACAGAGTGATCAAAATGTGATCTTGTTTTTTTTTTGGCCCACCAAAATTGGGTCCATAAGTAGGCTATGACACTAAAATAAAACATTAGGAGTACTAAAATTGTCCAAACATTTCCCCATTGGGGTACATTTTTAAAAAATCTTTTATGGGCATCATATGGGAGAATGAGGAGACATAAGATAAATCATACTGAAATAAAAGAAATAAATAAAAAATATGACTCCCCCATGAAAGAAAATAACAAAAGGGAGGAGCGAACACAGATTCATAAATATGAAGCCGAATGTGTCCAACGAGATATGTTCGTCCCTAGCAACAACTCAGAGACAGGGCTATAAATAAAAATATAATATCAAAGTCTTTGAATAATTTTCGATTGTAGAGGTATACACTACCTCATTAGAGGACTGTCCAGAGCTAGAAAAATATACAATATAAGAATAAATGGGAAGAAGATACGTGCATCTCCTTTTTACAAAATTTTCCCCTGGGTTAGTAACATTTCTTTTGGTTTCAGATTGGTAACGGTCATCATATAGACAATTTTGCCCAAAATTGCACTAGTGTATCAGTAAAGAACATAATAAACCTGGTGATCTAGTGGGAGAGAATGAGGAAACATTGATGAAGGCCTTATTAAATACTATGCCCTATGTAAAGGAGCGGGTTTCCTAGACTTGTAATGCCCATAAATGAAGTGCTTGGGCTGACAAACATTTCCCCATGGGGGTTACAGTTTTAAGACATTATTTATGGGTACCATAGACACCCTTGCCCAAAAATTGAATGGTTGTAACAGAAAACTACATGTTCACCACGGTGTTCTAGTGGTGGCGAATGGTATGTGGAGGAAGGCATTATTAAAAACTAGGGCCAATGTTAAGGAGCCGGTCTCCTAGACTTGTAATGCCCATACACGAAGTGCATAGGCTGACAACCATTTCCCATTGGGGTTACAGTTTAAAAAAAATGTGTGGGTATCATAGACACCCTTGACAAAAATTGAATGGAAATAGCAGCATACAGCACGTTCACCATGGTGTTCTAATAGCGGCAAATGATGATATGTTGAGGAAGGCCTCATTAAAAACTAGGCAAAATGTTAAGGAGCAGGTCTCTTAGACTTTTAATGCCCATACTTGTGCATAGGCTGCTAAACATGTCCCCATTGTGGGTAAATTATTAAAAAATATTTTCTGGGTATCATAGACACCCTTGACAAAAATTGCAACAAAGAACCCGTTAACCCTGGTGATCTAGTGGTGGAGAATGAGGAATCTATGATTAAGGCCTCATTAAAAACTAGGTCCAATGTAAAGGATCAGGTCTCCTAGACTTGTAATGCCCATTCACGAAGTTCATGAGCTGCCAAAAATTTCGTCATTGGGGTTCAATTTTTTTTCAAATGTTATGCTCATCATAGGCGCCCTTGCCAAAAATTGCACTAGCTGTAGCAGCACGTAACCCATTAACCCTGGTGATCTAGTGGTGAAGAATGAGGAATAGTGTTGAGCGATACCGTCCGATATTTGAAAGTATCGGTATCGGATGGTATCCGCCGATATCCGAAAAATATCAGATATCGCCGATACCGATATCCGATACCAATACAAGTCAATGGGACACAAATATCGGAATGTATCCGTAATGGTTCCCAAGGTCTGAAGGAGAGGAAACTCTCCTTCAGGCCCTGGGATCCATATTCATGTGTAAAATAAAGAATAATAAAAAAAAAAATATTGATATACTTACCCTCGGACACGCCCTGGTTGTAACCGCTGCATCCGCCATGATTCCCTTCCTAGGAATGAGTGCGTGAAGGACCTTCGCGGCTTGTGATTGGTCGTGTGACCGCTCATGTGACCGCTCACGTGACCAATCACAAGCCGCGATGTCATCGAAGTTCCTTCACGCACTCATTCTTAGGAACAGAAGCATGGCGGTTGCAGCGGTTTCAACCAGGGCACGTCCGAGGGTGAGTATATCAATATTTTTTATTTTTATTCTTTATTTTACACATCAATCTTCATCCCGATACCGATTCCCGATATTGCAAAAATATCAGAACTCGGTATCGGAATTCTGATACCGCAAATATCGGCCGATACCCGATACTTGCGGTATCGGAATGCTCAACACTAATGAGGAAACATTAATGAAGGCCTCATTAAAAATAGGCCTAATGTAAAGGATTGGGTTTCCTACACTTGTAATGCCCATACACGAAGTGTATGTGCTGCCAAACATTTTCCCATTGGGGTTCAATTTTTTAAGAATATTTTATGTGCATAAGACACCCTTGCCAAAAATTGGACTACCTATAACAGCACAGAACATGTTAACCCTGGTGATCTATGGCGGAAAATGAGGAGACATAAGATAAATCATACTGAAATCAAAGAAATAAATACAAAATGTGAATCCACCTATGAAAGAAAATGACAAAAGGGAGGGGCGAATTGCGAACACAGGTTCATAAATATGAAGCCATAATGTGTCCAAGGAAATATGTATGTCCCTAGCAACAGCTCAGAGACAGATATATAACTAAAAATATAATATAAAAGTCATTGAATAATTTTCTATTGTAGAGGTATACACTGCCTCATTAGAGAACTGTCCAGAGATAGGAAAACTGAAAAATATAAGAATAAATGGGAATAATAGATGTACATCTCATTTTTATGACATTTCCCCTTGTGGAAGTAACATTTGTTTTGGTTTTAATTAGAAACAGGCATCATAAAAACACCCTTGTACAAAAAAATGAGTCACTTTTACTTCAAGGAATCCATTCACCCTGGTGTTCTACCACCAGTGGCACTAAAGACCTTCAAGGTGTAGAGAGCCAGTTCATGCCACGTGTCCAGTTTGGATACCCAATATTTAAAAGGCACAGAGGAATCCCGGAGGACGTTTGTACTATCTGCAAGGTACTTCCTCAGCATCTTACCAAACATTGCACTTCTTGTGACAGCACCCCTTGCCTCTGTGCCGGCACGATGGGTGGGTCTGAGAAAACTGTCCCAGAACTTTGCCATTGTTCCCCTGCCTGAGCTGGATTGTTCTTCTGTCTCTCTCACTTGAACTCCTTGGTTCTTCAACAAACTCTGACATCAGCAGCCAGCGTTCTCTCATGGGAATTTTTGAAGTAATTCCTCTACAAGGGCCCTCTGGTACTGCAACATTTTAGTACACCTCTCTGCCTCTGGCAGAAGGAGATTGAAAGTTCTCCTTGTAGCGTGCATCTAGAAGTGTCACCAACCTGTAATGAGTGTCACCAAAAATGTTTATAATGCAAGGGTCACATTAAATGCAGCACAACAAAGTCAGCCATAATAATAATCTTTATTTTTATATAGCACTAACATATTCCGCAGCGCTTTAAAAGTTTTGCACACATTATCATCGCTGTCCCCGATGGGGCTCACAATCTTTATTCCCTATCAGTAAGTCTTTGGAATGTGGGAAGAATGGGGGAGAAGATACAAACTTCTTGCAGATGTGGTCCAATGTGGGATTAGAACCCAGGACTCCAGCGCTGCAAGGCTGCAGTGCTATAAACTGAGCCACTGTGCTGCCCCATGCGTGCCACACTGATAACAGGCAAGACTTCCGTGTCTTCACCAACAGGATGCTTGACCATGCAGTCCTCATCCTCCAAATCCTCATCCTCCTCCTCCTCCCTGTCCTAAGGCTATCCCCGCTGAACAGATGAGAGCTGTGCTTGTAGTGTCGTCTATAGCGCATTAAAGTAGCTCCTGTTATTCCTCCTCCTCCTCCTACTCATGGTCTACCAATCCACGTCGGGAAGCCAGGAGGCTGGGCTGAGTGTAATCCCTGTAAGGTTCCTTGCTCTATGTCCTCGTGCTCCGCCTGCAATGCAGCCTCTTTAATTCTTAGCAGAGAGGTTTTCAGAATGCAGGATGGTGAAGCTAATTATGGCATCATCACTGCTCACAATCTTGGTGGAGTCCTCAAAGTTTTGTAGGATGGTACATATGTCTGACATCCATGTCCATTCCTGAGGTCTTATGTATGGAGTCTGAACTGAATATCAACAGCCTTGTTGATGTTGGTAGTCAACAACTGCCCTCTTCTACTCATAAATCCTTTCCAATATATGCAGTGTAGAGTTTCAACGTGTGTAGACATCACACACCAGTCGGTGAGCCATAAGCTGCAAACGCTGCTGAATCACGGCACGGGCAGCTGAAGTTGTAGCTGACTTTCTAAAATGGGAAGACAGATGGCATACTTTCACTAGCAGATCCGGCAGCTCTGGGTACCTTTTCAGAAAATGTTGAACCACGAGGTTAAGCACATGGGCCACGCAAGGTACGTGTGTGAGATCACCTTGCCTCAGAGCCGCAACCAGGTTATGGCCATTGTCACACATCACCATGCCTGGCTGTAGATTTAGCAGTGTCATCCAAATATCTGACTTATCTTTCAGCGCTGTCCACAACTCTTCAGCATTTTGCTGTTTGTCACCTAAGTAGTGTCACGCCCTACAGACGTGTCTATCGGGTGGACCCACTGGACCGCAAATACAGCGGTTACTGATACCAGGAAGGGAGAACCAGACCAGGAAAGCAGGTTCAAACGCTTTATTGTACAGTAATACAAACACTAGGGGAGACACAGGGCCACAACACCAGAAAACCTCTAAGGAGACCAAGGCTTGGAGTGACCCCTATACAGGGATTTCCCCTAGACCACCAATAGAGGGTCCGATGAGGCAGACACCTGTGTTAAACCGACCTAGGAGGTAGGAAGAAAAGAATAAACAAAACAGGGCTGGATGTGGAACTTGGAAGCAGGAAGAAGACTGCAGGGAACCACACAGGATACTGGACTCAGGATGCTGTGGAGACCAGACTCGATCCTAGGGAAAAAGGAACACAGAGTAAGACAGGCAAATTGGACTGATAAGCCTAGCAGGATAAGACCTGGAGCAGCAACTTCAGGATAATAGAAGTTGCCCAGGCGGCGTCCAGGAGTGACTGAGATCCTTATATACCTCCAGCCTCCAGGTGATAGGCCGGGAGGAGGGGCAGTGAGTAGGGAGGGGCTGACCCTTTAAGAAGCCAGAGAGCTCGCCTGACCGCCCCCTATGCACTCCCTAGGAGAGGGAGAGAAAGGAGGAAGTGCAGCAGACATGGGAGCAAAGACCCGGGCAGCACATCTGCAGGACGGACCCCGGAGCGCCGGCGGACGACCGGAGCGTGACCCTGCTGGCTAAGGACAGGACCAGAAGAGGTAAGAGCAGGCGGGGAAGAGAAAGAAGGCGCCCCGGACTGCGAGGTGGTGACAAGTAGATTAGCTTCTGCGAAGCCTGTTTCCGCTTTTGTGAGGCAGTGCTGCAGTTCTTCCAGCTCTTGACTGACAAGTTCATTTCTCAGACGGAGGCTGAAGAGGAGGAGGAGGAAGTGGAGGAGGTGAAGGAGCTGTAGACTGTGAGGGCAACCCTGAATGACGTAGGACCCACAATCCTCGGCATGGGGAGAATGTGTTCCATCCCAAGTTCCGACTGGGTCCCGGCTTTCACTATGTTAACCCAGTGTGCTGTCGGTGAGATGTACCATCCCTGGCCACAAGCACTTGTCCACATGTCCGTGGTTAGGTGGGCTTTCCCAGTAACAGCATTGTTGAGGGCAAAGGTAATGTTGTGGGACACATGCTGGTGTAATGCCGGTATGGCACACTAGGAGAAATAGTGGTGACTGGGGACCGTTTTCCTTGGGACAGCAGCTGCCATCAGGCTGCGGAAAGCTTTCGTCTCAATGAGCCTAAAAGGGTTACATTTCAAGCACAAGAAGAAGACAAATCTTAAAATTTAGTACTGTGGCCTGTGTATTTCCACTTGCTTTCCAATGACGAGGGGTATAGACAACTGAAAGCTGTGCTGGGACAAATGGACGGGCTTGATGATGGTGCTGCTTGACTGTGGGCAAAAGCAGGTGCAGGGCTAGAGGCATGTTAACATGCATGGTGGACTGGGGATTGGCTTCTATGAAAAACAGTGGAAGAAGTGGTGTCACCTGCAGACAGTGTTCCTGGAGCCTAGGGTTCGGCCCACAAAGTCAGGTGCTTTGCTGCCATGGACCAGATAATGCTGGTGGTGGTCAGGTTGGTAGTTTTGCTACCCCTGCTGATGTGGGCATGGCAGGTGCTGCAAATGGCCTGTTTGGGGTTATCCGTAAAGTTTCTAAAAAATAGCCAGACTAGTTAGTCTGTTAGAATCTAACAGTTAGAATGGCAACTTCCTTCATGTTGGTGGTTCGGGGAACTGATGCACGCTTTTTGTCTTTCGCCACCACACTGCTTCTTCCTGCCTGTTGGGGTGATATGCCTCCTTCCCTATGTGTGCTGCTGTCCTCGCTATGCATGTCCTCCTGCCAGGTTCGGTCAGTTACTAGTGTTGAGCGATACCTTCCGATATCGGAAAGTATCGGTATCGGATTGGATCGGCCGATATTCAAAAAATATCGGATATCGCCGATGCCGATACCCGATCCCAATGCAAGTCAATGGGACCAAAATATCGGAATTAAAATAAACCCTTTCTTTCCTTGTAGGTTCATTCTACATGAAGGAAAACAACTAAGAATAATGCCGGATGTATTTGGGGAGGTGGTGGAGACATTAAAGGCATAGAGGTTTAGCCCAATCAAATAGAATAGCAGGAATTTTTTTTTTTTTTTAAGACGTTCGGAGTTACAAAGATATTGACTATGTTAAGATTTTTTTTATTTTGTCAGATATTGATGTTTCACTACTTCCACGCCCTTCACCTTTTTTTTTTACTTTTCCCAAACTTTCATCTTCATCATCATCAGCATCTTTGACATCAACTTCTTCTTCACCTTATTCATCTTCTTCTTCATCTTCTACCTATTTTTTTTGGTTACATTTTTCATATTCATTTTATTCAACTATTATTATTCTTCCTATTCTACTTCTTCATCATATTCTTATATGTGACAGGCATTCCCGTAGTTGTAATCTATAAAAGTTTGAAGATTACACCTTCCGTTCTGCCTATCACAAAAGAGTTGCATTTGTCCGCGTTCAGTTTGGCCTGCAGCATCAGGCTTTATCCAGGGGCACCACGAGGAGGAACGGACTCACCCCCATACACTGCTTAGTCTTCTTCTGCATATAATTTAGATAATATCTTTTGCTCTGATATTAAGTGTTATGCTTAATGTTCTTCTGCTCTTTGTTCTGCAGCCTCTTGTTCTTCTGCTTCTCAGTCTTCCATGTCGTCGTCTCCAGGGTCGTCGTCGTCGTCATCATCGGTGTGGTCTTCAGGGTCGTCGTCTCCAGGGTCGTCATCATCTCATTGTTTGTCGTCTCTGTTGTCGTCGTCATCTTAGGGGTGGTCTTCCGGGTCGTCGTCTTTAGGGTCTTGAACTTGGAAATGTAGCAGAAGGTACAAGAAGGCTGAGAAAATGCCGAGAACCAGCTGATGGAACTGGAACTCGGATGGCTACCCGAAGGTCCAAGAGCCAATGGAACTACCAAGGACCAGCTGACATTACTGGAACTCGGTTACTAAGCAGGAGGTACCCGTGCTAAAAAGCACTACCAAGGACCGGCTGACGTTAGCGGAACTCGGATACCCAGAAGGAGGCACCTAAGCCAAAGGCTCTGCCCGGAACCAGCTGATGGTACTGGAACCAGGATGGGGAGCAGAAGGTACAAGAGCAAAAGACACTGCTGAGAACCAGCTGACAGTACTGGAACTCGGATGGGTAGCCGAAGGTCCAAGAGCCAATGGAACTACCGAGGACCAGCTAACGTTACTGGAACCAGGAGAGCAAAAGACACTGCCAAGAACCAGCTGATGGTACTGGAATCCGGATGTGTTGGCCAAGTGTGCAAGAGCCAATGGCACGACCGAGGACCAGCTGACTGTGCTGGAACCTGGTTACTAAGCAGGAGGTACCCATGCTAAAAAGCACTACCAAGGACCACCTGGCGTTGGCGGAACTCGGATACCCAGAAGGAGGCACCTAAGCCAAAGGCTCTGCCCGGAACCAGCTGACGGTGCTGGAACCAGGATGTGGACCAGAAGGTCCACAGGAGAACAGAGAACAGCTAGGCCCCGAGGCTGCCGCAGTTACCGAACACCAACAGTCCTACAGGGAGAGCTTGGCCTACTGGCACTACAGAACCAGCCTTGATTGCCAATTCACGCAGCCCACATAGGAAGCTTCTAAAATGGAGGCACCATGGAGTTTGCTAACCCGACCGCAACACGACGGGACAACGTATAGGCGTGTAAGTGACCTTGACACTACCCGGAACCAGCTGATGGTGCTAGAAACAGGCTGGGCAGGAGGGAGTACCCGTGACAAAGACACTGCCAAGAACCAGCTGACGGTACTGGAACCCGGATGTGTTGCCGAAGTGTGCAAGAGCCAATGGCACGACCGAGGACCAGCTGACGGTGCTGTAAAACGGTTACTAAGCAGGAGGTACCCGCGCTAAAAAGCACTACCAAGGACAACCTGGCGTTAGCGGAACTCTGATACACAGAAGGAGGCACCTAAGCAAAAGGCCCAGCCCGGAACCAGCTGACGGTGCTGGAACAGGATGTGGACCAGAAGGTCCACAGGAGAATATAGAACAGCTAGGCCGCGAGGCTGCCGCAGTTACCGAACACCAACAGTCCTACAGGGGGAGCTTGGCCTACTGACACTACAGAACCAGCCTTGATTGCCAATTCACGCAGCCCACATAGGAAGCTCCTAAACTGGAGGCACCATGGAGTTGGCTAACCCAACCGCAACACGACGGGACAACGTATTGGAGTCTAAGTGACCTTGACACTACCCGAAACCAGTTGACGGTGCTGGAACCAGGATGTGGACGTATTAAAGATTGTCTTCCTAGAGCCCCAACTAGCGGTGTTGGAGCAAAGGGTAAGCAGGGGGAGCAGAGTGTAGGCCGAAGCCTGCACTAGAGGCAGCTTTGTGTCTGCGTTGCGTTTGCAGGACACTTTGCCGGCTACACAGCAGGGGAACAGCTGGCGTTGCTGAACCCCACTGACACAATGGTGGGTGTTTTGCTCTGTGCAGCTAGCACTTCCGGGCCCCAACTGGCGTAGTTAGAGCCCAGGGTCTGCAGGAGGAGTAGAGTGTAGGCCGAAGCCTAGTAGAACCAATTTCAAAGGTAACCTTTAACCCCCCCTCAGGTGTTACAATCTAGAAGAGCCACACCTTGTGCAGCAGTAATGCTGCACAAGTAAAAGGTTGCTCTTTAAATTTTGCTCATTGCACACGCTGAATGAAACACGTATACAATTTAGCCCATTATAGAGTCTAACTGTATTGGAGGCTTGACTTGCCTTTTTAATGAGACGCAGCACAAGTGTCAAAAATAACACCTTGGTGCTGGGCGCAGCCCCCTGTGCGTCGTTATTTGCTGTACAGGAGTCTGCGCTCTTGTGTTATCCCTTGGCCATGCCCTGTTGGAGCTGCCTGTCTTCTGACCTCATTTCATGTCGGCCGGTGCGGTTAGCGATGGCCATGAATCCCAGACCCGCAGTGTGTTTTCATAAATTCACACTGCGGGGCTGAGATTCATGGCCTTGCGCAGTAAATATGTTCGCTGTTGTGAATTCTGTGGCTGAATTCACTCCTGTGGTCACAAGTGGTACTGCAGCTTCTGAGCTTCCTCCCTCAGGTGTTCTGGTGAGCTCGTTAACTACTTCATTACTTAACTCCGCCTGATGCTGCTATCCTTGCTCCTTGTCAATGTTTCAGTGTTGGATCTGAGCTTCTCCTGATTGTTCCTGTGACCTGCTGCTCTGTATAGCTAAGTGCTTTTTGCTTTTTTGTTGCTTTTTTTCTGTCCAGCTTGTCTTTTGTTTTGCTGGAAGCTCTGAGACGCAAAGGGTGTACCGCCGTGCCGTTAGTTCGGCACGGTGGGGTTTTTTTTGCCCCCTTTGCGTGGTTTTGCTTTAGGGTTTTTTGTAGACTGCAAAGTTCGCTTTACTGTCCTCGCTCTGTCCTAGAATATCGGGCCCCACTTTGCTGAATCTATTTCATCCCTACGTTTTGTCTTTTCATCTTACTCACAGTCATTATATGTGGGGGGCTGCCTTTTCCTTTGGGGAATTTCTCTGGGGCAAGTCAGGCCTATTTTTCTATCTTCAGGCTAGCTAGTTTCTTAGGCTGTGCCGAGTTGCCTAGGTAGTTGTTAGGCGCAATCCACAGCCGCTTTTAGTTGTGTTTAGGATAGGTTCAGGTGTGCAGTCTACAGAGTTTCCACGTCTCAGAGCTCGTTCTTGTATTTTTGGGTATTTGTCAGATCACTGTGTGCGCTCTGATCGCTAAGCACACTGTGTTTCTGGATTGCCTTCATAACACCTGTCATTAGCAAACATAACAGTACAAGGAGCCAAACTAATGATTCTCAATAGAGGGAAAGAAAAAGTTCTGACATCATTTTTTTCTTTTTTCTGCTCTGTGTTCACTTTTTTTTTTTTTTCTTCCCCCTAGACATTTGGGTGATTCTGGACACAGGTGTGGACATGGATATTCAGGGTCTGTGCTCTTCAATGGATAATCTCGTTATAAATGTACAAAAAATTCAAGATACTATTGATCAGAAATCTATGTTAGAACCAAGAATTCCTATTCCTGATTTGTTTTTTGGAGATAGAACTAAGTTTCTAAGTTTCAAAAATAATTGTAAGCTATTTCTGGCCTTGAAACCTCATTCTTCTGGTAATCCTATTCAACAGGTTTTGATTATTATTTCTTTTTTGCGCGGCGACCCTCAAGACTGGGCATTTTCTCTTGCGCCAGGAAACCCTGCATTGAGTAGTGTCGATGCGTTTTTCCTGGCGCTCGGATTGCTGTACGATGAGCCTAATTCAGTGGATCAGGCTGAGAAAAATTTGCTGGCTTTGTGCCAGGGTCAGGATGATATAGAAGTATATTGTCAGAAATTTAGGAAATGGTCAGTACTCACTCAGTGGAATGAATCTGCGCTGGCAGCTTTGTTCAGAAAGGGTCTCTCTGAGGCTCTTAAGGATGTCATGGTGGGATTTCCTATGCCTGCTGGTTTGAATGAGTCTTTGTCTTTGGCCATTCAGATCGGTCGACGCTTGCGCGAGCGTAAATCTGTGCACCATTTGGCGGTACTGCCTGAGGTTAAACCTGAGCCTATGCAGTGCGATAGGACTATGACTAGAGTTGAACGGCAGGAATACAGACGTCTGAATGGGCTGTGTTTCTACTGTGGTGATTCCACTCATGCTATTTCTGATTGTCCTAAGCGCACTAAGAGGTCCGCTAGGTCTGCCGTCATTGGTACTGTACAGTCCAAATTCCTTCTGTCCATTACCTTGATATGCTCTTTGTCGTCGTTTTCTGTCATGGCGTTTGTGGATTCGGGCGCTGCCCTGAATCTGATGGATTTGGATTATGCTAAACGTTGTGGGTTTTTCTTGGAGCCTTTGCGGTGTCCTATTCCATTGAGAGGAATTGATGCTACACCTTTGGCCAAGAATAAACCTCAATACTGGGCCCAGCTGACCATGTGCATGGCTCCTGCACATCAGGAAGTTATTCGCTTTCTGGTGTTGCATAATCTGCATGATGTGGTCGTGTTGGGGTTGCCATGGCTACAAACCCATAATCCAGTATTGTATTGGAATTCCATGTCGGTATCCAGCTGGGGTTGTCAGGGGGTACATGGTGATGTTCCATTTTTGTCGATTTCGTCATCCACCCCTTCTGAGGTCCCAGAGTTCTTGTCTGATTATCAGGATGTATTTGAAGAGCCCAAGTCCGATGCTCTACCTCCGCATAGGGATTGTGATTGTGCTATCAATTTGATTCCTGGTAGTAAATTCCCTAAAGGTCGATTATTTAATTTATCCGTGCCCGAACACGCCGCTATGCGCAGTTATGTGAAGGAATCCCTGGAGAAGGGACATATTCGCCCATCGTCATCACCACTGGGAGCAGGGTTCTTCTTTGTAGCCAAGAAGGATGGTTCGCTGAGACCGTGTATTGATTACCGCCTTCTTAATAAGATCACTGTTAAATTTCAGTATCCCTTGCCATTGTTATCTGACTTGTTTGCTCGGATTAAGGGGGCTAGTTGGTTCACTAAGATAGATCTTCGTGGTGCGTATAATCTGGTGAGAATCAGGCAAGGAGATGAATGGAAAACTGCATTCAATACGCCCGAGGGTCATTTTGAGTATCTAGTGATGCCGTTCGGACTTGCCAATGCTCCATCTGTGTTTCAGTCTTTTATGCATGACATCTTCCGTGAGTATCTGGATAAATTCCTGATTGTTTACTTGGATGACATTTTGATCTTCTCAGATGATTGGGAGTCTCATGTGAAGCAGGTCAGAATGGTTTTTCAGGTCCTGCGTGCTAACTCTTTGTTTGTGAAGGGATCAAAGTGTCTCTTCGGTGTGCAGAAAGTTTCATTTTTGGGGTTCATCTTTACCCCTTCTACTATCGAGATGGATCCAGTTAAGGTCCAAGCCATCCAGGATTGGATTCAGCCGACATCTCTGAAAAGTCTGCAAAAGTTCCTGGGCTTTGCTAATTTTTATCGTCGCTTCATCTGTAATTTTTCTAGCATTGCCAAACCATTGACCGATTTGACCAAGAAGGGTGCTGATTTGGTTAATTGGTCTTCTGCTGCTGTGGAAGCTTTTCAGGAGTTGAAGCGTCGTTTTTGTTCTGCCCCTGTGTTGTGTCAGCCAGATGTTTCTCTTCCGTTCCAGGTCGAGGTTGATGCTTCTGAGATTGGAGCAGGGGCGGTTTTGTCACAGAGAGGTTCTGATTGCTCAGTGATGAAACCATGTGCTTTCTTTTCCAGGAAGTTTTCGCCCGCTGAGCGTAATTATGATGTGGGCAATCGAGAGTTGCTGGCCATGAAGTGGGCATTCGAGGAGTGGCGTCATTGGCTTGAAGGAGCTAAGCATCGCGTGGTGGTATTGACTGATCATAAGAACTTGACTTATCTCGAGTCTGCCAAGCGCTTGAATCCTAGACAGGCCCGTTGGTCGTTATTTTTTGCCCGCTTCGACTTTGTGATTTCGTACCTTCCGGGCTCTAAAAATGTGAAGGCGGATGCTCTGTCTAGGAGTTTTGTGCCCGACTCTCCGGGTTTATCTGAGCCAGCGGGTATCCTCAAGGAAGGAGTCATTGTGTCTGCCATCTCCCCTGATTTGCGGCGGGTGCTGCAAAAATTTCAGGCGAATAAACCTGATCGTTGTCCAGCAGAGAAACTGTTCGTCCCTGATAGGTGGACTAATAAACTTATCTCTGAACTTCATTGTTCGGTGTTGGCTGGTCATCCTGGAATCTTTGGTACCAAAGAGTTAGTGGCTAGATCCTTCTGGTGGCCATCTCTGTCACGGGATGTACGTACTTTTGTGCAGTCCTGTGGGATTTGTGCTAGGGCTAAACCCTGCTGTTCTCGTGCCAGTGGGTTGCTTTTGCCCTTGCCGGTCCCAAAGAGGCCTTGGACACATATTTCGATGGATTTCATTTCTGACCTTCCCGTTTCTCAAAAGATGTAAGTCATTTGGGTGGTCTGTGATCGCTTTTCTAAAATGGTCCATCTGGTGCCCTTGGCTAAATTGCCTTCCTCCTCTGATTTGGTACCTTTGTTCTTTCAGCATGTGGTTCGGTTGCATGGCATTCCTGAGAATATTGTTTCTGACAGAGGTTCCCAGTTTGTTTCAAGGTTTTGGCGAGCCTTTTGTGGTAGGATGGGCATTGACCTATCCTTTTCCTCGGCTTTCCATCCTCAGACTAATGGCCAGACCGAACGAACCAATCAGACCTTGGAAACATATCTGAGATGTTTTGTTTCTGCAGACCAGGATGATTGGGTGTCCTTTTTGCCGTTGGCTGAGTTCGCCCTTAATAATCGGGCCAGCTCGGCTACCTTGGTTTCTCCATTTTTTTGCAATTCTGGGTTCCATCCTCGTTTCTCTTCAGGACAGGTTGAGTCTTCGGACTGTCATGGTGTGGATTCTGTGGTGGATAGGTTGCAGCAGATCTGGACTCAGGTAGTGGACAATTTGATCTTGTCCCAGGAGAAAGCTCAACTTTTCGCTAATCGCAGACGCCGTGTGGGTCCCCGACTTCGTGTTGGGGATCTGGTTTGGTTATCTTCTCGTCATATTCCTATGAAGGTTTCCTCTCCTAAATTTAAACCTCGTTTTATTGGTCCGTATAGGATTTCTGAGGTTCTCAATCCTGTGCCTTTTCATTTGACCCTCCCAGACTCCTTTTCCATACATAATGTATTCCATAGGTCGTTGTTGCGGAGATACGTGGCACCTATGGTTCCATCTGTTGAGCCTCCTGCCCCGGTTTTGGTGGAGGGGGAATTGGAGTATATTGTGGAGAAGATTTTGGATTCTCGTGTTTCTAGACGGAAACTCCAGTATCTGGTTAAATGGAAGGGTTATGCTCAGGAAGATAATTCCTGGGTTTTTGCCTCTGATGTTCATGCTTCCGATCTTGTTCGTGCCTTTCATGCTGCTCATCCTGGTCGGCCTGGGGGCTCTGGTGAGGGTTCGGTGACCCCTCCTCAAGGGGGGGGTACTGTTGTGAATTCTGTGGCTGAATTCACTCCTGTGGTCACAAGTGGTACTGCAGCTTCTGAGCTTCCTCCCTCAGGTGTTCTGGTGAGCTCGTTAACTGCTTCATTACTTAACTCCGCCTGCTATCCTTGCTCCTTGTCAATGTTTCAGTGTTGGATCTGAGCTTCTCCTGATTGTTCCTGTGACCTGCTGCTCTGTATAGCTAAGTGCTTTTTGCTTTTTTGTTGCTTTTTTTCTGTCCAGCTTGTCTTTTGTTTTGCTGGAAGCTCTGAGACGCAAAGGGTGTACCGCCGTGCCGTTAGTTCGGCACGGTGGGTTTTTTTTTGCCCCCTTTGCGTGGTTTTGCTTTAGGGTTTTTTGTAGACTGCAAAGTTCGCTTTACTGTCCTCGCTCTGTCCTAGAATATCGGGCCCCACTTTGCTGAATCTATTTCATCCCTACGTTTTGTCTTTTCATCTTACTCACAGTCATTATATGTGGGGGGCTGCCTTTTCCTTTGGGGAATTTCTCTGGGGCAAGTCAGGCCTATTTTTCTATCTTCAGGCTAGCTAGTTTCTTAGGCTGTGCCGAGTTGCCTAGGTAGTTGTTAGGCGCAATCCACAGCCGCTTTTAGTTGTGTTTAGGATAGGTTCAGGTGTGCAGTCTACAGAGTTTCCACGTCTCAGAGCTCGTTCTTGTATTTTTGGGTATTTGTCAGATCACTGTGTGCGCTCTGATCGCTAAGCACACTGTGTTTCTGGATTGCCTTCATAACACCTGTCATTAGCAAACATAACAGTTCGCGTCTCACACATGTCCTTACACCTGCTTCAGACTGGGCGGCCTCTGCTGATCCCTTATCGCATGCCACGGCCATGAGGCCGCACAGTCTGAAGAAGGCGGAAGGAGATGAGTGAAGAGTCAGACAGGTGAAGATATGCACTGTTCATGCCCATCAATCACACTCTCGCAGTCAAAATAAATAAGACACCGAGGGGCATTGTGTCGGGCAGGGCAGACGCACAGGCGCAGCCAACCAAACAATGATGTCAGAAGACGGGCAGCGCTCACAAGGGGGGTGCTGCTTGTCATTACAAAGGAAAGTCACATTTCTGGGATGGTGTAATGGTCTCAGGGGACACATTTTTTACGTGTTGAGTTCGACGTGTGCAAGGAGAAAAAGTGAGCCACCTTGTACAAATGCAGCATTACTGCTGTACAAGGTGGCTGTTATACATAGAAACGCCTGGGGGGGGGCAGGTTCCCTTTAATTTCAGTTCAGGTGTCTGCGTGGCATTTGCAGAACACGCTGCCAGCTACACAGCAGGGGAACAGCTGGCGTTGCTGAACCCCATTGACACATTGGCTGGTGTTTTTCTCTGTGCAGCTAGCACTTCCGGGCACCAACTGGCGGTGTTAGAGCCCAGGGTCAGCAGGAGGAGTAGAGGAGCAGAGTGTAGGCCGAAGCCTGCACTGGTGGCAGCTTTTGTTCTGTTGTGCCAGCGTGGCTTGTGCTGGACACGTTGCTGACTGCACAGCAGGGGAACAGCTGACTTTGCTGAACCCCACTGACACATTGGCGGGTGTTTTTCTCTGTGCAGACAGCACTTCCGGGCACCAACTGGCAGTGTTAGAGCCCAGGGACAGCAGGAGGAGGAGAGGAGCAGAGTGTAGGCCGAAGCCTGCACTGGTGGCAGCTTTTGTTCTGTTGTGCCAGCGTGGCTTGTGCTGGACACATTGCCGGCTACACATCAGGGGAACAGCTGGCGTTGCTGAACCCCAATGACACATTGGCGGGTGTTTTTCTCTGTGCAGCTACCATTTCCGGGCCCCAATTGGCGTAGTTAGAGCCCAGGGTCTGCAGGAGGAGCAGAGTGTAGGCCGAAGCCTAATTGAACCGATTTCAAAGGTAACTTTTAACCCCCTGTCACGATTCCCCTGACCGCTGTCACCAATTGGTCAGGATTCCCACCGTGACCGTCACCCCTACGTCACAGATTGAGGTGACTTGAGGCCAACAGACGGCTATCACATGTGCAGCGGGGCTTATCTTAGTTATCCCTCCACTCCACGATGTGATGAAAAAACACACACAAGGCTATTGACCTCTTAGTTTACAGCAGGGGCTTATTCTAGGTATCCCACTGCTTTTCTATATACCACGAACTGCAGGGATTTATGTATATCCCGCTTACAGTTCCACTTAACACTTGCAGCTCTCTGGCGCCCCCTTACTTTCAGGTCAGATTAGGTACTGCACCCTGGGTAATTAGTCGCCAGAAAGGCTGCCTGCTATGTACTGGCTATTGGGCACGCTGCAGCGACGCGATAACTACTCCCACTCAGGCAGGAACAATAATTATCAATGCCGCAGTCGCTTCAGCATCGCTCAACAGTCTGCACACTTTCGCTGCCACCAGCTTCGATTAAACGGGTCCGAAGCTAACCCAACACAGTAGCGTAATTCTCTTCAAGAGACAGGGTACGGCTTTTAGAGCATGGAGAACTGAACTAACATATAATAGTATATCCCATTAACAAATTAGGCAGTGCTTTATCAAAAATATTTTATAAAGATGTTACAAATGAGACAATTGCAAATATGTACATGGGTAATTATAACATAAAGGGAATAAATGAGAAAAGATAACACTCACATGTTAAAAGCATGGCGGACACCCCAGGCTAGTGCAGTTTCCATACATCCCAGTCCATGGGATGTACTCAGCTCTTCCAGGACAATAGGACAAGAAGTCCAGAAGAAGAAATCAAGCAGAGAGACTGAGCTGGGGAGCCTGCCAGACACTTAATACCTTAAGGCTTTGACATCACAGAAGGGCTGGCTTATCCAGACCCTCCTCTCTCTACATTCTGAGTACTTCAATCTTAAATTTATCTACTTGCTATAACTTTGCTACAACACATGACAGAGTCAGACCAAACCTATCATTCATCTCGGATTAACGTGAGCATTCTAATGAGATCAAATATGTCCTATCTGGGATACATATTTACAGAGAAAACCCTACTTCTTTACCAGACGGAGTTAGAAGCCCGAGTTTCATGGGATGTGTAGATACACCGAGTGGGAATAAGAATATATATTTTCGTATTTCTAGCTTAAATCGTTTTCCTAATATCTAACAAAAACTAAACAAAGAATCTTTCATGAATTTTTGGAGCCACTTTTCCATTTCTAACTGGTGAAGGTGGGAGGGGTGAGGGACTTTCCTCTGAGCCTGGAATTTACGACCCCAGGGCAATAAAACCCCCTTCTAGCATACAGTCTGTAGCCCAGAGAGAAACAAGTAGAGTCAGCTAGTGAAGGGGGGGTTTAGCCCACCTCATGAGCTGAAGAGCAACTAAACTTATATGATATTTCATACCATATCGTGACACCCCCCCTCAGGTGTTACAATCTAGAAGAGCCACACCTTGTGCTGCAGTAATGCTGCACAAGTAAAAGGTTGCTCTTTAAATATTGCTCCATGCACACGCTGAATGAAACACGTACACAATTTAGCCCATTATACAGTCTAACTGTATTGGAGGCGTGACTTGCCTTTTTAATGATACGCAGCACAGGTGTAAAAAATAACACCTTGGTGCTGGGCACAGCATCCTGAGAATCGTCAGTTGCTGTACAGGAGTCTGCGCTCTTGTGTTATCCCTTGGCCATGCGCTGTTAGCATTGCCCGTCTTCTGACCTCATTTCATGTCGGCCGGTGCGGTTAGCGATGGCCATGAATCCCAGACCTGCAGTGTATTTTCATAAATTCACACTCCGGGGCTGGGATTCATGGCCTTGCGCAGTTAATATGTTCACCTCTCACACAGGTCCTAACACCTGCTTCAGACTGGGCGGCCTCAGCTGATCCCTTATCGCATGCCGCGGCCATGAGGCCGCACAGTCTGAAGAAGGCGGAAGGAGATGAATGAAGACAGGCGAACATATGCACTGCTCATGCCCATCAATCACACCCTCGCAGTCAGAATAAATAAAACAACGAGGGGCATTGGATCGGGCAGGGCGGACGCACAAGTGCAGCCAGCCAACCAATGATGTCAGAAGACGGGCAGCGCTACCAAGGGGGTTGCTGCGTATCACTAGAAAGGAAAGTCACACCTCACGGACGGTGTAATGGTCTCAGGGGACACATTTTGTACGTGTTGAGTTCGACGTGTGCAAGGAGAATAATTGAGCCACCTTGTACAAATGCAGCATTACTGCTGTACAAGGTGGCTGTTATACATAGAAACGCCTGGGGGGGGCAGGTTCCCTTTAATTTCAGTTCAGGTGCCTGCGTGGCGTTTGCTGGACACGTTGCCGGCTACACAGCAGGGGAACAGCTGGCATTGCTGAACCCCACTGACACATTGGCTGGTGTTTTTCTCTGTGCAGCTAGCACTTCCGGGCACCAACTGGCGGTGTTAGAGCCCAGGGTCAGCAGGAGGAGGAGAGGAGCAGAGTGTAGGCCGAAGCCTGCACTGGTGGCAGCTTTTGGTCTGTTGTGCCAATGTGGCTTGTGCTGGACACGTTGCCGACTACACAGCAGGGGAACAGCTGGCATTGCGGAACCCCACTGACACATCAGCGAGTGTTTTTTCTGTGTAGACAACACTTCCTGGTGACAACTGACAGTGTTGAAACCCAGGGAATCAAAGAGGAGCAGAGTGTAGGCCGAAGCCTGCACTGGAGGCAGGAAAATGTCTGTTATTGTGCCAGCGTGGCTTGTGCTGGACACATTGCCGGCTACACAGCAGGGGAACAGCTGGCGTTGCTGAACCCCACTGACACAATGGTGGATGTTTATCTCTGTGCAGCCAGCACTTCCGGACACCAACTGGCGGTGTTAGAGCCCATGGTCAGCAGGAGGAGGAGAGAAGCAGAGTGTAGGCCGAAGCCTGCACTGGAGGCAGCTTTAGGTCTGTTGTGCCAGCGTGGCTTGTGCTGGACACGTTGCCGACTACACAGCAGGGAAACAGCTGGTGTTGCTGAACCCCACTGCATTGGCGGGTGTTTATCTCTGTGCAGCCAGCACTTCCGGACACCAACTGGCGGTGTTAGAGCCCTGGGTCTGCAGGAGGAGCAGAGTGTAGGCCGAAGCCTAATTGAACCAATTTCAAAGGTAACCTTTAACCCCCCCTCAGGTGTTACAATCTAGAAGAGCCACACCTTGTGCAGCAGTAATGTAAAGGTTGCTCTTAAAATTTTGCTCCTTGCACACGCAGAATGAAACACGTATACAATTTAGCCCATTATACAGTCTAACTGTAGTGGAGGCGTGACTTGCCTTTTTAAAGAGACGCAGCACAGGTGTCAAAAATTACACCTAGGTGCTGGGCGCAGACTGCTAAGCGTCGTTATTTGCTGTACAGGAGTCTGCGCTCTTGTGTTATCCCTTGGCCATGCGCTGTTAGCGCTGCCCGTCTTCTGACCTCATTTCATGTTGGCCGGTGCGGTTAGCGATGCCCATGAATCCCAGACCCGCAGTGTGTTTTCATAAATTCACACTGCGGGGCTTGGATGCATGGCCTTGTGCAGTAAATATGTTCGCCGCTCACACATGTCCTTACACCTGCTTCAGACTGAGCGGCCTCCGCTGATCCCTTATCGCATGCCACGGCCATGAGGCCGCATTGTCTGAAGAAGGCGGAAGGAGATGAGTGAAGACAGGCGAAGATTTGCACTGCACATGCCCATCAATCACACCCTCGCAGTCAAAATAAATAAGACACCGAGGGGCGTTGTGTCGGGCAGGGCGGACGCACAGGCGCAGCCAGCTAAACAATGATGTCAGAAGACGGGCAGCGCTACAAAGGGGGGTGCTGCGTGTCATTAAAAAGGAAAGTCACACCTCAGGGACAGTGTAATGGTCTCTAATGAGACACATTTTGTACTTGTTGAGTTCGACGTGGGCAAGGAGAAAATGTGAGCCACCTTGTACAAATGCAGCGTTACTGCTATACAAGGTGGCTGTTATACATAGAAACACCTGGGGGGTCAGGTTCCCTTTAATTTCAGTTCAGGTGTCTGCGTGGCGTTTGCAGGACACGTTGCCGGCTACACAGCAGGGGAACAGCTGGAGTTGCTGAACCCCACTGACACATTGGCGGGTGTTTTTCTCTGTGCAGCTAGCACTTCCGGGCACCAACTGACGGTGTTAGAGCCCAGGGACAGCAAGAGGAGGAGAGGAGCAGAGTGTAGGCCGAAGCCTGCACTGGTGGCAGCTTTAGGTCTGTTGTGTCTGTGTGGCGTTTGCAGGACACGTTGCCGGCTACACAGCAGGGGAACAGCTGGCTTTGCTGAACCCCACTGACACGGTGGGTGTTTTTCTCTGTGCAGTTAGCACTTCTGGGCACCAACTGGCAGTGTTAGAGCCCAGGGTCTGCAGTAGGAGCAGAGTGTAGGCCGAAGCCTGCACTGCAGCAAGTTGAAAGGGAACCTTTAACACCCCCCAGGCGTTTGTTGCTGAAAGAGCCATCTTGTACAGCACTAATACTGCAAAAGGAAAAGGTGGCTCTTTTAAATTATGCTCCTTGCAAACGCTGAAGTACACACTCATGTAATGTGTCCCCTCACACGGTTAAACCGTCCCGGAGGTGGGACTTTACTTTGAAATGTGACGCAGCACAGCGTTCATTCCAACCTCCTTGGTGCCGTGCGCCGCCTCCTCAGCGTTGTTTGATTCTGTCACCGAGCCTGCGCTGTAATGTTATCCCTTGGCCATGCACACTTAGTGCTGCCCGTCTTCTGACGACATTTAGGTGTCAGGCTGGCAGTGCCTGTGCTTCCACGCTGCCCGAGATCCCACCTCGCAGTGTCGTCTAATGTAATCCCACTGCGGGCCTGGGATACATGGGCATGCGCAGTGTATATCCTCGCCTCTCACTCCCCTCCTTCCTGCTTCTTCAGACTGTGCGCCGTCATGGCCGTGGCATGCTATTAGGGATCAGCTGACGCCGCCTAGTCTGAAGAAGCCGGAAGGAGGGGAGTGAGAGGCAAGTATATGCACTGCGCATGGCCATGGATCCCAGGCCCACTGTGGGATCACATTAGACGACACTGCGAGGTGGGATTTCGGGCAGCGTGGACGCACAGGCGCAGCCAGTCTGACAACAAATGATGTCAGAGGACGGGCAGCACAAACTGTGCATGGCCAAGGGATAATATAACAGCACAGGGTCCGTGACAGAATCAAACAACGCTAAGGAGGCGGCACATGGAGCCAAGGGGGTAGGAATGACGGCTGTGCTGCGTCACATTACAAAGGAAAGTCCCACCTCCGGGACGCTTTGACGGTGTGAGGGGACACATTACATGAGTGTGTAGTTCAGTGTTTGCAAGGAGCATAATTTAAAGAGCCACCTTTTCCTTGTGCAATATTAGTGCTGCACAAGGTGGCTCTTTCAGTAACAAACGCCTGTGAGGAAGGGAACAGGTTCCCTTACATTTTAGTTGTGCCAGCGTGGTGGTCGCATGACACGTTGCCGGATACACAGCAGGGGAGCAGCAGGCGTGACTGAACCCCACTAACACATTGGCGAGGTGTTTGGCTCTGTGCAAACAGCACTTCCGAGAATCAACCAGCAGTGTTGGAGCCCAGGGACAGCAGGAGGAGCAGAGTGTAGGCCAAAGCCTGCACTGTAGGCATGTAAATGTCTGTTAGTGTGCCAGCGTGGCGGTCGCATGACACGTTGGCGGATACACAGCTGGGAATCAGCTGACGTTACTGAAACCCAATAACACGCCAGCAAGTGTTAACTGTGCAGCCAGTACTTCCAGGCACCGACTGGCGGTGTTAGAGCACAGGGACCACAGGAGGAGCAGATTGGAGGTATTGCCACACAAACAGCTGGGGATCAGCTGACGTTACTGAACCCCAATAACAGAGGAGCGACTGGTGACTGTGCAGACAGCACTTCCAGGCACCAACTGGCGGTGTTAGAGCCCAGGGACAGCAGGATGAGCAGATTGGAGGTATTGCCGCACACACAGCTGGGGATCAGCTGACGTTACTGAACCCCAATAACAGAGGAGCGACTGTTGACTGTGCAGACAGCACTTCCAGGCACCAACTGGCGGTGTTAGAGCCCAGGGACAGCAGGATGAGCAGATTGGAGGTATTGCCGCACACACAGCTGGGGATCAGCTGACGTTACTGAACCCCAATAACAGAGGAGCGACTGTTGACTGTGCAGACAGCACTTCCAGGCACCAAATGGCGGTGTTAGAGCCCAGGGACAGCAGGATGAGCAGATTGGAGGTATTGCCGCACACACAGCTGGGGATCAGCTGACGTTACTGAACCCCAATAACAGAGGAGCGACTGTTGACTGTGCAGACAGCACTTCCAGGCACCAACTGGCGGTGTTAGAGCACAGGGACAGCAGGAGGAGCAGATTGGAGGTATTGCCACACACACAGCTGGGGATCAGCTGACGTTACTGAACCCCAATAACAGAGGAGCGACTGGTGACTGTGCAGACAGCACTTCCAGGCACCAACTGGCGGTGTTAGAGCACAGGGACAGCAGGAGGAGCAGATTGGAGGTATTGCCACACACACAGCTGGGGATCAGCTGACGTTACTGAACCCCAATAACAGAGGAGCGACTGGTGACTGTGCAGACAGCACTTCCAGGCACCAACTGGCGGTGTTAGAGCCCAGGGACAGCAGGATGAGCAGATTGGAGGTATTGCCGCACACACAGCTGGGGATCAGCTGACGTTACTGAACCCCAATAACAGAGGAGCGACTGTTGACTGTGCAGACAGCACTTCCAGGCACCAACTGGCGGTGTTAGAGCCCAGGGACAGCAGGATGAGCAGATTGGAGGTATTGCCGCACACACAGCTGGGGATCAGCTGACGTTACTGAACCCCAATAACAGAGGAGCGACTGTTGACTGTGCAGACAGCACTTCCAGGCACCAAATGGCGGTGTTAGAGCCCAGGGACAGCAGGATGAGCAGATTGGAGGTATTGCCGCACACACAGCTGGGGATCAGCTGACGTTACTGAACCCCAATAACAGAGGAGCGACTGTTGACTGTGCAGACAGCACTTCCAGGCACCAACTGGCGGTGTTAGAGCACAGTGACAGCAGGAGGAGCAGATTGGAGATATTGCCACACACACAGCTGGGGATCAGCTGACGTTACTGAACCCCAATAACAGAGGAGCGACTGGTGACTGTGCAGACAGCACTTCCAGGCACCAACTGGCGGTGTTAGAGCACAGGGACAGCAGGATGAGCAGATTGGAGGTATTGCCGCACACACAGCTGGGGATCAGCTGACGTTACTGAACCCCAATAACAGAGGAGCGACTGTTGACTGTGCAGACAGCACTTCCAGGCACCAACTAGCGGTGTTAGAGCCCAGGGACAGCACAAGTAGCAGAGGAACAGAGTGTAGGCCGAAGCCTGATTGGAGCAAGTTGAAAGGGAACCTTTAACCCCCCCAAAGGCGTTTGTAGCTGAAAGAGCCATATTGTGCAGCACTAAGGATGAAAAAGGAAAAGGTTGTTCTTTTAATTATGCTCCTTGCAAACACAGAAGTAAACAGTTATAAAATGTGTCCCCTGATACCGTAAAACCGTCCCGGAGGTGGGAATTTCCTTCGTAATGGGACGCAGCACAGCCATCATTCCTACCCCCTTGGTGCCGTGTGCCGCCTCCTCAGCGTTGTTGTAAGCTGTCACGGAGCCTGCGCTGTTATGTTATCCCTTGACCATGCACACTTAGCGGTGCACATCTTCTGACATCATTTAGGTGTCAGGCTGGCAGTGCCTGTGCGTCCACGCTGCCCGAGATCCCACCTCGCAGTGTCGTCTAATGTAATCCCACTGCGGGCCTGGGATCCATGGGCATGCACAGTGCATATCCTCGCCTCTCACTCCCCTCCTTCCCTCTTCTTCAGACTGTGCGGCGTCACGGCCATGGCATGCTATTAGGGATCAGCTGACGGCGCACAGTCTGAAGAAGGCGGAGGGAGATGAGCGAGAGCCTGAGGTGAAGATATGCACTGCGCATGCCCATGGATCCCAGGCCCGCA
Organism: Ranitomeya imitator; assembly: GCF_032444005.1. NCBI lineage: Eukaryota > Metazoa > Chordata > Amphibia > Anura > Dendrobatidae > Ranitomeya > Ranitomeya imitator. The sequence goes on along the minus strand of NC_091282.1, from coordinate 1,223,241,054 downwards.
GTGTGATTAAATCAGAAGACACTGCGAGGCGGGTTCTCGGGCAGCGCGGCCGCACTGGCGCAGCCAGCCTGACACCAAATTATGTCAGAAGACAGGCAGCGCTAAGTGGGCATGGCCAAGGGATAACAGAACAGCGCAGGGTCCGTGACAGAATCAAACAACGCTGAGGAGGTGGCACACGGAGCCAAGGGGGTAGGAATGACGGCTGTGCTGCGTCACATAACAAAGGAAAGTCCCACCTCCGGGACAGTTTAACGGTATCAGTGGACACACTGTACACACTGACTACTGGACAATTGTGTAACTCCCTCCTCTGGACGGAGGTCATCCTCCTCCATTGACTCCTCCTCATCCTCCTCACAGTGTCCCCTGCCTACGCCTTTGTGAGGAATCACGTGGCGCTGACTGTCCAGAAGCTGATGGAAATGGTGACTCCTCATCCTCCACCTCTTCCACAACATCATCCCTTAGCGCTTGCAGTGTTTGTTGAAGCAGGCAGATTAGGGGGACAGTCATGCTGACTAGTGCATCATCTGCACTTGCCATCCACGTGGAATAATCGAAGGGACGCAAAACCTGGCAGACGTCCTTCATAGTGGCCCACTCTGTGGTTGTGAAGTCTGAACGGCGCTGACTGCGACTTCTTTGCGCCTGATGCAGCTGGTACTCCATTACTGCTTGCTGCTGCTCACACAACCGCTCCAACATATGTAACGTAGAATTCCACCTGGTAGGTAGATCACATATGATGCGATGTTCCGGAAGGCGGAATCGGCGCTGCAGAGCAGCAATGCGCGATCTTGCCAAGCTGGAACGCCGCAAGTGAGCACACTCTACGCGGGCCTTGTGCAGCAGTGCATCAAGATCCGGATAGTCCCTCAGAAAACTCTGCACAACCAAATTGAGCACATGTGCCAGACATGGGATGTGAGGTTGCCAAGGGCCAAAGCTGCCACCAGATTTCGGCCATTGTCACACACTACCATGCCTGGCTGGAGATTCGCTGGCACAAATCACACATCGCTCTCCTGCTTGATGACATTCCAGAGCTCCTGCGCTGTGTGGCTTCGATTCCCCAAAGAAACTAATTTCAAGACGGCCTGTTGACGTTTGGCCACGGCTGTGCTCATGTCGGTCGTAACAGGTAAACGTTCACGGGTCCATGTGGAGGTGGATTGTGACTGCTCCTGCAGCGATGATTCTGAGGAACTTGTGTATGAGGAGGAGTCTATGCATACAGACTGGATTCCTGCAATCCTTGGAGTGGGCAGGACACGTCCTGCGCCACTCGCACGATCTGTACCCGGCTCAACAATATTAACCCAATGGGCAGTGAGGGAAAGGTATCGCCCCTGTCCATGTTGACTGGTCCACGCATCGGTGGTGAGGTGGACCTTGCTACTGACGGCGTTCAGTAGCGCGTGTTTTATGTGTCCCTCCACATGCTTGTGCAGGGCAAGGACAGCTTGCCTGCTGAAATAAAAGCGGCTGGGCACCTTGTACTATGGGACTGCCAATGCCATCAAGTCACGGAAGCTGTCAGTCTCCACCAGCCTGAATGAGAGCATTTCCAGTGACAGAAGTTTGGCAATGCCTGCATTCAGAGCCTGTGCTCGGGGGTGGTTTGCCGAGAATGGCCGCCTTTTCTCCCATGCCTGTACTACCAATGGCTGTAGACTGGGATGGGAGTGTGAGGATGACTGGGAACATGGTGCTATGGGTGGAATTACAGTGGGTCTCTGGACAACAGTGCCAGAGGTTCTTCCATGGCGATCCTGGGAGGAAGCCGAACCAGCTGTGTGTGAGCTGGAGGAAGAGGCAACACGAGCTGAAGAGGTGGTAGCTGCCGCTGTTGGTTGGCCTAGGTCTTCAGTGTGTTTTTGTAACTCCACCACGTGCCTGGTTCACACATGTTTCCACATATTTGTGGTATTGAGGTTGCTGACACTTTTCCCTCTTTTGACTTTCTGATGACACAGCTTGCATTTGACAAAGCAAATGTCATCTGCAACTGTGTCAAAAAAGGACCAGGCACTGCAAGTCTTGGGAGCGCCCTTTTTGGCTTTTGGAAGAGACAAGCTCCTAACGGGGGCCAAAGTGGAGGCTACAGGCTCCGCAGTCTTCCCCCTCCCTCTCCCTCTTTGGCCCGTTTGGGGAATCTCTTCCTCAGAGCTGCTCCCACCACCTTCCTGTTTCTCATGCCACGATGAGTCAAGGACCTCATCATCTCCACTACCCTCTGCCACCAACTGCTCCTATTGGGTAGTCTCGGCAGCACAGTACGCACCAGAAAGCGGCAAATGAGTTTCATCATCAGATGCATACTGCGCTGTGGTGACCGGAGGCACTGGCCCACCCGCCTCTTCAGAGTCAGAGAGACAAAGCTGTTGGGCATCACTGCACACTGCCTCAACTTCCATTTCTCCAATGCTGCTTGGCTGGCCCCCTGTTTCTAAGCCAAGAGATTCAGAGAACAGAAGTAGAGATGGCTCCTGTCCTGGGCTTTCTGACTGCCTGGCCAATTTGGCAGGTGGTGAAGAGACAGATGGCTGGTCTCCAGTGGTCTGTGCCTGAGAGGATGTGGCACTAATTGAAGTCGATGCGTTAGCTGCCATCCATCCGACAACGGCTTCAATTTGATCTTCACGCAGCAGCGGTGTGCAGCGCTCTCCTTCAAAGCTGCGCATGAAGGACTGTTCCCTGCTGAAACTGGGTGATGATGAGTCACCGGTTCCCGCAGCAGGCACAGAATCACCACGTCCTCCCCCTGCTTCTCTCCCTGCTCCGCGCCCATGCCCCTTACTCCCTGCCCTCTTCATCTTGCTTGACAGATAAAGATAAGCAGAAAAGTACTAAGGCCTTAGTGTGCTTATTCCTGAACAGCTCCTCCTAACAGGTATAAGAAACACTAATTTTCTAAAGTGTGGACTAGACTTTGTTATTAGTTAATGTGGCCTACACAACTGTTAAGTGGTGTTTGGTGAACTTTGCTTTTTTTTTGTTGGGCAGATGGGACTACAGAGTGAGTTTCACTCACACGGAGACCGTGCAGACAGCCGTAAATGGCGCTGCAAGGCCCAAAAACACTCCTCTAGGTTATCCTATGTGGGGTTTTTCCACAATTTAGCTGGAGACGGGTGGAAAGCCACTAATAGGAAATTTTTGAAAAAATGTGCAGCAGGCTGCACTATTAGCAAAAAAGGACAATTTATTTTACGGTATGAGGCAGTGACGCACCCTGAGCTGAATACAACCGGCTGTGGCTGCACACAGACTACAGGGCAAGCTGCACTCACACGGAGACCGTGCAGACAGCCGTAAACGGCGCTGCAAGGCCCCAAAACACTCCTCTAGGTTATTCTATGTAGTGTTTTTCCACAATTTTGCTGGAGACGGGTGGAAAGCCACTAATAGGAAATTTTTGAAAAAATGTGCAGCAGGCTGCACTATTAGCAAAAAAGGACAATTTATTTTACAGAATGAGGCAGTGACGCACCCTGAGCTGAATACAACCGGCTGTGGCTGCACACAGACTACAGGGCAAGCTGCACTCACACGGAGACCGTGCAGACAGCCGTAAACGGCGCTGCAAGGCCCCAAAACACTCCTCTAGGTTATTCTATGTAGTGTTTTTCCACAATTTTGCTGGAGACGGGTAGAAAGCCACTAATAGGAAATTTTAGAAAAAATGTGCAGCAGGCTGCACTATTAGCAAAGAAGGACAATTTATTTTACGGTATGAGGCAGTGACGCACCCTGAGCTGAATACAACCGGCTGTGGCTGCACACAGACTACAGAGCGAGCTGCACTCACACGGAGACCGTGCAGACAGCCGTAAACGGTGCTGCAAGGCCCAAAAACACTCCTCTAGGTTATCCTATGTAGTGTTTTTCCACAATTTTGCTGGAGACGGGTAGAAAGCCACGAATAGGAAATTTTAGAAAAAATGTGCAGCAGGCTGCACTATTAGCAAAAAAGGACAAGTTATTTTACGGTATGAGGCAGTGACACACCCTGAGCTGAATACAACCGGCTGTGGCTGCACACAGACTACAGGGCGAGCTGCACTCACACGGAGACCGTGCAGACAGCCGTAAACGGCGCTGCAAGGCCCAAAAACCCTCCTCTAGGTTATCCTATGTAGTGTTTTTCCACAATTTAGCTGGATACGGGTGGAAAGCCACTAATAGGAAATTTTAGAAAAAATGTGCAGCAAGCTGCACTATCAGCAAAAAGGGACAATGGATAGAACAGTATGAGGCAGTATGAACCCCCCCTGAGCTGAATACAACCGGCTATGGCTGCACACAGACTACAGAGTGAGCTGCACACACACACACACACAGACCTTGCAGAACGCTGTTAAAACAGCGCTGCAAGGCAAGAGCAAGGTGAACACACAGCGGTTGCTAAATTAGCCTGGGAAAAGCGCAATGAAGCAATTCGCTATCTCAACTGGCCCTCAGTCAGAACACAGCATCCTGTCCCTAACTGAATTCACAGCAGAGTGAGCGCAAAATGGCGGCAGCGTTTTTTATAGTGAATCATGACATCATTTCAGCAGCCAATCACAGCCTTGCCAGTAGTTACATGCCCACCATGCTAAACAGGATGTGCCCACACTTCCATTCATTCCTCATTGGCTGCTGCGTGCAGTTTGAATTCTGGGAACTTCCGATTCCGGTATCCGATATGCGGTGAGTATCGGAAATCGGTATCGGAATTCTGATACCGCAAATATCGGCCGACACCCGATACTTGCGGTATCGGAATGCTCAACACTATCAGTTACTATGTTATCCACCAACTCGGTTTCCACATCCACACCCTTCTCCTTCTCCTAACTTTCTGGCAATTGTGTCTTATCATCGTCCACCTCTTGTGACACTTTCCCATCATCACCTTCATGTGACCGTGGCTGTTCCAAGTTTTGGGCATCACTATATGCAATCTCATCTGGCCCCACTTCAAGCTGACTGGCTGAGAGTCCGGAATCTTGAAAGGGAAAACTGAACAGCTCTTTCTCAGAGCACTCGGCATGGTGGGAGGACGGAGGATCAGGGTGAGGAATATCCTGGCCACACTCACAGGTATTCATACTTGAATGTATGGAAGACATAGTGGTGGTGATGCTTCCTAAGTGACTGGAAGCATCATCCGCTATCCAACCAACAACCATTTCACACTGCTCTGGCTTCAATAGTGGTGTGCTGTGGTCCCCTAGAAACTGGGACAGGAAGGTCGAGCAAGAAGACGTGGATCTTTGTTGTAGCCCACTTTCAACTTGCCACGGCTTCATCCTCTGCATGCACCATCAGCATCACGTCCACATCCCCATCACTTGACACTTGCCTTTTCCATTTTAAATGGACCACTGAACTATTTAAAAAGCTAATGACATGTATTTATTTGGAGAAAAATTATATGTAATCAGTATGCCTGCAAAGCTACGATTTTTCCACCACAGATACCAGGGCCGTCATCAGGGCATTACAGCCATGACTGGGTAGAGGGGGCCCGTATCGGGCCCCATCTCATCTGCTCACCGGGCCCCCCTACAGGCGCTGCGGCACTCTATTGACGTGAGGGCCCGGACCCGCACTTCAATAGTTAACAGACGCCAGCCAGTCGGAGGCTGGCAGCTGACTTGAGCCGCAGTGTGCACTTCGCCGACGTCTGACGTCATTGTCAGCTGCCAGCGAGTGTATGCTTCAACTGCGTGGAGGGAGTGAGCTTCGCCCGCTGCAGGAGCACGGCCGGGTAAGAACTCGTGTCTTTTTTTTTTTTTGAGAGCGGCGATCCAGGGAGCCCCGGGTCAGAATGCTGGACACGCTGGGGCAGAGATGCTGGACAAAGGGGCAGAATGCTGGACACAGGGCAGAATGCTGGACCCGAGGGGGAGAATGCTGGACACGAGGGGCAGACCGTGAGACACAGGGGCAGAATGCTGGACACAGGGGCAGAATGCTGGACATGAGGGGCAGACTGAGACACGGGGCAGAATACTAGACACTGGGGCAGAATGCTGGACACGAGGAGCAGAATGCTGGACATGAGGGGCAGAATGCTGGACATGAGGGGCAGACTGAGACACGGGACAAAATGCTGGACACAGGGGCAGAATACTGGACACAGGGGCAGAATGCTGGACACGCTGGGGCAGAGACTCTGGACACAGGGGCAGAATGGTGGACACAGGGGCAGAATGCTGGACACAGGGGCAGAATGGTGGACACAAGGGCAGAATGCTGGACACGAGGGGCAGACTGAGACATGAGGGTAGAATGCTGGACACAGAGGCAGAATGCTGGACACGAGGGGCAGACTGTGAGACACGGGGGCAGAATGCTGGACACAGGAGCAGAATGCTGGACACAAGGGGCAGACTGAGACATGGGATAGAATGCTGGACACGGGGGCAGAATGCTGGACAGAGGGGCAGAATGCTGGACATGCTGGGGAAGAGATGCTGGACACAGGGGCAGAATGCTGGACACAGGGGCAGAATGCTGGACAACAGGGGCAGAATGCTGGACAACAGGGGCAGAATGCTGGACATGAGGGGCAGAATGCTGGACACGAGGGGCAGAATGCTGGACACGAGGGGCAGACTGAGACACGGGGCAGAATGCTGGACACAGGGGCAGAATGCTGGACACGAGGGGCAGACTGAGACACGGGGCAGAATGCTGGACACGAGGGGCAGACTGTGAGACATGGGACAAAATGCTGGACACGGGGGCAAAATGCTGGACACAGGGGCAGAATGCTGGACACAGGGGCAGAATTCTGGACACGGGGGCAGAATGCTTGACACAGGGGCAGAATGCTGGACAACAGGGGCAGAATGCTGGACACGCTGGGGCAGAGATGCTGGACACGGGCAGAATGCTGAACACGTTGGGGCAGAATGCTGGACACAGGGGCAGAATGCTGGACACGAGGGGCAGACAGAGACACGGGGCAGAATGCTGGACACAGGGGCAGAATGCCAGACACAGGGGCAGAATGCTGAACACGCTGGGGCAGAGATGCTGGACACAGGGGCAGAATGGTGGACACAGGGGCAGAAGGCTGGACACAGGGGCAGAATGCTGGACACAAGGGCAGAATGCTGGACATGAGGGGCAGACAGACATGGGAGCAGAATGCTGGACACAGGGGAAGAATGCTGGACATGAGGGTCAGACTGAGACACGGGGCAGAATGCTGGACACAGGAGCAGAATGCTGGACACAGGAGCAGAATGCTGGACACAGGGGAAGAATGCTGGACATGAGGGTCAGACTGAGACACGGGGTAGAATGCTGGACACAGGAGCAGAATGCTGGACACGAGGGTCAGACTGAGACACGGGGCAGAATGCTGGACACAGGAGCAGAATGCTGGACACGAGGGGCAGACTGAGACACGGGGCAGAATGCTAGACACGGGGGCAGAATGCTGGACACAGGAGCAGAATGCTGGACACGCTGGGACAGAGATGCTGGACACAGGGGCAGAATGCTGGATACAGGGGCAGAATGCTGGACAACAAGGGCAGAATGCTGGACACGAGGGGCAGACTGAGACACGGGAGCACAATGCTGGACACAGGGGCAGAATGCTGGACACGAGGGGCAGACAGACACGGGGCAGAATGCTGGACACAGGGGCAGACTGTGAGACATGGGGCAGAATGCTGGACACAGGGGCAGAATGCTGGACACAGGGGCAGAATGCTGGACACAGAGGCAGAATTCTGGACACGGGGCAGAATCCTTGACACAGGGGCAGAATGCTGGACATGAGGGGCAGACTGAGACACGGGGGCAGAATGCTGGACAAGGAGGCAGAATGCTGGACACATGCTGGACACATGCTGGACATGCTGGGGCAGAGATGCTGGACACGGGCAGAATGCTGAACACGCTGGGGCAGAATGCTGGACACAGGGGCCGAATGCTGGACATGAGGGGCAGAATGCTGGAAACGAGGGGCAGACTATGAGACACGAGCAAAATGCTGGATACAGGGGCAGAATTCTGGACACAGGGTCAGAATGCTGGACACGCTGGGGCAGAGATGCAGGACACCAGGGCAGAATGGAGATACAGGGCATGACTGGAAACAGATGGGGCAGAATGGAGACACAGGGGGCATGATTGGAGACATGGGGGCGTTATTGGAACCATAGGGGGCAGAATGGAGATACACGGCATGATTGGAGACACGGTGCAGGATGAAAGACATGGGGGCATGATTGGAGACAGATGGAGCAGGGTTCGAGACAGATCGTGCAGGATCATGGGACAGAATGGATACGATGGAGACAGATGGGGCAGGATGGAGAGATCATATGGGGCAGGATGGATGCTCATGAGGACAGTATGGGTGAACATATGGCTGAAGCCAGGAATGAGACACACGGGGCCAGGGTGGGGGATATTATTATTACCATAGGGGCTAATTAAGGGATATTATTACTGCAGTGATGTATTTATTTTATTTTTTGAGGACACTGTTTTAAATGGGGGGGCGGTCCTGTTACTTTGTAGAGTGACACTATATCACCTTTTTTTCTTCATGTGGTGTAATGTAGAAGTTGGAAAAAATTAAGTAATATGTTCTGCAAGCGGAGCTCGAGATAACTGTTATTTCCTGCAGAGACAAGTCCTGGCTGGATGAAGTGATGGCGGTCTGTGCTGGATGAAAGATGAAGGACTTCACCTAGAGACGTCACTGGTGAGTCAGTGTGTTACCTATACACTGACACTATACACTGTATACTATATACAGAGGTCCTGTATATAATGTCACCGGTGATCACTGTATAACCTGTACACATACACTGCATACTAAGTACACATCTCCAGTGTATAATGGCACTGATGGTGATATTAGTATTGTGTTTTTTTATTACTGATCAGTATTGTATTCAGTCACTATGTGGTGGTAATATGTGGTCTGGTCATGGTGTTGTATTTGTTCCTTGTATGTGATATTATTGGTCATTTTAAAAATTGAAAAATAAATAAAATATACCTAAATTGTATTGCATAATTTAACAAATATTTAGTAGGTTACAGCAGAGTAAGGCCCTGACAAAAGTGTCTACCGTGTTATGGTGGTGGCTTAAAAAATCTTTTGGCCAAAACAAAAGCTGCTGGATATATGTGTGATCTGGTGATGGGAACTGTTAATGTGTGATAGGTGAGAGGTGGGGTTTTTCCAAGAGAGAGCGGTGGGACTGTGGACACTTCGAGGAGTGGAGCATGGAGTCGGGGCTGGGGTGGAGCCTGGGTGGAGTCTCAAGGGGGCCACGAAAATTTTGCCAGTATGGGGCCCTGAAATTTCTAGTGGCAGCCCTAAATACACCAGGCCTCAGCCTGATTAAACAGACTGTATAAATATTTTTTTTAATTTTTTGAGTTTTTGAAAAAATATAGAACAAGGCTAGCTGACAGAACTATGCTACGTATGCCTCCAAAGCTACGATTTTTCCACCACAAATACACCAGGCCTCAGCCTGACATAACACACTTTATAAATAATTTTTTTGTTTTTTGTGAATTAAAAAAAAAAAAAAAAACGTGTAGAGCAAGGCTAGCAGACAGAACTATGGTACGTATGCCTGCAAAGCTAAGATTTTTCCACCACAGATACAACAAGCCTCAGCCTGACATTACAGACTGTATAACTAATTTTTTTGTTTTTTGTGAATTTAAAAAAAAAAAAAAGAATAAGGCCAGCAGACAGAACTATGCTACGTATGCCTGTGAAGCTATGCTTTTTCCACCACAGATACACCAGACCTCAGCCTGACATAAGAGACTGTACACATTTTTTCTGTTTTTTGGTGAATTTTTGAAAAAAAAATGAGTGGAACAAGGCTGGCAGACAGAACTATACAACTTATGCCTGCGAATCTACGATTTTTCCAATACAGACACACCAGGCCTCAGCCTGACAAATCAGACTGATCTTGATGTGGCCTTGATTTTTGGGGGCACAACTAAATTGTGTCAGCAAGTTGGCTATGACACACACACAAAAATATATTTTGGGGGGCACTCACATCTGATGCCTGCGACAAAAAAAAAATCTTAGATTTGCACGCTCTTCAATTACAATGACCTGGCTGTAGTCTGCAGCATGACTAAGCAAATAAATGTAGAATTAAGGAGGCTATGGATTGCTTTAGAATAAAAGGAGCAGGTATATGGTGAAAATAAAAATTGCCAGAGATAACTGCAGCTACGTAGATATATTAACCCCTTCATGACCCAGCCTATTTTGACCTTAATGACCTGGCCGTTTTTTGCAATTCTGACCAGTGTCCCTTTATGAGGTAATAACTCAGGAACGCTTCAACGGATCCTAGCGGTTCTGAGATAGTTTTTTCGTGACATATTGGGCTTCATGTTAGTGGTAAATTTAGGTCAATAAATTCTGCGTTTATTTGTGATAAAAACGGAAATTTGGCGAAAATTTTGAAAATTTCGCAATTTTCACATTTTGAATTTTTATTCTGTTAAACCAGAGAGTTATGTGACACAAAATAGTTAATAAATAACATTTCCCACATGTCTACTTTACACCAGCACAATTTTGGAAACAAAATTTTTTTTTGCTAGGAAGTTATAAGAGTTAAAATTTGACCAGCGATTTCTCATTTTTACAACGAAATTTACAAAACCATTTTTTTTAGGGACCACCTCACATTTGAAGTCAGTTTGAGGGGTCTATATGGCTGAAAATACCCAAAAGTGACACCATTCTAAAAAATGCACCCCTCAAGGTGCTCAAAACCACATTCAAGAAGTTTTTTAACCCTTCAGGCGCTTCACAGCAGCAGAAGCAACATGGAAGGAAAAAATGAACATTTAACTTTTTAGTCACAAAAATTATCTTTTAGCAACATTTTTTTTATTTTCCCAATGGTACAAGGAGAAACTGAACCACGAAAGTTGTTGTCCAATTTGTCCTGAGTACGCTGATACCTCATATGTGGGGGTAAACCACTGTTTGGGCGCACGGCAGGGCTTGGAAGGGAAGGAGCGCCATTTGACTTTTTGAATGAAAAATTGGCTCCACTCTTTAGCGGACACCATGTCACGTTTGGAGAGCCCCCGTGTGCCTAAAAATTGGAGCTCCCCCACACGTGACCCCATTTTGGAAACTAGACGCCCCAAGGAACTTATCTAGATGCATAGTGAGAACTTTGAACCCCCGGGGGCTTCACAAATTGATCCGTAAAAATGAAAAAGTACTTTTTTTTCACAAAAAAATTCTTTTAGCCTCAATTTTTTTTCATTTTCACATGGCAACAGGATAAAATGGATCCTAAAATTTGTTGGGCAATTTCTCATGAGTACACCGATACCTCACATGTGGGGGTAAACCACTGTTTGGGCACATGGTAAGGTTCGGAAGGGAAGGAGCGCCATTTGACTTTTTGAATGAAAAATTATCTCCATCGTTAGCGGACACCATGTCGTGTTTGGAGAGCCCCCGTGTGCCTAAACATTGGAGCTCCCCCACAAATGACCCCATTTTGGAAACTAGACCCCCCAAGGAACTTATCTAGATGCATATTGAGCACTTTAAACCCTCAGGTGCTTCACAAATTGATCTGTAAAAATGAAAAAGTACTTTTTTTTTCACAAAAAAATTATTTTCGCCTCAGTTTTTCATTTTCACATGGGCAATAGGATAAAATGAATCCTAAAATTTGTTGGGCAATTTCTCCCGAGTATGCCGATACCTCATATGTGGGGGTAAACCACTGTTTGGGCACACGGCAGGGCTCGGAAGGGAAGGCGCGCCATTTGACTTTTTGAATGGAAAATTAGCTCCAATTGTTAGCGGACACCATGTCGCGTTTGGAGAGCCCCTGTGTGCCTATGCATTGGAGCTCCCCCACAAGTGACCCCATTTTGGAAACTAGACCCCCCAAGGAACTTATCTAGATGCATATTGAGCACTTTAAACCCCCAGGTGCTTCACAGAAGTTTATAATGCAGAGCCATGAAAATAAAAAATAATTTTTCTTTCCTCAAAAATGATTTTTAGCCTGGAATTTCCTATTTTGCCAAGGGTAATAGGAGAAATTGGACCGCAAATGTTGTTGTCCAGTTTGTCCTGAGTACGCTGATACCCCATATGTGGGGGTAAACCACTGTTTGGGCGCACGGCAGGGCTCGGAAGGGAAGGCACGCCAATTGGCTTTTTAAATGGAAAATTAGCTCCAATCATTAGCGGACACCATGTCACGTTTGGAGAGCCCCTGTGTGCCTAAACATTGGAGATCCCCCACATATGACCCCATTTTGGAAACTAGACCCCCAAAGGAACTAATCTAGATGTGTGGTGAGGACTTTGAACTTCCAAGTGCTTCACAGAAGTTTATAACGCAGAGCCATGAAAATAAAATAAAAATTTTATTTTCTCTAAAATGATTTTTTAGCCTGCAATTTATTATTTTCCCAAGGGTAACAGGAGAAATTTGACCCCAAAAGTTGTTGTACAGTTTCTCCTGAGTACGCTGATACCCCATATGTGGGGGTAAACCACAGTTTGGGCACATGTCGGGGCTCAGAAGGGAAGTAGTGACTTTTGAAATGCAGACTTTGATGGAATGGTCTGCGGGCGTCACGTTGCGTTTGCAGAGCCCCTGGTGTGCCTAAACAGTAGAAACCCCCCACAAGTGACCCCATTTTGGAAACTAGACCCCGAAAGGAACTTATCTAGATGTGAGGTGAGCACTTTGAACCCCCAAGTGCTTCACAGAAGTTTATAACACAGAGCAGTGAAAATAATAAATACGTTTTCTTTCCTCAAAAATAATTTTTTAGCCCAGAATTTTTTATTTTCCCAAGGGTTACAGGAGAAATTGGACCCCAAAAGTTGTTGTCCAGTTTCTCCTGAGTACGCTGATACCCCATATGTGGGGGTAAACCACTGTTTGGGCACACGTCGGGGCTCAGAAGGGAAGTAGTGACTTTTGAAATGCAGACTTTGATGGAATGGTCTGCGGGCGTCACGTTGCGTTTGCAGAGCCCCTGGTGTGCCTAAACAGTAGAAACCCCCCACAAGTGACCCCATTTTGGAAACTAGACCCCCCCAAGGAACTTATCTAGATATGTGGTGAGCACTTTGAACCCCCAAGTGCTTCACAGACGTTTACAACGCAGAGCCGTGAAAATAAAAAATCATTTTTCTTTCCTCAAAAATGATGTTTTAGCAAGCAATTTTTTATTTTCTCAAGGGTAACAGGAGAAATTGGACCCCAGTAATTGTTGCCCAGTTTGTCCTGAGTACGCTGATACCCCATATGTGGGGGTAAACCACTGTTTGGGCACATGTCGGGGCTCGGAAGTCAAGTAGTGACGTTTTGAAATGCAGACTTTGATGGAATGGTCTGCGGGCGTCACGTTGCGTTTGCAGAGCCCCTGGTGTGCCTAAACAGTAGAAACCCCCCACAAGTGACCCCATTTTGGAAACTAGACCCCCCAAGGAACTTATCTAGATATGTGGTGAGCACTTTGAACCCCCAAGTGCTTCACAGACGTTTACAACGCAGAGCCGTGAAAATAAAAAATCATTTTTCTTTCCTCAAAAATGATGTTTTAGCAAGCAATTTTTTATTTTCTCAAGGGTAACAGGAGAAATTGGACCCCAGTAATTGTTGCCCAGTTTGTCCTGAGTACGCTGATACCCCATGTGTGGGGGTAAACCACTGTTTGGGCACATGTCGGGGCTCGGAAGTCAAGTAGTGACGTTTTGAAATGCAGACTTTGATGGAATGGTCTGCGGGCGTCACGTTGCGTTTGCAGAGCCCCTGGTGTGCCTAAACAGTAGAAACCCCCCACAAGTGACCCCATTTTGGAAACTAGACCCCCCAAGGAACTTATCTAGATATGTGGTGAGCACTTTGAACCCCCAAGTGCTTCACAGACGTTTACAACGCAGAGCCGTGAAAATAAAAAATCATTTTTCTTTCCTCAAAAATGATGTTTTAGCAAGCAATTTTTTATTTTCTCAAGGGTAACAGGAGAAATTGGACCCCAGTAATTGTTGCCCAGTTTGTCCTGAGTACACTGATACCCCATATGTGGGGGTAAACCACTGTTTGGGCACACGTCGGGGCTCGGAAGGGAAGGAGCACCATTTGACTTTTTGAATAAAAGATTGGCTGGAATCAATGGTGGCGCCATGTTGCGTTTGGAGACCCCCTGATGTGCCTAAACAGTGGAAACCCCTCAATTCTAACGCCAACACACCCCTAACCCTTATCCCAACTGTAGCCGTAACCCTAACCACAACCCTAACCCCAACACACCCCTAACCCTAACCACAACCCTAATTCCAACCCAACCCTAACCCTAAGGCTATGTACCCACGTTGCGGATTCGTGTGAGATTTTTCCGCACCATTTTTGAAAAATCCGCGGGTAAAAGGCACTGCGTTTTACCTACGGATTTACTGCGGATTTCACCTGCGGATTCCTATTGAGGAATAGGTGTAAAACGCTGCGGAATCCGCACAAAGAATTGACATGCTGCGGAAAATACAACGCAGCGTTTTCGTGCGGTATTTTCCGCACCATGGGCACAGCGGATTTGGTTTTCCATAGGTTTACATGGTACTGTAAACCTGATGGAACACTGCTGCGGATCCGCAGCGGCCAATCCGCTGCGGATCCGCAGCCAAATCCGCACCGTGTGCACATTGCCTAATTCTAAAGGTATGTGCACACGCTGCGGAAAACGCTGCGGATCCGCAGCAGTTTCCCATGAGTTTACATTTCAATGTAAACCTATGGGAAACAAAAATCGCTGTACACATGCTGCGGAAAAACTGCACGGAAACGCAGCGGTTTACATTCCGCAGCATGTCACTTCTTTCTGCGGATTCCACAGCGGTTTTACAACTGCTCCAATAGAAAATCGCAGTTGTAAAACCGCAGTGAAATGCGCAGAAAAACCGCGGTAAATCTGCCATAAATCCGCAGCGGTTTAGCACTGCGGATTTATCAAATCCGCTGCGGAAAAATCCGCAGAGGACCAGAATACGTGTGCACATATCGAAACCCTAACCCTAACCCTACCCCTACCCCTAACCCTACCCCTAACCCTAACCCTACCCCTAACCCTACCCCTACCCCTACCCCTACCCCTAACCCTACCCCTAACCCTACCCCTAACCCTACCCCTACCCCTAACCCTACCCCTAACCCTAACACATTAGTATTTCCAGCCATGGCCGATGATATTGCAGCATCGGCCATGGCTGGATTGTAATATTTCACCATTTTTTTAGGTGAAATATTACAAATCGCTCTGATTGGCAGTTTCACTTTCAACAGCCAATCAGAGCGATCGTAGCCACGAGGGGGTGAAGCCACCCCCCCTGGGCTAAACTACCACTCCCCCTGTCCCTGCAGATCGGGTGAAATGGGAGTTAACCCTTTCACCCGATCTGCAGGGACGCGATCTTTCTGTGACACAGCATATGCGTCACAGGTCGGATTGGCACCGACTTTCATGACGCATACGCTGTGTCACAGGTCGGGAAGGGGTTAAATAACCGCAGCAGCAGGAGACAGTAATGGAGAAAGGAAGACATGTTTCAGTGTGGATGAATCCTGTATGACAAAGAAGATATGCTCCAAACAGTTGCAAACTGAGATCTTACCTACTGTATGACGTTAGTTTTTTGGTACTGACGAGGCCTGATTAAAATAGACTAGATGTTCCAAATAATTTCAAAGTGAGATCTACCCTACTGTATGATGTTAGTAACAGAATAATTTTTTTTCTGTGGATGAGGCCTGTAAAACAAAGATGTGCTCCAAACATTTTCAAAATGAGATCTCACCTACAGTTTGACGTTAGTAACAGAAGCATATTTTTTGTTTGTGAGGGACGCCTGTTTAACATAACCTAGATGCTCTAAACAAATTCAAAGTTAGATCACTCCTACTGTATCACATTAGTAACACAACAAAATATATTTTTAGTGTGGATGAGGCCTTTATAATTTAAAGATATGCTCAAAACAACTAGGCTGCTGTATGTAATGGGCTAGCTGGTGGAACCACTGTACCAAAGCCCAAGGAAGACCTGGAGGGGTGTAATTAGGAGCCTCACCCAATCCGACCACAGACGCGTAGCAGCTAATGATATCGCAGTCCATGGAGAGACAAGGGAGGTGATCCAGGTGCTACTCCGGGACCGACCTTGGGTAGATGGTGGCTGACCCCTAGGAGAAGGTGAAAAAAGTGTCAGAGAACCTCCAAAAGCAGATGAGTGGAAGCATGTGACCAAAAGAAGCAAGAAGACCATGGAGAAATCACCAACCACACAACTGAAGAACCGATATCAAATCTTTGTAGAGGATGAAGATGGCACACCTAAGGATGAAGCAATACCAGCAAGCAAAAAAGAAAAGGGCACACAGCAACAAATGACAGCAAAAAGTACAGCCAAGAAGCAACAAAGAGTGGTGGTGGTGGGAGACTCACTACTGAGAGGCACAGAAGCAGCCATCTGCAGACCGGACATAACTGCAAGAGAAGTATGCTGCCTTCCAGGTGCGATGATCAAGGATGTGACCGATAGGATACCAAAGCTCTTCAGCTCCAAGGACGTCCACCCATTTCTTCTGATACATGTTGGCACCAATGACACGGCAAGGAAGGACCTACCGACAATCTGCAAAGACTTTGAAGAGTTGGGGAAGAAAGTAAAGGAACTGGATGCACAGGTAGTTTTTTCTTCTATCCTTCCAGTAGACGGGCATGGCACCAGGAGATGGAACAGGATCCTTGATGCAAACAACTGGCTAAGACGATGGTGCAGACAACAAGGATTCGGATTCCTGGACCACGGTGTGAATTACTTGTACGATGGACTCCTCGCCAGAGACGGACTACACCTCAACAAACCTGGGAAACACACATTCGCCAGAAGACTCGCTACACTCATCAGGAGGGCGTTAAACTAGAAGAAGAGGGGACGGGAAGAAAAACATTAGACTTGAACAAAGAAGATCCAGGAAAACATACTCAGAAGGGAGGTAAGAACATTTCTAAAACAATCCACAGCGAGGAGATTGGAACAAAACAAAATCCTCTAAACTGCATGCTCGCAAACGCCAGAAGCCTGACAAACAAGATGGAAGAACTAGAAGCAGAAATATCTACAGGTAACTTTGACATAGTGGGAATAACCGAGACATGGTTAGATGAAAGCTATGACTGGGCAGTTAACTTACAGGGTTACAGTCTGTTTAGAAAGGATCGTAAAAATCGGAGAGGAGGAGGGGTTTGTCTCTATGTAAAGTCTTGTCTAAAGTCCACTTTAAGGAAGGATATTAGCGAAGGAAATGAGGATGTCGAGTCCATATGGGTCGAAATTCATGGAGGGAAAAATGGTAACAAAATTCTCATTGGGGTCTGTTACAAACCCCCAAATATAACAGAAACCATGGAAAGTCTACTTCTAAAGCAGATAGATGAAGCTGCAACCCATAATGAGGTCCTGGTTATGGGGGACTTTAACTACCCGGATATTAACTGGGAAACAGAAACCTGTGAAACCCATAAAGGCAACAGGTTTCTGCTAATAACCAAGAAAAATTATCTTTCACAATTGGTGCAGAATCCAACCAGAGGAGCAGCACTTTTAGACCTAATACTGTCTAATAGACCTGACAGAATAACAAATCTGCAGGTGGTTGGGCATTTAGGAAATAGCGACCACAATATTGTGCAGTTTCACCTGTCTTTCACTAGGGGGACTTGTCAGGGAGTCACAAAAACACTGAACTTTAGGAAGGCAAAGTTTGACCAGCTTAGAGATGCCCTTAATCTGGTAGACTGGGACAATATCCTCAGAAATAAGAATACAGATAATAAATGGGAAATGTTTAAGAACATCCTAAATAGGCAGTGTAAGCGGTTTATACCTTGTGGGAATAAAAGGACTAGAAATAGGAAAAACCCAATGTGGCTAAACAAAGAAGTAAGACAGGCAATTAACAGTAAAAAGAAAGCATTTGCACTACTAAAGCAGGATGGCACCATTGAAGCTCTAAAAAACTATAGGGAGAAAAATACTTTATCTAAAAAACTAATTAAAGCTGCCAAAAAGGAAACAGAGAAGCACAGTGCTAAGGAGAGTAAAACTAATCCCAAACTGTTCTTCAACTATATCAATAGTAAAAGAATAAAAACTGAAAATGTAGGCCCCTTAAAAAATAGTGAGGAAAGAATGGTTGTAGATGACGAGGAAAAAGCTAACATATTAAACACCTTCTTCTCCACGGTATTCACGGTGGAAAATGAAATGCTAGGTGAAATCCCAAGAAACAATGAAAACCCTATATTAAGGGTCACCAATCTAACCCAAGAAGAGGTGCGAAACCGGCTAAATAAGATTAAAATAGATAAATCTCCGGGTCCGGATGGCATGCACCCACGAGTACTAAGAGAACTAAGTAATGTAATAGATAAACCATTATTTCTTATTTTTAGGGACTCTATAGCGACAGGATCTGTTCCGCAGGACTGGCGCATAGCAAATGTGGTGCCAATATTCAAAAAGGGCTCTAAAAGTGAACCTGGAAATTATAGGCCAGTAAGTCTAACCTCTATTGTTGGTAAAATATTTGAAGGGTTTCTGAGGGATGTTATTCTGGATTATCTCAATGAGAATAACTGTTTAACTCCATATCAGCATGGGTTTATGAGAAATCGCTCCTGTCAAACCAATCTAATCAGTTTTTATGAAGAGGTAAGCTATAGGCTGGACCACGGTGAGTCATTGGACGTGGTATATCTCGATTTTTCCAAAGCGTTTGATACCGTGCCGCACAAGAGGTTGGTACACAAAATGAGAATGCTTGGTCTGGGGGAAAATGTGTGTAAATGGGTTAGTAACTGGCTTAGTGATAGAAAGCAGAGGGTGGTTATAAATGGTATAGTCTCTAACTGGGTCGCTGTGACCAGTGGGGTACCGCAGGGGTCAGTATTGGGACCTGTTCTCTTCAACATATTCATTAATGATCTGGTAGAAGGTTTACACAGTAAAATATCGATATTTGCAGATGATACAAAACTATGTAAAGCAGTTAATACAAGAGAAGATAGTATTCTGCTACAGATGGATCTGGATAAGTTGGAAACTTGGGCTGAAAGGTGGCAGATGAGGTTGAACAATGATAAATGTAAGGTTATACACATGGGAAGAAGGAATCAATATCACCATTACACACTGAATGGGAAACCACTGGGTAAATCTGACAGGGAGAAGGACTTGGGGATCCTAGTTAATGATAAACTTACCTGGAGCAGCCAGTGCCAGGCAGCAGCTGCCAAGGCAAACAGGATCATGAGGTGCATTAAAAGAGGTCTGGATACACATGATGAGAGCATTATACTGCCTCTGTACAAATCCCTAGTTAGACCGCACATGGAGTACTGTGTCCAGTTTTGGGCACCGGTGCTCAGGAAGGATATAATGGAACTAGAGAGAGTACAAAGGAGGGCAACAAAATTAATAAAGGGGATGGGAGAACTACAATACCCAGATAGATTAGCGAAATTAGGATTATTTAGTCTAGAAAAAAGACGACTGAGGGGCGATCTAATAACCATGTATAAGTATATAAGGGGACAATACAAATATCTCGCTGAGGATCTGTTTATACCAAGGAAGGTGACGGGCACAAGGGGGCATTCTTTGCGTCTGGAGGAGAGAAGGTTTTTCCACCAACATAGAAGAGGATTCCTTACTGTTAGGGCAGTGAGAATCTGGAATTGCTTGCCTGAGGAGGTGGTGATGGCGAACTCAGTCGAGGGGTTCAAGAGAGGTCTGGATGTCTTCCTGGAGCAGAACAATATTGTATCATACAATTATTAGGTTCTGTAGAAGGACGTAGATCTGGGGATTTATTATGATGGAATATAGGCTGAACTGGATGGACAAATGTCTTTTTTCGGCCTTACTAACTATGTTACTATGTTACTATGAGAGGATAGCTGGAATTGCAAGGGAGAATATCCAACAGATGCAGGCAGGTAGAGAAGATGACAGGAAGCGGAGGTGCAGACATGAGAGTCTGACAGAGAAAAGAGAACTGGCGGGTGCAGCTGGCTCAGCTGCTGTTGAGGTGAGCACTGGCGGGTTGTTATGACCTGGTGGTCAGGCAATAATGGACCTGGTGGTTAAGAGCACACGGAATGACCTGATTGTTACTGATAATAAAGGACGAGCTCTGGGACGTGGGAACTCTGCTAACCGCAATCCCTAATCCTAACACACCACACTAGAAATAGCCGTGGATTGCGCCTAACGCTCCGTATGCAACTCGGCACAGCCTAAGGAACTAGCTAGCCCTGAAGATAGAAAAATAAAGCCTACCTTGCCTCAGAGAAATTCCCCAAAGGAAAAGGCAGCCCCCCACATATAATGACTGTGAGTAAAGATGAAAATACAAACACAGAGATGAAATAGATTTAGCAAAGTGAGGCCCGACTAACTGAACAGACCGAGGATAGGAAAGGTTACTTTGCGGTCAGCACAAAAACCTACAAAAAGACCACGCAGAGGGCGCAAAAAGACCCTCCGCACCGACTCACGGTGCGGAGGCGCTCCCTCTGCGTCCCAGAGCTTCCAGCAAGCAAGACAACAATAAAAATAGCAAGCTGGACAGAAAAATAGCAAACCAAAGAAATACAAGCTGGAACTTAGCTTCTGCTGGGAAGACAGGTCACAAGAACGATCCAGGAGAGAACTAGACCAATACTGGAACATTGACAGGTGGCATGGAGCAAAGATCTAAGTGGAGTTAAATAGAGCAGCCAGCTAACGAATTAACCTCGTCACCTGTAGAAGGAAACTCAGAAACACCCACCAGAGGAAGTCCATGGACAGAACCAGCCGAAGTACCATTCATGACCACAGGAGGGAGCCCGACAACAGAATTCACAACAGCGGGTGCAGTTGGCTCAGCTACCACTGAGATGAGCACTGGTGGATTCAGCAGTCTCGGCTACCATTGAAGGAAGCACTGGTGGATGCAGCACACTGAGATGCTAGTACAGGGACCTGAGAACTGACAAGCATGTTAGGAACAAACACAACATTGCACAGGCACCTCAATGTTGGAGGAGGCGGTTTAAATAGTAAGAGACGTCAAGCTATTGGCTGGGGACACGTTAGAGGAATGCAAACAGCCCCGTTAAGAAAGAGGAAGTGTGAATGTGCATGCTCTAAGCACAGTGCCTGGAGAATTTTTAGAAGTGCGTGCACCCCGGGCAGCAGCAGACCCAGAAGGAACAGGACGAGAGCCTTGGCGGTGAAAGCGCTGATGTTTCTGCAGGGAAAGAGGGACTGCAGTCAGAGATGCGGGCACTACAGAACTTCCCCTTACACCCCCTCTTTTTCTAGCCTGTCTGCAGGATAAAAGGGGCATTGATGTTCTCCCTGGGCTCCCAGAACCTCTCCTCAGTACCAAACCACTTCAAAAACAGGTTTGAGATGAGACACATGGAAGGATTTGGGGATTCGCAAGGAGGGCGTGAGTTTTAGTTTCTAGGCTACTGGATTAATCCGTTTCAACACCTTCAAGGGACCAATGAAGTGAGAACCCAATTTAAAGATGGATATACTTAGACGATAGCCAGACCTTATCTCCAGCATGAAACAGAGGTGAATCCAGATGTCTCTTATCTGCATGTCACTTCATCCATTCGGACAATTTTACCAAAGATGCTTTGGTGTCCTCCCAGATCTTAGAAAAGTTCCTGATGAGGAACTAGGCAGCTGGAGTATCAGATGTGACAGCCATAGGGAATGGCACTTTGGGGTGTTGACCGTAGACCACAAAAAATGGACATTTGGCTAAACACTCGTTCACGTGGTTAATGTAAGAGAATTCAGCCCAAGGCAGGAGTTCAACCCAGTCACTGTGCTGAGCATTAACAAAATGCCAGAGAAAATTAGTCAGGATCTGATTGAACAGTTCCACTTGGCCATTGGACTGAGGATGGTAAGAAGATGAGAAATCCAAAGTAACATCCAGTAGCTTACAGATGGCCCTCTAGAAACAAGAGGTAAACTAGACACCTCTATCAGAGATTATGTGAAGAGGTAGACCATGGAGACGTAAAATCTGAAAAATGAATTCTTTTGGCAGTACTGGTGCATATGGAAGACCAGATAGCAGGATGAGATGAGCCATTTTGAAAATACGTTCCACCACCACCACCACCACCAATATGGCAGTACATCCAGCCAACAATGGCAGATCAATGATGAAATTCATGGAGATATTCTGCCAGGGAACAGATGGCACAAGCAATGGAAGCTACGGACTGGTTGGAAGCTGTTTGGAAGTCTTATTTTGGGACATGGAGAACAAGCAGAGATGAAATTTGCTACTTCTTTGCACAGTCGGACACCAACAATGTTGATAGATAAGGAGAGTAGTATTCTTCTGTCCTGCGTGTCCCGCCATCTTAGAAGAATGTCTCCAGAGAAGAACCAGCTTTTTGTCAGGTTCAGCCACTTAAGTCTTACCGAAGAGTAGACAAGATAAGTCTAGTGGTGCGACTGTGATTATTTTGGAGGGCTCGATCCTATGTTTAAGCTCCTCCTCCTGGTCGGAGGTCTGGAAGGACCTGGAGAGTGCTTCTGCCTTAACGTTTTTATCAGCTGGACGAAAATGGAGTGTGTAGTTGAAGTGAGTGAAGAATGAAGACCACCTGGCTTGACGGGGGTTAAGATGCTGAGCAGACTACAGAATAAGCCATATTTTTGTGGTCAATGTAGATTACCACAGGGTGCAACTCTCCTTCCAGCAAGTGCTGCCACTCCTCCAGAGCCAGCTTGATCGAGAGAAGTTCTCTATCGCCAATAGAGTAATTACATTCTAGTGCTAAGAAGAGTTTAGAGAAAAGGCCGCAGGACACCATGTGACTGGATGAAGACTTCTGACTGAGAATAGCTCCGGCCTCTGTGGAAGATGCATCCACCTCCAGGAAGAACTGTTTGTTATGGTTTGAGCGATGTAGCACGGGAGCCGAGGAGAATGCCTGCTTGAGGAATACAAAGGCTTCTTCTGCTTCAGGAGTTCATTCCTTAGGATTGGCTCCTTTGAGAGCAGAACTAGGAGCTGTCTGGGAAGAAAAATGCAAAATAAATTAACAATGTAAATCGCAAACCCGACTAACTGCTGGATATCTTAAGACAGTCTGGAAGAGGCCACTTCATGACAGAGGATACCTTCTCGGGATCCATCTTCTGCCCGGTCTCAGAAATTATGTACCTCAGAAATGTAAAGGAGGACTGTTCGAAGACACACTTTTCTTATTTGGCGTAGAGAGAGACGATTAGTTCTTAACCTTAGTAAAATCTGGCAAACGTCCCTCCTGTGTATTGGCAGATCAGGAGAGAATACCAAGATTTCAACCAGGTATACTACCACACATGTTTAGAGCAGGTCCCGGAAGATGTCATTCACCAGTTCTTGGAAGAAGGCTGGAGCATTACAGAGTCCAAATGGCATAACGAGACACTCATAATGACCATTGCAGGTGTTGAAAACCGTCTTCCACTCATCTCCCTGGCAAATTCGAATTAGGTTGTATGCCCCTCATAGATCAAGCTTCGTTAAGATTCTGGAACTCTTCAGGTGATCAAACAGCTTGAAACAGGGGTAGAGGATACATATTTTTTACCGTGATTTGGTTAAATCCCCTGTAGTCAATGCAGAGTTGCAGAGAGCCGTCCATCACAAAGAAAAACCCAGTTCTGGACAGAGAGGAGGATTTCCGGATACACCCCCTAGCGAGGTTCTCTTCTATTTACTCGGACATGACGCGAGTCTTGGACAGGGGGTTGATTCAGTCTCGTGGAGGTGTGGTACCCAGCAGGAGGTCAATCGGGCAGTCGTACGGCCTATGAGGTGGCAAAGTCTCAGCCTCCTTTTTGTCCAAGACATCTGCATACGTCCAATATGCAGTGGGCAGGTCAGGAAAATTAGCAGGAGAAGTAGGAGACCAGAAAGGACGAATGGGAGCAAGGCACATGTCATGACATCCTGAGCCCCATGGAGTACTTATCCAGACTTCCAGTCCAGAACAGGTTCTTGTTTTTGCAGCCACAGGAGACCAAGAAGTATACAATAAAAGAGACCAGACAGCACGTGAAGAATGCAGCATTCCAACCTGAAGATTCATGGGCTCCATGATAAACTGGATGGTCTCGGGAAGAAGCTTTCCATCCACCGAATTACTCACTAACAGATTCGTAAGACATAGGACCGGAATCTTGCCCCGATCGACCACAGCCTGTTAAACAAAGTTACCCGCGGAGCCAGAGTCCAGGTGGGCCAATTCAACAAAAGAACCATTGCTACAGGAGACACATAAAGTCAGGGTCAATGATGGAGAGGTAGAAGTCTTGCCCAGGGTAGCCTCTCCTTACCACCCTAGGCGTTTCCTGGTTTCTCGGGGCAGAACCAAATAAGGTGTTCAGAGCTGCCCATGTCTCTTCGGCCTGACTAACCTCTTGGCAATGCTTGGATAGCTTCACCTGGTTAATCTGAATAGATTCAAGCAAAGAAGTCTATTGAAGCAACGCTGAATGATCAGCCATTGGAAGGTGGGAGCCAGGAGTACCGAGGATCTCCCACAGTTCACCTCTTTGGCACTTTCCTCTAATCTAAACTCAATTCTGTTTGCGAAAGACACTAGGTCATCTAGAGAGGTTGGTATATCCCAGCCTGCCAGTTCGTCCTTGACGCGCCCAGATAGATCTTCCCAGAAGGTTGCCACCAGAGACTCATTGTTCCAAGCGAGTTCTGAAGACAACATATGGAAACGGAACGCATACTGGCCCACGGAGAGGTTACCTTGGCATAACTGGAGCTGAAAAAAGGCTGCTGAAGAAACGCGGTTGGGATCATAGAAGACCTTACAAAAGGTTTCCAAGAATCACTGTAGGTTCGACACTAACGAATCCCCTCTTTTCCACAAAGGATGAGCCATGCTAGTGCCTCACCAGATAGGTGTGATGTGATGAAGGCCACTTCCGAGGTGAACTGATGAGCCAGGAGTTCGAAATGCAGCATTCAGTGAATAGTGAACCCCCGACACTGGGTGGGATCTCCACCAAAACGTGAAGGAGCCGACAGACGAGGTCCGGAACTAGTGCATAACTCTCTGCCTGGTGGATCACTGTGGTGGTAACTGCTGCCTGAGAGGAAGTGGAAGCGGCCGGTACTGCCAGCATATTGCTATGAATATTTACAGACCATAGATAGAATAGAATCTTGTCCTGCTGATCCTTCTAGGGGGAGACCTCCTGGTGTAGGTCCGAGATGGAAGACACTTGAGAGCTAGCGAATTCCATGGCCTGTACAAACTGTAGTGGGCTGGGTGGTGGAGCCACTGTGCCAAATCCCAAGGAAAAACTTGACGGGTGTGACTAGGAGCCTCACCCAATCTGACCACGGACATGCAGCAGTTAACAATACCGCAATTCGTGGAGTGACAAGGGAGGTGATCCAGGTGCTACTCCAAGACTCACCATGGGTAGATGGCAGCTGTCCCCTAGGAGCAGAAAGCTGGAATGGCCCGGAGAAATGTCCAACAGATGCAGGCAGTTAGAGAAGATGACAGGAATTGCAGGTGCAGACAGACTGACAGAGAGATGAGCATTGGCGGGTGAAGCTGGCTCTGCTGCCGTTGAGGTAAGCACTGGCAGGTGTAGCTGGCTCTGCTGCTGTTGAGGTGAGCACGTTTGGATGCAGCAGGTTCTGCGGCTGCTGAGGTGAACACTGGTGGGTGCCGCTGGCTCAGCTGCCATTAAGGTGAGCACTGGCAGGTGCAGCTGGCTCAGCTACTGTTGAAGGAAGCACTGGTGGGTGCAGCAGACTTGGCTATCATTGAAGGAATCATTGGTGGGTGCAGCAGACTGAAATGTTAGTACAGGGACCTGAGAACTAGCAAGCATGTTAGGGACAAAGTCACAACATTGCACAGGCACCTCCATGTTGGAGGAGGCGGTTTAAAAATTAAGAGACCTTCAATTATTGGCTGGGGATACATTAGAGGAATGCACACAGCCCCATTAAGCACAAAGCTTGTAAACCTGCTAGGAGTGCGTGCACCCCAGACAGCAGCAGACACGGAAAGAGCAGGACAGGAACCTAGGCGATGAGTGCGCTGATATCTCTGCAGGCAGAAATGCGGGCGCTACCCTGTATCGTAAAAAATATACATATTGTTAGGTGTCAAGCTCCCGAAACTGCACAGGGGAAATCACGAACCATGTCCTCTGCGTTCTCCCATTCTTCCTCAGCCGCAGAGCAGCATGCTCAGCTGAGACATTGGTCCCAGTATATTGCTCAAGCTGATGCTGTGCGTCTGGTTACTGCTGCCATCCCAGGTCCAGCTATTGTTACCAGCATTAGTCAGCGGCGAGCAGACACTCCAGGGACCAAGTGCTGGAGCAGTCCTCTTCCAAAAGGATGCTGAAGGTCAGAAGCCTCATCGCTTCTTCTTCTCTAAAACCTTCTCTCCAGCAGAGAAGAACTATTCCACTGGGGACAGGGAGTTGCTAGTTATGAAGTTGGCCTTTTCGGAGTGGAGACACCTCCTGGAGGAGGCCCGTTTTCCCTTCCAAGTGTACACCGACCACAAAAATTTGGTTTATTTACAAACTGTTCAGCTGCTTAACACTCACGAGGCTAGATGGTCCTTGTTCTTCTTCCAGTTCCACTTCACCTTCCATTTTCTCTCCATGGAGAAGAACATTTGTGCCAATGCGCTCTCCCACTCCGTAGTATCATCAGATTAGGAGGAGGAGCCTCGGCTAATTGTCCCATCTGAGAGCTGAGAACTGTGGCCCCTGTCTCGCTAGAGTCTGTGCCCCCACTCAAGACTTTTGCACCACCTAAGAGGTTCTCTCTTGGGTTAACTCATCCAGGGTGGCTGGACATTTTGGGATCAAGAGGACAACAGAGCTCCTGACTAGAACGTACTGGTGGCTGCATATGGCCCGTGATGTCGGAGACTATATTCGGGTGTGTGTCTCCTGCGCCAAGAATCATTCTCCTCGGCAACGTCCTGCTGGACTACTTTACCCCCTGCCGGTGGCAGACAGGCCCTGGGAAATGGTCAGTATGGACTTTGTGGTGGGCTTACCCAAGTTTCGTAGCTGCACCGTTATCTGGGTAGTCTCTGACCATTTTTCCAAGATGGTGCACTTGGTGCCTCTTCTGGGGATACCTTCTGCACAGGCCTTGGCAGCAGGGCCGCCATCAGGGCATGACGGCCGTGACTGGCGTATGGGGCCCGGTGAGCAGAGGGGGCCCGCATCGGGCCCCGTCTTATCTGCTCACCGGGCCCCTACCGGCAGCCGCAGGCTGAACCGGGCCCTTAGCGCCGCCGCCGAGTCGCCGACGCCGCTGCAGCTGTTTAAAGCTATTGACGTGCGGGCGCGGGCCCGCACATCAATAGTTAACAGCCGCCAGCCAATCAGAGGCTGGCAGCTGACGTCAGCCGCAGCGTGCGTGCATGTCGCCGGCGTCTGACATCATTGTCAGTCGCCGGTGAGTGCATGCACGCTGCAGCTGCGTGGAGACTTCGCCCGCCGCAGGAGCGCGGCCAGGTAAGAAAAACTTCTTTTTTTTTTTTTTTCTTGACAGCGGCGATCCGGGGGCCCAGGGAAGGGAAGAACGCTGGACACGGGCAAAAAGCTGGACAGAGATGGGGCAGAGTGCTGGACAGAGATGGGGCAGAGTGATGGACAGAGATGGGGCAGAGTGCTGGACAGAGATGGGGCAGAGTGCTGGACAGAGATGGGGCAGAGTGCTGGACAGAGATGGGGCAGAGTGCTGGGCAGGATTGGAAACAGATGGGACAGAGTGCTGGACAGAGATGGGGCAGAGTGCTGGACAGAGATGGGGCAGAGTGCTGGACAGAGATGGGGCAGAGTGCTGGACAGAGATGGGGCAGAGTGCTGGACAGAGATGGGGCAGAGTGCTGGACAGAAATGGGGCAGAGTGCTGGACAGATGGGGCAGAGTGCTGGACAGAGATGGGGCAGAGTGCTGGGCAGGATTGGAAACAGATGGGACAGAGTGCTGGACAGAGATGGGGCAGAGTGCTGGACAGAGATGGGGCAGAGTGCTGGACAGAGATGGGGCAGAGTGCTGGACAGAGATGGGACAGAGTGCTGGACAGAGATGGGGCAGATGTGCTGGACACAGATGGGGCAGATGTGCTGGACACAGATGGGCAGATGTGCTGGACACAGATGGGGCAGATGTGCTGGACAGAGATGGGGCAGGATTGGAAACAGATGGGGCAGAGAGCTGGACACAGATGGGGCAGAGTGTTGGACACAGATGGGGCAGAGTGCTGGACACAGATGGGGCAACTGTGGTGGACACAGATGGGGCAGATGTGCTGGACAGAGATGGGGCAGAGTGCTGGACAGAGATGGGGCAGAGTGCTGGACAGAGATGGGGCAGAGTGCAGGACAGAGATGGGGCAGAGTGCTGGACCGAGATGGGGCAGAGTGCTGGACAGAGATGGGGCAAAGTGCTGGACAGAGATGGGGCAGAGTGCTGGACAGAGATGGGGCAGAGTGCTGGGCAGGATTGGAAACAGATGGGACAGAGTGCTGGACAGAGATGGGGCAGAGTGCTGGACAGAGATGGGGCAGAGTGCTGGACAGAGATGGGGCAGAGTGCTGGACAGAGATGGGGCAGAGTGCTGGACAGAGATGGGGCAGAGTGCTGGACACAGATGGGGCAGATGTGCTGGACAGAGATGAGGCAGAGTGCTGGACAGAGATGGGGCAGAGTGCTGGACAGAGATGGGGCAGAGTGCTGGACAGAGATGGGGCAGAGTGCTGGACAGAGATGGGGCAGAGTGCTGGACAGAGATGGGGCAGAGTGCTGGACAGAGATGGGGCAGGATTGGAAACAGATGGGGCAGAGTGCTGGACACAGATGGGGCAGAGTGCTGGATACAGATGGGGCAGAGTGCTGGACACAGATGGGGCAGATGTGCTGGACACAGATGGGGCAGATGTGCTGGACACAGATGGGGCAGATGTGCTGGACACAGATGGGGCAGATGTGCTGGACACAGATGGGGCAGAGTGCTGGACACAGATGGGGCAGAGTGATGGACACAGATGGGGCAGAGTGCTGGAAACAGATGGGGCAGGATTGGAAACACATGGGGCAGAATGGAGACAGATGAGGCAGGATTGGAGACAGATGGAGCAGGATGGAGACAGATGGGGCAGGATGGGGAGATCATATGGGGCAGAATGGATACTCATGAGGGCAGGATGGGAGAACATATGGCTGGAGCCTGCAATGAGACACACGGGGGCTAGGATGGCAAATATTACCATAGGGGCTAATTAAGGGATATTATTATTGCAGTGATGTATTTATTTTATTTTTTGAGTATACTGTTTTAAATGGGGGGAGGTCCTGTTACTGTGTAGAGTGATACTATGTCACCTTCTTTATGTGGTGTAATGTAGAAGTTGGGAAAATTAAGTAATGTGTTCTGCAAGTGGAACTTGAGATAACTGTGTTATTTCCTGCAGAGACGAGTCCTGGCTGGATGAAGTGATGGCGGTCTGTGCTGGATGAAAGATGAAGGACTTCACCTAGAGACATCACTGGTGAGTCAGTGTTAACTATACACTGACACTATACACTGTATACTATATACAGAGCTCCTGTGTGTAATGTCACCGGTGATCACTGTATTACCTGTACACAGACACTGCTTACTAATTACAGATCTCCTGTGTATAATGGCACTGCTGGTGATAGTATTGTGGGTTTTTTTTTTATTATTGATCAGTATTGTAGTATTCAGTCATTGGTGGTAATATGCGGTCTGGTCATGGTGTTGCGGTATTTGTTCCTTGTATGTGATATTATTGGTCATTTTAAAAATTGAAAAATAAATAAAAATATACCTAAATTGTATTGCATATTTTAACAAATATTTAGTAGGTTACAGCAGTGTAGGGCCCGGCCAAAAGTGTCAACCGTGTTATGGTGGCGGCTTAAAAAAGCTTTTGGCCAAAACAAAAGCTGCCGGCTATATGTGTGATCTGGTGATGGGAACTGTTAATGTGTGATAGGTGAGAAGTGGAGATTTTCCAAGAGAGAGCGGTGGGACTGTGGCCAGTTCGAGGGGTGGAGCCAGGAGGCGGGGCTGGGGTGGAGCCTGGGCGGAGTTTCAAGGGGGCCCCGAAAATTTTGCCAATATGGGGCCCCGAAATTTCTAGTGGCAGCCCTGCTTGGCAGTGTTGTTCATTAAGCACATTTTTCACCTACATGGTATGCCTGACAAAATTGTCAGTGACCGGGATCCCCAGTTCGCATCTTGGTTCTGGAGAGAGTTTTGTCATCTACTCAGCATTGAGCTGAATGTTACTTAATCTTCAGCTCACCATCCAGAGACGAATGGGTTGGCAGAGAGGGCCAACCAGACACTGATCACATACCTGCAACACTTTGTTTCGGTCAGGCAGGATGACTGGGCATCCTTGCTACCGTGAGCAGAATTTTCGCTGAACAACGCCATAGCTGATTCCACTGGGCATATCCCATTCCTCCTTAACTATGGCCAGCATTTGGGTGTCCCTGTGCTAACGCCGTGTCATCCACCGACTCTAGGGTGGCAGAGTGGGAGGTGAAGGCACATGATATTTGGAATCGCACAGAGGATGCCATCCGGGCCTCCAAGGAGAGAATGAGGGTCTCCACCAATGTAAACCGGCGCTCCGCTCTGGCTTTTGCTCCAGGTGACTTAGTGTGGCTCTCGGTCCGTAACATCAGGCTGGGAGTTGAGTCCACTTAGTTTGCACCTTGCTATATAGGTCTTTTCAAGATTCTGGAACAGATCAACCCGGTGGTCTAACGTCTGACCCTTCCTCCACGCCAAGGTATAACCGACATCTTTCATGTGTCCTGGTTTTCCGAGTCATCTGCCAGGACATTGGGCTTCTCAATGGACGATTATTAGGTGAATGCTATTGTTGGGTGCAAGGTGATACGGGCAAAAAGTACTATCTGGTGGACTGGAAGGGTCATGGCCCCGAGAACAGGACCTGGGAACCTATTGAGCACATTCGGGCTCCTCAGCTGATCGCATCTTTTGAGTGTAGGGATATCCAAGGAGGGGGGCCCTAGAAGGGTTGGCAACGTTAGGTGTCGAGTTTCCACTGCTGCACAGGGGGAATCTTAAACCATGTCCTCTGTGGTCTCCCATTCTTCGCCGGCCAAGGAGGAGCATGCTCAACTGAGACATCGGTCCCAGCATATTGCTCAAGCTGATGCTGTGCGTCTGGTTACTGCTGCCATCCCAGGTCCAGCTATTGTAATCAGCATTAGTCAGCAGCGAACAGATGCTCCTGGGACTAAGTCCTGCCTTTTTCCTACTGAATATGCCCGTGGGATGGCCTCTCATTGTAGGTCTGAGGTCATAAGGTCACATGCTCAGGTCCTCAAGCGGCTGTGATTGTACCACTGACAAGGTCCTAGAAGGCTGCAACTCTAAGAGGTTCGCATGGCCGCTCAGCCATGCGCTAGTATAAACTGAATTTGTGCGTGTATGGATGTGTGTTTGATATCTGGAGAAAGATCCTAATCATTCCCCTCCCTAGCGTTGTTGTATGAGGTTTGGGTGTTGGAGCTGACTAGGACCGGTTTGTGCCACCCTGCATAAGGAGCGATCATACTGCGTCAATTCAGCAGCGTCCGCCATGGCTGCACCGTGCGCATCTAGGGCGCTTTCCGATCTTTAGCTAATGCGGTTAGTGGTGTTCGCCAGTGCAGCACTGTATGCACTCAGTGCGCTAAATCTTTATTTGTTAAGTTTTATCCCTGGTACCGCAGTTGTGGCGCCGAGCACTAGTGGGTCTAGAGGGACTCTAACCCCGTGTCCTTGTGGCAGAGTCCTGTGACCAAACACTAGCGTTCACTCTGCCGTATTGCGGTCCTTTGATGCAACAGGGTTCATCTCTGTACATACCGGGTCAAGTTAACCCTTGTGTGTTCCCTTTATACCTCCATATTCTGTCCACCATTACTGAGCAGCAAGTGATATCTCTGCACGGTGGACTCCGGGCTGCGAACGCACCTTATATCTTCCTTTATATTATTTGGTGCGTTCCGCCAGCCCTAGCATTTATATTATTTAATGTTCCACAGCTCAGCACACAGAACAATTTCACTCCCACTAAATGGCAAGGTAGGACATGGTGGGCTGTATCACATTTAGCAACAGAAAAAAATATTTTTTCGTAATGTGCGTGCGGTCAGCAGACAGCTTCATTTCACCACCACAAAATTACAACGTGGGATACGGTGGGCTGTACAACGTTTAGCAACGGAATTTTTTTATGTGCGTGAGCTCTACAACCATCTTCATGTCACTGCGACAAAATTACAACACGTGATACGGTGAGCTGTATAATGTTTAGCAACAGAAATAAATATTTTATTAATGCGCATGAGATCTGCAGACATTTTCTTTTTACCGGCACAAAATTACAATGTGGGATACAGCAGGTGTTATCATGTTTAGCAGCAAAAAAAATATTTTTCTTTTTTTGTCTTCATGAGCTCTGCAGACAGGTTTATTTCAACACCACAAAATTTTAATGTGAAATATGTTGGGCTATATCATGAAGCTTCAGTGAGTGGGCGTTTGGTGGAAACTGTTTGGTTAAGAATACAAGGACAGAACAATGGAAAGTACACGATTGTAGGCATTTAGTAGAGGCCTCCTGTGCAAGCTGAGGATGTGGATGAACTCTTTATGCATCAAATGGCCAAGTTCTCCAAAAAACATGACATAATTGTCAAGGGAGATTTCAACTATCCAGACATTTGTTGGGAATCTCTCTCAGGCAAAACTAACAGCACAAGCAAAGTCTTATCCTCTCTTGCTGACAATTTTATCTTCCAAAAGGTAGGGGAGAAAACAAGGGGATCTGCTACCTTGGATCTAATCCATATAAACAGGGAGGAAATGCTTGAGGAGGTAAGAGAGGCTGGAACTCTAGGAGGCAGCACCCGTGCTATTTTAGAATTTTTGATAACTAGAGGATGAAGACCTGTGAAGACTCAGACATCAAAGTTAGATTTCAGAACGGCAGATTTTAAGGGACTCCAAAAGAGAATCGGAGGGATCCAATGTTTGGATATCTTTAAGGGCAAAAATGTCCAGGAAGGATAGGAAATCTTGAAAAACGAGATTCTCAAAGCACAATTGTTAACAATTCCGAAAAGAGGGAAGAATAGGAAGCATTTAAGGAAACCAGGATGGATGAACACAGAACTTAAACACATGCTAAAAAGGAAGAAAGAAATGTTTATCAAATGGAAAGAAGGAGGCATATCTAAAAAAGAATATAATGTTGTCTGCAGAACCTGCAGGGCACGAATCAGATTATTTAAAGCTGACAATGAATTAAGGCTTGCAAGAGACATCAAAAGCAATAAAAAATGATTTTGGGGATATGTCAAAAGTAAAAGAAAAGTCAAATATGCTATAGGATTTTTACAGGATGGAAATGATAAAATGGTAAGAAAGGATGCTGAGAAGTCCGAACCTTTAAATTCCTATTTTGCATTTGTTTTCTCTCAGAAAGGAAATGTAACATCAACTAATTTTCACGGTCCTATTAAGGGAATAGAAGAATCCAGGATATCTATAAACGGAAAGATAGTGAGTAGGGTTGAGCGACTTTTCTTTTTATAGGATCAGGTCGGGTTTCACGAAACCCGACTTTTTCAAAAGTCGTGTCAAGTGAAATCGTCCGATCCTATAGAAAAGTCGGGGTCGGGGTCGGCCGTAACACGAAACCCAATGCAGTGCATTGTGTTTCTAATGGATCCCAGGGTCTGAAGGAGAGGAAACTCTCCTTCAGGCCCTGGGATCCATATTTAAGTGTAAAATAAAGAATCAAAATAAAAAATATTGATATACTTACCCTCGGACGCGCCCTGGTTCTCAGCGGCAGACTTCCTTCCTAAGAATGAGCGCCTGAAGGACCTTCGATGACGTTGCGGCTTGTGATTGGTCGCGTGAGCAGTCATATGGGCGTCACGCGACCAATCACAAGCCGCGACGTCATCTAAGGTCCTTCAGGCGCTGATTCTTAGGAAGGAAGGCTGCGGGATAGAACCAGGGCGCGTCCGAGGGTGAGTATATACCTATTAGGAATATACTCACCCTCGGACGCGCCCTCGGACGCTTCCTTCCTAAGAATTAGCGCCTGAAGGACCTTAGATGACGTCGCGGCTTGTGATTGGTCGCGTGACCGCCCATGTGACCGCTCACACGACCAATCACAAGCCGCGACGTCATCGAAGGCCCTTCAGGCGCTCATTCTTAGGAAGGAAGGCTGCCGGTTAGTACCAGGGCGCGTCCGAGGGTGAATATATCAATATTTTTTTATTTTTATTCTTTATTTTACACTTAAATATGAATTCCGATACCGATTCCCGATATCTTAAACATATCGGAACTCGGTATCGGAATTCCGATTCCAGATTCAGAAGATCGCCGACCTTATGGCCGACCACACACAGGGTCGGGTCGGGTTTTATGAAACCCGACTTTGCCAAAAGTCGGCGACTTCTGAATCTGGCCGACCCGTTTCGCTCAACCCTAATAGTGAGTAAACATTTAGCTAACATAAATGAATTCAAGTCTCCAGGTCCAGATGAATTACACCCCAGAGTACTGAAGGAGATAGCAGAAGAAATTGTTGAACGACGCTCCATAACCTTTGATAATTCTTGGAGAACAGGAAAAGTCCCAGAAGACTGGAGAAGAGTAAATGTTGTTCCTATCTTCAAAAACGTGAATAAGGTGGTCCCAGGGAACTACAGAGCCCAGAGTCATAACTAGAGGCACCTGTGAAAAGGCTTGCGTTGCCTGCCATGCGGGTACTATCTTAGGACAGAGATAGAGAGGACCTTGTGAGAAGCCATAGGCAGCAAGGGACTCGCCTTATAGCGCAAGAAGGAAGGCTTCCAACCTAACCTGAAAGGGGAATCTATAATCGCCTCCAGACTGACCGGACCTCACCAATACCTGTTGCCGGTAATCTGGACTGTGGCCGAAAGCCACGAGTAAAAGGTAAAGAGACTGCAACCTTGTGTCCTGTGATTCTTTCTGGCACCACACTAACTTTGCCTACTACATCGGGAGCCCTGGGGGATCCAGCTTCACCTGTGGGAAGCCATACCATGCTTGCTGCAGTAACATCACCCCCAGAAGACCCTTTTAAGCAGCGCCGGTCATCCCTGACCGAATACCACAGGTGGCGTCACAAACATTTCTTATTCTAAATAATCCCTGGTCTTTGCTCCACTAAGGCCTTTATCTGAGCTCTGTAGCACTGCCTGTCACCTGAGTAATACACTCCACAGACCTCGTCACTCTCTGGGACATATTCTGTAATTACTCCATTGTTGCCCAATACCATGCAAAATATACATTCTGCCTGGATGGGTAGTTTCCAGAAGAAGTCGTTAGGTTTGTGCAGATTTGTCAGTGGCACCCCTGTCTCTTTCCCTTGAGGAGCCTGCTTCCATGTAAAATGATGTTTGTCAATGTTCCTGACATGGGTTTCAGGCCTGACAGACTGACCACTAGGGTTGAGCGAAACGGGTCGTTCATTTTCAAAAGTCGCCGACTTTTGGCAAAGTCGGGTTTCATGAAACCCGATCCGACCCCTGTGAGGGGTCGGCCATGCGGTACGCGACTTTCGCGCCAAAGTCGCGTTTCAATGACGCGAAAAGCGCCATTTCTCAGCCAATGAAGGTAAACGCAGAGTGTGGGCAGCGTGATGACATAGGTCCTGGTCCCCACCATCTTAGAGAAGGGCATTGCAGTGATTGGCTTGCTGTCTGCGGCGTCACAGGGGCTATAAAGGGGAGTTCCCGCCGACCGCCATGTTACTGCTGCTGATCTGAGCTTAGGGAGAGGTTGCTGCCGCTTCGTCAGAAGCAGGGATAGCGTTAGGCAGGGTCCATTAACCACCAAACCGCTTGTGCTGTAGCGATTTCCACTGCCCAACACCACCTTCGGTGTGCAGGGACAGTGGAAGCTCCTTTTTTTTTTTTTTTCCTCAGCGCTGTAGCTCATTGGGCTGCCCTAGAAGGCTCCCTGATAGCTGCATTGCTGTGTGTATGCCGCTCTGCAAACCAACTGCTTTTTTCAAAGCACAAATCCTCTTGTTCCTTCCTTTCTGCACAGCTATCTTTTTGGTTTGTACACACTTTTTATTTAATTTGTGCATCAGTCCACTCCTTATTGCTGCCTGCCATACCTGGCTGAGATTACTGCAGGGAGATAGTAATTGAAGGACAGTCCCTGTTTTTTTTTTTTTTTTGTGGGAGATTAAGATTGACATTTCTGCTAGAGTGCCATCCCTGTCTGTGTCATCTCTCACTCAGTGGGCCATAGAAAGCCTATTTATTTTTTTGCTTGATTTGGGTTCTAAAATCTACCTGAAAAAATCAATACATCAATCAGTGGGAGAAAAATATTGGCCTCAGGGCTTGTGTGCCAGTCCTGACTCCTGTGTGCATCATCACTCACTCAGTGGGCCATAGAAAGCCCATTTTTTTTTTTTTTTGCTTTATTTGGGTTCTAAATTCTACCTGAAAAAATCAATAAATCAATCAGTGGGAGATTAATATTGGCCTTTGGGCTTGTGTGCCAGTCCTAAGCGTGCCATCTCTCTCTCTCAGATAGTGGGCCATAGAAAGCCTATTTATTTATTTTTTTTTAATTGGGTTTATAAATTTTCCCTGGAAAAAAAAAAAAAAGTGGGAGATTAATATTGGCCTCTGGGCTTGTGTGCCAGTCCTGAGCGTGCCATCTCTCTCACAAATAGTGGGCCATAGAAAGCCTATTTATTTTTTTTTTTTTGGTTTTATAAATTCTCCCTTAAAAAAAAAAAGGGAGATTAATATTGGCCTTTGGGCTTGTGTGCCAGTCCTAAGCGTGCCATCTCTCTCTGTCTCTCAGATAGTGGGCCATAGAAAGCCTATTTATTATTTTTTTTATTGGGTTTATAAATTTTCCCTGGAACAAAAAAAAAAAAGTGGGTGATAAATATTGGCCTCTGGGCTTGTGTGCCACTCCTGACTCCTGTGTGCGTCATCTCTCACTCAGTGGGCCATAGAAAGCCTTTTTTTGTTTTATTTGTTTTCTAAATTCTCCCTGAAAAAATCATTTTATTTTCTTTGGTTTCTAAATTCTTCCTGAAAAAATCATTTTATTCTATTATTTTTTTTTCCTAAAGTCTCCCTGAAAAAACAAAAAACAAAAACAAATCAGTGGGAGATTAATATTGCCCTTTCTGCTTGTGTGCCAGTCTTGACTCCTGGGTGTGCCATCTCTCTCTCTCTCTCTCCAATTGTGGGCCATAGAAAGCCTATTATTTTTTTAGCTTGATTTGGGTTCCAAAATCTACCTGAAAAAATCACTACATCAATCAGTGGGAGATAAATATTGGCCTCTGGGCATGTGTGCCACTCCTGACTCCTGTGTGCGTCATCTCTCACTCAGTGGGCCATAGAAAGCCTTTTTTTGTTTTATTTGTTTTCTAAATTCTCCCTGAAAAAATCATTTTATTTTATTTGGTTTCTAAATTCTTCCTGAAAAAATCATTTTATTCTATTATTTTTTTTTCCTAAAGTCTCCCTGATAAAAAACAAAAACAAAACAAATCAATGGGAGATTAATATTGCCCTTTCTGCTTGTGTGCCAGTCTTGACTCCTGGGTGTGCCATCTCTCTCTCTCTCTCCAATTGTGGGCCATAGAAAGCCTATTATTTTTTTAGCTTGATTTGGGTTCCAAAATCTACCTGAAAAAATCACTACATCAATCAGTGGGAGATAAATATTGGCCTCTGGGCTTGTGTGCCACTCCTGACTCCTGTGTGCGTCATCTCTCACTCAGTGGGCCATAGAAAGCCTTTTTTTTGTTTTATTTGTTTTCTAAATTCTCCCTGAAAAAATCATTTTATTTTATTTGGTTTCTAAATTCTTCCTGAAAAATCATTGTATTCTATTTTTTTTTTTCCTAAAGTCTCCCTGAAAAAAGAAAAAAAAAACAAATCAGTGGGAGATTAATATTGCCCTTTCTGCTTGTGTGCCAGTCTTGACTCCTGGGTGTGCCATCTCTCTCTCTCTCCAATTGTGGGCCATAGAAAGCCTATTATTTTTTTAGCTTGATTTGGGTTCCAAAATCTACCTGAAAAAATCACTACATCAATCAGTGGGAGATAAATATTGGCCTCTGGGCTTGTGTGCCACTCCTGACTCCTGTGTGCGTCATCTCTCACTCAGTGGGCCATAGAAAGCCTTTTTTTGTTTTATTTGTTTTCTAAATTCTCCCTGAAAAAATCATTTTATTTTATTTGGATTCTAAATTCTTCCTGAAAAAATCATTTTATTCTATTATTTTTTTTTCCTAAAGTCTCCCTTAAAAAAAAAAAAAAAAATCAAATCAGTGGGAGATTAATATTTACATTTGTGCTTCAGTGACAGTCCTGCGTGTGTGGCATCTCTCTCATTTGTTGCCACCAACAACAGAGTGTGTAACATTGTGCCTGATTTTCGTTGTGGTCTCACTCACCTGTAAAGGGGTAGCTAAATCATACTGAAGTTATAGCTCACCGTGTAATTTGTGTGACAGCAACAAATACCGTTAGTTTGTTTACGTTTTTAAAACAATGAGGAAGTATGGTGGAAGAGGTCGTGGCCGGGGGCGTTCATTGTCAGCTGGTAATGAGGGTGGTGGTAGTGGTGGAGCATCAGCTGGTCGTGGGAAAAAAAATATTGCACCTAAGTCTGGAGCTGTGGAGCCAGGTTCGTCGTCTGGCTACACAAGGCCTCGAACGCTCCCTTTTCTGGGAGTAGGAAAACCGCTTTTAAAGCCGGAGCAGCAAGAGCAAGTTTTGGCTTATCTTGCTGACTCAGCCTCTAGCTCTTTTGCCTCCTCTCGTGAAACTGGTAAATGTCAAAGCAGCGCGTCGTTAGTGGATGTTCACGGTCAGGGACAAGTCGCTTCCTTGTCCTCTTCAGCAAAAACAACAACAGAGAAGGATGCAGCAGGCGACACAACGGGTTACTCCATGGAGCTCTTTACACATACCGTCCCTGGCTTAGAAAGTGAAGCAGTTAACAGTCCATGCCCATTACAAGTTGAATCTGACATGGAGTGCACTGATGCACAGCCACCGCCAGACTACTATGCTGGTCCTTTGACTCAGACCACAACATTGCCCTCGCAGGGTGCTGATCAAGAATCAGACCCTGATGAGACTATGTTGCCCCATCACGAACGCTATACCACCGACCGACACGGTGACACAGATGAAGTTGCACACGAGCTACAAGAAGAGGTAATAGATGACCCTGTTCTTGACCCCGATTGGCAGCCATTGGGGGAACAGGGTGCAGGCGGCAGCAGTTCTGAAGCGGAGGAGGAGGGGCCGCAGCAGGCATCAACATCGCAACAGTTTCCATCTGCCGGGCCCGTATCTTGCCCAAAACGCGTGGCAAAGCCAAAACCTGTTGGAGGACAGCGTGGCCATCCGGTTAAAGCTCAGTCTGCAATGCCTGAAAAGGTATCCGATGCTAGAAAGAGTGCAGTCTGGCATTTTTTTAAACAACATCCAATTGATCAGCGCAAAGTCATCTGTCAAAAATGTTCAACTACCTTAAGCAGAGGACAGAATCTGAAAAGTCTCAATACAAGTTGCATGCATAGACATTTAACCACCATGCATTTGCAAGCCTGGACTAACTACCAAACGTCCCTTAAGGTTGTAGCACCCTCGGCCAATGAAGCTAGTCAGCAACGCAACATCCCTTCCGGCAGTGTAGGGCCACCATTTTCCGCACCACCTGCAGTATCTGTGCAGGTTTCTTTGCCAGGCCAAAGCAGTCAGGGTCAGGGAATCACCAGTTTCGTAGTAGGAAACACTGCATCTAGGGCACCGGTGGCAACAATACCATCTCCCACCGTCTCTCAGTCTGCCATGTCCACCGGCACCCCCGCTAGTTCCACGATCTCCAGCTCTCCAGTCCAGCTCACCCTTCATGAGACTATGGTTAGAAAAAGGAAGTACTTAGCCTCGCATCCGCGTACACAGGGTTTGAACGCACACATAGCTAGACTAATCTCGTTAGAGATGATGCCCTACCGGTTAGTTGAAAGCGAAGCTTTCAAAGCCCTGATGGACTACGCTGTACCACGCTACGAGCTACCCAGTCGACACTTTTTTTCCAGAAAAGCCATCCCAGCCCTCCACCAGCATGTTAAAGAGCGCATCGTCCATGCACTCAGGCAATCTGTGAGCACAAAGGTGCACCTGACAACAGATGCATGGACCAGTAGACATGGCCAGGGACGTTACGTGTCCATCACGGCACACTGGTAAATGTG
This sequence comes from Ranitomeya imitator, assembly GCF_032444005.1. Lineage (NCBI taxonomy): Eukaryota > Metazoa > Chordata > Amphibia > Anura > Dendrobatidae > Ranitomeya > Ranitomeya imitator. The sequence continues at coordinate 1,223,200,534 of NC_091282.1, read as the reverse complement.
GTGGATGCAGGGTCCACAGGGGACATCAAGTTTGGGACAGTTCTGCCTAGCCCACGGTCTAGGAAACAATTGGCTGTAGCCGTTCGCACCCCCTCCTCCTCCTCCTCTTCGTCCTCCTGCAGAAGCGAGAGCTCGTCCACAGACCGCAGTCGCACAACCACTCCATCCGCAGCTGCCACTGTTGCACACCAGGTCTCCCATTATGGGGCAGCTACTGGCAAACGTCAGCAGGCTGTATTGGCTATGAAGTGTTTGGGCGACAACAGACACACCGCGGAAGTTCTGTCCGAGTTCTTGCAGAAAGAAACGCAGTCGTGGCTGGGCACTGTAGATCTTGAGGCAGGCAAGGTAGTGAGTGATAACGGAAGGAATTTCATGGCTGCCATCTCCCTTTCCCAACTGAAACACATTCCTTGCCTGGCTCACACCTTAAACCTGGTGGTGCAGTGCTTCCTGAAAAGTTATCCGGGGTTATCCGACCTGCTCCTCAAAGTGCGCGGACTTTGCTCGCATATCCGCCGTTCGCCTGTACACTCCAGCCGTATGCAGACCTATCAGCGTTCTTTGAACCTTCCCCAGCATTGCCTAATCATAGACGTTGCAACAAGGTGGAACTCAACACTGCACATGCTTCAGAGACTGTGTGAACAGAGGCGGGCTGTTATGTTTTTGTGGGAGGATACACATACACGGGCAGGCAGTAGGATGGCAGACATGGAGTTGTCAGGTGTGCAGTGGTCGAAGATTCAAGACATGTGTCAAGTCCTTCAGTGTTTTGAGGAATGCACACGGCTGGTTAGTGCAGACAACGCCATAATAAGCATGAGCATCCCCCTAATGCGTCTGCTGATGCAAAGTTTGATGCACATAAAGGATCAGGCGTCTGCAGCTGAGGAAGAGGAAAGCCTTGATGACAGTCAGCCATTGTCTGGCCAGGGCAGTGTACAGGACGAGGTAGCGGGCGAAGAGGAGGAGGAGGACGAGGAGGATGATGGGGATGATTATATTTTTAATGAGGAAGCTTTTCCGGGGCCACTGGAAATTGGTGGCGCGGCAAGGCCGGGTTCTGGTTTTTTGAGGGACACAAGTGACGTGGATTTGCCTGAAACTGCCCCTCAACCAAGCACAACCGCAGATTTGAGAACTGGAACTTTGGCCCACATGGCGGATTATGCCTTACGTATCCTCAAAAGGGACACACGCATAACTAAAATGATGAATGATGACGATTACTGGTTGGCCTGCCTCCTTGATCCTCGCTCTAAAGGCAAATTGCTAAATATAATGCCACATGAGAACTTGGAACTAATATTAGCAACCAAACAATCAACTCTTGTTGACCGTTTGCTTCTGGCATTCCCTGCACACAGCGCCCGTGATCGTTCTCACACGAGCTGCAGGGGCCAGCAGACCAGAGGAGTTAGAGGGGCAGAAATCAGAAGTGGCGTTGGCCAGAGGGGTTTTTTGACCAGGTTGTGGAGTGATTTTGCTATGACCGCAGACAGGACAGGTACTGCAGCATCAATTCAAAGTGACAGGAGACAACATTTGTCCAGTATGGTTACAAACTATTTTTCATCCCTTATCGATGTTCTCCCTCAACCGTCATTCCCATTTGATTACCGGGCATCAAAATTAGACACCTGGCCAGAATTGGCAGAATATGCATTGCAAGAGCTTGCTTGCCCGGCAGCTAGTGTCCTATCAGAAAGAGTATTCAGTGCTGCAGGTTCAATACTAACAGAAAAAAGGACTCGTCTGGCTACCCAAAATGTAGATGATCTAACCTTCATTAAAATGAACCACAACTGGATTTCGAAATCTTTTGCCCCACCTTGCCCGGCTGACACCTAGCTTTCCTATGAAAAGGTCTTGCGTGTGGACTATTCTGAATGCCTTTTCCAATCTCGTAATTTTCTGCACCTGATTGTCCAGCATACGACATGTTTACACCTCACTAAATGGCCAAACTCCCCACACGGGGCCGTGGTATCGACACTTGGCGACAGCACCCGTGAGAGTGCAGTTTGTCTGAAGAGGTGGGTGTGGCCGCTTTTGGTCGACGGCACTGCCACTGGGTCCCTCCTAGTACAATAAAGTGTCTCTGGCGGTGGTGGTGCGCACCCAACGTCAGACACACCATTGTAATATGAGGGGCCCTGGGCCTGTACCGCCGGCCACAAGACAGTTTCCCCCCCCCCCCCCCAGCTCAAACAGTGCTCTACCACTTGCAAAATTATCTCACAGCTCCACCAATGTTTAATCTATGCGCTGACATCCTTCAATGCCTGCCACTGACAATACCATTGTATTGACATTTTTGTTATGTTAGGCCTTCGATGCCTGTCTGTGGTCACTCCTTCCACTAGGCCTCCACTGACCACACCACTGCTGCCCGTGTACCCCTGGAACCAATTTAGAATTGCCTACAGCCATGTGTTATTATTTTAGGCCTTCGATGCCTGTCTGCGGTCACTCCTTCCACTAGGCCTCCACTGACCACACCACTGCTGCCCGTGTACCCCTGGAACCAATTTAAAATTGCCTACAGCCATGTGTTATTATTTTAGGCCTTCGATGCCTGTCTGTGGTCACTCCTTCCACTAGGCCTCCACTGACCACACCACTGCTGCCCGTGTACCCCTGGAACCAATTTAAAATTGCCTACAGCCATGTGTTATTATTTTAGGCCTTCGATGCCTGTCTGCGGTCACTCCTTCCACTAGGCCTCCACTGACCACACCACTGCTGCCCGTGTACCCCTGGAACCAATTTAAAATTGCCTACAGCCATGTGTTATTATTTTAGGCCTTCGATGCCTGTCTGTGGTCACTCCTTCCACTAGGCCTCCACTGACCACACCACTGCTGCCCGTGTCCCCCTGTAACCAATTTAAAATTGCCTACAGCCATGTGTTATTATTTTAGGCCTTCGATGCCTGTCTGCGGTCACTCCTTCCACTAGGCCTCCACTGACCACACCACTGCTGCCCGTGTACCCCTGGAACCAACATCAGAAAATATAAAAATAAGTATTTTGCTTATAAAAAAGAAAATACTGGAGAGATATCAAATGCAGACATTTTAACATTAAAAACAAACACATACAACAAAAATCTGGTACAGTACTAAAAATGGCCACCAGCTACAATAACTTTCTCCTGCAAGTAGTTAACTGAAAGTTTTTTTCAATTTTAAACACAGATATGGCATCCACCGAGTGTTGTCCTGTCGCGTCTTCTTTATATTATTGCCAAGAAGATGCAAAACAATGAAAATAATAAAATCATTATTTACCAAAAAAATAGAGTAAGTCAAAACCACATTGCAAATAAACATTCATTACAAATAAAGAAGCAGGGCGCGTCCGAGGGTGAGTATATACCTAATAAGAATATAATCACCCTCGGACGCGCCCTGCTTCTTTCCGACAGCCTTCCTTCCTAAGAATCAGCCCTTCCGTGGTGTAGAGAGAGGGTTTGTTACACTCCAAGGTGTTCCCCAGGTTGCCTTTCCTGAGCTTCGATCTTCCGGCTCTCGTTTAGTAGTTGTTGGAAACCACGCTGCATTGGGCCTACAAATTGGGTATGGGGTGTAGAGAGATGGTGTGTTCCACTGTAGAGAGATGGTGTGTTCCACTCCAAGGTGTTCCCCAGGTTTCCTCGCCAATGCTTCGATCATCATGCTCTCGTTTAGTAGTTGTTGGAAACTACGCTGCATTAGGCCTACAAATTGGGTATGGGGTGTAGAGAGATGGTGTGTTCCACTGTAGAGAGATGGTGTGTTCCACTCCAAGGTGTTCCCCAGGTTTCCTCGCCAATGCTTCGATCATCATGCTCTCGTTTAGTAGTTGTTGGAAACTACGCTGCATTAGGCCTACAAATTGGGTATGGGGTGTAGAGAGATGGTGTGTTCCACTCCAAGGTGTTCTCCAGGTTGCCTTTCCTGAACTTCTATCTTCAGGCTCTCATTAAATTGTGGTTAAACGGAACAACTGCATTTGGCGTACTAGTTGGTTTGGGGCCTACTATCGGTGTCTGCCGCTCCTTGCTGTTCTCCTGGTTTCCTGTCCTGAAATTCCGTTTTCAGGCGCTCGTTAAGTAGTTGTTAATGTTAGACTGCATTTGGCCTACTAGTTGGGTTGGGGCCTACTATCGGTGTCTGCCACTCCTTGCTGTTCTCCTCCACTGAACAAAGCTGTGCCGCCTGTTTACTACTGTTGCCAATTTTGAACTGCATTTCGACTACTTACTGATTTGGGCCTACTCTCTGTGTCAGCCTCTCATTCCAGTTGTCCTCCACTGCAATGCCCCCTGATTAGTCCTGTGTTACCAATTTTGAACTGCATTTAGCCCACTTTATTCTTTGGGCCTATATCTGTGTTTCCTCCTCATCCTGCCTATTGCCCAGCCAGTGATAGATGAGTCTGCTGGTACATTGACCCATAACGCAACATTTCCCGTGCACGCTACACTGCAAGATTGTGACCCTGCTGAAAGTCAGGTCCCCCTTCCCGCATACCATACCACCTTACACGGGGACAAACAGGAAGGTGCAGATGAAAGTGCAGGTTCCTTCATCAGGTGGGGGGAGGAATACTAGTTGGCGACGTCACTGGCACAGGGCCTCTCATAGTACGCAAAAGTGTTGCTGCCGGTGGGAGGCGCCCCCGCCGTGCAAACACCGCTGTACTTTGAGGGGCCCTGTGCCAGTGCCAATGCCAACGAGTGGGCCCCCCCTGCTTGCTCAGGTTCACAGCACTTGCAAAGTTGAAATACTTACCTCTCCCTGCTCCACTGCCGTGACGTGGTCCAGATTTCCTGGGCCCACTAATTACTTGAACCAGCCCTACCCACCACAACTTTAGCCAAATGAACCCCAATTTCAAATGCCTTCCAATTATTATAAGGTAAATTACGCTTGACAAGCTTCATTAAGAAGAATGGATGGTTTTGACATTAAAATGGGCACTCTAGGTGTTTTCCTGGCCCCCACTCACTGCCGACTATGCTGCCCCATTGACTTGCATTGGGTTTCGTGTTTCGGTCGATCCCGACTTTACGTCATAATCGGCCGATTTCACTCGACCCGACTTTTGAGATAGTCGGGTTTCGCGAAACCCGGCTTGACTCTAAAAAGGTCAAGGTCGCTCAACTCTACTGACCACAATACAGGCCCTCACTTGTTACAATGGTAACTGGTTACACTGGTTATACAGCTCTCCAACTCCTGTATTATATTCACCTTACAGCGGCTTCACACACTATGACAGAGGCTCCGTTGTAAAGTGATGAGGAATATATTCTAATGAAAGAAGTGTGTATTTGCGCTCAGGTGATCCCCTTACTACTGCTGATAGTTCACCCAGTAGTGACCATGTGTCTATGTAGCAGTCAACTGGCAACAGAAAAAAAAGCGTACTATGCCTACATCACACATGGAAGACAACACACTGAAGTGCAATATGAATAAAACAGGGCGCTTGAGTTTAGAATGGAACTACCTGTTCCGCAGCGGAGCTGTTCCAGGCTCTTACTTCATCAATGCCGCTATGGCGTGATTCTGTGATGAATGATCGGTTATTTTGTCCTTAAGTTAGAAGACCTCGGGCGCTGCCCCGGCCGGTGGCAAGTGTCCCCCAGTCGTCATTACCTGCGTGGAGCATGAGGCTGCAAGAGAAATGTGAGTTAATGTGATTACTCACGTGACTGGCTATGGAAAGCAAGACAGGCCAATTCCTATGTGTTTCAGAATATGCGTATTCCCTCTTCAGGGATGATCTGTAGATGGTCCTTCGCACCTTTATATTTGATGGCGATCATGTGGCTTTCTCACGTGTTGAAAGCAAAGAGCTCTATCTCGCTGTTAAGGCCCCTGGGGATGAAAGTGTCTAGTTCAAAAATCTTTCCACTTTCTTCCCTGGACATTTGCTGGATATAGTTACCTTTTCTCCAGCTCCTTTGTACTATTTTCAAACCTGTGATGATTGTATCCTTGGATGAACCGCCATGATGGGTCAAAAAATGCTTAGATAGTGGGTGGCCCAGAAATTTTTTATTAATATTCCGTAAATGCTCATTAGTAGTGTATCTTACATATTACTCATCAAACTCAATTTGACAGGTGGACCCGCCCCTATCAAAGTTCATCAAAAGTGTGTAACCCCTCCCATCCATGTCTGCCAGCTGTCCCTCCTTGTCTGGTTTTCCCTTTTGATACAGTTTGATATTGTTATCACAGTATTTTGATACAGTGATTATTATCCCAGTATTTGTTTTTATATTAGATTCTCATTTTATATGAGTTTTATAACACACCAGGCTCATTGTATTGGGCATATTATGTATCCTGTGTTTTTGCAGCATTATTTGATACTGTGATTCTCAAGAGACTGCTGTTGTGATCAGAGCAGTGTATTTTAGACACAGTGTTTCTGCCTGCACTCTGTGATTCCTTGCTTAAACACTCAGCAATTGGTCAGACAGCCCATATGTGAAATGTATTCTGTGTATCACAGACTAGGGGAGGTATTTCCGTGCATAAATACAACCAGATGTGTTCATGTAGGAACAGAGCAGTGTTTTTTTTTTATTCCCAATGATCACATATAGTGTAAAATTGTGCTTTATAACGCAACGTGCCGGTTATATAATTTATATCCTAGTCCTGTATTTATTTGATACTGGATTCTCATTTTATATGTGTTTTATAACACACCATGCCATTTATATAATTTTATATCCAAGTCATGTATTTATTTGATACTGGATTCTCATTTTTACACATGGCTTACAAAGACATTTCAATAATATAATTGCTATCAGTTGCTAGCTACCAGTGTGAAACTGACAGACAAGCACAGCTGTGACTCTACAAGACATGCTGGGCACTAGACAGCCAGAGTTTCTGTGGGGTGGGCTAAACAAACATCCAGAGTTTCAGAGGACCGAAGTTTATAACCCAGTATCACTGTGTTTTATCCCCAATGATCACATATAGTGCAAAATTGTGTTTATACAAACAGCCAGAGTTTCTGTTGCCCCCCCAAAAAAACAGGTGTAGAACATACACAGAGAGCAACTTAACATATTTATTGGTATGCGTAAAAAGTACATGATAAGACAGCTTTAAGTGCTGGGCAGACACTTAGATCAACGAAACTGACAAAGGCAAGCAAATTTTTACTGAATTTGATAACTGCTGGCAGAACAACGGATTAAACATGAAAATTTTGATGACACAAAATCTGATACAATTCTATCATTTCTCTGCAAGTCAGAAGTGAAACGCTGTAAAAGCTTTTTAAATGGTAATCCGCAAGCTAAATGGTGTAATACATATATGCAATAATGACCGCATACACTTCTGTTGCCCCAAAAAAACAGGCGTAGAACGTACACAGAGAGCAACTTAAAATATTTACTAAGGTAGCTGAAATGAGCTTGCTTCTGAAATCAGAGCAATGTATTTTATTACCAACGATCACATATAGTGCAAAATTGTGTTTTATAACAAACCATGCTGTTTATATAATTTATATCCTAGGCGTGTATTTATTTAATACTGGATTCTCATTTTTACACGTGGCTTATAACACCAGGGTCATTATATGGGCATTGCATCTCAAAGGCATTTCAATAATATAAAAATTCTTACAGAATATAAAAAAGCAAAAACATTAAATGGTACAATGAACATGAAAGTAAATAGTATCACAAGTACAATTAACATACATCATTACACTTCTTACAAAATAAATAATATAGTTTTACAAATCAAGTACAGCATTTATCCAGTACATTCTTTACATCGTGAGCCACATATTTTGTAGTAGCGGTAGAGACCATTTTTAGGCAGCAGAGTTCCACATGTGGTGGCTAATGACGGGGAATGTAAAGATTAAATTGTACGTGGCGACGGCGCTAGCTTCTGCGGTGTAGATACAGCGCGTGTCTCACGGCTGAAAATTTTAATTCATCTAAAAGCTTCCTAGTAGTGGGATTACCCACAACTGTAGACAGTATATTTAGCTCTGCCATAGACTGCATAAATGAATCCCAACCCGGAGGTAGATTTCTGCCAGTCAGGTCATGACTCTGTGTTAAACTACATACCAAATCCAGTAAGTTAGACCCGGGTATTACGGATCCTTTGAAAATAAATTCAGCTTTATTAATCCAGGCTGTAACATTTTTATTCTGCAGTAACCTGTTTGGTAAAAATTCAGCATTCTTTTTATATCTTTGGTTTATATGGCTGACAATTTCAGCGACCTCTTGATTTTTTATCAGAGTCGGTATTCACATATAGTGCAAAATTGTGTTTTATAACACAGCAGGCTCATTGTACGGGCATATTATGTATATCATGTGTTTTGCAGCATTATTTGATACTGTGATTCTCATTTTATATGAGTTTTATAACACAGCAGATTATGTATAACCTGTGTATTATGCATCATTATTTGATACTGTGATTCTCGTTTTATATGAGTTTTATAACACATCAGGCCCACTGTATTGGGCATATTATAAAAATCATGTGATTTTGTAGCATTATATGATACTGTGATTCTCATTTTGTATGCGTTTATAACACAGCAGGCTCGTTTTATGGGCATATTATGCATAGCACGTGTTTTTGCAGCATTATTTGAAACTGTGATTCGCATTTTATATGTGTTTTATAACACAGCAGGCTCATTATACAGACATATTATGTATATCCTGTGTTTTTGACAAGTATAAAGTGGTTTTTTTATACATTTCTTAAAAGTCAAAGACACTGTATTGTAAATTTTAAAGATTTTAATGTAATAAAATAAATACAGCTCAAAGACATTTCAATACTATAAAATTCATACTGAATGATATAAAAATCATCACAATTAACATACATCATTACACTTCTTACAAAATAGATAATATACAGTGTTACAGTTCAGCTACAACAGCACATTTCAGTGGGATTACAGCGTGATGTACAACAGCATTCAGTGGTGATGAGTTTAATAAGATATAGTATCACTTATTTTACAAGTGTTCAGAAAGTGGCGATAGCATCATTTTCAACACTGTCAGGGTCTGTGTTAAGAGGCGTTACCAAATATGTGTTCTGACCAGCAGGTAATTAATCAAAACAAGCTATAAAAATGTTTGTGTTTTTGTTGTGTTAAAATCATACTGGATCAACACTGCTGGTGACACCTCCAGGGTTGTCTTGGATCTGTAAAATTGTAGGTGAATCATGTAATAGCCTCTGGGGATATTGTGTAGTTATTGCGCTGCATTCTGTCTTTCGCCCGCTTCTAGCTGCTGGTGATCTTCTGGATCTCTGGATATCTGTAGAGCCTTCTTAATGACTCTGGCTCTAGAAGATCTTTGCGGTATTATTTTAGTTAATTTTTCAGCCCACAGCCAACCAGGTTTAGTCAGGTGGATTTAGATTTATTTAAATTCACAGGGTGTATGTACACATGCGTGATTTAGTTTAAAAGCATTTAGTTCAGCGATAATGTCAGGTGTTGGGCAGGCATTTATCAGTCTTTCATACGTATCACAGAAAGATTTTAGTTTGATTTGTGCGAGTTTGGCATGGACGTACTGAGCAGACACAGCAATAAAGATTTTGTTGTGTTCTTCATTCCACACAGGGCTCCCTGCAACTTTCTGTTTTTTTACTTACACGCCGTCGTGATACTGATCGTTTCTTTAGAGGTAATACAGGATCTATGGGTGACTGTATACCCTCGGAGAGCTGTTCAATTTCTCTGTTTTCAGAAGTAACTTGTGGAATGCTGATTGTGCTATTGGCTTCCTGAGTTATGCTGGGACTTTCGTTCTGCGAAGCAAATCGCTTTCTTGAAACGTTCTTAGATTTTTGATGTGAAATCTTGGGGCTTGGATTCCTGGAGTGTTTGGGTGCCGCGTAGCCTTCCACACGATCCACAACACAGACGGGCGAAAGAGGAGATGTTCTCACAGCCGCATTAGCTCTTTGGGGGTGATTCTGTACAGATCCATAATTACGCCGATGCTCTTAATAGTCGTGGAAATTCGTTAAGCAGGTGTCTCAAGAATAGAAAAGGTAACGGTTCACTTGAAATACATACGGTTCTCACTTTTGTGTAGAAAATCAATTCTGTGTTAACTAATAGTTATATTTTATTTACATCTACAAAACTAGCTGTCAGAAAAATTCAGTTTGAAAAAGAGAATATTCCCGTCTCAACGAGTCCGAACAATGAGATGTCCATTAAACCAGGAGCTGCGGAAGTGCAATTCCTAGTTCATACCTGTAAGTATACAGTTAGGGCCAGAAATATTTGGACAGTGACACAATTTTCGCGAGTTGGGCTCTGCATGCCACCACATTGGATTTGAAATGAAACCTCTACAACAGAATTCAAGTGCAGATTGTAACGTTTAATTTGAAAGGTTGAACAAAAATATCTGATAGAAAATGTAGGAATTGTACACATTTCTTTACAAACACTCCACATTTTAGGAGGTCAAAAGTAATTGGACAAATAAACATAACCCAAACAAAATATTTTTATTTTCAATATTTTGTTGCAAATCCTTTGGAGGCAATCACTGCCTTAAGTCTGGAACCCATGGACATCACCAAACGCTGGGTTTCCGCCTTCTTAATGCTTTGCCAGGCCTTTACAGCCGCAGCCTTCAGGTCTTGCTTGTTTGTGGGTCTTTCCGTCTTAAGTCTGGATTTGAGCAAGTGAAATGCATGCTCAATTGGGTTTAGATCTGGAGATTGACTTGGCCATTGCAGAATGTTCCACTTTTTGGCACTCATGAACTCCTGGGTAGCTTTGGCTGTATGCTTGGGGTCATTGTCCATCTGTACTATGAAGCGCCGTCCAATCAACTTTGCAGCATTTGGCTGATTCTGGGCTGAAAGTATATCCCGGTCCACTTCAGAATTCATCCGGCTACTCTTGTCTGCTCTTATGTCATCAATAAACACAAGTGACCCAGTGCCATTGAAAGCCATGCATGCCCATGCCATCACGTTGCTTCCACCATGTTTTACAGAGGATGTGGTGTGTGTTGTGAATTCTGTGGCTGAGTTCACTTCTGTGGTCACAAGTGGTATTGCAGTCTCTGGGCTTCCTCCCTCAGGTGTTTTGGTGAGCTCGTTGGCTGCCTTGCTATTTAGCTCCACCTGAGTCTGTCTTCCTTGCTCCTTGTCAATGTTCCAGTGTTGGATCTGAGCTACTGCATCTTTCCTTGGGCCTGCTGCTCTGCTAGATAAGTGCTTCTAGTTTGTTTTCTGTTTTTTCTGTCCAGCTTGCTATTAACTTTTGCTGGAAGCTCTGAGAAGCGAAGGGGTGCACCGCCGTGCTGTTAGTTCGGCACGGTGGGTCTTTTGCCCCTTTGCGTGGTTTTCGTTTTAGGGTTTTTTGTAGACTGCATAGTTCTCTTTGCTATCCTCGCTCTGTCTAGAATATCGGGCCTCACTTTGCTGAATCTATTTCATTCCTACGTTTGTCTTTTCATCTTGCTAACAGTCATTATATGTGGGGGGCTGCCTATTCCTTTGGGGTATTTCTCTGAGGTAAGTCAGGCTTGTATTTCTATCTTCAGGCTAGTCAGCTCCTCAGGCAGTGCCGAGTTGCATAGGTAGTGATAGGCGCAATCCACTGCTGCTTATAGTTGTGTGAGGATAGTTCAGGTACTGCAGTCTACAGAGATTCCACGTCTCAGAGCTCGTCCTATTGTTTTTGGTTATTGCCAGATCTCTGTATGTGCGCTGATTACTGCACGCTGTGTTGTCTGATTGCCAGCCATAACAGTACAAGGAGCCCCCAATGATTCCCAATAGAGGGAAAAAAGAAATCCTGACATCATTTTTTTTTCTTAGCTCTGTCTTCAGTCTTTTTTTTCCCCTAGACATTAGAGTGCTTCAGGACACAGCTGTGGACATGGATATTCAGGCTCTGTGCTCCTCAATGGATAATCTCGTTGTAAATGTACAAAAGATTCAAGATACTATTGATCAGAAATCGATGCTAGAACCAAGAATTCCGATTCCTGATTTGTTTTTTGGTGACAGAACTAAGTTCCTGAGCTTCAGAAATAATTGTAAGCTATTTTTGGCCTTGAAACCTCATTCTTCTGGTAATCCTATTCAACAGGTTTTGATTATTATTTCTTTTTTGCGCGGCGACCCACAGGACTGGGCGTTTTCTCTTGCACCAGGAGATTCTGCATTGAGTAATGTTGATGCATTTTTCCAGGCGCTGGGATTGCTTTACGATGAGCCTAATTCAGTGGATCAGGCTGAGAAAAATCTGCTGGCTTTATGCCAGGGTCAGGATGATGTAGAAGTATATTGTCAGAAATTTAGGAAGTGGTCAGTACTCACTCTGTGGAATGAATCTGCACTAGCGGCTTTGTTCAGAAAGGGTCTCTCTGAAGCTCTTAAGGATGTAATGGTGGGATTTCCTATGCCTGCTGGTTTGAATGAGTCTATGTCCTTGGCCATTCAGATCGGTCGTCGCTTGCGCGAGCGTAAATCTGTGCACCATCTGGCGGTATTGTCTGAGAGTAAACCTGAGCCTATGCAGTGCGACAGGACTATGACTAAAGTAGAACGGCAAGAACACAGACGTCTGAACAGACTGTGTTTCTATTGTGGTGATTCTACTCATGCTATTTCTAATTGTCCTAAATGCACTAGGCGGTTCGATAGCTCTGCCGTTATTGGTACTGTACAGTCCAAATTCCTTTTGTCCATTACCTTAATGTGCTCTTTGTCATCGTATTCTGTCATGGCGTTTGTGGATTCAGGCGCTGCCCTGAATCTGATGGATTTGGATTATGCTAAACGTTGTGGATTTTTCTTGGAGCCTTTGCGGTGTCCTATTCCGTTGAGAGGAATTGATGCTACACCTTTGGCCAAGAATAAGCCTCAGTACTGGGCCCAGCTGACCATGTGCATGGCTCCTGCACATCAGGAAGTTATTCGCTTTCTAGTACTGTATAATTTGCATGATGTGGTCGTGTTGGGGTTGCCATGGCTACAAACCCATAATCCAGTATTGGATTGGAACTCTATGTCGGTAACCAGCTGGGGTTGTCAGGGAGTACATGGTGATGTTCCATTTTTGTCTATTTCATCATCCATTCCTTCTGACATCCCAGAGTTCTTGTCGGACTTTCAGGATGTATTTGAAGAGTCCAAGTCTGATGCCCTACCTCCGCATAGGAATTGTGATTGTGCTATCGATTTGATTCCTGGTAGTAAATTCCCTAAGGGTCGTTTATTTAATTTGTCCGTACCTGAACACACCGCTATGCGCAGTTATGTGAAGGAGTCCCTGGAGAAGGGACATATTCGCCCATCGTCGTCACCATTGGGAGCAGGGTTCTTTTTTGTAGCCAAGAAGGATGGTTCGCTAAGACCGTGTATTGATTACCGCCTTCTTAATAAGATCACTGTTAAGTTTCAGTATCCCTTGCCATTGATTTCTGACTTGTTTGCTCGGATTAAGGGGGCTAGTTGGTTTACTAAGATTGATCTTCGTGGTGCGTATAATCTGGTGAGAATCAGGCAGGGAGATGAATGGAAAACGGCATTTAATACGCCCGAGGGTCATTTTGAGTATCTAGTGATGCCGTTCGGACTTGCCAATGCTCCATCTGTTTTTCAGTCTTTTATGCATGACATTTTCCGTGAGTATCTGGATAAATTCCTGATTGTTTACTTGGATGACATTTTGATCTTCTCAGATGATTGGGAGTCTCATGTGAAGCAAGTCAGAATGGTTTTCCAGGTACTGCGTGCTAATTCCTTGTTCGTGAAGGGATCAAAGTGTCTCTTCGGTGTGCAGAAAGTTTCATTTTTGGGGTTCATCTTTTCCCCTTCTACTATCGAGATGGATCCGGTTAAGGTTCAGGCCATCCAGGATTGGACTCAGCCGACATCTCTAAAAAGTCTGCAGAAATTCCTGGGCTTTGCTAATTTTTATCGTCGCTTCATCTGTAATTTTTCTAGCATTGCCAGACCATTGACCGATTTGACCAAGAAGGGTGCTGATTTGGTTAATTGGTCTTCTGCTGCCGTGGAAGCTTTTCAGGAGTTGAAGCGTCGTTTTTGCTGTGCCCCTGTGTTGTGTCAACCTGATGTTTCTCTTCCGTTCCAGGTCGAGGTTGATGCTTCTGAGATTGGTGCAGGGGCGGTTTTGTCACAGAGAGGTTCTGGTTGCTCAGTGTTCAAACCATGTGCTTTCTTTTCCAGGAAATTTTCTGCTGCTGAGCGTAATTATGATGTGGGCAACCGAGAGTTGCTGGCCATGAAGTGGGCATTCGAGGAGTGGCGTCATTGGCTTGAGGGTGCTAAGCATCGCGTGGTGGTTTTGACTGATCATAAGAACCTTACTTATCTTGAGTCTGCCAAGCGCTTGAATCCTAGACAGGCCCGTTGGTCGTTATTTTTTGCTCGTTTTGATTTTGTGATTTCATACCTTCCGGGCTCTAAAAATGTGAAGGCGGATGCTCTGTCTAGGAGTTTTGTGCCCGACTCTCCGGGGTTATCTGAGCCGGCGAGTATCCTCAAGGAAGGAGTCATTGTGTCTGCCATCTCCCCTGATTTGCGGAGAGTGTTGCAGAAATTTCAGGCTAATAAACCTGATCGTTGTCCGGCCGAGAAATTGTTCGTCCCTGATAGGTGGACTAGTAAAGTTATCTCTGAACTTCATTGTTCGGTGCTGGCCGGTCATCCAGGAATCTTTGGTACCAGGGAGTTGGTTGCTAGATCCTTCTGGTGGCCGTCTCTGTCACGGGATGTGCGTGCTTTTGTGCAGTCCTGTGGAATTTGTGCTAGGGCTAAGCCCTGCTGTTCACGTGCCAGTGGGTTGCTTTTGCCCTTGCCGGTCCCGAAGAGGCCTTGGACACATATTTCGATGGATTTCATTTCTGACCTTCCCGTTTCTCAAAAAATGTCGGTCATTTGGGTGGTCTGTGATCACTTTTCTAAAATGGTCCATCTGGTGCCCTTGGTTAAATTGCCTTCCTCCTCTGATTTGGTGCCTTTGTTCTTCCAGCATGTGGTTCGTTTACATGGCATTCCTGAGAATATTGTTTCTGACAGAGGTTCCCAGTTTGTCTCGAGGTTCTGGCGAGCCTTTTGTGGTAGGATGGGCACTGACCTATCTTTTTCCTCGGCCTTCCATCCTCAGACTAATGGCCAGACCGAACGAACCAATCAGACCTTGGAAACATATCTGAGATGTTTTGTTTCCGCTGACCAGGATGATTGGGTGTCATTTTTGCCGTTGGCTGAGTTCGCCCTTAATAATCGGGCCAGCTCGGCTACCTTGGTCTCTCCATTTTTCTGCAATTCTGGGTTCCATCCTCGTTTCTCTTCAGGACAGGTTGAGTCTTCGGACTGTCCTGGTGTGGATTCTGTGGTGGACAGGTTGCAGCAGATCTGGACTCAGGTAGTGGACAATTTGACCTTGTCCCAGGAGAAGGCTCAGCTTTTCGCTAATCGCAGACGCCGTGTGGGACCCCGACTTCGTGTTGGGGATCTGGTTTGGTTATCTTCTCGTCATATTCCTATGAAGGTTTCCTCTCCTAAATTTAAACCTCGTTTTATTGGTCCGTATAGGATTTCTGAGATTCTCAATCCGGTGTCTTTTCGTCTGACCCTCCCAGACTCCTTTTCCATACATAATGTATTCCATAGGTCGTTGTTGAGGAGATACGTGGCACCTATGGTTCCATCTGTGGAGCCTCCTGCCCCTGTTTTGGTGGAGGGGGAATTGGAGTATATTGTGGAGAAGATTTTGGATTCTCGTGTCTCTAGACGGAAACTCCAGTATCTGGTCAAATGGAAGGGTTATGCTCAGGAAGATAATTCCTGGGTTTTTGCCTCTGATGTCCATGCCCCAGATCTTGTTCGTGCCTTTCATGTGGCTCATCCTGGTCGGCCTGGGGGTTCTGGTGAGGGTTCGGTGACCCCTCCTCAAGGGGGGGGTACTGTTGTGAATTCTGTGGCTGAGTTCACTTCTGTGGTCACAAGTGGTATTGCAGTCTCTGGGCTTCCTCCCTCAGGTGTTTTGGTGAGCTTGTTGGCTGCCTTGCTATTTAGCTCCACCTGAGTCTGTCTTCCTTGCTCCTTGTCAATGTTCCAGTGTTGGATCTGAGCTACTGCATCTTTCCTTGGGCCTGCTGCTCTGCTAGATAAGTGCTTCTAGTTTGTTTTCTGTTTTTTCTGTCCAGCTTGCTATTAACTTTTGCTGGAAGCTCTGAGAAGCGAAGGGGTGCACCGCCGTGCTGTTAGTTCGGCACGGTGGGTCTTTTGCCCCTTTGCGTGGTTTTCGTTTTAGGGTTTTTTGTAGACTGCATAGTTCTCTTTTGCTATCCTCGCTCTGTCTAGAATATCGGGCCTCACTTTGCTGAATCTATTTCATTCCTACGTTTGTCTTTTCATCTTGCTAACAGTCATTATATGTGGGGGGCTGCCTATTCCTTTGGGGTATTTCTCTGAGGTAAGTCAGGCTTGTATTTCTATCTTCAGGCTAGTCAGCTCCTCAGGCAGTGCCGAGTTGCATAGGTAGTGATAGGCGCAATCCACTGCTGCTTATAGTTGTGTGAGGATAGTTCAGGTACTGCAGTCTACAGAGATTCCACGTCTCAGAGCTCGTCCTATTGTTTTTGGTTATTGCCAGATCTCTGTATGTGCGCTGATTACTGCACGCTGTGTTGTCTGATTGCCAGCCATAACAGGTGTGCCTTGGATCATGTGCCGTTCCCTTTCTTCTCCAAACTTTTTTCTTCCCATCATTCTGGTACAGGTTGATCTTTGTCTCATCTGTCCATAGAATACTTTTCCAGAACTGAGCTGGCTTCTTGAGGTGTTTTTCTGTCTATTTTTGGTATTGATGAATGGTTTGCATCTAGATGTGAACCCTTTGTATTTACTGTCATGGAGTCTTCTCTTTACTGTTGACTTAGAGACAGATACACCTACTTCACTGAGAGTGTTCTGGACTTCAGTTGATGTTGTGAACGGGTTCTTCTTCACCAAATTAAGTATGCGGCGATCATCCACCACTGTTGTCATCCGTGGACGCCCAGGCCTTTTTGAGTTCCCAAGCTCACCAGTCAATTCCTTTTTTCTCAGAATGTACCCAACTGTTGATTTTGCTACTCCAAGCATGTCTGCTATCTCTCTGATGGATTTTTTCTTTTTTTTCAGCCTCAGGATGTTCTGCTTCACCTCAATTGAGAGTTCCTTTGACCGCATGTTGTCTGCTCACAGCAACAGCTTCCAAATGCAAAACCACACACCTGGAATCCACCCCTGACCTTTTAACTACTTCATTGATTACAGGTTAACGAGGGAGACGCCTTCAGAGTTAATTGCAGCCCTTAGAGTCCATTGTCCAATTACTTTTGGTCCCTTGAAAAAGAGGACGCTATGCATTACAGAGCTATGATTCCTAAACCCTTTCTCCGATTTGGATGTGGAAACTATCATATTGCAGCTGGGAGTGTGCACTTTCAGCCCATATTATATATATAATTGTATTTCTGAACATGTTTTTGTAAACAGCTAAAATAACAAAACTTGTGTCACTGTCCAAATATTTCTGGCCCTAACTGTATATTTGGAATGCTCTATACTGGATTTATACAAACATTGTTACAATGATTTCGTGGATAACTGACACTTGTATCTTTTCTTTTAGATGCGTCGGATCTTCAACCACGAGCATTGCATCGGCGTAATTATGGATCTGTACAGAATCACCCCCAAAGAGCTAATGCGGCTGTGAGAACATCTCCTCTTTCACCCGTCTGTGTTGTGGATCGTGTGGAAGGCTACACGGCACCCAAACACTCCAGGAATCCAAGCCCCAAGATTTCACATCAAAAATCTAAGAACGTTTCAAGAAAGTGATTTGCATCGCAGAACGAAAGTCCCAGCATAACTCAGGAAGCCAATAGCACAATCAGCATTCCACAAGTTACTTCTGAAAACAGAGAAATTGAACAGCTCTCCGAGGGTATACAGTCACCCATAGATCCTGTATTACCTCTAAAGAAACAATCAGTATCACGACGGGGTGTACACTCATGGCCAAAAGTATTGACACCCCTGCAATTCTGTCAGATAATACTCAGTTTCTTCCTGAAAATGATTGCAAACACAAATTCTTTGGTATTATTATCCTCATTTAATTTGTCTTAAATGAAAAAACACAAAAGAGAATGAAGCAAAAAGCAAAACATTGATCATTTCACACAAAACTCCAAAAATGGGCCAGACAAAAGTATTGGCACCCTCAGCCTAATACTTGGTTGCACAACCTTTAGCCAAAATAACTGCGACCAGCCGCTTCCGGTAACCATCAATGAGTTTCTTACAATGCTCTGCTGGAATTTTAGACCATTCTTCTTTGGCAAACTGCTCCAGGTCCCTGATATTTGAAGGGTGCCTTCTCCAAACTGCCATTTTTAGATCTCTCCACAGGTGTTCTATGGGATTCAGGTCTGGACTCATTGCTGGCCACCTTAGAAGTCTCCAGTGCTTTCTCTCAAACCATTTTCTAGTGCTTTTTGAAGTGTGTTTTGGGTTATTGTCCTGCTGGAAGCCCCATGACCTCTGAGGGAGACCCAGCTTTCTCACACTGGGCCCTACATTATGCTGCAAAATTTGTTGGTAGTCTTCAGACTTCATAATGCCATGCACACGGTCAAGCAGTCCAGTGCCAGAGGCAGCAAAGCAACCCCAAAACATCAGGGAACCTCCGCCATGTTTGACTGTAGGGACCGTGTTCTTTTCTTTGAATGCCTCTTTTTTTCTCCTGTAAACTCTATGTTGATGCCTTTGCCCAAAAAGCTCTACTTTTGTCTCATCTGACCAGAGAACATTCTTCCAAAACGTTTTAGGCTTTTTCAGGTAAGTTTTGGCAAACTCCAGCCTGGCTTTTTTATGTCTCGGGGTAAGAAGTGGGGTCTTCCTGGGTCTCCTACCATACAGTCCCTTTTCATTCAGACGCCGACGGATAGTATGGGTTGACACTGTTGTACCCTCGGACTGCAGGGCAGCTTGAACTTGTTTGGGTGTTAGTCGAGGTTCTTTATCCAACATCCGCACAATCTTGCGTTGAAATCTCTTGTCAATTTTTCTTTTCTGTCCACATCGAGGGAGGTTAGCCACAGTGCCATGGGCTTTACACTTCTTGATGACACTGCGCACGGTAGACACAGGAACATTCAGGTCTTTGGAGATGGACTTGTAGCCTTGAGATTGCTCATGCTTCCTCACAATTTGGTTTCTCAAGTCCTCAGACAGTTCTTTGGTCTTCTTTCTTTTCTCCATGCTCAATGTGGTGCACACAAGGACACAGGACAGAGGTTGAGTCAACTTTAATCCATGTCAACCGGCTGCAAGTGTGATATAGTTATTGCCAACACCTGTTAGGTGCCACAGGTAAGTTACAGGTGCTGTTAATTACACTAATTACAGAAGCATCACATGATTTTTCCAACAGTGCCAATACTTTTGTCCATCCCCTTTTTTATGTTTGGTGTGGAATTATATCCAATTTGACTTTAGGACAATTCTTTTTGTGATTTTTCATTTAAGACAAAAATTAATGAAGATAACAATACCAAATAATTTGTGTTTGCAATGATTTTCAGGAAGAAACTGAGTATTATCTGACAGAATGGCAGGGGTGTCAATACTTTTGGCCATGACTGTAAGTAAAAAAAAACAGAAAGTTGCAGGGAGCCCTGTGTGGAATGATGAACACAACAAAATCTTTATTGCTGTGTCTGGTCAGTACGTCCATGCCAAACTCGCACAGATCAAACTAAAATCTTTCTGTGATACGTATGAATGACTGATAAATGATAAATGCATGCCCAACACCTGACATTATCGCTGAACTATATGCTTTTAAACTAAATCACGCATGTGTACATACACCCTGTGAATTTAAATAAATCTAAATCCACCTGACTAAACCTGGTTGGCTATGGGCTGAAAAATTAACTAAAATAATACCGCAAACATCTTCTAGAGCCAGAGTCATTAAGAAGGCTCTACAGATGCTGGCTAGTTCCAGAAGATCGCCAGCAGCTAGAAGCGGGCGAAAGACAGAATGCAGCGCAATAACTACACAATATCCCCAGAGGCTGTTACATGATTCAACTACAGTTTTACACATCCAAGACAACCCTGGAGGTGTCACCAGCAGTGTTGATCCAGTATGATTTTAACACAACAAAAACACAAACATTTTTATAGCTTGTTTTGATTAATTACCTGCTGGTCAGAACACATATTTGGTAACGCCTCTTAACACAGACCCTGACAGTGTTGAAAATGATGCTATCACCACTTTCTGAACACTTGTAAAATAAGTGATACTATATCTTATTAAACTCATCACCACTGAATGCTGTTGTACATCACGCTGTAATCCCACTGAAATGTGCTGTTGTAGCTGAACTGTAACACTGTATATTATCTATTTTGTAAGAAGTGTAATGATGTATGTTAATTGTGATGATTTTTATATCATTCAGTATGAATTTTATAGTATTGAAATGTCTTTGAGCTGTATTTATTTTATTACATTAAAATCTTTAAAATTTACAATACAGTGTCTTTGACTTTTAAGAAATGTATAAAACAACCACTTTATACTTGTCAAAAACACAGGATATACATAATATGTCTGTACAATGAGCCTGCTGTGTTATAAAACTCATATAAAATGCGAATCACAGTATCGAATAATGCTGCAAAAACACATGCTATACATAATATGCCCATAATATGAGCCTGCTGTGTTATAAAACTCATATAAAATGCGAATCACAGTATCATATAATGGTACAAAAACACATGCTATACATAATATGCCCAATACAGTGGGCCTGATGTGTTATAAAACTCATATAAAATGAGAATCACAGTATCATATAATGCTACAAAAACACATGCTATACATAATATGCCCAATACAGTGGGCCTGATGTGTTATAAAACTCATATAAAATGAGAATCACAGTATCAAATAATGATGCAAAAACACAGGTTATACATAATATGCCCGTAATATGAGCCTGCTGTGTTATAAAACTCATATAAAATGAGAATCACAGTATCAAATAATGCTGCAAAACACATGATATACATAATATGCTCGTACAATGAGCCTGCTGTGTTATAAAATTCATATAAAATAAAAATCACAGTATCAAATAATGCTGCAAAAACAAAGGATATACATAATATGACCGTACAATGAGCCTGCTGTGTTATAAAACACAATTTTGCACTATATGTGAATACCGACTCTGATAAAAAATCAAGAGATCGCTGAAATTGTCAGCCATATAAACCAAAGATATAAAAAGAATGCTGAATTTTTACTAAACAGGTTACTGCAGAATAAAAATGTTACAGCCTGGATTAATAAAGCTGAATTTATTTTCAAAGGATCCGTAATACCCGGGTCTAACTTACTGGATTTGGTATGTAGTACAACACAGATTCATGCTCTGACTGGCAGAAATCTACCTCCGGCTTGGGATTCATTTATGCAGGCTATGGCCGAGCTAAATATATCATCCACAGTTGTGGGTAATCCCACTACTAGGAAGCTTTTAGATGAATTAAAATTTTCAGCCGTGAGACACACGCTGTATCTACACCACAGAAGCTAGCGCCGTTGCCCCGTACAATTCAATCTTTACATTCCCCGTCATTAGCCACCACATGTGGAACTCTGCTGCCTAAAAATGGTCTCTACCGCTACTACAAAACATGTGGCTCACGATGTAAAGAATGTACTGGATAAATGCTGTACTTGATTTGTAACACTATATTATTTATTTTGTAAGAAGTGTAATGATGTATGTTAATTGTACTTGTGATACTATTTACTTATTCATTTTGTAAGAAGTGTCTTGGAGTGTGTTCATTGTACTATTTAATGTTTTTGCTTTTTTATATTCTGTAAGAATTTTTATATTATTGAAATGCCTTTGAGATGCAATGCCCATATAATGACCCTGGTCTTATAGGCCACGTGTAAAAATGAGAATCCAGTATTAAATAAATACACGCCTAGGATATAAATTATATAAACGGCATGGTGTGTTATAAAACACAATTTTGCACTATATGTGATCGTTAGTAATAAAATACATTGCTCTGATTACAGAAGCAAGCTCATTTCAGCTACCTTAGTAAATATTATAAGTTGCTCTCTGTGTACGTTCTACGCCTGTTTTTTTGGGGCAACAGAAGTGTATGCGGTCATTATTGCATATATGTATTACACCATTTAGCTTGCGGATTACCATTTAAAAAGCTTTTACAGCGTTTCACTTCTGACTTGCAGAGAAATGATAGAATCGTATGAGATTTTGTGTCATCAAAATTTTCAAGTTTAATCCGTTGTTCTGCCAGCAGCTATCAAATTCAACAAAAATTTGCTTGCCTTTGTCAGTTTCGTTGATCTAAATGTCTGCCCAGCACTTAAAGCTGTCTTATCGTGTACTTTTTATGCATACCAATAAATATTATAACTTGCTCTCTGTGTACGTTCTACACCTGTTTTTTTGGGGGGGCAACAGAAACTCTGGCTGTTTGTATAAACACAATTTTGCACTATATGTGATCATTGGGGATAAAACACAGTGATACTGGGTTATAAACTTCGGTCCTCTGAAACTCTGGATGTTTGTATAGCCCACCCCACAGAAACTCTGGCTGTCTAGTGCCCAGCATGTCTTGTAGAGTCACAGCTGTGCTTGTCTGTCAGTTTCACACTGGTAGCTAGCAACTGATAGCAATTATATTATTGAAATGTCTTTGTAAGCCGTGTGTAAAAATGAGAATCCAGTATCAAATAAATACACGACTTGGATATAAAATTATATAAACGGCATGGTGTGTTATAAAACACATATAAAATGAGAATCCAGTATCAAATAAATACACGCCTAGGATATAAAATTATATAAGCGGCATGGTATGTTATAAAACACAATATATATCTGACATGGTGAATGTCTTGTAGAGACACATTTTAGCAGCTGCTAGCAATTATAGTATTGAAATGTCTTTCTAGAACCAAATAAATACACGACTAGGATATAAAATTATATAAACGGCATGGTGTGCTATAAAACACATATAAAATGAGAATCCAGTATCAAATAAATACAGGACTATGATATAAATTATATAACAGGCACGGTGCGTTATAATGCACAATTTTAAAATATATGTGATCATTGGGAATAAAAAAAACACTTCTCTGTTCCTACATGAACACATCTGCTTGTATTTATGCACGGAAATACCTCCCCTAGTCTGTGATACACAGAATGCATTTCACATATGGGCTGTCTGACCAATTGCTGAGTGTTTAAGCAAGGAATCACAGAGTGCAGGCAGATACACTGTGTCTAAAATACACTGCTCTGATCACAACAGTGGTCTCTTGAGAATCACAGTATCAAATAATGCTGCAAAAACACAGGATACATAATATGCCCAATACAATGAGCCTGGTGTGTTATAAAACTCATATAAAATGAGAATCTAATATAAAAACAAATACTGGGATAATAATCACTGTATCAAAATACTGTGATAACAATATCAAACTGTATCAAAAGGGAAAACCAGACAAGGAGGGACAGCTGGCAGACATGGATGGGAGGGGTTACACACTTTTGATACACTTTGATAGGGGCGGGTCCAGCTGTCAAATTGAGTTTGATGAGTAATATGTAAGATACACTACTACTCTCATTTATTCTGACTTGCAGTGGGCGTTTATTTCTCCCAATGTATAATTTCGCGCAGGGGCATCTAATTTCATAAATCACCCCTTCTGTATTGCATGAAATATAGTTCCATTCGAGACACTGAATTGTTTTTTGTATTCAATTTCCTGCACGGTTTACATCTCCGGCATGGGTAAAAACCTATTCAAATTTTTGGAGGAAGATTCATAGTCGGAACCAGAGAATTTGGAATATTAGGAGCTATTATGTTGCCCAAATTATTAGCCTTTCTGTAAATACATTTTGGTTGGTCAGGTAAATTTTCCCCAATGATTTTATCCTCCTTAAGGATACCCCAATGTCTTTTGACTATTTTCCTAAGGATATGGGTGTTCGCATTAAATTGTGTAATAATTGGAACATCTTCCCTTATTGTGTTATTTTCCTTTTTCTCATTATTTTGTAATAGCTGTTTTCTGGGTAGTTCCTCGACTATTTGTTTTACTTGTATCAAGGAACTCTGGGAGTAACCTTTTTGAGTGACTTTATTCGTCAGGAAGTCCGCTTCATGATTGAAGTCCTTTATTTTGAACAATTCCTATGAGCCCAAATTAGTTGGCTCTTAGGAATATTTATTAACCAGCTGGGAAGATGACAGCTGTTCAAAGAGACGTAGTTGTTAACATCAGTGGGCTTATGATAGGTCCTGGTATGAATTTTACCTTGTTCCATTCTATTGTTTCCAGAATTCTGAGAATATGTGTGCTGTCTTTTAGATAAGATAGGAGCTTGGGGACCAATTTCTCTAGACTGACCACCAGGGCCGGCTCCAGGTTTTTGAGGAAGAGTCTCAGTGGGCCCCCCTTTAACACATACCCCGATTTATGATGCACAGATACGGCAGAGAAATGTATAGTACAATGCCAGATTTCACTTCTTACATGAGTGACAGCTATTGTAAATTCTGCAGTGTATATATACAGGACAGGAGGAGTGGTACTGTGCAGTGCATATATACAGGAGGAAAGGTGCTGTGCAGTGTATATATACAGGAGGAAAGGTGCTGTGCAGTGTATATATACAGGAGGAGCGGTACTGTGCAGTGTATATATACAGGGGGAGAGGTGCTCTGCAGTGTATATATACAGGAGAGGTTCTGTGCAGTGTATATACACAGGAGGAGCGGTACTGTGCAGTGTATATATACAGGAGGCTCCCAACAGATCTGTGCTACAAAGTAACAGGCGGCTCGGGCATTAATGAGGGACCTGATGCTGAATCCTTTCCACAAACCCTAATGACCCAATTAGTGCCCCACCATTAGAACCTCATTGAACGCCTCCCTGTCCCGAGCAGTCATGTACAGTATGGGGGGATCCTGCAGCCCACCCCCTGACTGCTCCATACCATACACTGCCCTCTGTCGCGCTCACTATTATCCTGTGCATTTCTCCTTCATCGTTACCCCATGTTACACTTGTCACCCCCCACTACAAAGTAGCAGGGCAGCCAATGTCACCCCCTCCCGGACCCTAATGGCAGCAGGAAATGTCTGCTCCTCTATTGGGTTGGAAACCGCATTTAATCAAGGAATGATGTGGATTTGTTGCCGGTGGCTGCAGGGGAAGGGTTAAGTGATGCCATGTCCTTGGTGGGAGCAGTGGCAGCTGCTGGACCTGGACAGAGACAACCAATGTTGCTGTGACTGCACAGTGTGACCTGGAGGAGAGAAGAGGAGACTCCGGAGCAGAAATCACCCACATGCCAGCACTGGGCAGAGTCCCTCCAGTCACTAGCCTGGGGCCACGGGGCCCCAATGTACAGCCCACAGCTCAGTTTTATCCATGGCAGCAGCTCCCCTTCCTCCTGGCATCTGGTTAACCCCATTTATGCGGGTCGGATTGTTATCTTTAAGGTTTAGCAATAACCTTCATACAGATGGGAAGGGGTTAAGCTTCTTCCTATCCCACTGGTGCAGGTTTGGTGCAGCATGCATGTATTCTGGGAGAGCTGGGTTTCTGCAGGTTGCAGGCTGCACCCCACCAGCTGCTCCTCCAGACATCACCCACATTTTTAGGCAACAGAGACAGACAGCAGCAGACTGAGCCACAACTACAACCACTGATGGATACCATAGCACTCACTCAGTCACTGGTAGGAGCTCCTCCTGAATCTGCCTGATAAGTTCTGCTCAGCACTGCAGCCATCCAGAGGCAGAGCAGGAGAATGCTCTCTCCACCCACAAACAATGTCACACTGGCTGCCTTCTCTTAACCCCTATGTGCCTGCCTGGCTGCACTGACTAAGTGAGAAGATGCTTGTGTCAGAGCTGGCACATAGGGGTTAAGAGAACGCAGCCAGCAGTGACTTTGTGGGCGGAGAGAGCATGTTCTCCTGCTCTGCTCTCCCAGCTGCATCTATGACAGTGTGAGTGGGCCCCCCCCTCTCCCCAGGGCTCTGGCATTTGCCCAGGTGCGCCGGGTGCTGACGCTGGCCCTGCTGACCACATTACAGGCCCTCGCTTGTTACACTATATTCCAAATTTAATTCTAATGCCTTTGGTGTCTGGTAGAATCCAGTTTCCTGACATTGATCATCCAGCTCCCCAACTCCTGTATTATATTCACCTTACAGCAGCTTCTCCCGCTATGACAGTGGCTCCATTGTAAAGTGATTGGGAATATTTATTCCACTATCTTGCTATTTGGCACGAGGGAGGGACCTCCCAAATATAGGAGTGAGAATTGTATGATACAGGGCCACCTGAGGGCCCTTACCAAACTCAGGTTCCACGGCACCAACTGGCGCTCTGCATATTGTCAGCGAGAGCCGCGTAATGACACGGTGATGAACATGGTGGTGGTGGTGGGCAAAGCCCAAAATTCAAATGGGCATGTTTGAAATGGCATTGTAAAGGGATGGGGAATTTGTATTCCACTATATTGCTAAATATTAGACATGAGGGAGGGAATTCCCAAATATAGGAGTGAGCGCCGTCACATTTGTTAAAGAAAAAATAAAGCCAAAACAATCAGTGCAAACCTATGCTAAAGGAGAGGTACTATATATATATATATATATATATATATATGTATATATATATATATATATATATATATATATATAAATATATCTACTATATAATTGTCGAAGGGTCACTTCCGTCTGTCTGTCCTTCTGTCACAGTTATTCATTCGCTGATTGGTCTCACCAGCTGCCTCTCATGGCTTCCGCGACCAATCAGCGACAGGCACGGTCCGGAAGAAAATGGCCGCTCCTTACTCCCCGCAGACACTGTCCCCGTTGCTCCGGTCCATACTCCCCGCAGTGTCCCTGGCGCTCTGCTCCATGCTTCCCTCAGTCACTGTCCCCGGCGCTCCGGTCCATACTCCTCGCAGTGTCCCCGGCGCTCCGCTCCATGCTTCCCACAGTCACTGTCCCCGGCGCTCCGGTCCATACTCCTCGCAGTGTCCCCGGCGCTCCGCTCCATGCTTCCCACAGTCACTGTCCCCGGTGCTCCGGTCCATACTCCTCGCAGTGTCCCCGGCGCTCCGCTCCATGCTTCCCACAGTCACTGTCCCCGGCGCTCCGGTCCATACTCCTCGCAGTGTCCCCGGCGCTCCGCTCCATGCTTCCCACAGTCACTGTCCCCGGCGCTCCGGTCCATACTCCTCGCAGTGTCCCCGGCGCTCCGCTCCAAGCTTCCCACAGTCACTGTCCCTGGTGCTCCGGTCCATACTCCTCGCAGTGTCCCCGGCGCTCCGCTCCATGCTTCCCACAGTCACTGTCCCCGGCGCTCCGGTCCATACTCCTCGCAGTGTCCCCGGCGCTCCGCTCCATGCTTCCCACAGTCACTGTCCCTGGTGCTCCGGTCCATACTCCTCGCAGTGTCCCCGGCGCTCCGCTCCATGCTTCCCACAGTCACTGTCCCTGGTGCTCCGGTCCATACTCCTCGCAGTGTCCCCGGCGCTCCGCTCCATGCTTCCCACAGTCACTGTCCCTGGTGCTTCGGTCCATACTCCTCGCAGTGTCCCCGGCGCTCCGGTCGATACTCCCTGCAGTGTCCCCGGTGCTCCGCTCCATGCTTCCCGCAGTCACTATCCCCGGCGCCCGCTCCATACTCCCCTCCGGTCACCGCTATCACAGGGTAAATGCCGGTGGTAACGGACCGCATTATGCCGCGGGAAATGCACTCCGTTACCGCCGCTATTAACCCTGTGTGTCCCCAACCTTTTACTATTGATGCTGCCTATGCGGCATCAATAGTAAAAAAAAGTAATGTTAAAAATATTAAAAAACCAAAAAACCTTCTATACTCACCCTCCGTTGTCCTTTCGCGCCCGCCGCCATCTTCCTTTCCCAGCGATGCTTTGCGAAATTACCCAGAAGACCTAGCGGTCTCGCGAGACCACTAAGTCATCTAGGTAATTTCGCAATGCATCCTGGGAATGGAAGATGACGGCAGCCGCGTGCCCATCGACACAGCGCCGTTGGATCCCAGGAGGCGGAGAGACGGGACGCTGAGGAGCAGCAACAAGAATGGTGAGTATGTTAACCTACAAGGGGCCCGTTGGGTGAGTATATGTTTATTTTTTATTTTTTGACCTGTGACATACGTGGCTGGGCAATATACTACGTGACTGGGCAATGTACTACGTGGCTCTGTGATGTATACTACGTGGGCTGTGCAATATACTATGTCACTGGGCAATATACTACGTCGTTGGGCAATATACTACGTGACTGGGCAATATACTACGTGGCTGGGCAATATATTATGTGGGCTGGGCAATATACTACGTTGCTGGCCAATATACTGCGTGGCTGGGCAATATATTACGTGGGCTGGGCAATATACTACGTGGCTGGGCAATATACTACGTGGCTGGCCAATATACTACGTGGCTGGGCAATATACTACGTGGCTGGGCAATATACTACGTGGCTGGGCAATATACTATGTCGGTGGGCAATATACTATGTCTCTGGGCAATATACTACGTGGCTGGGCAACATACTACGTGGCTGGGCAATATACTACATGGCTGGGCAATATACTACGTAGCTGGGCAATATATTACGTGGGCTGGGCAATATACTACGTCGCTGGTCAATATACTACGTGAGTGGGCAATATACTATGTCACTGGGCAATATACTACGTGGCTGGGCAATATACTACGTGGCTGGGCTATATACTACGTCACTGGGCAATATACTACGTCGCTGGGCAATATACTACGTGGCTGGGCAATATATTACGTGGGCTGGGCAATATACTACGTCGCTGGGCAATATACTACATGGCTGGGCAATATACTACGTCGCTGGCCAATATACTACGTGGCTGGGCAATATACTATGTCACTGGGCAATATACTACGTCGCTGGGCAATATACTACGTGACTGGGCAATATACTATGTCACTGGGCAATATACTACGTCGCTGGGCAATATACTATGTCGCTGGGCAATATACTACGTCGCTGGGCAATATACTATGTCGCTGGGCAACATACTATGTGACTGGGCAATATACTATGTTGCTGGGCAATATACTACGTGACTGGGCAATATACTACGTCACTGGGCAATATACTACGTTACTGGGCAATATATTACGTGGACATGCATATTCTAGAATACCCGATGCATTAGAATCGGGCCACCATCTAGTACAGGCGTGTCAAACTGCATTCCTCGAGGGCCGCAAACCATGCGTGTTTTCAAGATTTCCTTAGCTTTGCACAAGGTGCTGTAATCATTATGTGTTTAGGTGATTCAATTATCACCTGTGCAGTTCAAGGATATCCTGAAAACATGACCTGTTTGCAGCCCTTGAGGAATGCAGTTTGACACCCCTGATCAGCATTATTCTCCGACCCCCCGACCTGTTTGTTGGGTCCAGCTGTAAAAATATTTAACTTTCCCATTGACTTGTATTGGATTCGTTATTCGCTATGAATGCCCTAATATTAGAAAGTATTTGAGCCGATTTTCCCAAATCCCAATATTTCACTATTCGATTATTACTGTAAACTGCCTTTTTGCTCAAATATATTGTGACTTATGAAGGTGTTTTGCCGGCACATTAATCCGTCGCCCCCAATGTGTTTTGCAGATCAGTTATGGATCCACCGATCGCTCAGTTTCTGATAGACGCCTCTATCCACATGTTTTCAGTACAGTCCAAAATCACCACATCCATTATATGGCAATCACCAAACTGCTGAAGCATTTTGACTGGACCTGGGTTGGGATTTTGGTATCAGATAATGATAATGGAGAGAATGAACTGCAGATACTAACAAAACTCACGAGAGAACACGGGATCTGTGTGGCCTTCACCATAAAGCTTAAAAGGGATAGAGATTTGTATAACATGTTAGCGATTCTTAAGCATCCAGAAGTCAGTGTCATTATAATATGTGGGAGCTTCTCTTTTCTGGTTAATGTAATACAGGATTTTTCTTCTCTGTTTATTGACAAAACTTTCATCTTTCCACCATTCTGGATCTCCAGTTATTTAATTACACGAAAAGACTTTCCATTTTTGAACGGAAGTCTAGTAGTGGACATTTCATCACAACCTTTTCCTGGTGTGGAAGACTTTGTGAAAAACTGCAGGGAAATTCCCAATGTAGTCCACGATGAGAGATTGTTGGCGATGTTATATGCGCTATCATATTATGACCATCAAGATTACTGCATTGGACCAGATTGGACAGAGCTCAGTGATGATGATTTAGAGATGGTCATTCTGCCAAGTTTAAGGAATTTCCTCTCCTCAGGGTTTTCTCCGAGAATATATTATGC
The DNA here is from genome assembly GCF_032444005.1 of Ranitomeya imitator. Classification (NCBI taxonomy): domain Eukaryota; kingdom Metazoa; phylum Chordata; class Amphibia; order Anura; family Dendrobatidae; genus Ranitomeya; species Ranitomeya imitator. The sequence continues at coordinate 1,223,169,929 of NC_091282.1, read as the reverse complement.
AGTAGAAGTTCTGGCTAAAGCTCTACATGAAATGTTCTTATTCGTAATAGACAAATATCAAGAAGAAAATTCCACAACCGGATTTCTACAATACACACGGAAGCTACAGCGCTTCCTCCAAATGATGAAGACTTCACCGGATCCATCGACGCCTACATATTACTTCAATGAACAAGGGGAAGCTGTACATTCATACAAGATAACAAACTGGATATTTACTGATAATCCCGGTCATATTGATGTACAGAATATCGAAGTAGGACATGTTACCCCATGGGCGGTCAGTGGCCAAGAGCTTCACATGAACACCCAGTCTATAACATGGAAACACGCAGAGGTGAGAAGCATTATACTCTATGTCATCATATACAGCCTCTGTCATTCCCTTTACCATCAATATGAATCCTTTATGTAAACTCATATATTTTCCATATAGAATTCATCCACATAATTTCTTTACTTTATAATTCATTGCCTGTATTTCTGTTTTATTCTGACAGAACAAATCTAAAATGAAAATCATACACCCCAAAAAACTGAAAATAATGATAAAAGCAAGAATGAGAATGTAGGAGCCCAAGAGATGGTGATAGGGATGGAGAGTAGAGCGAACTTGATCGGGTCCCTGCTTCTCCGGCAAGTTCTAGCACTTGTAATGTACCTACTAAAATGTAGAAACAAAAAGTGCCACCTATTAATGTGCAAAAAGGTGGGGTGTTAATCACGGTTGATGATGGTCAGTGAGACAAGAACCGAGGGAAAACCCTACCCAGGATAAAAAGCATTCACCCTGAGGTAGCCGGGATGATTACAAGAAATACTGTCATGAGTAGTGTTGAGCATTCCCATACCGCAAGTATCGGGTATCGGCTGATATTTGCGGTATCGGAATTCCGATACCGAGTTCCGATATTTTTGCGATATCGGGAATCGGTATCGGGATGAATATTCATGTGTAAAATAAAGAATAAAAATAAAAAATATGGCTATACTCACCCTCGAACGCGCCCTGGTTGTAACCGCTACAACCGGCAGCCTCCGTTCCTAAGAATGAGCGAGTGAAGGACCTGCGTTGACGTCGCGGCTTGTGATTGATCGCGTGAGCGGTCACATGAGCGGTCACGCGACCAATCACAAGCCGCGACGTCATTGAAGGTCCTTCACCCTACATTCTTAGGAACGGAGGCTGCCGGTTACACCGCTAAGGTCCAGGGTCCGCCGGAGGGGTGATTATATCCATATTTTTTATTTTTATTCTTTTTTTTTTACATGAATATGGATCCCAGGGCCTGAAGGAGAGTTTCCTCTCCTTCAGACCCTGGGAACTATTCCAGGATCACTTCCGATATTTGTGTCCCATTGACTTGTATTGGTATCGGGTATCGGTATCGGCGATATCCGATATTTTTCGGATATCGGCCGATACAATCCGATACCGATACTTTCAAATATCGGAAGGTATCGCTCAACACTAATCATGAGGCAAAAACCTGTGCTAGTCACCAAAGACGCGGCAGTGTAATCCTGTCTACATGGAAACAGAGTAGTATAACATGTGGCAGCATGATGTTACTGCCAGTAATAATAATAATAATCTTTATATAGCACCAACATATTCTGCAGCACTTTATGGTTAAACAGTTTCAAACACAACAGTCATAAGTAACAATATTAACAATACAATAAAGCACAATAAGCCGCCCCTGTTCATGAGAGCTTACAATCTACAAGGAGGTGGGGGAGATAAAGAGTACAGGTGTGTATTTGGCTGCCGTATTGCGGTCCTTTGATGCAACAGGGTTCATCTCTGTACATACCGGGTCAAGTTAACCCTTGTGTGTTCCCTTTATACCTCCATATTCTGTCCACCATTACTGAGCAGCAAGTGATATCTCTGCACGGTGGACTCCGGGCTGCGAACGCACCTTATATCTTCCTTTATATTATTTGGTGCGTTCCGCCAGCCCTAGCATTTATATTATTTAATGTTCCACAGCTCAGCACACAGAACAATTTCACTCCCACTAAATGGCAAGGTAGGACATGGTGGGCTGTATCACATTTAGCAACAGAAAAAAATATTTTTTCGTAATGTGCGTGCGGTCAGCAGACAGCTTCATTTCACCACCACAAAATTACAACGTGGGATACGGTGGGCTGTACAACGTTTAGCAACGGAATTTTTTTATGTGCGTGAGCTCTACAACCATCTTCATGTCACTGCGACAAAATTACAACACGTGATACGGTGAGCTGTATAATGTTTAGCAACAGAAATAAATATTTTATTAATGCGCATGAGATCTGCAAACATTTTCTTTTTACCGGCACAAAATTACAATGTGGGATACAGCAGGTGTTATCATGTTTAGCAGCAAAAAAAATATTTTTCTTTTTTTGTCTTCATGAGCTCTGCAGACAGGTTTATTTCAACACCACAAAATTTTAATGTGAAATATGTTGGGCTATATCATGAAGCTTCAGTGAGTGGGCGTTTGGTGGAAACTGTTTGGTTAAGAATACAAGGACAGAACAATGGAAAGTACACGATTGTAGGCATTTAGTAGAGGCCTCCTGTGCAAGCTGAGGATGTGGATGAACTCTTTATGCATCAAATGGCCAAGTTCTCCAAAAAACATGACATAGTTGTCAAGGGAGATTTCAACTATCCAGACATTTGTTGGGAATCTCTCTCAGGCAAAACTAACAGCACAAGCAAAGTCTTATCCTCTCTTGCTGACAATTTTATCTTCCAAAAGGTAGGGGAGAAAACCCCCTTATCTGCTACCTTGGATCTAATCCATATAAACAGGGAGGAAATGCTTGAGGAGGTAAGAGAGGCTGGAACTCTAGGAGGCAGCACCCGTGCTATTTTAGAATTTTTGATAACTAGAGCAGAGGTCCCCAACTCCAGTCCTCAAGGCCCACCAACAGGTCATGTTTTCAGGATTTCCTTAGTCTTGCCCAGGTAATAATTGCATCACCTGTGCAATGCAAAGGAAATCCTGAAAACATGACCTGTTGGTGGGCCTTGAGGACTGGAGTTGGGGACCTCTGAACTAGAGGATGAAGACCTGTGAAGACTCAGACATCAAAGTTAGATTTCAGAACGGCAGATTTTAAGGGACTCCAAAAGAGAATCGGAGGGATCCAATGTTTGGATATCTTTAAGGGCAAAAATGTCCAGGAAGGATAGGAAATCTTGAAAAACGAGATTCTCAAAGCACAATTGTTAACAATTCCGAAAAGAGGGAAGAATAGGAAGCATTTAAGGAAACCAGGATGGATGAACACAGAACTTAAACACATGCTAAAAAGGAAGAAAGAAATGTTTATCAAATGGAAAGAAGGAGGCATATCTAAAAAAGAATATAATGTTGTCTGCAGAACCTGCAGGGCACGAATCAGATTATTTAAAGCTGACAATGAATTAAGGCTTGCAAGAGACATCAAAAGCAATAAAAAATGATTTTGGGGATATGTCAAAAGTAAAAGAAAAGTCAAATATGCTATAGGATTTTTACAGGATGGAAATGATAAAATGGTAAGAAAGGATGCTGAGAAGTCCGAACCTTTAAATTCCTATTTTGCATTTGTTTTCTCTCAGAAAGGAAATGTAACATCAACTAATTTTCACGGTCCTATTAAGGGAATAGAAGAATCCAGGATATCTATAAACGGAAAGATAGTGAGTAGGGTTGAGCGACTTTTCTTTTTATAGGATCAGGTCGGGTTTCACGAAACCCGACTTTTTCAAAAGTCGTGTCAAGTGAAATCGTCCGATCCTATAGAAAAGTCGGGGTCGGGGTCGGCCGTAACACGAAACCCAATGCAGTGCATTGTGTTTCTAATGGATCCCAGGGTCTGAAGGAGAGGAAACTCTCCTTCAGGCCCTGGGATCCATATTTAAGTGTAAAATAAAGAATCAAAATAAAAAATATTGATATACTTACCCTCGGACGCGCCCTGGTTCTCAGCGGCAGACTTCCTTCCTAAGAATGAGCGCCTGAAGGACCTTCGATGACGTTGCGGCTTGTGATTGGTCGCGTGAGCAGTCATATGGGCGTCACGCGACCAATCACAAGCCGCGACGTCATCTAAGGTCCTTCAGGCGCTGATTCTTAGGAAGGAAGGCTGCGGGATAGAACCAGGGCGCGTCCGAGGGTGAGTATATACCTATTAGGAATATACTCACCCTCGGACGCGCCCTCGGACGCTTCCTTCCTAAGAATTAGCGCCTGAAGGACCTTAGATGACGTCGCGGCTTGTGATTGGTCGCGTGACCGCCCATGTGACCGCTCACACGACCAATCACAAGCCGCGACGTCATCGAAGGCCCTTCAGGCGCTCATTCTTAGGAAGGAAGGCTGCCGGTTAGTACCAGGGCGCGTCCGAGGGTGAGTATATCAATATTTTTTTTTTTTTATTCTTTATTTTACACTTAAATATGAATTCCGATACCGATTCCCGATATCTTAAACATATCGGAACTCGGTATCGGAATTCCGATTCCAGATTCAGAAGATCGCCGACCTTATGGCCGACCACACACAGGGTCGGGTCGGGTTTTATGAAACCCGACTTTGCCAAAAGTCGGCGACTTCTGAATCTGGCCGACCCGTTTTGCTCAACCCTAATAGTGAGTAAACATTTAGCTAACATAAATGAATTCAAGTCTCCAGGTCCAGATGAATTACACCCCAGAGTACTGAAGGAGATAGCAGAAGAAATTGTTGAACGACGCTCCATAACCTTTGATAATTCTTGGAGAACAGGAAAAGTCCCAGAAGACTGGAGAAGAGTAAATGTTGTTCCTATCTTCAAAAACGTGAATAAGGTGGTCCCAGGGAACTACAGAGCCCGGAGTCATAACTAGAGGCACCTGTGAAAAGGCTTGCGTTGCCTGCCATGCGGGTACTATCTTAGGACAGAGATAGAGAGGACCTTGTGAGAAGCCATAGGCAGCAAGGGACTCGCCTTATAGCGCAAGAAGGAAGGCTTCCAACCTAACCTGAAAGGGGAATCTATAATCGCCTCCAGACTGACCGGACCTCACCAATACCTGTTGCCGGTAATCTGGACTGTGGCCGAAAGCCACGAGTAAAAGGTAAAGAGACTGCAACCTTGTGTCCTGTGATTCTTTCTGGCACTACACTAACTTTGCCTACTACATCGGGAGCCCTGGGGGATCCAGCTTCACCTGTGGGAAGCCATACCATGCTTGCTGCAGTAACATCACCCCCAGAAGACCCTTTTAAGCAGCGCCGGTCATCCCTGACCGAATACCACAGGTGGCGTCACAAACATTTCTTATTCTAAATAATCCCTGGTCTTTGCTCCACTAAGGCCTTTATCTGAGCTCTGTAGCACTGCCTGTCACCTGAGTAATACACTCCACAGACCTCGTCACTCTCTGGGACATATTCTGTAATTACTCCATTGTTGCCCAATACCATGCAAAATATACATTCTGCCTGGATGGGTAGTTTCCAGAAGAAGTCGTTAGGTTTGTGCAGATTTGTCAGTGGCACCCCTGTCTCTTTCCCTTGAGGAGCCTGCTTCCATGTAAAATGATGTTTGTCAATGTTCCTGACATGGGTTTCAGGCCTGACAGACTGACCACTAGGGTTGAGCGAAACGGGTCGTTCATTTTCAAAAGTCGCCGACTTTTGGCAAAGTCGGGTTTCATGAAACCCGATCCGACCCCTGTGCGGGGTCGGCCATGCGGTACGCGACTTTCGCGCCAAAGTCACGTTTCAATGACGCGAAAAGCGCCATTTCTCAGCCAATGAAGGTAAACGCAGAGTGTGGGCAGCGTGATGACATAGGTCCTGGTCCCCACCATCTTAGAGAAGGGCATTGCAGTGATTGGCTTGCTGTCTGCGGCGTCACAGGGGCTATAAAGGGGAGTTCCCGCCGACCGCCATCTTACTGCTGCTGATCTGAGCTTAGGGAGAGGTTGCTGCCGCTTCGTCAGAAGCAGGGATAGCGTTAGGCAGGGTCCATTAACCACCAAACCGCTTGTGCTGTAGCGATTTCCACTGCCCAACACCACCTTCGGTGTGCAGGGACAGTGGAAGCTACATTTTTTTTTTTCCCCTCAGCGCTGTAGCTCATTGGGCTGCCCTAGAAGGCTCCCTGATAGCTGCATTGCTGTGTGTACGCCGCTGTGCAAACCAACTGCTTTTTTCAAAGCACAAATCCTCTTGTTCCTTCCTATCTGCACAGCTATCTTGTTTGTTTGTACACACTTTTTATTTAATTTGTGCATCAGTCCACTCCTTATTGCTGCCTGCCATACCTGGCTGAGATTACTGCTGGGAGATAGTAATTGAAGGACAGTCCTTGTTTTTTTTTTTTTTTTTGTGGGAGATTAAGATTGACCTTTCTGCTAGAGTGCCATCCCTGTCTGTGTCATCTCTCACTCAGTGGGCCATAGAAAGCCTATTTATTTTTTTGCTTGATTTGGGTTCTAAAATGTACCTGAAAAAATCACTACATCAATCAGTGGGAGAAAAATATTGGCCTCAGGGCTTGTGTGCCACTCCTGACTCCTGTGTGCATCATCACTCACTCAGTGGGCCATAGAAAGCCCATTTTTTTTTTTTTTTGCTTTATTTCGGTTCTAAATTCTACCTGAATAAAAATCAATAAATCAATCAGTGGGAGATTAATATTGGCCTTTGGGCTTGTGTGCCAGTCCTAAGCGTGCCATCTCTCTCTCTCAGATAGTGGGCCATAGAAAGCCTATTTATTTATTTTTTTTTAATTGGGTTTATAAATTTTCCCTGGAAAAAAAAAAAAAAAGTGGGAGATTAATATTGGCCTCTGTGCTTGTGTGCCAGTCCTGAGCGTGCCATCTCTCTCACAAATAGTGGGCCATAGAAAGCCTATTTATTTATTTTTTTTTTGGTTTTATAAATTCTCCCTTAAAAAAAAAAAGGGAGATTAATATTGGCCTTTGGGCTTGTGTGCCAGTCCTAAGCGTGCCATCTCTCTCTGTCTCTCAGATAGTGGGCCATAGAAAGCCTATTTATTATTTTTTTTATTGGGTTTATAAATTTTCCCTGGAACAAAAAAAAAAAGTGGGAGATAAATATTGGCCTCTGGGCTTGTGTGCCACTCCTGACTCCTGTGTGCGTCATCTCTCACTCAGTGGGCCATAGAAAGCCTTTTTTTGTTTTATTTGTTTTCTAAATTCTCCCTGAAAAAATCATTTTATTTTCTTTGGTTTCTAAATTCTTCCTGAAAAAATCATTTTATTCTATTATTTTTTTTTCCTAAAGTCTCCCTAAAAAAACAAAAAAAAAAAACAAATCAGTGGGAGATTAATATTGCCCTTTCTGCTTGTGTGCCAGTCTTGACTCCTGGGTGTGCCATCTCTCTCTCTCTCTCCAATTGTGGGCCATAGAAAGCCTATTATTTTTTTTAGCTTGATTTGGGTTCCAAAATCTACCTGAAAAAATCACTACATCAATCAGTGGGAGATAAATATTGGCCTCTGGGCATGTGTGCCACTCCTGACTCCTGTGTGCGTCATCTCTCACTCAGTGGGCCATAGAAAGCCTTTTTTTGTTTTATTTGTTTTCTAAATTCTCCCTGAAAAAATCATTTTATTTTATTTGGTTTCTAAATTCTTCCTGAAAAAATCATTTTATTCTATTATTTTTTTTTCCTAAAGTCTCCCTGATAAAAAACAAAAACAAAACAAATCAGTGGGAGATTAATATTGCCCTTTCTGCTTGTGTGCCAGTCTTGACTCCTGGGTGTGCCATCTCTCTCTCTCTCTCCAATTGTGGGCCATAGAAAGCCTATTATTTTTTTAGCTTGATTTGGGTTCCAAAATCTACCTGAAAAAATCACTACATCAATCAGTGGGAGATAAATATTGGCCTCTGGGCTTGTGTGCCACTCCTGACTCCTGTGTGCGTCATCTCTCACTCAGTGGGCCATAGAAAGCCTTTTTTTGTTTTATTTGTTTTCTAAATTCTCCCTGAAAAAATCATTTTATTTTATTTGGTTTCTAAATTCTTCCTGAAAAAATCATTTTATTCTATTTTTTTTTTCCTAAAGTCTCCCTGATAAAAAACAAAAACAAAACAAATCAGTGGGAGATTAATATTGCCCTTTCTGCTTGTGTGCCAGTCTTGACTCCTGGGTGTGCCATCTCTCTCTCTCTCTCTCCAATTGTGGGCCATAGAAAGCCTATTATTTTTTTAGCTTGATTTGGGTTCCAAAATCTACCTGAAAAAATCGCTACATCAATCAGTGGGAGATAAATATTGGCCTCTGGGCTTGTGTGCCACTCCTGACTCCTGTGTGCGTCATCTCTCACTCAGTGGGCCATAGAAAGCCTTTTTTTGTTTTATTTGTTTTCTAAATTCTCCCTGAAAAAATCATTTTATTTTATTTGGTTTCTAAATTCTTCCTGAAAAAATCATTTTATTCTATTTTTTTTTTCCTAAAGTCTCCCTGAAAAAAAAAAAAAAAAACAAATCAGTGGGAGATTAATATTGCCCTTTCTGCTTGTGTGCCAGTCTTGACTCCTGGGTGTGCCATCTCTCTCTCTCTCCAATTGTGGGCCATAGAAAGCCTATTATTTTTTTAGCTTGATTTGGGTTCCAAAATCTACCTGAAAAAATCACTACATCAATCAGTGGGAGATAAATATTGGCCTCTGGGCTTGTGTGCCACTCCTGACTCCTGTGTGCGTCATCTCTCACTCAGTGGGCCATAGAAAGCCTTTTTTTGTTTTATTTGTTTTCTAAATTCTCCCTGAAAAAATCATTTTATTTTATTTGGTTTCTAAATTCTTCCTGAAAAAATCATTTTATTCTATTATTTTTTTTTCCTAAAGTCTCCCTTAAAAAAAAAAAAAAATCAAATCAGTGGGAGATTAATTTTTACATTTGTGCTTCAGTGACAGTCCTGCGTGTGTGGCATCTCTCTCATTTGTTGCCACCAACAACAGAGTGTGTAACATTGTGCCTGATTTTCGTTGTGGTCTCACTCACCTGTAAAGGGGTAGCTAAATCATACTGAAGTTATAGCTCACCGTGTAATTTGTGTGACAGCAACAAATACCGTTAGTTTGTTTACGTTTTTAAAACAATGAGGAAGTATGGTGGAAGAGGTCGTGGCCGGGGGCGTTCATTGTCAGCTGGTAATGAGGGTGGTGGTAGTGGTGGAGCATCAGCTGGTCGTGGGAAAAAAAATATTGCACCTAAGTCTGGAGCTGTGGAGCCAGGTTCGTCGTCTGGCTATACAAGGCCTCGAACGCTCCCTTTTCTGGGAGTAGGAAAACCGCTTTTAAAGCCGGAGCAGCAAGAGCAAGTTTTGGCTTATCTTGCTGACTCAGCCTCTAGCTCTTTTGCCTCCTCTCGTGAAACTGGTAAATGTCAAAGCAGCGCGCCGTTAGTGGATGTTCACGGTCAGGGACAAGTCGCTTCCTTGTCCTCTTCAGCAAAAACAACAACAGAGAAGAATGCAGCAGGCGACACAACGGGTTACTCCATGGAGCTCTTTACACATACCGTCCCTGGCTTAGAAAGTGAAGCAGTTAACAGTCCATGCCCATTACAAGTTGAATCTGACATGGAGTGCACTGATGCACAGCCACCGCCAGACTACTATGCTGGTCCTTTGACTCAGACCACAACATTGCCCTCGCAGGGTGCTGATCAAGAATCAGACCCTGATGAGACTATGTTGCCCCATCACGAATGCTATACCACCGACCGACACGGTGACACAGATGAAGTTGCACACGAGCTACAAGAAGAGGTAATAGATGACCCAGTTCTTGACCCCGATTGGCAGCCATTGGGGGAACAGGGTGCAGGCGGCAGCAGTTCTGAAGCGGAGGAGGAGGGGCCGCAGCAGGCATCAACATCGCAACAGGTTCCATCTGCCGGGCCCGTATCTTGCCCAAAACGCGTGGCAAAGCCAAAACCTGTTGGAGGACAGCGTGGCCATCCGGTTAAAGCTCAGTCTGCAATGCCTGAAAAGGTATCCGATGCTAGAAAGAGTGCAGTCTGGCATTTTTTTAAACAACATCCAATTGATCAGCGCAAAGTCATCTGTCAAAAATGTTCAACTACCTTAAGCAGAGGACAGAATCTGAAAAATCTCAATACAAGTTGCATGCTTAGACATTTAACCACCATGCATTTGCAAGCCTGGACTAACTACCAAACGTCCCTTAAGGTTGTAGCACCCTCGGCCAATGAAGCTAGTCAGCAACGCAACATCCCTTCCGGCAGTGTAGGGCCACCATTTTCCGCACCACCTGCAGTATCTGTGCAGGTTTCTTTGCCAGGCCAAAGCAGTCAGGGTCAGGGAATCACCAGTTTCGTAGTAGGAAACACTGCATCTAGGGCACCGGTGGCAACAATACCATCTCCCACCGTCTCTCAGTCTGCCATGTCCACCGGCACCCCCGCTAGTTCCACGATCTCCAGCTCTCCAGTCCAGCTCACCCTTCATGAGACTATGGTTAGAAAAAGGAAGTACTTAGCCTCGCATCCGCGTACACAGGGTTTGAACGCACACATAGCTAGACTAATCTCGTTAGAGATGATGCCCTACCGGTTAGTTGAAAGCGAAGCTTTCAAAGCCCTGATGGACTACGCTGTACCACGCTACGAGCTACCCAGTCGACACTTTTTTTCCAGAAAAGCCATCCCAGCCCTCCACCAGCATGTTAAAGAGCGCATCGTCCATGCACTCAGGCAATCTGTGAGCACAAAGGTGCACCTGACAACAGATGCATGGACCAGTAGGCATGGCCAGGGACGTTACGTGTCCATCACGGCACACTGGGTAAATGTGGTGGATTCAGGGTCCACAGGGGACAGCAAGTTTGGGACAGTTCTGCCTAGCCCACGGTCTAGGAAACAATTGGCTGTAGCCGTTCGCACCCCCTCCTCCTCCTCTTCGTCCACACGTTTTTTTCCTGCAGAAGCGAGAGCTCGTCCACAGACCGCAGTCGCACAACCACTCCATCCGCAGCTGCCACTGTTGCACACCAGGTCTCCCATTATGGGGCAGCTACTGGCAAACGTCAGCAGGCTGTATTGGCTATGAAGTGTTTGGGCGACAACAGACACACCGCGGAAGTTCTGTCCGAGTTCTTGCAGAAAGAAACGCAGTCGTGGCTGGGCACTGTAGATCTTGAGGCAGGCAAGGTAGTGAGTGATAACGGAAGGAATTTCATGGCTGCCATCTCCCTTTCCCAACTGAAACACATTCCTTGCCTGGCTCACACCTTAAACCTGGTGGTGCAGTGCTTCCTGAAAAGTTATCCGGGGTTATCCGACCTGCTCCTCAAAGTGCGTGGACTTTGCTCACATATCCGCCGTTCGCCCGTACACTCCAGCCGTATGCAGACCTATCAGCGTTCTTTGAACCTTCCCCAGCATCGCCTAATCATAGACGTTGCAACAAGGTGGAACTCAACACTGCACATGCTTCAGAGACTGTGTGAACAGAGGCGGGCTGTTATGTTTTTGTGGGAGGATACACATACACGGGCAGGCAGTAGGATGGCAGACATGGAGTTGTCAGGTGTGCAGTGGTCGAAGATTCAAGACATGTGTCAAGTCCTTCAGTGTTTTGAGGAATGCACACGGCTGGTTAGTGCAGACAACGCCATAATAAGCATGAGCATCCCCCTAATGCGTCTGCTGATGCAAAGTTTGACGCACATAAAGGATCAGGCGTCTGCAGCTGAGGAAGAGGAAAGCCTTGATGACAGTCAGCCATTGTCTGGCCAGGGCAGTGTACAGGACGAGGTAGCGGGCGAAGAGGAGGAGGAGGACGAGGAGGATGATGGGGATGATTATATTTTTAATGAGGAAGCTTTTCCGGGGCCACTGGAAATTGGTGGCGCGGCAAGGCCGGGTTCTGGTTTTTTGAGGGACACAAGTGACGTGGATTTGCCTGAAACTGCCCCTCAACCAAGCACAACCGCAGATTTGAGAACTGGAACTTTGGCCCACATGGCGGATTATGCCTTACGTATCCTCAAAAGGGACACACGCATAACTAAAATGATGAATGATGACGATTACTGGTTGGCCTGCCTCCTTGATCCTCGCTCTAAAGGCAAATTGCAAAATATAATGCCACATGAGAACTTGGAACTAATATTAGCAACCAAACAATCAACTCTTGTTGACCGTTTGCTTCTGGCATTCCCTGCACACAGCGCCCGTGATCGTTCTCACACGAGCTGCAGGGGCCAGCAGACCAGAGGAGTTAGAGGGGCAGAAATCAGAAGTGGCGTTGGCCAGAGGGGTTTTTTGACCAGGTTGTGGAGTGATTTTGCTATGACCGCAGACAGGACAGGTACTGCAGCATCAATTCAAAGTGACAGGAGACAACATTTGTCCAGTATGGTTACAAACTATTTTTCATCCCTTATCGATGTTCTCCCTCAACCGTCATTCCCATTTGATTACTGGGCATCAAAATTAGACACCTGGCCAGAATTGGCAGAATATGCATTGCAGGAGCTTGCTTGCCCGGCAGCTAGTGTCCTATCAGAAAGAGTATTCAGTGCTGCAGGTTCAATACTAACAGAAAAAAGGACTCGTCTGGCTACCCAAAATGTAGATGATCTAACCTTCATTAAAATGAACCACAACTGGATTTCGAAATCTTTTGCCCCACCTTGCCCGGCTGACACCTAGCTTTCCTATGAAAAGGTCTTGCCTGTGGACTATTCTGAATGCCTTTTCCAATCTCGTAATTTTCTGCACCTGATTGTCCAGCATACGACATGTTTACACGACACTTGGCGACAGCACCCGTGAGAGTGCAGTTTGTCTGAAGAGGTGGGTGAGCCCGCTTTTGGTCGACGGCACTGCCACTGGGTCCCTCCTAGTACAATAAAGTGTCTCTGGCGGTGGTGGTGCGCACCCAACGTCAGACACACCATTGTAATATGAGGGGCCCTGGGCCTGTACCGCCGGCCACAAGACAGTTTCCCCCCCCCCAGCTCAAACAGTGCTCTACCACTTGCAAAATTATCTCACAGCTCCACCAATGTTTAGTCTATGCGCTGACATCCTTCAATGCCTGCCACTGACAATACCATTGTATTGACATTTTTGTTATGTTAGGCCTTAGATGCCTGTCTGTGGTCACTCCTTCCACTAGGCCTCCACTGACCACACCACTGCTGCCCGTGTACCCCTGGAACCAATTTAGAATTGCCTACAGCCATGTGTTATTATTTTAGGCCTTCGATGCCTGTCTGCGGTCACTCCTTCCATTAGGCCTCCACTGACCACACCACTGCTGCCCGTGTACCCCTGGAACCAATTTAAAATTGCCTACAGCCATGTGTTATTATTTTAGGCCTTCGATGCCTGTCTGCGGTCACTCCTTCCACTAGTCCTCCACTGACCACACCACTGCTGCCCGTGTACCCCTGGAACCAATTAAAAATTGCCTACAGCCATGTGTTATTATTTTAGGCCTTCGATGCCTGTCTGCGGTCACTCCTTCCACTAGTCCTCCACTGACCACACCACTGCTGCCCGTGTACCCCTGGAACCAATTTAAAATTGCCTACAGCCATGTGTTATTATTTTAGGCCTTCGATGCCTGTCTGCGGTCACTCCTTCCACTAGGCCTCCACTGACCACACCACTGCTGCCCGTGTACCCCTGGAACCAACATCAGAAAATATAAAAATAAGTATTTTGCTTATAAAAAAGAAAATACTGGAGAGATATCAAATGCAGACATTTTAACATTAAAAACAAACACATACAACAAAAATCTGGTACAGTACTAAAAATGGCCACCAGCTACAATAACTTTCTCCTGCAAGTAGTTAACTGAAAGGTTTTTTCAATTTTAAACACAGATATGGCATCCACCGAGTGTTGTCCTGTCGCGTCTTCTTTATATTATTGCCAAGAAGATGCAAAACAATGAAAATAATAAAATCATTATTTACCAAAAAAATAGAGTAAGTCAAAACCACATTGCAAATAATCATTCATTACAAATAAAGAAGCAGGGCGCGTCCGAGGGTGAGTATATACCTAATAAGAATATAATCACCCTCGGACGCGCCCTGCTTCTTTCCGACAGCCTTCCTTCCTAAGAATCAGCCCTTCCGTGGTGTAGAGAGAGGGTTTGTTACACTCCAAGGTGTTCCCCAGGTTGCCTTTCCTGAGCTTCGATCTTCCGGCTCTCGTTTAGTAGTTGTTGGAAACTACGCTGCATTGGGCCTACAAATTGGGTATGGGGTGTAGAGAGATGGTGTGTTCCACTGTAGAGAGATGGTGTGTTCCACTCCAAGGTGTTCCCCAGGTTTCCTCGCCAATGCTTCGATCATCATGCTCTCGTTTAGTAGTTGTTGGAAACTACACTGCATTAGGCCTACAAATTGGGTATGGGGTGTAGAGAGATGGTGTGTTCCACTCCAAGGTGTTCCCCAGGTTGCCTTTCCTGAGCTTCGATCTTCCAGCTCTCGTTTAGTAGTTGTTGGAAACTACGCTGCATTAGGCCTACAAATTGGGTATGGGGTGTAGAGAGATGGTGTGTTCCACTGTAGAGAGATGGTGTGTTCCACTCCAAGGTGTTCCCCAGGTTTCCTCGCCAATGCTTCGATCATCATGCTCTCGTTTAGTAGTTGTTGGAAACTACGCTGCATTAGGCCTACAAATTGGGTATGGGGTGTAGAGAGATGGTGTGTTCCACTCCAAGGTGTTCTCCAGGTTGCCTTTCCTGAACTTCTATCTTCAGGCTCTCATTAAATTGTGGTTAAACGGAACAACTGCATTTGGCGTACTAGTTGGTTTGGGGCCTACTATCGGTGTCTGCCGCTCCTTGCTGTTCTCCTGGTTTCCTGTCCTGAAATTCCGTTTTCAGGCGCTCGTTAAGTAGTTGTTAATGTTAGACTGCATTTGGCCTACTAGTTGGGTTGGGGCCTACTATCGGTGTCTGCCACTCCTTGCTGTTCTCCTCCACTGAACAAAGCTGTGCCGCCTGTTTACTACTGTTGCCAATTTTGAACTGCATTTCGACTACTTACTGATTTGGGCCTACTCTCTGTGTCAGCCTCTCATTCCAGTTGTCCTCCACTGCAATGCCCCCTGATTAGTCCTGTGTTACCAATTTTGAACTGCATTTAGCCCACTTTATTCTTTGGGCCTATATCTGTGTTTCCTCCTCATCCTGCCTATTGCCCAGCCAGTGATAGATGAGTCTGCTGGTACATTGACCCATAATGCAACATTTCCCGTGCACGCTACACTGCAAGATTGTGACCCTGCTGAAAGTCAGGTCCCCCTTCCCGCATACCATACCACCTTACACGGGGACAAACAGGAAGGTGCAGATGAAAGTGCAGGTTCCTTCATCAGGTGGGGGGAGGAATACTAGTTGGCGACGTCACTGGCACAGGGCCTCTCATAGTACGCAAAAGTGTTGCTGCCGGTGGGAGGCGCCCCCGCCGTGCAAACACCGCTGTACTTTGAGGGGCCCTGTGCCAGTGCCAATGCCAACGAGTGGGCCCCCCCTGCTTGCTCAGGTTCACAGCACTTGCAAAGTTGAAATACTTACCTCTCCCTGCTCCACTGCCGTGACGTGGTCCAGATTTTCTGGGCCCACTAATTACTTGAACCAGCCCTACCCACCACAACTTTAGCCAAATGAACCCCAATTTCAAATGCCTTCCAATTATTATAAGGTAAATTACGCTTGACAAGCTTCATTAAGAAGAATGGATGGTTTTGACATTAAAATGGGCACTCTAGGTGTTTTCCTGGCCCCCACTCACTGCCGACTATGCTGCCCCATTGACTTGCATTGGGTTTCGTGTTTCGGTCGATCCCGACTTTACGTCATAATCGGCCGATTTCACTCGACCCGACTTTTGAGATAGTCGGGTTTCGCGAAACCCGGCTCGACTCTAAAAAGGTCAAGGTCGCTCAACTCTACTGACCACAATACAGGCCCTCACTTGTTACAATGGTAACTGGTTACACTGGTTATACAGCTCTCCAACTCCTGTATTATATTCACCTTACAGCGGCTTCACACACTATGACAGAGGCTCCGTTGTAAAGTGATGAGGAATATATTCTAATGAAAGAAGTGTGTATTTGCGCTCAGGTGATCCCCTTACTACTGCTGATAGTTCACCCAGTAGTGACCATGTGTCTATGTAGCAGTCAACTGGCAACAGAAAAAAAAGCGTACTATGCCTACATCACACATGGAAGACAACACACTGAAGTGCAATATGAATAAAACAGGGCGCTTGAGTTTAGAATGGAACTACCTGTTCCGCAGCGGAGCTGTTCCAGGCTCTTACTTCATCAATGCCGCTATGGCGTGATTCTGTGATGAATGATCGGTTATTTTGTCCTTAAGTTAGAAGACCTCGGGCGCTGCCCCGGCCGGTGGCAAGTGTCCCCCAGTCGTCATTACCTGCGTGGAGCGTGAGGCTGCAAGAGAAATGTGAGTTAATGTGATTACTCACGTGACTGGCTATGGAAAGCAAGACAGGCCAATTCCTATGTGTTTCAGAATATGCGTATTCCCTCTTCAGGGATGATCTGTAGATGGTCCTTCGCACCTTTATATTTGATGGCGATCATGTGGCTTTCTCACGTGTTGAAAGCAAAGAGCTCTATCTCGCTGTTAAGGCCCCTGGGGATGAAAGTGTCTAGTTCAAAAATCTTTCCACTTTCTTCCCTGGACATTTGCTGGATATAGTTACCTTTTCTCCAGCTCCTTTGTACTATTTTCAAACCTGTGATGATTGTATCCTTGGATGAACCGCCATGATGGGTCAAAAAATGCTTAGATAGTGGGTGGCCCAGAAATTTTTTATTAATATTCCGTAAATGCTCATTAGTAGTGTATCTTACATATTACTCATCAAACTCAATTTGACAGGTGGACCCGCCCCTATCAAAGTTCATCAAAAGTGTGTAACCCCTCCCATCCATGTCTGCCAGCTGTCCCTCCTTGTCTGGTTTTCCCTTTTGATACAGTTTGATATTGTTATCACAGTATTTTGATACAGTGATTATTATCCCAGTATTTGTTTTTATATTAGATTCTCATTTTATATGAGTTTTATAACACACCAGGCTCATTGTATTGGGCATATTATGTATCCTGTGTTTTTGCAGCATTATTTGATACTGTGATTCTCAAGAGACTGCTGTTGTGATCAGAGCAGTGTATTTTAGACACAGTGTTTCTGCCTGCACTCTGTGATTCCTTGCTTAAACACTCAGCAATTGGTCAGACAGCCCATATGTGAAATGTATTCTGTGTATCACAGACTAGGGGAGGTATTTCCGTGCATAAATACAACCAGATGTGTTCATGTAGGAACAGAGCAGTGTTTTTTTTTTATTCCCAATGATCACATATAGTGTAAAATTGTGCTTTATAACGCAACGTGCCGGTTACATAATTTATATCCTAGTCCTGTATTTATTTGATACTGGATTCTCATTTTATATGTGTTTTATAACACACCATGCCATTTATATAATTTTATATCCAAGTCATGTATTTATTTGATACTGGATTCTCATTTTTACACATGGCTTACAAAGACATTTCAATAATATAATTGCTATCAGTTGCTAGCTACCAGTGTGAAACTGACAGACAAGCACAGCTGTGACTCTACAAGACATGCTGGGCACTAGACAGCCAGAGTTTCTGTGGGGTGGGCTAAACAAACATCCAGAGTTTCAGAGGACCGAAGTTTATAACCCAGTATCACTGTGTTTTATCCCCAATGATCACATATAGTGCAAAATTGTGTTTATACAAACAGCCAGAGTTTCTGTTGCCCCCCAAAAAAAACAGGTGTAGAACATACACAGAGAGCAAGTTAACATATTTATTGGTATGCGTAAAAAGTACATGATAAGACAGCTTTAAGTGCTGGGCAGACACTTAGATCAACGAAACTGACAAAGGCAAGCAAATTTTTGCTGAATTTGATAACTGCTGGCAGAACAACGGATTAAACATGAAAATTTTGATGACACAAAATCTGATACGATTCTATCATTTCTCTGCAAGTCAGAAGTGAAACGCTGTAAAAGCTTTTTAAATGGTAATCCGCAAGCTAAATGGTGTAATACATATATGCAATAATGACCGCATACACTTCTGTTGCCCCAAAAAAACAGGCGTAGAACGTACACAGAGAGCAACTTAAAATATTTACTAAGGTAGCTGAAATGAGCTTGCTTCTGTAATCAGAGCAATGTATTTTATTACCAACGATCACATATAGTGCAAAATTGTGTTTTATAACAAACCATGCTGTTTATATAATTTATATCCTAGGCGTGTATTTATTTAATACTGGATTCTCATTTTTACACGTGGCTTATAACACCAGGGTCATTATATGGGCATTGCATCTCAAAGGCATTTCAATAATATAAAAATTCTTACAGAATATAAAAAAGCAAAAACATTAAATGGTACAATGAACATGAAAGTAAATAGTATCACAAGTACAATTAACATACATCATTACACTTCTTACAAAATAAATAATATAGTGTTACAAATCAAGTACAGCATTTATCCAGTACATTCTTTACATCGTGAGCCACATATTTTGTAGTAGCGGTAGAGACCATTTTTAGGCAGCAGAGTTCCACATGTGGTGGCTAATGACGGGGAATGTAAAGATTAAATTGTACGTGGCGACGGCGCTAGCTTCTGCGGTGTAGATACAGCGCGTGTCTCACGGCTGAAAATTTTAATTCATCTAAAAGCTTCCTAGTAGTGGGATTACCCACAACTGTAGACAGTATATTTAGCTCTGCCATAGACTGCATAAATGAATCCCAACCCGGAGGTAGATTTCTGCCAGTCAGGTCATGACTCTGTGTTAAACTACATACCAAATCCAGTAAGTTAGACCCGGGTATTACGGATCCTTTGAAAATAAATTCAGCTTTATTAATCCAGGCTGTAACATTTTTATTCTGCAGTAACCTGTTTGCTAAAAATTCAGCATTCTTTTTATATCTTTGGTTTATATGGCTGACAATTTCAGCGACCTCTTGATTTTTTATCAGAGTCGGTATTCACATATAGTGCAAAATTGTGTTTTATAACACAGCAGGCTCATTGTACGGGCATATTATGTATATCATGTGTTTTGCAGCATTATTTGATACTGTGATTCTCATTTTATATGAGTTTTATAACACAGCAGATTATGTATAACCTGTGTATTATGCATCATTATTTGATACTGTGATTCTCGTTTTATATGAGTTTTATAACACATCAGGCCCACTGTATTGGGCATATTATAAAAATCATGTGATTTTGTAGCATTATATGATACTGTGATTCTCATTTTGTATGCGTTTATAACACAGCAGGCTCGTTTTATGGGCATATTATGTATAGCACGTGTTTTTGCAGCATTATTTGAAACTGTGATTCGCATTTTATATGTGTTTTATAACACAGCAGGCTCATTATACAGACATATTATGTATATCCTGTGTTTTTGACAAGTATAAAGTGGTTTTTTTATACATTTCTTAAAAGTCAAAGACACTGTATTGTAAATTTTAAAGATTTTAATGTAATAAAATAAATACAGCTCAAAGACATTTCAATACTATAAAATTCATACTGAATGATATAAAAATCATCACAATTAACATACATCATTACACTTCTTACAAAATAGATAATATACAGTGTTACAGTTCAGCTACAACAGCACATTTCAGTGGGATTACAGCGTGATGTACAACAGCATTCAGTGGTGATGAGTTTAATAAGATATAGTATCACTTATTTTACAAGTGTTCAGAAAGTGGTGATAGCATCATTTTCAACACTGTCAGGGTCTGTGTTAAGAGGCGTTACCAAATATGTGTTCTGACCAGCAGGTAATTAATCAAAACAAGCTATAAAAATGTTTGTGTTTTTGTGTTAAAATCATACTGGATCAGCACTGCTGGTGACACCTCCAGGGTTGTCTTGGATGTGTAAAACTGTAGTTGAATCATGTAATAGCCTCTGGGGATATTGTGTAGTTATTGCGCTGCATTCTGTCTTTCGCCCGCTTCTAGCTGCTGGCGATCTTCTGGAACTAGCCAGCATCTGTAGAGCCTTCTTAATGACTCTGGCTCTAGAAGATCTTTGCGGTATTATTTTAGTTAATTTTTCAGCCCACAGCCAACCAGGTTTAGTCAGGTGGATTTAGATTTATTTAAATTCACAGGGGGTTTATGTACATATGCGTGATTTAGTTTAAAAGCATATAGTTCAGCGATAATGTCAGGTGTTGGACAGGCATTTATCAGTCTTTCATACGTATCACAGAAAGATTTTAGTTTGATTTGTGCGAGTTTGGCATGGACGTACTGAGCAGACACAGCAATAAAGATTTTGTTGTGTGCATCATTCCACACAGGGCTCACTGCAACTTTCTGTTTTTTTACTTACACGCCGTCGTGATACTGATCGTTTCTTTAGAGGTAATACAGGATCTATGGGTGACTGTATACCCTCGGAGAGCAGTTCAATTTCTCTGTTTTCAGAAGTAACTTGTGGAATGCTGATTGTGCTATTGGCTTCCTGAGTTATGCTGGGACTTTCGTTCTGCGAAGCAAATCGCTTTCTTGAAACGTTCTTAGATTTTTGATGTGAAATCTTGGGGCTTGGATTCCTGGAGTGTTTGGGTGCCGCGTAGCCTTCCACACGATCCACAACACAGACGGGCGAAAGAGGAGATGTTCTCACAGCCGCATTAGCTCTTTGGGGGTGATTCTGTACAGATCCATAATTACGCCGATGCTCTTAATAGTCGTGGAAATTCGTTAAGCAGGTGTCTCAAGAATAGAAAAGGTAACGGTTCACTTGAAATACATACGGTTCTCACTTTTGTGTAGAAAATCAATTCTGTGTTAACTAATAGTTATATTTTATTTACATCTACAAAACTAGCTGTCAGAAAAATTCAATTTGAAAAAGAGAATATTCCCGTCTCAACGAGTCCGAACAATGAGATGTCCATTAAACCAGGAGCTGCGGAAGTGCAATTCCTAGTTCATACCTGTATATATACAGTTAGGGCCAGAAATATTTGGACAGTGACACAATTTTCGCGAGTTGGGCTCTGCATGCCACCACATTGGATTTGAAATGAAACCTCTACAACAGAATTCAAGTGCAGATTGTAACGTTTAATTTGAAAGGTTGAACAAAAATATCTGATAGAAAATGTAGGAATTGTACACATTTCTTTACAAACACTCCACATTTTAGGAGGTCAAAAGTAATTGGACAAATAAACATAACCCAAACAAAATATTTTTATTTTCAATATTTTGTTGCAAATCCTTTGGAGGCAATCACTGCCTTAAGTCTGGAACCCATGGACATCACCAAACGCTGGGTTTCCGCCTTCTTAATACTTTGCCAGGCCTTTACAGCCGCAGCCTTCAGGTCTTGCTTGTTTGTGGGTCTTTCCGTCTTAAGTCTGGATTTGAGCAAGTGAAATGCATGCTCAATTGGGTTTAGATCTGGAGATTGACTTGGCCATTGCAGAATGTTCCACTTTTTGGCACTCATGAACTCCTGGGTAGCTTTGGCTGTATGCTTGGGGTCATTGTCCATCTGTACTATGAAGCGCCGTCCAATCAACTTTGCAGCATTTGGCTGATTCTGGGCTGAAAGTATATCCCGGTCCACTTCAGAATTCATCCGGCTACTCTTGTCTGCTCTTATGTCATCAATAAACACAAGTGACCCAGTGCCATTGAAAGCCATGCATGCCCATGCCATCACGTTGCTTCCACCATGTTTTACAGAGGATGTGGTGTGTGTTGTGAATTCTGTGGCTGAGTTCACTTCTGTGGTCACAAGTGGTATTGCAGTCTCTGGGCTTCCTCCCTCAGGTGTTTTGGTGAGCTCGTTGGCTGCCTTGCTATTTAGCTCCACCTGAGTCTGTCTTCCTTGCTCCTTGTCAATGTTCCAGTGTTGGATCTGAGCTTCTGCATCTTTCCTTGGGCCTGCTGCTCTGCTAGATAAGTGCTTCTAGTTTGTTTTCTGTTTTTTCTGTCCAGCTTGCTATTAACTTTTGCTGGAAGCTGTGAGAAGCAGAGGGGTGCACCGCCATGCTGTTAGTTCGGCACGGTGGGTCTTTTGCCCCTTTGCGTGGTTTTCGTTTTAGGGTTTTTTGTAGACTGCATAGTTCTCTTTGCTATCCTCGCTCTGTCTAGAATATCGGGCCTCACTTTGCTGAATCTATTTCATTCCTACGTTTGTCTTTTCATCTTGCTAACAGTCATTATATGTGGGGGGCTGCCTATTCCTTTGGGGTATTTCTCTGAGGTAAGTCAGGCTTGTATTTCTATCTTCAGGCTAGTCAGCTCCTCAGGCAGTGCCGAGTTGCATAGGTAGTGATAGGCGCAATCCACTGCTGCTTATAGTTGTGTGAGGATAGTTCAGGTACTGCAGTCTACAGAGATTCCACGTCTCAGAGCTCGTCCTATT
Organism: Ranitomeya imitator; assembly: GCF_032444005.1. NCBI lineage: Eukaryota > Metazoa > Chordata > Amphibia > Anura > Dendrobatidae > Ranitomeya > Ranitomeya imitator. The sequence goes on along the minus strand of NC_091282.1, from coordinate 1,223,147,393 downwards.
GTTTTTGGTTATTGCCAGATCTCTGTATGTGCGCTGATTACTGCACGCTGTGTTGCCTGATTGCCAGCCATAACAGTACAAGGAGCCCCCAATGATTCCCAATAGAGGGAAAAAAGAAATCCTGACATCATTTTTTTTTCTTAGCTCTGTCTTCAGTCTTTTTTTTCCCCTAGACATTAGAGTGCTTCAGGACACAGCTGTGGACATGGATATTCAGGCTCTGTGCTCCTCAATGGATAATCTCGTTGTAAATGTACAAAAGATTCAAGATACTATTGATCAGAAATCGATGCCAGAACCAAGAATTCCGATTCCTGATTTGTTTTTTGGTGACAGAACTAAGTTCCTGAGCTTCAGAAATAATTGTAAGCTATTTTTGGCCTTGAAACCTCATTCTTCTGGTAATCCTATTCAACAGGTTTTGATTATTATTTCTTTTTTGCGCGGCGACCCACAGGACTGGGCGTTTTCTCTTGCACCAGGAGATTCTGCATTGAGTAATGTTGATGCATTTTTCCAGGCGCTGGGATTGCTTTACGATGAGCCTAATTCAGTGGATCAGGCTGAGAAAAATCTGCTGGCTTTATGCCAGGGTCAGGATGATGTAGAAGTATATTGTCAGAAATTTAGGAAGTGGTCAGTACTCACTCTGTGGAATGAATCTGCACTAGCGGCTTTGTTCAGAAAGGGTCTCTCTGAAGCTCTTAAGGATGTAATGGTGGGATTTCCTATGCCTGCTGGTTTGAATGAGTCTATGTCCTTGGCCATTCAGATCAGTCGTCGCTTGCGCGAGCGTAAATCTGTGCACCATCTGGCGGTATTGTCTGAGAGTAAACCTGAGCCTATGCAGTGCGACAGGACTATGACTAAAGTAGAACGGCAAGAACACAGACGTCTGAACAGACTGTGTTTCTATTGTGGTGATTCTACTCATGCTATTTCTAATTGTCCTAAACGCACTAGGCGGTTCGATAGCTCTGCCGTTATTGGTACTGTACAGTCCAAATTCCTTTTGTCCATTACCTTAATGTGCTCTTTGTCATCGTATTCTGTCATGGCGTTTGTGGATTCAGGCGCTGCCCTGAATCTGATGGATTTGGATTATGCTAAACGTTGTGGATTTTTCTTGGAGCCTTTGCGGTGTCCTATTCCGTTGAGAGGAATTGATGCTACACCTTTGGCCAAGAATAAGCCTCAGTACTGGGCCCAGCTGACCATGTGCATGGCTCCTGCATATCAGGAAGTTATTCGCTTTCTGGTACTGTATAATTTGCATGATGTGGTCGTGTTGGGGTTGCCATGGCTACAAACCCATAATCCAGTATTGGATTGGAACTCTATGTCGGTAACCAGCTGGGGTTGTCAGGGAGTACATGGTGATGTTCCATTTTTGTCTATTTCGTCATCCATTCCTTCTGACATCCCAGAGTTCTTGTCGGACTTTCAGGATGTATTTGAAGAGTCCAAGTCTGATGCCCTACCTCCGCATAGGAATTGTGATTGTGCTATCGATTTGATTCCTGGTAGTAAATTCCCTAAGGGTCGTTTATTTAATTTGTCCGTACCTGAACACACCGCTATGCGCAGTTATGTGAAGGAGTCCCTGGAGAAGGGACATATTCGCCCATCGTCGTCACCATTGGGAGCAGGGTTCTTTTTTGTAGCCAAGAAGGATGGTTCGCTAAGACCGTGTATTGATTACCGCCTTCTTAATAAGATCACTGTTAAGTTTCAGTATCCCTTGCCATTGATTTCTGACTTGTTTGCTCGGATTAAGGGGGCTAGTTGGTTTACTAAGATTGATCTTCGTGGTGCGTATAATCTGGTGAGAATCAGGCAGGGAGATGAATGGAAAACGGCATTTAATACGCCCGAGGGTCATTTTGAGTATCTAGTGATGCCGTTCGGACTTGCCAATGCTCCATCTGTTTTTCAGTCTTTTATGCATGACATTTTCCGTGAGTATCTGGATAAATTCCTGATTGTTTACTTGGATGACATTTTGATCTTCTCAGATGATTGGGAGTCTCATGTGAAGCAAGTCAGAATGGTTTTCCAGGTACTGCGTGCTAATTCCTTGTTCGTGAAGGGATCAAAGTGTCTCTTCGGTGTGCAGAAAGTTTCATTTTTGGGGTTCATCTTTTCCCCTTCTACTATCGAGATGGATCCGGTTAAGGTTCAGGCCATCCAGGATTGGACTCAGCCGACATCTCTAAAAAGTCTGCAGAAATTCCTGGGCTTTGCTAATTTTTATCGTCGCTTCATCTGTAATTTTTCTAGCATTGCCAGACCATTGACCGATTTGACCAAGAAGGGTGCTGATTTGGTTAATTGGTCTTCTGCTGCCGTGGAAGCTTTTCAGGAGTTGAAGCGTCGTTTTTGCTGTGCCCCTGTGTTGTGTCAACCTGATGTTTCTCTTCCGTTCCAGGTCGAGGTTGATGCTTCTGAGATTGGTGCAGGGGCGGTTTTGTCACAGAGAGGTTCTGGTTGCTCAGTGTTCAAACCATGTGCTTTCTTTTCCAGGAAATTTTCTGCTGCTGAGCGTAATTATGATGTGGGCAACCGAGAGCTGCTGGCCATGAAGTGGGCATTCGAGGAGTGGCGTCATTGGCTTGAGGGTGCTAAGCATCGCGTGGTGGTTTTGACTGATCATAAGAACCTTACTTATCTTGAGTCTGCCAAGCGCTTGAATCCTAGACAGGCCCGTTGGTCGTTATTTTTTGCTCGTTTTGATTTTGTGATTTCATACCTTCCGGGCTCTAAAAATGTGAAGGCGGATGCTCTGTCTAGGAGTTTTGTGCCCGACTCTCCGGGGTTATCTGAGCCGGCGAGTATCCTCAAGGAAGGAGTCATTGTGTCTGCCATCTCCCCTGATTTGCGGAGAGTGTTGCAGAAATTTCAGGCTAATAAACCTGATCGTTGTCCGGCCGAGAAATTGTTCGTCCCTGATAGGTGGACTAGTAAAGTTATCTCTGAACTTCATTGTTCGGTGCTGGCCGGTCATCCAGGAATCTTTGGTACCAGGGAGTTGGTTGCTAGATCCTTCTGGTCGCCGTCTCTGTCACGGGATGTGCGTGCTTTTGTGCAGTCCTGTGGAATTTGTGCTAGGGCTAAGCCCTGCTGTTCACGTGCCAGTGGGTTGCTTTTGCCCTTGCCGGTCCCGAAGAGGCCTTGGACACATATTTCGATGGATTTCATTTCTGACCTTCCCGTTTCTCAAAAAATGTCGGTCATTTGGGTGGTCTGTGATCGCTTTTCTAAAATGGTCCATCTGGTGCCCTTGGTTAAATTGCCTTCCTCCTCTGATTTGGTGCCTTTGTTCTTCCAGCATGTGGTTCGTTTACATGGCATTCCTGAGAATATTGTTTCTGACAGAGGTTCCCAGTTTGTCTCGAGGTTCTGGCGAGCCTTTTGTGGTAGGATGGGCACTGACCTATCTTTCTCCTCGGCCTTCCATCCTCAGACTAATGGCCAGACCGAACGAACCAATCAGACCTTGGAAACATATCTGAGATGTTTTGTTTCCGCTGACCAGGATGATTGGGTGTCATTTTTGCCGTTGGCTGAGTTCGCCCTTAATAATCGGGCCAGCTCGGCTACCTTGGTCTCTCCATTTTTCTGCAATTCTGGGTTCCATCCTCGTTTCTCTTCAGGACAGGTTGAGTCTTCGGACTGTCCTGGTGTGGATTCTGTGGTGGACAGGTTGCAGCAGATCTGGACTCAGGTAGTGGACAATTTGACCTTGTCCCAGGAGAAGGCTCAGCTTTTCGCTAATCGCAGACGCCGTGTGGGACCCCGACTTCGTGTTGGGGATCTGGTTTGGTTATCTTCTCGTCATATTCCTATGAAGGTTTCCTCTCCTAAATTTAAACCTCGTTTTATTGGTCCGTATAGGATTTCTGAGATTCTCAATCCGGTGTCTTTTCGTCTGACCCTCCCAGACTCCTTTTCCATACATAATGTATTCCATAGGTCGTTGTTGAGGAGATACGTGGCACCTATGGTTCCATCTGTGGAGCCTCCTGCCCCTGTTTTGGTGGAGGGGGAATTGGAGTATATTGTGGAGAAGATTTTGGATTCTCGTGTCTCTAGACGGAAACTCCAGTATCTGGTCAAATGGAAGGGTTATGCTCAGGAAGATAATTCCTGGGTTTTTGCCTCTGATGTCCATGCCCCAGATCTTGTTCGTGCCTTTCATGTGGCTCATCCTGGTCGGCCTGGGGGTTCTGGTGAGGGTTCGGTGACCCCTCCTCAAGGGGGGGGTACTGTTGTGAATTCTGTGGCTGAGTTCACTTCTGTGGTCACAAGTGGTATTGCAGTCTCTGGGCTTCCTCCCTCAGGTGTTTTGGTGAGCTCGTTGGCTGCCTTGCTATTTAGCTCCACCTGAGTCTGTCTTCCTTGCTCCTTGTCAATGTTCCAGTGTTGGATCTGAGCTACTGCATCTTTCCTTGGGCCTGCTGCTCTGCTAGATAAGTGCTTCTAGTTTGTTTTCTGTTTTTTCTGTCCAGCTTGCTATTAACTTTTGCTGGAAGCTCTGAGAAGCGAAGGGGTGCACCGCCGTGCTGTTAGTTCGGCACGGTGGGTCTTTTGCCCCTTTGCGTGGTTTTCGTTTTAGGGTTTTTTGTAGACTGCATAGTTCTCTTTTGCTATCCTCGCTCTGTCTAGAATATCGGGCCTCACTTTGCTGAATCTATTTCATTCCTACGTTTGTCTTTTCATCTTGCTAACAGTCATTATATGTGGGGGGCTGCCTATTCCTTTGGGGTATTTCTCTGAGGTAAGTCAGGCTTGTATTTCTATCTTCAGGCTAGTCAGCTCCTCAGGCAGTGCCGAGTTGCATAGGTAGTGATAGGCGCAATCCACTGCTGCTTATAGTTGTGTGAGGATAGATCAGGTACTGCAGTCTACAGAGATTCCACGTCTCAGAGCTCGTCCTATTGTTTTTGGTTATTGCCAGATCTCTGTATGTGCGCTGATTACTGCACGCTGTGTTGTCTGATTGCCAGCCATAACAGGTGTGCCTTGGATCATGTGCCGTTCCCTTTCTTCTCCAAACTTTTTTCTTCCCATCATTCTGGTACAGGTTTATCTTTGTCTCATCTGTCCATAGAATACTTTTCCAGAACTGAGCTGGCTTCTTGAGGTGTTTTTCTGCAAATGTAACTCTGGCCTGTCTATTTTTGGTATTGATGAATGGTTTGCATCTAGATGTGAACCCTTTGTATTTACTGTCATGGAGTCTTCTCTTTACTGTTGACTTAGAGACAGATACACCTACTTCACTGAGAGTGTTCTGGACTTCAGTTGATGTTGTGAACGGGTTCTTCTTCACCAAATTAAGTATGCGGCGATCATCCACCACTGTTGTCATCCGTGGACGCCCAGGCCTTTTTGAGTTCCCAAGCTCACCAGTCAATTCCTTTTTTCTCAGAATGTACCCAACTGTTGATTTTGCTACTCCAAGCATGTCTGCTATCTCTCTGATGGATTTTTTCTTTTTTTTCAGCCTCAGGATGTTCTGCTTCACCTCAATTGAGAGTTCCTTTGACCGCATGTTGTCTGCTCACAGCAACAGCTTCCAAATGCAAAACCACACACCTGGAATCCACCCCTGACCTTTTAACTACTTCATTGATTACAGGTTAACGAGGGAGACGCCTTCAGAGTTAATTGCAGCCCTTAGAGTCCATTGTCCAATTACTTTTGGTCCCTTGAAAAAGAGGACGCTATGCATTACAGAGCTATGATTCCTAAACCCTTTCTCCGATTTGGATGTGGAAACTATCATATTGCAGCTGGGAGTGTGCACTTTCAGCCCATATTATATATATAATTGTATTTCTGAACATGTTTTTGTAAACAGCTAAAATAACAAAACTTGTGTCACTGTCCAAATATTTCTGGCCCTAACTGTATATTTGGAATGCTCTATACTGGATTTATACAAACATTGTTACAATGATTTCGTGGATAACTGACACTTGTATCTTTTCTTTTAGATGCGTCGGATCTTCAACCACGAGCATTGCATCGGCGTAATTATGGATCTGTACAGAATCACCCCCAAAGAGCTAATGCGGCTGTGAGAACATCTCCTCTTTCACCCGTCTGTGTTGTGGATCGTGTGGAAGGCTACACGGCACCCAAACACTCCAGGAATCCAAGCCCCAAGATTTCACATCAAAAATCTAAGAACGTTTCAAGAAAGTGATTTGCATCGCAGAACGAAAGTCCCAGCATAACTCAGGAAGCCAATAGCACAATCAGCATTCCACAAGTTACTTCTGAAAACAGAGAAATTGAACAGCTCTCCGAGGGTATACAGTCACCCATAGATCCTGTATTACCTCTAAAGAAACAATCAGTATCACGACGGGGTGTACACTCATGGCCAAAAGTATTGACACCCCTGCAATTCTGTCAGATAATACTCAGTTTCTTCCTGAAAATGATTGCAAACACAAATTCTTTGGTATTATTATCCTCATTTAATTTGTCTTAAATGAAAAAACACAAAAGAGAATGAAGCAAAAAGCAAAACATTGATCATTTCACACAAAACTCCAAAAATGGGCCAGACAAAAGTATTGGCACCCTCAGCCTAATACTTGGTTGCACAACCTTTAGCCAAAATAACTGCGACCAGCCGCTTCCGGTAACCATCAATGAGATTCTTACAATGCTCTGCTGGAATTTTAGACCATTCTTCTTTGGCAAACTGCTCCAGGTCCCTGATATTTGAAGGGTGCCTTCTCCAAACTGCCATTTTTAGATCTCTCCACAGGTGTTCTATGGGATTCAGGTCTGGACTCATTGTTGGCCACCTTAGAAGTCTCCAGTGCTTTCTCTCAAACCATTTTCTAGTGCTTTTTGAAGTGTGTTTTGGGTTATTGTCCTGCTGGAAGCCCCATGACCTCTGAGGGAGACCCAGCTTTCTCACACTGGGCCCTACATTATGCTGCAAAATTTGTTGGTAGTCTTCAGACTTCATAGCCATGCACACGGTCAAGCAGTCCAGTGCCAGAGGCAGCAAAGCAACCCCAAAACATCAGGGAACCTCCGCCATGTTTGACTGTAGGGACCGTGTTCTTTTCTTTGAATGCCTCTTTTTTTCTCCTGTAAACTCTATGTTGATGCCTTTGCCCAAAAAGCTCTACTTTTGTCTCATCTGACCAGAGAACATTCTTCCAAAATGTTTTAGGCTTTTTCAGGTAAGTTTTGGCAAACTCCAGCCTGGCTTTTTTATGTCTCGGGGTAAGAAGTGGGGTCTTCCTGGGTCTCCTACCATACAGTCCCTTTTCATTCAGACGCCGACGGATAGTATGGGTTGACACTGTTGTACCCTCGGACTGCAGGGCAGCTTGAACTTGTTTGGGTGTTAGTCGAGGTTCTTTATCCAACATCCGCACAATCTTGCGTTGAAATCTCTTGTCAATTTTTCTTTTCTGTCCACATCGAGGGAGGTTAGCCACAGTGCCATGGGCTTTACACTTCTTGATGACACTGCGCACGGTAGACACAGGAACATTCAGGTCTTTGGAGATGGACTTGTAGCCTTGAGATTGCTCATGCTTCCTCACAATTTGGTTTCTCAAGTCCTCAGACAGTTCTTTGGTCTTCTTTCTTTTCTCCATGCTCAATGTGGTGCACACAAGGACACAGGACAGAGGTTGAGTCAACTTTAATCCATGTCAACCGGCTGCAAGTGTGATATAGTTATTGCCAACACCTGTTAGGTGCCACAGGTAAGTTACAGGTGCTGTTAATTACACTAATTACAGAAGCATCACATGATTTTTCAAACAGTGCTAATACTTTTGTCCATCCCCTTTTTTATGTTTGGTGTGGAATTATATCCAATTTGACTTTAGGACAATTCTTTTTGTGATTTTTCATTTAAGACAAAAATTAATGAAGATAACAATACCAAATAATTTGTGTTTGCAATGATTTTCAGGAAGAAACTGAGTATTATCTGACAGAATGGCAGGGGTGTCAATACTTTTGGCCATGACTGTAAGTAAAAAAAACAGAAAGTTGCAGGGAGCCCTGTGTGGAATGATGAACACAACAAAATCTTTATTGCTGTGTCTGGTCAGTACGTCCATGCCAAACTCGCACAGATCAAACTAAAATCTTTCTGTGATACGTATGAAAGACTGATAAATGATAAATGCATGCCCAACACCTGACATTATCGCTGAACTATATGCTTTTAAACTAAATCACGCATGTGTACATACACCCTGTGAATTTAAATAAATCTAAATCCACCTGACTAAACCTGGTTGGCTATGGGCTGAAAAATTAACTAAAATAATACCGCAAACATCTTCTAGAGCCAGAGTCATTAAGAAGGCTCTACAGATGTTGGCTAGTTCCAGAAGATCGCCAGCAGCTAGAAGCGGGCGAAAGACAGAATGCAGCGCAATAACTACACAATATCCCCAGAGGCTGTTACATGATTCAACTACAGTTTTACACATCCAAGACAACCCTGGAGGTGTCACCAGCAGTGCTGATCCAGTATGATTTTAACACAACAAAAACACAAACATTTTTATAGCTTGTTTTGATTAATTACCTGCTGGTCAGAACACATATTTGGTAACGCCTCTTAACACAGACCCTGACAGTGTTGAAAATGATGCTATCACCACTTTCTGAACACTTGTAAAATAAGTGATACTATATCTTATTAAACTCATCACCACTGAATGCTGTTGTACATCACGCTGTAATCCCACTGAAATGTGCTGTTGTAGCTGAACTGTAAGACTGTATATTATCTATTTTGTAAGAAGTGTAACGATGTATGTGAATTGTGATGATTTTTATATCATTCAGTATGAATTTTATAGTATTGAAATGTCTTTGAGCTGTATTTATTTTATTACATTAAAATCTTTAAAATTTACAATACAGTGTCTTTGACTTTTAAGAAATGTATAAAACAACCACTTTATACTTGTCAAAAACACAGGATATACATAATATGTCCGTACAATGAGCCTGCTGTGTTATAAAACTCATATAAAATGCGAATCACAGTATCGAATAATGCTGCAAAAACACATGCTATACATAATATGCCCATAATATGAGCCTGCTGTGTTATAAAACTCATATAAAATGCGAATCACAGTATCATATAATGGTACAAAAACACATGCTATACATAATATGCCCAATACAGTGGGCCTGATGTGTTATAAAACTCATATAAAATGAGAATCACAGTATCATATAATGCTACAAAAACACATGCTATACATAATATGCCCAATACAGTGGGCCTGATGTGTTATAAAACTCATATAAAATGAGAATCACAGTATCAAATAATGATGCAAAAACACAGGTTATACATAATATGCCCGTAAAATGAGTCTGATGTGTTATAAAACTCATATAAAATGAGAATCACAGTATCAAATAATGCTGCAAAACACATGATATACATAATATGCTCGTACAATGAGCCTGCTGTGTTATAAAACTCATATAAAATAAAAATCACAGTATCAAATAATGCTGCAAAAACAAAGGATATACATAATATGACCATACAATGAGCCTGCTGTGTTATAAAACACAATTTTGCACTATATGTGAATACCGACTCTGATAAAAAATCAAGAGATCGCTGAAATTGTCAGCCATATAAACCAAAGATATAAAAAGAATGCTGAATTTTTACTAAACAGGTTACTGCAGAATAAAAATGTTACAGCCTGGATTAATAAAGCTGAATTTATTTTCAAAGGATCCGTAATACCCGGGTCTAACTTACTGGATTTGGTATGTAGTACAACACAGATTCATGCTCTGACTGGCAGAAATCTACCTCCGGCTTGGGATTCATTTATGCAGGCTATGGCCGAGCTAAATATATCATCCACAGTTGTGGGTAATCCCACTACTAGGAAGTTTTTAGATGAATTAAAATTTTCAGCCGTGAGACACACGCTGTATCTACACCACAGAAGCTAGCGCCGTTGCCCCGTACAATTCAATCTTTACATTCCCCGTCATTAGCCACCACATGTGGAACTCTGCTGCCTAAAAATGGTCTCTACCGCTACTACAAAACATGTGGCTCACGATGTAAAGAATGTACTGGATAAATGCTGTACTTGATTTGTAACACTATATTATTTATTTTGTAAGAAGTGTAATGATGTATGTTAATTGTACTTGTGATACTATTTACTTATTCATTTTGTAAGAAGTGTGTTGGAGTGTGTTCATTGTACTATTTAATGTTTTTGCTTTTTTAAATTCTGTAAGAATTTTTATATTATTGAAATGCCTTTGAGATGCAATGCCCATATAATGACCCTGGTCTTATAGGCCACGTGTAAAAATGAGAATCCAGTATTAAATAAATACACGCCTAGGATATAAATTATATAAACGGCATGGTGTGTTATAAAACACAATTTTGCACTATATGTGATCGTTAGTAATAAAATACATTGCTCTGATTACAGAAGCAAGCTCATTTCAGCTACCTTAGTAAATATTATAAGTTGCTCTCTGTGTACGTTCTACGCCTGTTTTTTGGGGGCAACAGAAGTGTATGCGGTCATTATTGCATATATGTATTACACCATTTAGCTTGCGGATTACCATTTAAAAAGCTTTTACAGCGTTTCACTTCTGACTTGCAGAGAAATGATAGAATCGTATGAGATTTTGTGTCATCAAAATTTTCAAGTTTAATCCGTTGTTCTGCCAGCAGCTATCAAATTCAACAAAAATTTGCTTGCCTTTGTCAGTTTCGTTGATCTAAATGTCTGCCCAGCACTTAAAGCTGTCTTATCGTGTACTTTTTACGCATACCAATAAATATTATAACTTGCTCTCTGTGTACGTTCTACACCTGTTTTTTTGGGGGGGCAACAGAAACTCTGGCTGTTTGTATAAACACAATTTTGCACTATATGTGATCATTGGGGATAAAACACAGTGATACTGGGTTATAAACTTCGGTCCTCTGAAACTCTGGATGTTTGTATAGCCCACCCCACAGAAACTCTGGCTGTCTAGTGCCCAGCATGTCCTGTAGAGACACAGCTGTGCTTGTCTGTCAGTTTCACACTGGTAGCTAGCAACTGATAGCAATTATATTATTGAAATGTCTTTGTAAGCCGTGTGTAAAAATGAGAATCCAGTATCAAATAAATACACGACTTGGATATAAAATTATATAAACGGCATGGTGTGTTATAAAACACATATAAAATGAGAATCCAGTATCAAATAAATACACGCCTAGGATATAAAATTATATAAGCGGCATGGTATGTTATAAAACATAATATATATCTGACATGGTGAATGTCTTGTAGAGACACATTTTAGCAGCTGCTAGCAATTATAATATTGAAATGTCTTTCTAGAATCAAATAAATACACGACTAGGATATAAAATTATATAAACGGCATGGTGTGCTATAAAACACATATAAAATGAGAATCCAGTATCAAATAAATACAGGACTATGATATAAATTATATAACAGGCACGGTGCGTTATAATGCACAATTTTAAAATATATGTGATCATTGGGAATAAAAAAAACACTTCTCTGTTCCTACATGAACACATCTGCTTGTATTTATGCACGGAAATACCTCCCCTAGTCTGTGATACACAGAATGCATTTCACATATGGGCTGTCTGACCAATTGCTGAGTGTTTAAGCAAGGAATCACAGAGTGCAGGCAGATACACTGTGTCTAAAATACACTGCTCTGATCACAACAGCGGTCTCTTGAGAATCACAGTATCAAATAATGCTGCAAAAACACAGGATACATAATATGCCCAATACAATGAGCCTGGTGTGTTATAAAACTCATATAAAATGAGAATCTAATATAAAAACAAATACTGGGATAATAATCACTGTATCAAAATACTGTGATAACAATATCAAACTGTATCAAAAGGGAAAACCAGACAAGGAGGGACAGCTGGCAGACATGGATGGGAGGGGTTACACACTTTTGATACACTTTGATAGGGGCGGGTCCACCTGTCAAATTGAGTTTGATGAGTAATATGTAAGATACACTACTACTCTCATTTATTCTGACTTGCAGCGGGCGTGTATTTCTCCCAATGTATAATTTCGCGCAGGGGCATCTAATTTCATAAATCACCCCTTCTGTATTGCATGAAATATAGTTCCATTCGAGACACTGAATTGTTTTTTTGTATTCAATTTCCTGCACAGTTTACATCTCCGGCATGGGTAAAAACCTATTCAAATTTTTGGAGGAAGATTCATAGTCGGAACCAGAGAATTTGGAATATTAGGAGCTATTATGTTGCCCAAATTATTAGCCTTTCTGTAAATACATTTTGGTTGGTCAGGTAAATTTTCCCCAATGATTTTATCCTCCTCAAGGATACCCCAATGTCTTTTGACTATTTTCCTAAGGATATGGGTGTTCGCATTAAATTGTGTAATAATTGGAACATCTTCCCTTATTGTGTTATTTTCCTTTTTCTCATTATTTTGTAATAGCTGTTTTCTGGGTAGTTCCTCGACTATTTGTTTTACTTGTATCAAGGAACTCTGGGAGTAACCTTTTTGAGTGACTTTATTCGTCAGGAAGTCCGCTTCATGATTGAAGTCCTTTATTTTGAACAATTCCTATGAGCCCAAATTAGTTGGCTCTTAGGAATATTTATTAACCAGCTGGGAAGATGACAGCTGTTCAAAGAGACGTAGTTGTTAACATCAGTGGGCTTATGATAGGTCCTGGTATGAATTTTACCTTGTTCCATTCTATTGTTTCCAGAATTCTGAGAATATGTGTGCTGTCTTTTAGATAAGATAGGAGCTTGGGGACCAATTTCTCTAGACTGACCACCAGGGCCGGCTCCAGGTTTTTGAGGAAGAGTCTCAGTGGGCCCCCCTTTAACACATACCCCGATTTATGATGCACAGATACGGCATAGAAATGTATAGTACAATGCCAGATTTCACTTCTTACATGAGTGACAGCTATTGTAAATTCTGCAGTGTATATATACAGGACAGGAGGAGTGGTACTGTGCAGTGCATATATACAGGAGGAAAGGTGCTGTGCAGTGTATATATACAGGAGGAAAGGTGCTGTGCAGTGTATATATACAGGAGGAGCGGTACTGTGCAGTGTATATATACAGGGGGAGAGGTGCTCTGCAGTGTATATATACAGGAGAGGTTCTGTGCAGTGTATATACACAGGAGGAGCGGTACTGTGCAGTGTATATATACAGGAGGCTCCCAACAGATCTGTGCTACAAAGTAACAGGCGGCTCGGGCATTAATGAGGGACCTGATGCTGAATCCTTTCCACAAACCCTAATGACCCAATTAGTGCCCCACCATTAGAACCTCATTAAACGCCTCCCTGTCCCGAGCAGTCATGTACAGTATGGGGGGATCCTGCAGCCTACCCCCTGACTGCTCCATACCATACACTGCCCTCTGTCGCGCTCACTATTATCCTGTGCATTTCTCCTTCATCGTTACCCCATGTTACACTTGTCACCCCCCACTACAAAGTAGCAGGGCAGCCAATGTCACCCCCTCCCGGACCCTAATGGCAGCAGGAAATGTCTGCTCCTCTATTGGGTTGGAAACCACATTTAATCAAGGAATGATGTGGATTTGTTGCCGGCGGCTGCAGGGGAAGGGTTAAGTGATGCCATGTCCTTGGTGGGAGCAGTGGCAGCTGCTGGGACCTGGACAGACACAACCAATGTTGCTGTGACTGCACAGTGTGACCTGGAGGAGAGAAGCGGAGACTCCGGAGCAGAAATCACCCACATGCCAGCACTGGGCAGAGTCCCTCCAGTCACCAGCCTGGGGCCACGGGGCCCCAACCTACAGCCCACATGGCAGCAGCTCCCCTTCCTCCTGGCATCTGGTTAACCCCATTTATGCGGGTCGGATTGTTATCTTTAAGGTTTAGCAATAACCTTCATACAGATGGGAAGGGGTTAAGCTTCTTCCTATCCCACTGGTGCAGGTTTGGTGCAGCATGCATGTATTCTGGGAGAGCTGGGTGGCTGCAGGTTGCAGGCTGCACCCCACCAGCTGCTCCTCCAGACATCACACACATTTTAAGGCAACAGAAACAGACAGCAGCAGCAGACTGAGCCACAACTGCAACCACTGCTGGATACCATAGCGCTCACTCAGTCACTGGTAGGAGCTCCTCCTGAATCTGCCTGATAAGTTCTGCTCAGCACTGCAGCCATCCAGAGGCAGAGCAGGAGAATGCTCTCTCCACCCACAAACAGTCACACTGGCTGCCTTCTCTTAACCCCTATGTGCCTGCCTGGCTGCACTGACTAAGTGAGAAGATGCTTGTGTCAGAGCTGGCACATAGGGGTTAAGAGAACGCAGCCAGCAGTGACTTTGTGGGCGGAGAGAGCATGTTCTCCTGCTCTGCTCTCCCAGCTGCATCTATGACAGTGTGAGTGGGCCCCCCTCTCTCCCCAGGGCTCTGGCATTTGCCCAGGTGCGCCGGGTGCTGACGCTGGCCTTGCTGACCACATTACAGGCCCTCGCTTGTTACACTATATTCCAAATTTAATTCTAATGCTTTTGGTGTCTGGTAGAATCCAGTTTCCTGACATTGATCTTACAGCTCCCCAACTCCTGTATTATATTCACCTTACAGCAGCTTCTCCCGCTATGACAGTGGCTCCATTGTAAAGTGATTGGGAATATTTATTCCACTATCTTGCTATTTGGCACGAGGGAGGGACCTCCCAAATATAGGAGTGAGAATTGTATGATACAGGGCCACCTGAGGGCCCTTACCAAACTCAGGTTCCACGGCACCAACTGGCGCTCTGCATATTGTCAGCGAGAGCCGCGTAATGACATGGTGATGAACATGGTGGTGGTGGTGGGCAAAGCCCAAAATTCAAATGGGCATGTTTGAAATGGCATTGTAAAAGGATGGGGAATTTGTATTCCACTATATTGCTAAATATTAGACATGAGGGAGGGAATTCCCAAATATAGGAGTGAGCGCCGTCACATTTGTTAAAGAAAAAATAAAGCCAAAACAATCAGTGCAAACCTATGCAAAAGGAGAGGTACTATATATATATATATATATATATATATATATATATGTATATATATATGTATATATATATACAGTGGGGCAAAAAAGTATTTAGTCAGTCAGCAATAGTGCAAGTTCCACCACTTAAAAAGATGAGAGGCGTCTGTAATTTACATCATAGGTAGACCTCAACTATGGGGGACAAACTGAGAAATAAAAATCCAGAAAATCACATTGTCTGTTTTTTTAACATTTTTTTTGCATATTATGGTGGAAAATAAGTATTTGGTCAGAAACAAACAATCAAGATTTCTGGCTCTCACAGACCTGTAACTTCTTCTTTAAGAGTCTCCTCTTTCCTCCACTCATTACCTGTAGTAATGGCACCTGTTTAAACTTGTTATCAGTATAAAAAGACACCTGTGCACACCCTCAAACAGTCTGACTCCAAACTCCACTATGGTGAAGACCAAAGAGCTGTCAAAGGACACCAGAAACAAAATTGTAGCCCTGCACCAGGCTGGGAAGACTGAATCTGCAATAGCCAACCAGCTTGGAGTGAAGAAATCAACAGTGGGAGCAATAATTAGAAAATGGAAGACATACAAGACCACTGATAATCTCCCTCGATCTGGGGCTTCACGCAAAATCCCACCCCGTGGGGTCAGAATGATCACAAGAACGGTGAGCAAAAATCTCAGAACCACGCGGGGGGACCTACTGAATGAACTGCAGAGAGCTGGGACCAATGTAACAAGGCCTACCATAAGTAACACACTACGCCACCATGGACTCAGATCCTGCAGTGCCAGACGTGTCCCACTGCTTAAGCCAGTACATGTCCGGGCCCGTCTGAAGTTTGCTAGAGAGCATTTGGATGATCCAGAGGAGTTTTGGGAGAATGTCCTATGGTCTGATGAAACCAAACTGGAACTGTTTGGTAGAAACACAACTTGTCGTGTTTGGAGGAAAAAGAATACTGAGTTGCATCCATCAAACACCATACCTACTGTAAAGCATGGTGGTGGAAACATCATGCTTTGGGGCTGTTTCTCTGCAAAGGGGCCAGGACGACTGATCCGGGTACATGAAAGAATGAATGGGGCCATGTATGGTGAGATTTTGAGTGCAAACCTCCTTCCATCAGCAAGGGCATTGAAGATGAAACGTGGCTAGGTCTTTCAACATGACAATGATCCAAAGCACACTGCCAGGGCAACGAAGGAGTGGCTTCGTAAGAAGCATTTCAAGGTCCTGGAGTGGCCTAGCCAGTCTCCAGATCTCAACCCTATAGAAAACCTTTGGAGGGAGTTGAAAGTCCGTGTTGCCAAGCGAAAAGCCAAAAACATCACTGCTCTAGAGGAGATCTGCATGGAGGAATGGGCCAACATACCAACAACAGTGTGTGGCAACCTTGTGAAGACTTACAGAAAACGTTTGACCTCTGTCATTGCCAACAAAGGATATATTACAAAGTATTGAGATGAAATTTTGTTTCTGACCAAATACTTATTTTCCACCATAATATGCAAATAAAATGTTAAAAAAACAGACAATGTGATTTTCTGGATTTTTTTTTCTCAGTTTGTCTCCCATAGTTGAGGTCTACCTATGATGTAAATTACAGACGTCTCTCATCTTTTTAAGTGGTGGAACTTGCACTATTGCTGACTGACTAAATACTTTTTTGCCCCACTGTATATATATATAAATATATCTACTATATAATTGTCGAAGGGTCACTTCCGTCTGTCTGTCCTTCTGTCACAGTTATTCATTCGCTGATTGGTCTCACCAGCTGCCTCTCATGGCTTCCGCGACCAATCAGCGACAGGCACGGTCCGGAAGAAAATGGCCGCTCCTTACTCCCCGCAGTCACTGTCCCCGTTGCTCCGGTCCATACTCCCCGCAGTGTCCCTGGCGCTCCGCTCCATGCTTCCCTCAGTCACTGTCCCCGGCGCTCCGGTCCATACTCCTCGCAGTGTCCCCGGCGCTCCGCTCCATGCTTCCCACAGTCACTGTCCCCGGCGCTCCGGTCCATACTCCTCGCAGTGTCCCCGGCGCTCCGCTCCATGCTTCCCACAGTCACTGTCCCCGGTGCTCCGGTCTATACTCCTCGCAGTGTCCCCGGCGCTCCGCTCCATGCTTCCCACAGTCACTGTCCCCGGCGCTCCGGTCCATACTCGCAGTGTCCCCGGCGCTCCGCTCCATGCTTCCCACAGTCACTGTCCCCGGCGCTCCGGTCCATACTCCTCGCAGTGTCCCCGGCGCTCCGCTCCATGCTTCCCACAGTCACTGTCCCTGGTGCTCCGGTCCATACTCCTCGCAGTGTCCCCGGCGCTCCGGTCGATACTCCCTGCAGTGTCCCCGGTGCTCCGCTCCATGCTTCCCGCAGTCACTATCCCCGGCGCCCGCTCCATACTCCCCTCCGGTCACCGCTATCACAGGGTAAATGCTGGTGGTAACGGACCGCATTATGCCGCGGGTAATGCACTCCGTTACCGCCGCTATTAACCCTGTGTGTCCCCAACCTTTTACTATTGATGCTGCCTATGCGGCATCAATAGTAAAAAAAAGTAATGTTAAAAATATTAAAAAACCAAAAAACCTTCTATACTCACCCTCCGTTGTCCTCTCGCGCCCGCCGCCATCTTCCTTTCCCAGCGATGCTTTGCGAAATTACCCAGAAGACCTAGCGGTCTCGCGAGACCACTAAGTCATCTAGGTAATTTCGCAATGCATCCTGGGAATGGAAGATGACGGCAGCCGCGTGCCCATCGACACAGCGCCGTTGGATCCCAGGAAGCGGAGAGACGGGACGCTGAGGAGCAGCAACAAGAATGGTGAGTATGTTAACCTACAAGGGGCCCGTTAGGTGAGTATATGTTTATTTTTTATTTTTTGACCTGTGACATACGTGGCTGGGCAATATACTACATGACTGGGCAATGTACTACGTGGCTCTGTGATGTATACTACGTGGGCTGTGCAATATACTATGTCACTGGGCAATATACTACGTCGTTGGGCAATATACTACGTGACTGGGCAATATACTACGTGGCTGGGCAATATATTATGTGGGCTGGGCAATATACTACGTTGCTGGCCAATATACTGCGTGGCTGGGCAATATATTACGTGGCTGGGCAATATACTACGTGGCTGGGCAATATACTACGTGGCTGGGCAATATACTACGTGGCTGGGCAATATACTACGTGGCTGGGCAATATACTACGTGGCTGGGCAATATACTATGTCGGTGGGCAATATACTATGTCTCTGGGCAATATACTACGTGGCTGGGCAATATACTATGTGGCTGGGCAATATACTACGTGGCTGGGCAATATACTATGTCACTGGGCAATATACTACGTCGCTGGTCAATATACTACGTGAGTGGGCAATATACTATGTCACTGGGCAATATACTACGTGGCTGGGCAATATACTACGTGGCTGGGCTATATACTACGTCACTGGGCAATATACTACGTCGCTGGGCAATATACTACGTGGCTGGGCAATATATTACGTGGGCTGGGCAATATACTACGTCGCTGGGCAATATACTACGTGGCTGGGCAATATACTACGTCGCTGGCCAATATACTACGTGGCTGGGCAATATACTATGTCACTGGGCAATATACTACGTCGCTGGGCAATATACTACGTGACTGGGCAATATACTATGTCACTGGGCAATATACTACGTCGCTGGGCAATATACTATGTCGCTGGGCAATATACTACGTCGCTGGGCAATATACTATGTCGCTGGGCAACATACTATGTGACTGGGCAATATACTATGTTGCTGGGCAATATACTACGTGACTGGGCAATATACTACGTCACTGGGCAATATACTACGTTACTGGGCAATATATTACGTGGACATGCATATTCTAGAATACCCGATGCATTAGAATCGGGCCACCATCTAGTACAGGCGTGTCAAACTGCATTCCTCGAGGGCCGCAAACCATGCGTGTTTTCAAGATTTCCTTAGCTTTGCACAAGGTGCTGTAATCATTATGTGTTTAGGTGATTAAATTATCACCTGTGCAGTTCAAGGAAATCCTGAAAACATGACCTGTTTGCAGCCCTTGAGGAATGCAGTTTGACACCCCTGATCAGCATTATTCTCCGACCCCCCGACCTGTTTGTTGGGTCCAGCTGTAAAAATATTTAACTTTCCCATTGACTTGTATTGGATTCGTTATTCGGTATGAATGCCCTAATATTAGAAAGTATTTGAGCCGATTTTCCCAAATCCCAATATTTCACTATTCGATTATTACTGTAAACTGCCTTTTTGCTCAAATATATTGTGACTTGTGAAGGTGTTTTGCCGGCACATTAATCTTTTGCCCCCAATGTGTTTTGCAGATCAGTTATGGATCCACCGATCGCTCAGTTTCTGATAGACGCCTCTATCCACATGTTTTCAGTACAGTCCAAAATCACCACATCCATTATATGGCAATCACCAAACTGCTGAAGCATTTTGACTGGACCTGGGTTGGGATTTTGGTATCAGATAATGATAATGGAGAGAATGAACTGCAGACACTAACAAAACTCACGAGAGAACACGGGATCTGTGTGGCCTTCACCATAAAGCTTAAAATGGATAGAGATTTGTATAACATGTTAGCGATTCTTAAGCATCCAGAAGTCAGTATCATTATAATATGTGGGAGCTTCTCTTTTCTGGTTAATGTAATACAGGATTTTTCTTCTCTGTTTATTGACAAAACTTTCATCTTTCCACCATTCTGGATCTCCAGTTATTTAATTACACGAAAAGACTTTCCATTATTGAACGGAAGTCTAGTAGTGGACATTTCATCACAACCTTTTCCTGGTGTGGAAGACTTTGTGAAAAACTGCAGGGAAATTCCCAATGTAGTCCACGATGAGAGATTGTTGGCGATGTTATATGCGCTATCATATTATGACCATCAAGATTACTGCATTGGAGTAGATTGGACAGAACTCAGTGATGATGATTTAGAGATGGTCATTCTGCCAAGTTTAAGGAATTTCCTCTCCTCAGGGTTTTCTCCGAGATTATATTATGCAGTAGAAGTTCTGGCTAAAGCTCTACATGAAATGTTCTTATTCGTAATAGACAAATATCAAGAAGAAAATTCCACAACCAGATTTCTACAATACACACGGAAGCTACAGCGCTTCCTCCAAATGATGAAGACTTCACCGGATCCATCGAAGCCTACATATTACTTCAATGAACAAGGGGAAGCTGTACATTCATACAAGATAACAAACTGGATATTTACTGATAATCCCGGTCATATTGATGTACAGAATATCGAAGTAGGACATGTTACACCATGGGCGGTCAGTGGCCAAGAGCTTCACATGAACACCCAGTCTATAACATGGAAACACGCAAAGGTGAGAAGCGTTATATTCTATGTCATCATATACAGCCTCTGTCATTCCCTTTACCATCAATATGAATCCTTTATGTAAACTCATATATTTTCCATATAGAATTCATCCACATAATTTCTTTACTTTATAATTCATTGCCTGTATTTCTGTTTTATTCTGACAGAACAAATCTAAAATGAAAATCATACACCCCAAAAAACAGAAAATAATGATAAAAGCAAGAATGAGAATGTAGGAGCCCAAGAGATGGTGATAGGGATGGAGAGTAGAGATGAGCGAACTTGATCGGGTCCCTGCTTCTCCGGCAAGTTCTAGCACTTGTAATGTACCTACTAAAATGTAGAAACAAAAAGTGCCACCGATTAATGTGCAAAAAGGTGGGGTGTTAATCACGGTTGATGATGGTCAGTGAGACAAGAACCGAGGAAAACCCTACCCAGGATAAAAAGCATTCACCCTGAGGTAGCCGGGATGATTACAAGAAATACTGTCATGAGTAGTGTTGAGCATTCCCATACCGCAAGTATCGGGTATCGGCTGATATTTGCGGTATCGGAATTCCGATACCGAGTTCCGATATTTTTGCGATATCGGGAATCGGTATCGGGATGAATATTCATGTGTAAAATAAAGAATAAAAATAAAAAATATGGCTATACTCACCCTCGAACGCGCCCTGGTTGTAACCGCTACAACCGGCAGCCTCCGTTCCTAAGAATGAGCGAGTGAAGGACCTGCGTTGACGTCGCGGCTTGTGATTGATCGCGTGAGCGGTCACATGAGCGGTCACGCGACCAATCACAAGCCGCGACGTCATTGAAGGTCCTTCACCCTACATTCTTAGGAACGGAGGCTGCCGGTTACACCGTTAAGGTCCAGGGTCCGCCGGAGGGGTGATTATATCCATATTTTTTATTTTTATTCTTTTTTTTTTACATGAATATGGATCCCAGGGCCTGAAGGAGAGTTTCCTCTCCTTCAGACCCTGGGAACTATTCCAGGATCACTTCCGATATTTGTGTCCCATTGACTTGTATTGGTATCGGGTATCGGTATCGGCGATATCCGATATTTTTCGGATATCGGCCGATACAATCCGATACCGATACTTTCAAATATCGGAAGGTATCGCTCAACACTAATCATGAGGCAAAAACCTGTGCTAGTCACCAAAGACGCGGCAGTGTAATCCTGTCTACATGGAAACAGAGTAGTATAACATGTGGCAGCATGATGTTACTGCCAGTAATAATAATAATAATCTTTATATAGCGCCAACATATTCTGCAGCACTTTATGGTTAAACAGTTTCAAACACAACAGTCATAAGTAACAATATTAACAATACAATAAAGCACAATAAGCCGCCCCTGTTCATGAGAGCTTACAATCTACAAGGAGGTGGGGGAGATAAAGAGTACAGGTGTGTATTTACAATTAGGGTTGAGCAAAACGGGTCGGCCAGATTCAGAAGTCGCCGACTTTTGGCAAAGTCGGGTTTCATGAAACCCGACCCGACCCATGTGTGGGGTCGGCCATGAGGTCGGCGATCTTCTGAATCTGGAATCGGAATTCCGATACCGATTCCCGATATGTTTAAGATATCGGGAAACGGTATCGGAATTCAGATTTAAGTGTAAAATAAAGAATAAAAATAAAAAATATTGCTATACTCACCCTCGGACACGCCCTGGTTGTAACCGGGAGCCTTCCTTCCTAAGAATGAGCGCCAGAAGGACCTTTCGATGACGTCGCGGCTTGTGATTGGTCACGTGAGCGGTCACATGGGCGTCACGCGACCAATCACAAGCCGCGACGTCATCGAAAGGTCCTTCAAGCGCTGATTCTTAGGAAGGAAGGCTCCCGGTTACAACCAGGGCGCGTCCGAGGGTAAGTATGGCAATATTTTTTATTTTTATTCTTTATTTTACACATTAATATGGATCGCAGGGCCTGAAGGAGAGTTTCCTCTTCTTCAGACCCTGGGAACCATTAGCACTGCATTGGGTTTCGTGTTTCGGCCGACCCCGACCCCGACTTTTCTATAGGATCGGCCGATTTCACTTGACCCGACTTTTGAAAAAGTCGGGTTTCATGAAATCCGACCCGATCCTATAAAAACAAAAGTCGCTCAACCCTATTTACAATGATGGATTTACACTGATGGTCCAGCCATCTTCAGGGGGTGGGGGATAGATGGAGACAGTGAATGGGCTACACATACACTTACACATAAAATTACTTTGATTAGGGAACATGATGGGCCGCTCTGAACCAATGTGTTTTGAGGGAGCGCCTAAAACTTTGCAAGTTGTGGCTGGTCCTAATTTTTTGAAGTAGAGCATTCCAGAGGAATGGCGCAATGCGGGAGAAGTCTTGGAGTCGGGAGTGGGAGGTACGGATTAGTGCAGAGGTTAGTCGAAAGTTGTTTGCAGAGCGCCGCGGTCTGTTAGGCCGATAGACAGAAATGAGGGAGGATATGTAAGGGGGTGCCGCACTGTGGAGAGCTTTGTGGGTGAGAACAAGTACTTTGAATTGGATCCTATAATGAATGGGCAGCCAGTAGTGTTGAGCATTCCAATACTGCAATATCGGGTATCGGCCGATATTTGCTGTATCGGAGTTCCGACACTGAGTTCCGATACTTTTACAATATCGAATACTGGAATCGGAAGTTCCCATAATGCAATAAGCCAGTTGATGATCCTAAGAAGTGTGGGCACATCCTGTTAGGCATGATAGCCATGTTAACTAATGGCATGGCTGTGATTGGCTGCTGAAATGATGTCATGATACACTATAATGGAGTGTGGGCGGTGCATGGGCGGAGACTGCGTGTCTGTGTGTGTGGGCGGGTCTGTGCATGACCGTCGAGGGTCTGTGCAGGCCTGCCAGGGGTCTGTGCGAGCCTGCCGGGGGTCTGTGCGGGCCTGCCGGGGGTTGTGTGTGTGTGCAGGCATTGTCCGATGGGACTAAAATTCCCATTGGGCTATGCCTGCTGCAATGACAGTGATTGACACATTAGACAATGATGGGACAGTATTAGGCTATATTCACACTTTGCGGATTTTGCTGCGGATCCGCAGCGGATTTGACCGCTGCGGATCCGCAGCAGTTTCCCATGAGTTTACATTTCAATGTAAACCTATGGGAAACAAAAAACGCTGTGCACATGCTGCAGAAAAATCCGCGCGGAAACGCTGCGGATTACATTCCGCAGCATGTCACTTCTTTTCTGCGGATTTTCAGCTGCTCCAATAGAAAACTGCAGTTGAAAATCCGCAGAAGAAAACGCAGTAAAAACCGCGATAAATCCGCAGTAAAAACCGCGATGGGTTTTCACTGCGGATTTTGCAATTCCGCTGCGGAAAAATCCGCAGTGGAATCTGCAAAGTGTGCACATAGCCTAAGTCCCATCATCTGGATAATGTGTTGAATGTAAAAAAAACAACACAAACATACATACTACATACCTACATACAACATACTACATACACACTACATACATACTACATGCATACAACATACATACATACATACTACATACATATATCATACTACATACATCCTACATACGGTACATACTACATACATACAACATACTACATACATAGTAACATAGTAACATAGTTAGTAAGGCCGAAAAAAGACATTTGTCCATCCAGTTCAGCCTATATTCCATCATAATAAATACCCAGATCTACGTCCTTCTACAGAACCTAATAATTGTATGATACAATATTGTTCTGCTCCAGGAAGACATCCAGGCCTCTCTTGAACCCCTCTACTGAGTTCGCCATCACCACCTCCTCAGGCAAGCAATTCCAGATTCTCACTGCCCTAACAGTAAAGAATCCTCTTCTATGTTGGTGGAAAAACCTTCTCTCCTCCAGACGCAAAGAATGCCCCCATGTGCCCGTCACCTTCCTTGGTATAAACAGATCCTCAGCGAGATATTTGTATTGTCCCCTTATATACGTATACATGGTTATTAGATCGCCCCTCAGTCGTCTTTTTTCTAGACTAAATAATCCTAATTTCGCTAATCTATCTGGGTATTGTAGTTCTCCCATCCCCTTTATTAATTTTGTTGCCCTCCTTTGTACTCTCTCTAGTTCCATTATATCCTTCCTGAGCACCGGTGCCCAAAACTGGACACAGTACTCCATGTGCGGTCTAACTAGGGATTTGTACAGAGGCAGTATAATGCTCTCATCATGTGTATCCAGACCTCTTTTAATGCACCCCATGATCCTGTTTGCCTTGGCAGCTGCTGCCTGGCACTGGCTGCTCCAGGTAAGTTTATCATTAACTAGGATCCCCAAGTCCTTCTCCCTGTCAGATTATACTACATGCATACTACATACAAGATACTACATACATACAACATGCATACTACATACATACATACAACATACATACTACATACATACAACATACATACCTCAAACTACATACATACTACATACATACTACATACTGTACATAAATACTACATACTACAAACATACATACTACATACAGTACAGACCAAAAGTTTGGACACACCTTATTTAAAGAATTTTCTGTATTTTCACGACTATGAAAATTGTACATTCACACTGAAGGCATCAAAGCTATGAATTAACACATGTAGAATTACAGTCATGGCCATAAGTTTTGAGAATTACACCAAAATTATATTTTCACATGATCTGCTGCCCTCTGGTTTTTATTAGTGTTTGTCTGATGTTTATATCACATACAGAAATATAATTGCAATCATATTATGAGTACCAATAGGTTATATTGACAGAATGAGTTAATGCAGCAAGTCAATATTTGCAGTGTTGACCCTTCTTCTTCAAGACCTCTGCAATTCTCCCTGGCATGCTCTCAATCAACTTCTGGACCAAATCCTGACTGATAGCAGTCCATTCTTGCATAATCAATGCTTGCATTTGCCAGAATTTGTTGGTTTTTGTTTGTCCACCCGTCTCTTGATGATTGACCACAAGTTCTCAATGGGATTAAGATCTGGGGAGTTTCCAGGCCATGGACCCAAAATCTCTATGTTTTGTTCCATGAGCCATTTAGTTATCACCTTTGCTTTATGGCAAGGTGCTCCATCATGCTGGAAAAGGCATTGTTGGGCACCAAACTGCTCTTGGACGGTTGGGAGAAGTTGCTCTTGGAGGACATTCTGGTACCATTCTTTATTCATGGCTGTGTTTTTAGGCCGATTCCCTTGGCTGAGAAGCAACCCCACACATGAATGGTTTCAGGATGCTTTACAGTTGGCATGAGACAAGACTGGTGGGAGCGCTCACCTCTTCTTCTCCGAATAAGCTGTTTTCCAGATGTCCCAAACAATCAAAAAGGGAATTCATCAGAGAAAATGACTTTGCCCCAGTCTTCAGCAGTCCACTCCCTGTACCTTTTGCAGAATATCAGTCGGTCCCTGATGTTTTTTCTGGAGAGAAGTGGCTTCTTTGCTGCCCTCCTTGAAACCAGGCCTTGCTCAAAGAGTCTCGGCCTCACAGTGCGTGCAGAAGCACTCACACCAGCCTGCTGCCATTCCTGAGCAAGCTCGGCACTGCTGGTAGTCTTATCCCGCAGCTGAAACTGTTTTAAGATACGGTCCTGGCGCTTGCTGGTCTTTCTTGGGTGCCCTGGAGTCATTTTGACAACAATGGAAGCTCTCTCCTTGAAGTTCTTGATGATGCGATAGATTGTTGACTGAGGTGCAATCTTTGTAGCTGCGATACTCTTCCCTGTTAGGCCATTTTTGTGCAGTGCAATGATGGCTGCACGTGTTTCTTTAGAGATAACCATGGTTAACTGTAGAGAAACAATGATACCAAGCACCAGCCTTCTTTTAAAGTGTCCAGTGATGTCATTCTTACTTAATCATGACTGATTGATCACCAGCCCTGTCCTCATCAACACTCACACCTGTGTTAATGGATCAATCACTAAAACGATGTTAGCCGCTCCTTTTAAGGCGGGACTGCAATGATGTTGAAATGTGTTTGGGGGTTAAAGTTCATTTTCTGGGCAAATATTGACTTTGCAAGTACAGTAATTACTGTTAAGCTGATCACTCTGACATTCAGGAGTATATGCAAATTGCCATTAGAAAAAATGAAGCAGTAGACTTTGGAAAAATTAATATTTGTCTCATTCTCAAAACTTTTGGCCATGACTGTATATACTTAACAAAAAAGTGTGAAAAAACTGAAAATATGTCTTATATTCTAGGTTCTTCAAAGTATCCACCTTTTGCTTTGATGACTGCTTTGCACACTATTGGCATTCTCTTGATGAGCTTCAAGAGGTAGTCACCGGGAATGGTTTTCACTTCCCAGGTGTGCCCTGTCAGGTGTAATACGTGGGATTTCTTGCCTTATAAATGGTTTTGGGGCCATCAGTTGTGTTGTGCAGAAGTCTGGTGGATACACAGCTGATAGTCCTACTGAATAGACTGTTAGAATTTGTTTTATGGCAAGAAAAAAGCAGCTAAGTAAAGAAAAACAAGTGGCCATCATTACTTTAAGAAATGAAGGTCAGTCAGTCCGAAAAATTGGGAAAACTTTGAAGGTGTGCCCAAGTGCAGTTACAAAAACCATCAAGCGCTACAAAGTAACTGGCTCACACGAGGACCGTCCCAGGAAAGGAAGACCAAGAGTCACCTCTGCTTCTGAGGATAAGTTTATCCGAGTCACCAGCCTCAGAAATTGCAGGTTAACAGCAGCTCAGATTAGAGACCAGGTCAATGCCACACAGAGTTCTAGCAGCAGACACATCTCTACAACAACTGTTAAGAGAAGACTTTGTGCAGCAGGCCTTCATGGTAAAATAGCTGCTAGGAAACCACTGCTAAGGACAGGCAACAAGCAGAAGAGACTCGTTAGGGCTAAAGAACATAAGGAATGGACATTAGACCAGTGGAAATCTGTGCTTTGGTCTGATGAGTCCAAATTTGAGATCTTTGGTTCCAACCACCGTGTCTTTGTGTGACGCAGAAAAGTTGAACGGATGGACTCTACATGCCTGGTTCCCACCGTGAAGCATGGAGGAGGAGGTGTGATGGTGTGGGGGTGCTTTGCTGGTTACACTGTTGGGGATTTATTCAAAATTAAAGGCATACTGAACCAGCATGGCTACTGTTGTGAATTCTGTGGCAGAGCTCCCTCCTGTGGTCACAAGTGGTACTTCGGCTGATTCTCTCTGTAAGCTTCCGTTGGTGGAGGGAAGTGGTACTGCGGCTTCTGAGTTTCCTCCCTCAGGTGATGTGGTGAGGTCGTTAGGTGCTGCTCTACTTAACTCCACCTAGTGCTTTGATCCTGGCTTCCTGTCAATGTTCCAGTATTGGACTTGTTTTCCTCCTGGATCGTTCCTGTGGCCTGCTGCTCTGCATAGCTAAGTTTTCCTTTGCTATTTTGTTTGCTTTTCTTCTGTCCAGCTTATCTATTTGTTTGCTGGAAGCTCTGGGACGCAGAGGGTGTACCTCCGTGCCGTTAGTTCGGTACGGAGGGTCTTTTTGCCCCCTTTGCGTGGTTTTTAGGGTTTTGTGTTGACCGCAAAGTTACCTTTCCTGTCCTCGCTCTGTTCAGAAAGTCGGGCCTCACTTTGCTAAATCTATTTCATCTCTACGTTTGTGTTTTCATCTTACTCACAGTCATTAAATGTGGGGGGCTGCCTTTTCCTTTGGGGTATTTCTCTGAGGCAAGGTAGGCTTATTTTCTATCTTCAGGCTAGCTAGTTTCTCAGACTGTGCCGAGTTGCATAGGTAGCGTTAGGCGCAATCCACGGCTGCCTCTAGTGTTGTTGGATAGGATTAGGGTTTGCGGTCAACAGAGTTCCCACGTCTCAGAGCTCGTTCTATGTTTTTGGATTATTGTCAGATCACTGTATGTGCTCTGACCTCTATGTTCTCTGTGGTACTGAATTGCCTAAACATAACAGGCTACCACAGCATCTTGCAGCGGCATTCTATTCCATCCACTTTGCACTTAGTTGGACCATAATGTATTATTCAACAGGACAATGACCCCAAACACACCTCCAGGCTGTGTAAGGGCTATTTAACCAAGAAGTAGAGTGATGGCGTGCTACGCCAGATGACCTGGCCTCCACTGTCAGGGATACCTGCCATAGGGGTCTCCACCATGTGTAATCACAATAGGTTTCCCCTAAAGGTATTGGCAGGAGAAGTGGAGGAGAATCCACCAATTCCTGAGTTGGATGTGTCACCTGGTAAGTTCGGGACTGCCCAGCTCCAGGATCCCACTCTGACCCGGGCAAGGGAAAGAGTAATCGAGGTGAATGGGGTGGCACAACAACCTGGTGCAGAAAAGGAGTTCCCCCGGATGATGATCAACCAGGAGTTACTGTACAGGGTTGATAAAATCCGGGATGAGGTGGTAGAACAACTGGTAGTGCCCCAACCCTATCGTCGGGCGGTGCCTGACATGGCTCACACTCACATGTTGGGGGGGCACTTGGGGGCCAAAAAGACGCTAGAGCGCATATTACAGAGGTTTTTTTGGCTTGGTGTCTACGCTGAGGTTACAAAGTACTGTGACACATGTCCTGAGTGTCAACTAACCTCACCCACCACGAACTACCGGAGTCCATTGGTGCCTCTGCCCATCATAGAAGTACATTTTGAGCGGATAGCGATGAATCTGGTAGGACCAATAAAAAACACCAAAAAAGGACACATTCAAGAAAAAACACCAAAAAACAGGCAAAGATGCTATTGCTTACCTGTCTAAATAGGCCTCAATACAAATGCACAAGCAGGGTGCAGCGGACCCAAACAAAATAGCAAGTGCACAGGTGCAATACCTAATGAAACAGCCAGCCTTCAATAAGGGTTTGGCCGTGTGGTACACCAATGCACTAAGATAAAATACTCTGTATGTGGCGTGTTCACACAAGGAAAACAAAGCGTCATTAATAGGCTGTATCCAGACGCTTTGTTTTCCTTGTGTGAACACGCCACATACAGAGTATTTTATCTTAGTGCATTGGTGACCACACGGCCAAACCCTTATTGAAGGCTGGCTGTTTCATTAGGTATTGCACCTGTGCACTTGCTATTTTGTTTGGGTCCGCTGCACCCTGCTTGTGCATTTGTATGGTAGGACCAATAGTAAAATCCGCCCGGGGCCACCAGCACATATTAGTAGTCGTAGACTACGCCACCCGATACCCAGAGGCGATACCGCTCCGGCACACTTCAGCTAAACTAATAGCCCGTGAACTGTTTGCCATGTTTTGTCGCCTTGGGCTACCCAAGGAGATTCTTACGGATCAGGGAACCCCTTTCATGTCTAAAGTGACTAGGGAGCTATGTAAATTGCTCCAAATTAAACAATTACCTACGTCAGTGTACCATCCACAAACCGACGGGTTGGTCGAGAGGTTTAATAAGACCCTCAAGGCCATGCTCAAAAAGGTGGTCACCAAGGATGGGAGGGATTGGGATATGTACCGCAGGCGTCCACGGGATTCTCCCCATTTGAGCTATTGTATGGCAGGCACCCGAGGGGACTGCTGGATGTAGCCAAAGAGACGTGGGAACAGGAGCCCACTCCACATAAGAGTGTCATTGAGTATGTGGCAAGTATGCAGGATCGGATTGCGGTGGTGCGACCCATAGTAAAGGAGCATCTGTTGGATGCCCAGGCTGCTCAGAGCCGTACATATAATAAAAGGGCCGCGGTCAGGACCTTTAAAGAAGGAGACCAGGTGTTGGTACTAGTACCCACCCCAGACAGTAAACTCATGGCCAAGTGGCAAGGGCCTTATGAGATACGGGGGAAGGTCGGCGAAGTGAATTACAAAGTGTACCAATCCGGGAAAAGAAAACCCGAGCAGCTGTACCATGTAAACCTGCTAAAGGCCTGGAAGGACTGAGAATGTTTGGTCACAGAGGCAACTACGGTCATACAATCGGAGGTCCCTCTGGCACTGGCCAAAGACACAGCCGGGTGTGAGATAAAAGTCAATGATGTCCTCACAAAACAGCAGCGGTGGGAGGCTTGAGCTTTGGTACAGCAGAATATGGGTATATTCTCAGAGCTGCCGGGGTGAACCTCGGTGATTCAGCATGACATTGTCACTGAGCCCCGGGTAGGGGTGCGGATGAAACCGTACCGAGTGCCAGAAGCCCGAAGGCAAGCCATCGTGGCCGAGGTAAAGCAAATGCTTCAGTTGGGAGTCATTGAGGAGTCCCGAAGTGAGTGGGCTACCCCATTTTTCTAATACCAAAACCAGGTGGGTCATTACGCTTCTGTAATGACTTTAGGAAGTTAAATGAAGTGTCAAAATTTGACCTCTATCCCATGCCATGGCTGGACGAGCTAATTGAGAGACTGGGGGAGGCCCAGTACTTCACCACGCTGGATCTCACAAAAGGTTACTGGCAGGTTCCCTTAACAGAGTCAGCGAAAGAGAAAACTGCTTTTATAACCCCAGAGGGTCTCTATCAATATGTTGTCTTACCTTTTGGGTTACATGGGGCTCCGGCCACATTCAAGTGGCTGATGGACATTGTGTTAGCGCCACATAGAGATTACGCGTCGGCCTATTTGGATGACATAGTCATCTTTAGTACCGACTGGGATACCCATCTGCCCCAGGTACAAGCAGTGCTGGAGTCTCTTAGAGTTGCAGGGTTAACAGCAAACCCAAAGAAATGCGCAATAGGTCTCACGGAAGCCCGGTACTTAGGATACGTGATCGGCCGGGGGGTTATCAAACCTCAAGTGAAAAAATTGAGGCCATTCAAAACTGGCCCAAGCCCTTAAGTACCAAACAAGTGAGGGAATTCCTTGGCATCATTGGGTATTACCGTCGATTTATACCCAATTTTGCTGGTAAATCGGCTTCCCTAATGGACCTGTTAAAAGGGAAGAAAACGGTGATGGTCAAGTGGAATCCTCAAGCAGAGGAAGCATTCCAGTCTCTGAAGTTGGCGTTGTGTGGACAGCCGGTCCTCATCAGCACCGACTTCAAGAAAAGCGGTGTTGTCGCAAGAGGTGAATGGGAATGAGCATCCAGTCACCTATTTAAGCAGGAAACTGACCCCGGCAAAGAAAAATTGTAGCGTAGTGGAGAAGGAGTGCTTGGCGATTAAATGGGCCTTGGAGTCCCTACGCTACTATTTGCTCGGGTGTCAGTTTCGGTTGGTAACGGACCATTCACCATTCACCCCTCGTCTGGATGAGAAATGCAAACGAGAGGAATGCCCGAGTCACCAGATGGTTCTTGTCCCTACAAAACTTCATCTTCTCTGTGGAACACCGGGCTGGGAAATCACAGGGAAATGCGGATGCCCTGTCACGGGCACCATGTATGCTGACAAATGTCCAACCCCACAAGTCTGAACAGAGTGGGGGGGTATGTGAGGCAGTGACCAGTGTCATATGCGAGGGTCGCTATGTATCCCCCAGGATGTGCTTAGAAGCATATTAGATCCGCTGGAGTGCCCTGTGCTCACAGCAGGTTGCCTGTGAGACACAGGGAAGAATAAAAGTGAGTGTGAACTGGGTCAAGTTATTTGACCCAGAAATTATTCAGGAAAACCCGGTATGGGCTTTTATTTTTTT
The DNA here is from genome assembly GCF_032444005.1 of Ranitomeya imitator. Classification (NCBI taxonomy): domain Eukaryota; kingdom Metazoa; phylum Chordata; class Amphibia; order Anura; family Dendrobatidae; genus Ranitomeya; species Ranitomeya imitator. The sequence goes on along the minus strand of NC_091282.1, from coordinate 1,223,115,273 downwards.
AAACGGACTGCAGGAAGGTAGTGGGGCCGGTCCGTTTCCTCCAGCCCAGATCTTATAGTGGCCCATGGCCATAGAATCTGGAGGAAAGGAAAAAAAACCCTGCAAGAGAGTTTTGGGTGTGTCAGTATTGTGCTGGGAATCAGACCTAGCATGAAGCTTATGAGGAGTTCTTTCCGTGTGGAGCAACACGGGCCAGGCAGAGCCTAAAAAGCCGGACACCCCAGCATACACGGTGGTGTAATACATTCACGGCAATAGTTTGCGGACTGTCTTTGTTTTTCCCGGCTGCATACGGAAGGATTTGTTTGCTTATGTTTTCGGCTTGTGAGTATGCTATAAAATAAACAAGACTTTATTTTGAACTTTATATGGGTCACTGCCTTCTCACTGCATAGCAAGGACATCGCTGCATCACAATACATACATACATACAACATACTACATACATACTACATACAGTACATTCATATATTACATACAACACATACAGACATACAGTACATATAACAGAGTACATACTCACCATCACTTGTCACTTTGTTCCCCGAAGCCAGTGTCATCTGTAAAAAATATTAAAATAACAAACAACCAATATACTCCCTGATCCACAGAAATCCACAAGTGTCCCATGACGAACTCCCATGGAGAGCAGCAGCATCAGCTGATGCGACCGCTCTTTAGGGGCTCCAGGAATACAATGACGAGAGGAAGGTATCCTTCCGCACTGTATTCCTCCACCACTGTAAAAAATAGTTCCTAGTCTGACTTTTGGCATTGCTGTGTGAGAAAGTTCCCATTCAGCAAATGCCATAAAGTGAGACCAATGAACTACAGTAACCTCTCAGTGATGCACTGCAGGAGGCATCGTCTCCTGTCAGTGTGTCACTGAAGGTCCTGTAAATTAGTGACATCACCCGATGCCACTGTTCTATAGGGGGGGATCGTCGTGGGACACTTGTTATTAATTGGACTGCGTCGGACAGGGAGTATACGGTTTATTATTTTACATTTTTTTGCACGTTCTGAAGTATGGTAGGTATGGTTAAATTAAGAACAATAAAATACTTTTTTCTGGCTGTGTCTTTATTTTGTTTTTAACTCTTTCACTACGCTAGGATTAATAATGGACAGGCGTCGTATTGACGCCTCTCCATTATTAACCCGGCTTAATGTCACCTTACAATGGCAAGGTGACATTAATCCCTTATTACCCCATATCCCACCGCTACACACGAGTGGGAAGAGAGAAACTAAGTGCCGGAATTGGCGCTTCTTACAGATGCGCCATTTCTGGGGCGGCTGCGGACTGGTATCTGTAGCCGGGGGGGCAATATTCATGGCCCCTCTCTAGGCTATGAATATCAGCCCGCAGCTGTCTGCGTAGCCTTTCTGGCTATAAAATATAGGGGGACCCCACATCATTTTTTTGGGGGTCGCCATATTTTAATAGCCAGTAAAGGCTACGCAGACAGCTGCGGGCTGATATTCAAAGCCTGGGAGGGGCCATGGGTAGGGCTGAGCGAAACGGATCGGACAAATTCAAAAATCGCTGACTTTCGGCAAAGTCGGGTTTCATGAAACCCGACCCGATCCTAGTGTGGGATCGGCCATGAGGTCGGAGATCTTCGCACCAAAGTCGCGTTTCCTATGACGCGTTCAGCACCATTTTTCAGCCCATGAAGGAGGAGGCAGAGTGTGTGCAGCGTGATGACATAGCTCTCGGTCCCCACCATCTTAGAAAAGGGCATGACAGTGATAAGCTTGCTTTCTGCGGCATCACAGGGGCTATAAAGGGGCATGCACGCCGACCGCCATCTTACTTCTGCCGATCGTAGCTTAGGGACAGGTTGCCGCAGCTTAATCAGAAGCAGGGATATAGTTAGGGAGGGAAGATTAAGCCCCGAAACTGCTTGTGCTGTAGCGATTTCGACTGTCCAACACCACCATTTGTTTGCAGGGACAGTGGAGTTTATATTTTTGTGCATCAGCTCTGTAGCTTATTAGGCTGTCTTATAAGGCTCCCGATAGCTGCGTTGCTGTTTGTACGCCGCTGTGCAAACCAACTGCTTTTCTAAAAGCAAACATCCTGTTTCTCCTTTCTGCACAGTTCTCTTGTTTATTTGTCCTCACTTTTGTGTGCAGCAGTCCTTTTTATTGCTGCCATACTTTTCCTGAGATCATTGTAGGGAGATTTGAAATTGCACTACAGCCCTTGTATTTTTTTATATATCTTCCAGCCACTTTCTGCCACTTAGATTGCGTTGTTTATACACTGGGCCTGAGTTTTGGGTCAGTCTGCCCCCCAAAGAAGGGAGCTTCAAATTCTCACAAAGTGGATCTACTGCAGTCCTGTTAGTTTGGTGTATGTCAGCCAGCCACTTTCTGCCACTTAGATTGCGTTATTTTATACACTGGCCTGAGTTTTGGTTTAGTCCCCCCGCAAAAAAGGGAGATTCAAATTCTCAACAAGTTTATATACACCTTCTACCTCGTTTTACAGTACCATATAATGGTTGTTATTTTGGTTAGATTTTCCAAAAAATGAGGAAGTCTCGTGGAAGAGGCTGTGGGCAGTGGTTGCCAGCTGGTACTGATGGTGGTGGTGGTACATCTGGTGGTAGTGGCAAAAGCACAATAGCACCTAAGGCTGAAGGTGTTGAGCCAGAGTCATCATCTGGCTACACAAGGCCTTGAATGCTCCCTTTTCTGGGAGTAGGAAAACGGCTTTTAATGCCGGAGCAGCAGGAAAAAGTTTTGGCTTTCATTGCTGACTCAGCCTCTAGCTCTTTTGCCTCCTCTTCATAAAGTTCCAAATATAAAAGCAGTGAGTCGTCAGTGGATGCTCCCAGTCAGGAACAAGACGTTTCCTTGTGTCCTTCACCCAAACCAAAAGTGAAGGATGCATCAGGCGACACTACAGGTTACACCATGGAGCTCTTTACACATACCGTGCCTGGGTTAGAGAGGGAAATTGTTAACTACCCATTACAAGATGAATCGGACATGGAGTGCACAGATGCACAGCCACAGCTAGATTATAATGCTGTTCCATTGACTCAGATCACTACATTGCCCTCGCAGTGTACTGAGCCAGAATCTGACCCTGATGAGACTATGGTGCCCCATCCCGAACGCTATAGCACCTTACACGATAACACAGAGGAAGGTGCACATGACATTGAAGAGGAGGTGATAGATGACCCAGTTGTTGACCCAGATTGGCAGCCATTGGGGAAGAGGTTGCCGCTGTCAGTAGCTCTGAAGCGGAGGAGAATAATCCGCAGCAGCCATCTACATTGCAACAGCTGTCATCTGTCAGGCCCGTATCAGGCCAAAAATGTGTGTCAAAAACAAAAACAGTTTTAGGACAGCGTGGCCATCCGGTGAAAGTAGCACAGTGTGCAGTGCCTGAAAAGGTATTCCATAGTAGGAAGAGTGCTGTGTGGCAAATTTTTAACCAAGATCCGAATGATCAGTCAAAAGTTATCTGTAAGAAATGCTCAAAGACCTTTAGCAGAGGGAAGAATCTTCAAAATTTAAATACAACGTGCATGCTTAGACATATATCCAGCATGCACCTGCAAGCCTGGACTAACTACCAAATGTCCCATACCGTTGGTGCACCTGCTCAGAATGAAGGTAGTCAGCAACACTACATTGCTTCCCTCACTGTAAGCCCACCGGTTAGCACACCGCCAGCAGCAAATGTGGAGGTATCGTCGCAAGGCCAAAGCAGTCAGGGAATCACAAGGTTATTAATAGGAAACACTGTATGTAGGCCAACATCAAGAATACCATCACCAACCCTCTCTCAATCCGCCATGTCCACCACCACCGCTAGTTCCACTATATGCACCTCTCCAGACCAGCTCACCCTACAAGAGACTCTCGATAGGAAAAGAAAGTACTCATCCTCTCATCCATGTACAAAGGGTTTGAACACCCACATTGCTAGACTAATCTCGTTAGAGATGATGCCCTACCGGTTGTTTGAAAGTGAAGCTTTCAAAGCCCTGATAGCCTATGCAGTACCATGCTATGACCTACCCAGGCTACACTTCTTTGCGAGAAAAGCCATCCCAACCCTCCACCAGCATGTCAAAGACCGCATTGTCCATGCACTGAGGCAATCAGTCAGTAGAAAGGTGCACCTCACAACAGACGCATGCACCAGTAGGCATGGCCAGATACGTTACTTGTCCATCACGGCACACTGGGTTAATGTGGTGGATGCAGGGACCACAGGGGACAGCCATAGTAAGACAGTTCTGCCTAGCCCACAGTCTAGGAAGCAGTTGGCTGTAGGCGTTCGCCCCCCCCTCCTCATCCTCCTCCTCCTCCAGAAGCGAAAGCTCGTCCACAGAGCGCAGTCACACGACCACTCCATCCACAGCTGCCAGTGTTGCACACGAGGTGTCTCATTATCAAACAGCTAGTGGTAAGCGTCAGCAGGCTGTGTTACAAATGAAGTGTTTGGGCGACAACAGACACACCGCGGAAGTACTGGCCGAGTACTTGCAGCAACAAACTCAGTCATGGCTGGGCAGTGTACATCTTGAGGCAGGCAACGTAGTCAGTGATAACGGAAGGAATTTTATGGCTGCCATAGCCCTTTCAGAACTTAAACACATACCTTGCCTTGCTCACACCTTGAACCTGGTGGTACCATTACTTCCTCAAACATTATCCGGAGTTACCAGCCCTGCTCCTGAAGTTGCGAAGACTTTGCTCACACATCCGCCGGTCGCCCGTACACTCCAGCCGTATGCTGAACCATTAGCGATCGCTGAATCTTCCCCAGCACCGCCTAATAATCGACGTTGCAGCAAGGTGGAACTCCACACTGCACATGGTTCAGAGGCTGTGTGAACAGAGGCGTGCTGTGCTTAATTTGTGGGAGGATACACATACACAGACAGGCAGTTGGATGGCAGACATGGAGTTGTCAGTTGCGCAGTGGTCGAAGCTCCAAGACCTCTGTCAAGTCAGTCAATGTTTTGAGGAATGCATACGGCTGGTAAGTGCAGACGACGCCATCACAAGCATGAGCATCCCACCAATGCGTCTGCTGATGCAAAGTTTGATGCACATTAAGGAGCTGGCGTCTGCAGCTGAGGAGGAGGGAAGCCTTGATGACAGTCAGCCATTGTCTGCTCAGGGAACTCTCCTGAACGAGGTGGCGGACGAAGAGGAGGAGGAGGAGGAGGATGCTTCTCAGGAGGATGAATATTTATGGGAGGAGGATGCTTCTCAGGGGGCAATAGAAACTGGTGGCATTGCAAGGTCAGGTACAGGGTTTTTGCGGGACACAAGTGATGTTGATTTGCAAGAAAGTGCTCCTCAACTCAGCACAAGTAGTGAATTGACACCTGGAACATTGGCCGACATGGCTGAGTATGCCTTGCGTATCTCTTCAACCTATCACAAACAACTGGTGTTTTCCCCTCAAGCTTTAAACATGCCTCCATCACACCTATCCTCAAAAAGCCCTCTCTTGACCCATCCTCTGTATCTAGCTATCGCCCTATATCACTTCTCCCTTATGCCTCCAAACTACTCGAACAACACGTTTACCTTGAACTGTCCTCCCATCTCTCTTCTTGCTCCTTCTTCGACCGCTTACAATCTGGCTTCCGGTCACACCATTCCACTGAAACTGCCCTAACTAAGGTCACCAATGACCTCTTAACCGCCAAGAGCAAGCGACACTACTCTGTCCTCCTCCTCCTCGACCTGTCGGCTGCCTTTGACACAGTGGACCACTCCCTATTATTACAGACCCCCTCATCCCTTGGCATCACAGACTTGGCCCTATCCTGGATCTTATCATACCTAACAGACTGGACATTCAGCGTCTCCCACTCACACACCACCTCCTCACCTCGCCCCCTATCTGTCGGAGTCCCACAAGGTTCAGTCCTAGGGCCCCTGCTCTTCTCCATTTACATCTTTGGCCTGGGACAGCTCATAGAATCTCATGGCTTTCAGTATCACCTCTCTGCTGATTACACACAGATCTACATCTCTGGACCAGATATCACCTCCCTACTAACCAGAATCCCTCAATGTCTGTCCAGTATTTCACCCTTCTTCTCCACTAGATTTCTGAAACTTAACATGGACAAAACAGAATTCATCATCTTTCCCCCATCTCATGCGACCCCCCCAACGAACCTATCCATTACAGTAAATGGCTGCCCACTCTCCCCAGTCCCACAAGCTCGCTGCCTCGGGGTGATCCTTGACGCTGATCTCTCCTTCAAACCACATATCCAAGCCCTTTCCACTTCCTGCCGACTTCAGTTCAAAAATATTTTACGAATCCGTTCATTCCTCAACCATGAATCTGCAAAAACCCTTGTCCATGCCCTCATCATCTCTCGCCTTGACTACAGCAACCTCCTGCTCTGTGGCCTCCCCTCTAACACTCTCGCACCCCTCCAATCTATTCTAGACTCTGCTGCCCGACTAATCCACCTGTCCCCCCGCTATTCCCCAGCCTCTCCCCTCTGTCAATCCCTTCACTGGCTCCCCATTGTCCAGAGACTCCAGTACAAAACCCTAACCATGACATACAAAGCCATTCACAACCTGTCTCCTCCATACATCTGTGACCTTGTCTCCCGGTATTTACCTACACGCAACCTCCGATCCTCACAAGATCTCCTTCTCTACTCGCCTCTTATCTCCTCTTCCCACAATCGCATACAAGACTTCTCTCGCGTATCACCCCTACTCTGGAACCCTCTACCACAACACATCAGACTCTCGCCTACCATCGAAACGTTCAAAAAGAACCTGAAGACCCACCTCTTCCGACAAGCCTACAACCTGCAGTAACCACCGATCGACCAAACCGCTGCATGACCAGCTCTATCCTCACCTACTGTATTCTCACCCATCCCTTGTAGATTGTGAGCCTTCACGGGCAGGGTTCTCCTCACTCCTCCTGTACCAGTTATGACTTGTATTGTTTAAGATTATTGTACTTGTTTTTACTATAGATACCCCTCCTCACATGTAAAGCGCCATGGAATAAATGGCTCTATAACAATAAATAATAATAATAATAATAATAATCCTAAAACTGGACCCCCGCATTATGAAAATAATGACCGATGACAATTACTGGTTGGCCTGCCTCCTGGATCCACGATATAAAGGAAAATCATGCCACATGAGAACCTTGAGCAAATATTGGCTACCAAACAAGCAACTCTTGTAGACCGTTTGGTTCAGGCATTCCCAGCACACAGCGGCGGTGATGGTTCTCAGACGAGCCGTAGGGGGCAACATGGCAGAGGTGTTAGAGATGCACAAATCCAAAGTGGCGTTGGACAGAGGGGTTTTCTGACCAGGTTGTGGAGTGATTTCGCAATGACCACTGACACGACAGGTACTGCTTAGTGTTGAGCGATACCGTCCGATACTTGAAAGTATCGATATCGGATAGTATCGGCCGATACCCGAAAAATATCGGATATCGCCGATACCGATATCCGATACCAATACAAGTCAATGGGACATCAAGTATCGGAATGTATCCTGATGGTTCCCAGGGTCTGAAGGAGAGGAAACTCTCCTTCAGGCCCTGGGATCCATAGTGAGGTGTAAAATAAAGAATTAAAATAAAAAATATTGATATGCTCACCTCTCCGGCGGCCCCTGGACATCACGCTGGTAACCGGCCGGCTTCTTTGTTTAAAATGAGCGCCTTTAGGACCTGCGAATGACGTCGCGGCTTCTGATTGGTCGCGTGCCGCTCATGTGACCGCCACGCGACCAATCAGAAGCCGCAACGTCATTCGCAGGTCCTCAATTCCTAGAATTAGGAGTTTAGTGAATGAGAATGACGTCGCGGCTTCTGATTGGTCGCGTGGCGGTCACATGGGCGGCACGCGACCAATCAGAATCCGCGACGTCATTCTCAGGTCCTAAAGGCGCTCATTTTAAACAAAGAAGCCGGCCGGTTACCAGCGTGATGTCCAGGGGCCGCCGGAGAGGTGAATATACCAATATTTTTTATTATAATTCTTTATTTTACACATCCCTATGGATCTGATACCGATACCCGATACCACAAAAGTATCAGAACTCGGTATCGGAATTCCGATACCGCAAATATCGGCCGATACCCGATACTTGCGGTATCGGAATGCTCAACACTAGTACTGCTGCATTTATTCAAAGAGACAGGAGACAGCATTTATCCATTATGGTTACTAACTATTTTTCATCACTTATCGATGTTCTCCCTCACAGGTCATTCCCCTTTGATTATTGGGCATCAAAAATAGACACCTGGCCTGAATTGGCAGAATATGCATTACAGGAACTCGCTTGCCCTGCTTCTAGTGTGCTATCAGAAAGAGTCTTCAGTGCTGCTGGTTCAATACTGACCAAAAAAAGGACACGTCTGGCTACCCAGAATGTTGAGGATCTAACCTTCATTAAAATGAACCAATCATGGATTTCAAATTATTTTGCCCCACCTTCTCCTGCTGACACGTAGCTTGCCTGAAAAATGTCTTGCTTTTGGCCTCCTCTTACTGACTTTTCCAATTCCTCCATTTGCAGCTGCTGAATGTCCACCATAGGCCATTTTTATACCTCCCTAAATGGGCTGACTCCCCCCACAGGGCCGTGGTCACCATATGGCGCAAGCACCCGTGCGAGGGCCGTTTGCCTGGACAGGTGGGTGCGCCCACTCTTGGGCGACGGCACTGGCACAGGGTCCCTCATGGTACAATACAGTGTCTCTGACGGTGGTGGTGCACAACCAAAGTCAGACACACCATCGTAATATGAAGGGCCATGTGCCAGTACCACCGCCCACGAGAGAGTGTTCCCCCCAGCTCGAACAGTGCTCTACCACTTGCAATACTTACCTCTCCCTGCTCCACCACTGTGTAGTCTGTGCTGTTAAATCCTTCAATGGCACTGCAAATACAAATTTGTTGAAATAATAGATGATAGTTAAAATATACAGGGGCCCTGGCCTCCATTTAGACAAGTTAATACTTTGCGCCTACTACCACTGTCTGCTACTCAGCAGAGGAGCCCACCCCAGTACCTAGCAATGCCGCCTGTTTAGTCCTGTTACCAATTTTGAACTGCTTTTAGCCTACTTTTTTATTTTGAGTCTGCTAACTGTGTCTGCACCAGTCATTACAATTGTCCTCCACTTAACAAAGCTATGCCGCCTGTTTAGTCCTGTTACCAATTTTGAACTGCTTTTAGCCTACTTTATTATTTGGGCCTATATCGGTGTTTCCTCCTCATTGACCCAGACCACTACATTCCCCTTGCACTCTACACAGCCAGAAATTGAGGCTCAGCTTTGTTCACTGGAGGAGAAATGCAAGGAGCGGCAGACACCGTTAGTAGGCGTAACCAAACCAGTAGGTCAAATGCAGTGTAATATCCTAAACAGGATGAAAATTGAAGCTCAGCTTTGTTCAGTGGAGGAGAAAGGCAAGGAGCGGCAGACACCGTTAGTAGGCGTAACCAAACCAGTAGGCCAAATGCAGTGCAACATCCTAAAAAGGATGAAAATTGAAGCTCAGCTTTGTTCAGTGGAGGAGAAATGCAAGGAGCGGCAGACACCGTGAGTAGGCGTAACCAAACCAGTAGGCCAAATGCAGTATAATATCCTAACCAGGATGAAAATTGAAGCTCAGCTTTGTTCAGTGGAGGAGAAAGGCAAGGAGCGGCAGGCACCGTTAGTAGGCGTAACCAAACCAGTAGGCCAAATGCAGTGTAATATCCTAACCAGGATGAAAATTGAAGCTCTACTTTGTTCAGTGGAGGAGCTAGGCAAGGAGCGGCAGACACCGTTAGAAGGCATAACTAAACCAGTAGGCCAAATGCAGTGTAATATCCTAACCAGGATGAAAATTGAAGCTCAGCTTTGTACAGTTGAAGGAGAACAAAAAGCAGCGGCAGACACTGTTAATTGGTGTAACCAAACCAGTAGGCTAAATGCAGTGTAATATCCTAACCAGGATGAAAATTGAATCTCAGCTTTGTTCAGTGGAGGAGAAAGGCAAGGAGCGGCAGACACCGTTAGTAGGCGTAACCAAACCAGTAGGCCAAGTGCAGTGTAATATCCTACCCAGGATGAAAATTGAAGCTCAGCTTTGTTCAGTGGAGGAGGAAGGCAAGGAGCGGCAGACACCGTTAGAAGGCGTAACCAAACAAGTAGGCCAAATGCAGTGTAATATCAGACACCGGATGAAAATTGAGGCTCAGCTTTATTCAGTGAAGAACACCAAGCAGTGGCACACACCATTTGTAGGCCCAACCATAGAAGTAGGCCAAATGCAGTTTAATATCTGACACTGGATGAAAATTGAGGCTCAGCTTTATTCAGTGGAGAACACCAAGCAGCGGCACACACCATTTGTAGGCCCCACCAAAGAAGTAGGCCAAATGCAGGATGAAAATTGAAGCTCAGCTTTGTTCAGTGGAGGAGAAAGGCAAGGAGCGGCAGACACCGTTAGAAGGCGTAACCAAACCAGTAGGCCAAAATGCAGTGTAATATCAGACACCGGATGAAAATTGAGGCTCAGCTTTATTCAGTGGAGAACACCAAACAGCGGCACACACCATTTGTAGGCCCAACCATAGAAGTTGGCCAAATGCAGTTTAATATCTGACACCGGATGAAAATTGAGGCTCAGCTTTATTCAGTGGAGAACACCAAGCAGTGGCACACACCATTTGTAGGCCCCACCAAAGACGTAAGCCAAATGCAGTTTAATATCTGACACCGGAGGAAAATTGAGGCTCAGCTTTATTCAGTGGAGAACACCAAGCATCGGCACACACCATTAGTAGGCCCCACCAAAGAAGTAGGCCAAGTGCAGTTTAATATCTGACACCGGATGAATATTGAGGCTCCGCTTTATTCAGTGGAGAACACCAAGCAGCGGCACACACCATTTGTAGGCCCCACCAAAGAAGTAGGCCAAGTGCAGTTTAATATTTGACACCGGATGAAAATTGAGGCTCAGCTTTGTTCAGTGGAGGACAACTGTAATGGGAAGCAGACACAGTTAGTAGTCCTAAATAAATAAGTAGGCAAAATGCAGTTCAAAATTGGTAAGTGGAGTACACAGGTACTCAACTGTAATAAGTGGCTCAGACAGACAGAGTAGGCCTAAAATAAAAAAAGGTGGCTGATTGCAGTTCAAAATTTGTAAGAGGAGTACACAGGCTGCATAGCGTGGTTCAGCGGAGGAGGACAAGTGTAATTAGTGGCTCTGACACACAGAGTAGGCCTAAAATAAAAAAGAAGGCTATATTCAGTTGACAATTGGTAAGAGGAGTACCCAGGCGGCATAGCTTGGTTCAGCGGAGGGCAACTGTAATAAGTGGCTCAAACAGACTGAGTAGTCGTAAAATAAAACAGTTGGCTGAATGCAGTTCCAAATTGGTAACAGGAGTACACAGGCGGTATAGCTTTGTTCAGCGGAGGACAGTTGTAATGTGTGGCGCAGACAGACAGAGGCCTAAATTAAAAAAAAGGTGGCTAAATGCAGTTCAAAACTGCTAGCAGGAATAACCAGGCGGCCTAGCTTGTTTCAGCGGGGGACAGTTGTAATGTGTGGCGCAGACAGACAGACAGACAGAGGCCTAAAAGAAAAAAAAGGGGGCTAAATGCAGTTCGAAACTGCTAGCAGGAATAACCAGGTGGCCTAGCTTGTTTCAGCGGGGGACAGTTGTAATGTGTGGCACAGACAGACAGACAGAGGCCTAACATAAAAAAGGTGGCTTCATGCAGTTCAAAACTGCTTGCAGGACTAACTAGGCAGCCTACCTTGGTTCAGCATGGGAGGACAGCTGTTATGAGAGGTTGACACAGTTACTAGGCACAAATAAGTAAGTAGGCTACATGCAGTTCACAATTGGTAACAGGAGTACACAGGTGGCATTGCTTTGTTCAGTGGAAGACAACTGTTATAAGTGGCTGACACAGTTAGTAGGCCAAAATACGAAAGTGGGCTAAATGTCTGCCAAGGAATTATTCATAAATAAACTGGTGGCATAGCGAGGTACAGGGGTGGGCTCCTCTGCAGAGTTGCAGACAGTGGTAGTTGGCGCAAAGTATTAAAGGGTCTAAATGGAGGCCAGGGCCCCTGTATATTTTTACTATCATCTATCATTTCAACAAATTTGTATTGGCAGTGCCATTGAAGAATTTAACTGCACAGACTACACAGTGGTGGGGCAGGGAGAGGTACGTTTTGCAAGTGGTAGAGCACAGTTCGAGCTGGGGGGGAACACTCTCTCGTGGGCGGTGGTACTGGCACAGGGCCCCTCATATTACGATGGTGTGTCTGATGTTGGTTGTGCACCACCACCGTCAGAGACACTTCATTGTACTATGAGGGACCCTGTGCCAGTGCCGTCGCCCCAGAGTGGGCACACCCACCTGTCCAGGCAAACGGCACTCGCACGGGTGCTTGCGCCAAGTTGTGACCACGGCCGTGTGGGGGGAGTCAGCCCATTTAGGGAGGTATACAAATGGCCTATGGTGGACATTCGGCACCTGCAAATGGCGGAATTGGAGTAGTCAGTAAGAGGAGGCCAAAAACAAGAAATTTTTTTGGCAAGCTAAGTGTCAGCAGGGGAAGGTGGGGCAAAATAATTAGAAATCCATGATTGGTTCATTTTAATGAAGGTTAGATCATCAACATTTCGGGGAGTCAGACGTGTCCTTTTTTCGGTTAGTATTGAACTAGCAGCACTGAAGACTCTTTCTGAGAGCACACTAACAGCTGGGCAAGCGAGCTCCTGTAATGCATATTCTGCCAATTCGGGCCAGGTGTCTAGTTTAGATGCCCAGTAATCAAAGGGGAAGGACCTGTGAGGGAGAACATCGATAATGGCGGAAAAATAGTTGGTAACCATGCTGGACAAATGCTGTCTCCTGTCACTTTGAATCGATGCTCTTGGGCTCCTCCTGTGGTCTTTAGTGGTATTGCTGCTTCTTGGATTTAGCTTCTCAGCTGTTTCCTTTGATTATCTTTTGGACTCGGCTATATTAGTCTGGCCTTAGCCCTCAATCAATGCCAGTTGTCAATTGTCTCTGTCTGGAGTCATTGCTCTTTGGATATTCCTGACACTCTGACCAAGTTCTACTAAGCTAAGTCCTTCCATGTCCTTTGCAGTTCACTTATTGCGGACTTGTTGTTTTGTACTGTCTTGTTTTTGCTCATTTGTCCAGTTTATCAGTATGGATCTATTTAGCTAAACTGGAAGCTCTGGGCAGCAGAGTTTGCCCTCCACACCTTTAGTTAGGTGTGGAGATTTTTGCATTTCTCTGCGGTGGACTTTTTCTAGTTTTTTCTACTGACCGCACAGAGCTCTTTTCTGTACTTTCCTTTCTAGCTAGAAGTGGCCTCCTGTGCTCAATCTTGTTTCATACTACGTATGTCATTTCCTTCACCTCTCACAGTCATTACATGTGGGGGGCTGTCTTTCCTTTGGGGATTTTCTCTGAGGCAAGATGGTTTTCCTGCTTCTATTTTTAGGGGTAGTTAGCTCTTAGGCTGTGACGAGTTGCATAGGGAGCGTTAGGAGCAATCCATGGCTGCTTCTAGTTGTGTGTTGAGCTTAGGGTCTGCGGTCAGTATAGATACCACCTGCTCATAGCTTGTCTCATGTCGCTCCATAATCACCAGATTATAACACATCCTCCTCCTATAAATATTCATCCCCATCATCCTCCTCCTCCTCCTCTTCATCCGCCTCCTCGTACCGGAGACTTCCCTGAGCAGACAATGGCTGACTGTCATCAAGGCTTCCCTCCTACTCGGCCACAGATGCCTGCTCCTTGATGTGCGTCAAACTTTGCATCAGCAGACGCATTAGTGGGATGCTCATGCTTATGATGCTGTCATCTGCACTGACCAGCTGTGTGCATTTCTTAAAACACTGAAGGACATGACAGAGGTCTTGGAGCTTCGACCACTGCACACCAAACAACTCCATGTCTGCCATCCAACTGACTGCCCGTGTATGTGTATCCTCCCACAAATACATGACAGCACGCCTCTGTTCGCACAGCCTCTGAAGTATGTGCAGTGTGGAGTTCCACCTTGTTGCAACGTCGATTATTAGGCGGTGCTGGGGAAGATTCAGTGATCGCTGATGGTTCAGCATACGGCTGGAGTGTACGGGCGACCGGCGGATGTGCGAGCAAAGTCTTCGCACCTTTAGGAGCAGGGCTGGTAAATCAGGGTAATTTTTGAGGAAGCACTGCACCACCAGGTTCAAGGTGTGGGCCAGGCAAGGAATGTGTTTCAGTTCTGAAAGGGCTATGGCAGCCATAAAATTCCTTCCATTATCACTGACTACCTTGCCTGCCTCAAGATGTACACTGCCCAGCTATGACTCAGTTTCTTGCTGCAAGTACTCGGCCAGTACTTCCGCGGTGTGTCTGTTGTAGCCCACACACTTCATTTGCAGCACAGCCTGCTGACGCTTACCACAAGCTGTTCGATAATGGGACACCTCGGGTGCAACACTGGCAGCAGCGGATGGAGTGGTCGTGCGACTGTGCTCTGTGGACGAGCTTTCACTTCCTGAGGAGGAGGAGGATGGGGGCGAACACCTACAGCCAACTGCTTCCTAGACTGAGGGCTAGGCAGAACTGTGCCACTATGGCTGTCCCCTGTGGACCCTGCATCCACCACATTAACCCAATGTGCCGTGATGGACATATAACGTCCCTGGCCATGCCTACTGGTCCATGCATCTGTTGTGAGGTGCGCCTTTCTACTGACCGATTGCCTCAATGCGTGGGCAATGCGTTCTTTGACATGTTGGTGGAGTGCTGGGATGGCTTTTCTCGCAAAGAAGTGTTGACTGGGTAGGTCATAGCATGGTACTGCGTAGGCAATCAGGGCTTTGAAAGCTTCGCTTTCAACCAACCGGTAGGGCATAATCTCTAATGAGATTAGTCGAGCAATGTAGCCGTTCAAACCCTGTGTACGCGGATGACAGGATGAGTACTTTCTTTTCCTATCGAGAGTCTCTTGTAGGCTGAGCTGGACTGGAGAGCTGCATATGGTGGAACTAGCGGGGGTGGTGGTGGACATGGCGGATTGAGAGAGGCTTCGTGATGGTATTCTTGATGTGGGCCTACCTACAGTGTTTCCAACCAAGAACCTTGTGATTCCCTGACTGCTTTGGCCTTGCGACAATACCTGCACATTTGCTACTGGTGGTGTCATAACCGGTGGGCTTCCAGTGAGGGAAGCAATGTTGTGTTGCTGACTAGCTTCAATATGAGCAGGTGCACCAACGTTACGGGACGTTTGGTAGTTAGTCCAGGCTTCCAAGTGCCTGATAGTTAAATGTCTACGCATGCACGTTGTATTTAAATTTTGAAAATTCTTCCCTCTGCTAAAGGTCTTGGAGCATTTCTTACATATAACTTTGGACTGATCATTCGGGTCTTGGTTAAAAAATTGCCACACAACACTCTTCCTACTATGGAATACCTTTTCAGGCTTTGCACGCTGTGCTACTTTCACTGGATGGCCACGCTGTCCTTCACCTGTTGTGGTTTTTGACACACGTTTTTGGCCTGATGCGGGCCTGCCAGATGACAGCTTTTGCGATGTAGATGGCTGCTGCAGATCATCCTCCTCCGTTTCTGAGCTACTGACAGCGGCACCCTCTTCCCGCAATGGCTGCCAATCTGGGTCAACAACTGGGTCATCTATCACCTCCTCTTCAATGTCATGTGCACCTTCCTCTGTGTCACCGTGTAAGGTGCTATAGCATTCGGGACTGGGCACCATAGTCTCATCAGGGTCAGATTCTGGCTCAGTACACTGCGAGGGCAATGTAGTGATCTGAGTCAATGGAACAGCATAATAATCTAGCTGTGGCTGTGCATCTGTGCACTCCATGTCCGATTCATCTTGTAATGGGCTTTTAACAATTTCTCTCTCTAAAGCAGGCACGGTATGTGTAAAGAGCTCCATGGTGTAAAGTGTAGTGTTGGCTGCCGCATCCTTCACTTTTGCTTTGGGTGAAAGACACAGGGAAGCTACTTTTTCCGGACCAGGAGCAGCCACTGACGACTCACTGCTTTTAGATTTCGAACCTTCTGAAGAGGAGGCGAAAGAGCTAGAGGGTCAGTCAGCAAGGAAAGTCAAAACTTATTCCTGCTGCTCCGGCTTTAAAAGCTGTTTTCCAACTCCCAGATAAGGAAGCTTTCGAGGCCTTGTGTAGCCAGATGATGATGCTGCCCCTACACCTCGAGCCTTTGGTGCTATCTTGATTTTCCCAGTACCACCAGATGCTACACTACCACCACCACCATCAGTACCAGCTGGCAATGACCGCCCACGGCCTCTTCCACCAGACTTCCTCATTTTGGGGGAAATGTTACCAAAATAACAACGATTATATGGTACTGTTAAACAAGGTAGAAGGTGTATATTAACTTTTGGAGAATTTATATCTCCTTTTTTTTGGCAGGAAGACTGCAGCAAAAAACAGGCCCTGTTGGGGGTCGAGTTCTTGCTTCTGCACAGGGGGAATCTCGGGCTGTTTCTGCTGCAGTCTCCCTGCTCAGCGGAGACGTCGGTCCTTGCGTCTGGCTCAGTCTCACTCTGTGCTTAGGCTTGCTGTTGCATTTCCAGCTTTTGCCCTTAAAGCCAGTGCTGGGTAGCAGCGAGCGGACGCTTTTGGGCCTAAGTCCTGCTTTTTCTCTTCTGAGCATGCCCAGGGTGAGATCTCCTGTTGGAGATCGAGGGTCACATGCTCAGATGCTGCAGCGGTTCCCATTGGTCCTTTATTGGAAGGTCCTGAACGTGCTGCAGCTATATAAGCTTCACATGACCGCACGGCCATGCGCTAGTGTACAATTGTATACGTGTGTTTGTTGTGAGTGCAAGTCGTTCATTAAATACCCCTACCCTATTGTATGACTGTTCGCGTAAGGAGTATGGCTGCTACCTAACGCCCGACTATTCACTCAACATGTTACACACGAATCAGCGTCTATTGCTGTGACCGCCAGTGCGGCGCCACGCGCCAGTAGTGCGCTTCCTGACCCACGTCTGGGTGCTTGGTGGTGTCTGCCAGCACGGCACAGTTTGCACTTCGGTGCTCTAACTATACCTAACATACCCAGTTGCGGTGTTGTGCGCAAGTAGTCTGAACGGACTTCAACCCTGAGTCTTGGGATTGAGTTCGCTGACTCCTTAGTGCGGTATTGCGGTCCTGTGGCTTTACAGGGTTCGATTCCACCGCCATATAGCGCTGCCATTTATTAGCAGCAGGTTTTCACCTGCACGGTGGACCCCGGACTGCGAACGCACCAATATTATTTCACCTTATACTTGGTGCGTTCCGCCAGTCCTAACAGGCCCTGTGTATTACACTACACAATGTCAGTGGCAGAACGTGGCTGGAAGATACAGGGCTGCCACTAGAAATTTCGGAGCCCCATACTGGCAAAATTTTCAGGGCCCCCTTGAGACTCCGCCCAGGCTCCACCCCAGCCCCGCCTCCACGCTCCACCCCTCGAACTGTCCACAGTCCCACCGCTCTCTCTTGGAAAAACTCCACTTCTCACCTATCACACATTAACAGTTCCCATCACCAGATCACACAAAAGATTTTTTAAGCCGCCACCATAACATGGTAGACACTTTTGGCCGGGCCCTACTCTACTGTAACCTATTAAATATTTGTTAAAATATGCAATACAATTTAGGTATATTTTTATTTATTTTTCAATTTTTAAAATGACCAATAATATCACATACAAGGAACAAATACCGCTACACCATGACCAGACCGCATATTACCACCACAGTGATCGAATAATATCACATACAAAGAACAAATACCGCTACACCATGACCAGACCGCATATTACGACCACAGTGATCGAATAATATCACATACAAGGAACAAATACCGCAACACCATGTCCAGACCACATATTACCACCACATAGTGACTGAATACTACAATTCTGATCAGTAATTAAAAAAAGCACCATACTATCACCATAAGTGCCATTATACACAGGAGATCTGTACTTAGTATGCAGTGTCTGTGTACAGATAATACAGTGATCACTAGTGAAATTATACACAGGAGCTCTGTATACAGTATACAGTGTATAGTGTCAGTGTATAGGTAACACACTGACTCACCAGTGACGTCTCTAGGTGAAGTCCTTCATCTTTCATCCAGCACAGACCGCCATCATTTAATCCAGCCAGGACTTCTCTCTGCAGGAAATAACACAGTTATCTCGAGCTCCGCTTGTAGAATACATTACTTAATTTTTCCCACCTTCTACATTACACCACATGAAGAAAAAGAGGCGACATAGTGTCACTCTACACAGTAACAGGACCGCCCCCCCATTTAAAACCGTGTCCTCAAAAAATAAAATAAATACATCACTGCAGTAATAATATCTCTAAATTAGCCCCTATGGTAATAATATTCCCCATCCTGGCCACCGTGTGTCTCATTCCTGGCGTCAGCCACATGTTCTCCCATCCTGCCCTCATGAGTATCCATTCTGCCCCATATGATCTCCCCATCCTGCCCCATATGATCGCCCCATGTGATCTCTCCATCCTGCCCCATCTTTCTCCATCATATCCATCCTGCCCCATGATCCTGCACGATCTGTCTCCAATCATGCCCCATGTCTCCATTCTGCCCCCTATGTCTCCAACCATGCCCCCATGTCTGAAATCCAGCCACTTGTCTCCAATCATGCCCCCTGTGTCTCCATTCTGCCCCATCTGTCTCCAATCCTCCCCCATCTGTCTCCAGTCATGCCCCCATGTCTTTCATCCTGCCCCGTGTCTCCAATCATGCCCTGTATCTCCATTCTGCCCCGTGTCTCACATTCTGCCCCAATTTCCAGCATTCTGCCCCAATGTCCAGCATTCTGCCCCCGGGTCTCACAGTCTGCCCCTGTGTCCAGCATTCTGCCCCTGTCACTGTGTCCAGCATTCTGCCCCAGTGTGTCCAGCATTCTGCTCCACTGTGTCCATAGCATTTCTGCCCCAGTGTGTCCAGCATTTATGCCCCACTGTGTCCATAGCATTTTTGCCCCACTGTGTCCATAGCATTTTTGCCCCACTGTGTCCAGCATTTCTGCCCACTGTGTCCAGCATTTCTGCCCCACTGTGTCCATAGCATTCTGCCCCAGTGTCTATAGCATTCTGCCCCACTGTGTCCATAGCATTTTGCCCCACTGTGTCTATAGCATTCTGCCCCACTGTGTCCAGCATTTCTGCTCCACTGTGTCCAGCATTTCTGCCCCACTGAGTCCATAGCATTCTGCCCCAGTGTCTATAGCATTCTGCCCCACTGTGTCCATAGCATTCTGCCCCACTGTGTCCAGCATTTCTGCCCCACGGTGTCCAGCATTTCTGCCCCACTGTGTCCAGCATTTCTGCCCCACTGTGTCCAGCATTTCTGCCCCACTGTGTCCAGCATTCTGCCCCACTGTGTCCATAGCATTCTGCCCCACTGTGTCCATAGCATTCTGCCCCACTGTGTCCATAGCATTCTGCCCCACTGTGTCCAGCATTTCTGCTCCACTGTGTCCAGCATTTTTGTCCCACTGTGTCCAGCATTTCTGTCCCACTGTGTCCAGCATTTCTGCCCCACTGTGTCCAGCATTTCTGCCCCACTGTGTCCAGCATTCTGCCCCTGTGTGTCCAGCATTTCTGCCCCACTGTGTCCAGCATTCTGCCCCACTGTGTCCAGCATTTCTGCCCCACTGTGTCCAGCATTCTGCCCCACTGTGTCCAGCATTTCTGCCCCACTGTGTCCAGCATTTCTGCTCCACTGTGTCCAGCATTTCTGCCCCACTGTGTCCAGCATTCTGCCCCACTGTGTCCATAGCATTCTGCCCCACTGTGTCCATAGCATTCTGCCCCACTGTGTCCATAGCATTCTGCCCCTGTGTGTCCAGCATTTCTGCCCCACTGTGTCCAGCATTCTGCCCCACTGTGTCCAGCATTTCTGCCCCACTGTGTCCAGCATTCTGCCCCACTGTGTCCAGCATTCTGCCCCACTGTGTCCAGCATTTCTGCCCCACTGTGTCCAGCATTCTGCCCCACTGTGTCCATAGCATTCTGCCCCACTGTGTCCAGCATTTCTGCTCCACTGTGTCCAGCATTTCTGCCCCACTGTGTACATAGCATTCTGCCCCACTGTGTCCATAGCATTCTGCCCCACTGTGTCCATAGCATTCTGCCCCCACTGTGTCCAGCATTTCTGCCCCACTGTGTCCAGCATTTCTGCCCCACTGTGTCCAGCATTTCTGCCCCACTGTGTCCAGCATTTCTGCCCCACTGAGTCCAGCATTTCTGCCCCACTGCCCGCACGTCAATAGTGTTCCGCAGCGCCTGCAGGGGGGGCCCGGTGAGCAGATGAGACGGGGCCCGATGCGGGCCCCCTCTGCTCACCGGGCCCCATACGCCACTCACGGCTGTAATGCCCTGATGGCGGCCCTGGGAAGATATATAAAAAAATACAAGGACTGTAGTACTATTTCAATCTCGCTACAATGATCTCAGGACTAGTATGGCAGCAATAAAAAGGACTGCTGCACACAAAAGAGTGTGGACAAATAAACAAGATAACTGTGCAGAAAGGAGCAACAGGATTTTTGCTTTTAAAAAAGCAGTTGGTTTGCACAGCGGCGTACAAACAGCAATGCAGCTATCAGGGAGCCTTAGAATGCAGCCTAATGAGCTACAGCGCTGATGCACAAAAATATAAACTCCACTGTCCCTGCAAAGAAAATGTGGTGTTGGACAGTGGAAATCGCTACAGCACAAGCAGTTTGGGGGTTAATGGACCCTGCCTAACACTATCCCTGCTTCTGATGAAGCGGCAGCAACCTCTCCCTATGCTCAGATCAGCAGCAGTAAGATGGCGGTCGGCGTGCACGCCCCTTTATAGCCGCTGTGACGCCGCAGAAAGCAAGCCAATCCCTGCCATGCCCTTTTCTAAGATGGTGGGGACAGAGACCTATGTCATCACGCTGCCCACACTCTGCATCCACCTTCATTGGCTGAGAAAAGGCGCTGAAAGCGTCATACGAAATGCGACTTTGGCGCAGATCTCCAACCTCATGGCCGATCCCACAGTGGGATCGGGTCGGGTTTCACGAAACCCGACTTTGCCAAAAGTCGGCGATTTTTGAAATTGCCCAATCCGTTTCGCTCAACCCTAATGTTCATTAATCAACATTGGCCTATCTATGGATATATCTGTCTATAGATATATCTATAGACACATAGATGTTTCCTTCCATATATCTATCTGGCTAATTTCACACATCAGGTTTTTGCCATCAGGCACAATCCGGCGAGTTTTAAAAAAAAAAAACGATCCGTTTTTTTCTGCTGGATCCGTTTGTTCTCATAGAGTTGTATTAGCGCTGGATTGTGCCTGATGGCCACACGTTTCTTCTGTTTTTTGCCAGATCCGTCAAAAAAGCTGTTTCTGCCGGATGGAAAACACATACAGAGGAACGGTTTTTCTGTCTGGCGAAAAAACGCACAGCGACGGATCCGGCGAAAATAGTATGAAACTGAGATGTGAAATGATGAATCCGGCCTCCGAATCCGTTTTTTCATGCACGTTTCCATTCAAATCATGCACATTTTCAGTTTATTTATTTCCAATAACTGCATAAAACCACACAAAAACTGTGTTAAGGACTGGCGGAACGCACCAAGTACAAGATGAAATGGAACTAGGTGCGTTCGCAGTCCGAGGTCCACCGTGCAGGTAAAAACCCTGCTGCTAGTAAAGACGGACTATATGGCGGTACTATAAGAATACACACATGGGTTAACTTCACGCTGTGTGAAGGAAGCGACCCTGTTGCGTCACAGGACCGCGGTACCGCACATAAAGCGCAAGCAAGGAGTCTCTAATCTCAAACCCGAGACTGAGGATGTCACGATTCCCCTGACCGCTGTCACCAATGGGTCTGGATTCACACCGTGACCATCACCCCTACGTCACGGATTGAGGTGACTTTAGGCTATCACATGTGCAGGGGGGCTTATCTTAGTTATCCCTCCACTCCACGATGTGATGAAAAAACCACACACAAGGCTATTGACCTCTTAGTTTACAGCAGGGGCTTATTCTAGGTATCCCACTGCTTTTCTATATACCACGAACTGCAGGGATTTATGTATATCCCACTTACAGTTCCACTTAACACTTGCAGCTCTCTGGCGCCCCCCTTACTCTCAGGTCAGATTAGGTAATGCACCCTGGGTAATTAGTCGCCAGAAAGGCTGCCTGCTATGTACTGGCTATTGGGCACGCTGCAGCGACGCGATAAACTACTCCCACTCAGGCAGGAACAATAATTAGCAATGCCGCAGTCGCTTCAGCATAACCCCAAAAGTCAGCACACTCTCGCTGCCACCAGCTTCGATTAAATGGGTCCGAAGCTAACCCAACACAGTAGCGTATTTCCCTTCAGAAGACAGGGTAAGTTTAGAGCAGGATGAACGAACTAATATTACATATTATATCCCATAAAAATAATTAGGCAGTGCTTTATCAAAAATATTTTATAAAGATGTTATAAATGAGATAATTGCAAACATGTACAAGGGTAATTATAACATAAAGGGAATAAATGAGAAAAAGCAACACTCACATGTTTAAAGCATGACAGGCAACCATACGTCCCAGCTCATTTGGACGTGCTGCTGGCTTCAGAAGAAGATAAGATGTCAGGAAGAAATCTAGCAGAAGACTGAGCTGGGGATGTGTGCAGACAGTTATAACTTCAAGGCTGTGACATCACAGAAAGGCTGGCTTATCCAGACCCTCCTCTCTCTACCTTCTGAGTAAACTTTAAACTATTTTCTCTGATTTCTATAACTTCACTACAAAACATGTCAGAGTCCTAACAAACTCATAATTCATCTCGGATTAACGTGAGCATTCTAATGAGATCAAATATGTCCTATCTGGGATACATATTTACAGAGAAATCCCTACTTCTTTACCAGATGGAGTTAGAAGCCCGAGTTTCAAGGGATGGGTAGATACACCGAGTGAGAATAAGAATATATATTTTCGTGCTCTTAACGTAAACATGGTGCATAATATCGTACCAAAACCAAACAAAGAATCTTTCATGAATGTTGGAGCCACTTTTCCAGTTCTAACTAGTGCAGGTGGGAGGGGGCGAGGGACTTTCCTCCGAGCCTGGAATTTATGACCCCAGGGCAATAAAACCCCCTTCTAGCATACAGTCTGTAGCCCAGAGAGAAACAAGGAGAGTCAGCTAGTAAAGGGGGGGTTTAGCTCACCTCATGAGCTGAAGAGCAACTAAACTTATATGATATTTCATACCATATCGTGACAGAGGATTTGAGTTCAGAAGACCCCATGCGCTCGACACCGCAACTGGGGTGTCAGAGGAAACTAAATAATAATATAAATGCACAAGAGTGCGTGCGGTGCCACACTGACGGACGTCACTAACCACCCAGGCTTGGGTCAGGAAAGCGCAGAACAAGCGCACGGCGCCGTACAGGCGGACACAGCAACTGGTAGCTGTAATATGTGTTACGTGCTGTTGGATAAGTCGGGCGCTAGATAGCAAACATACACCTTCTGCGAACAGTCATTCAATAGGGAGGGTTATTTAAAGAGCGACTTTCATTCACAACACACACACATATTTACAAGACAATACTAGCGCATGGCCGTGCGGTCATGTGCAGCTTATATAGTTGCAGCACAGGAAGCTGCTACCGAAGTTTTGCCCTTTCAGGACCTTCCAGGAGGACCAATGGGATGTGCTGCAATACCTGAGCATGTGACCCTCGATCTCCAACGGGAGATCCTGCCCTGGGCATGCTCAGACAGAGAAAAGCAGGACTTAGATCCAGAAACGTCCACTTGCCGCTGCCCAGCACTGGCTTCAATGGCAGAAGCAGGAAAAGCAGCAGTAACTCTTCGCACAGAGTCAGACTGAGCGAGACGCTGGGATCGACGTCCCTGCTGAGCAGACTCCACTGTGGCTGGAGAAGAATGGGAGACCGCAGCGGAGACGGATCGAGTTTCTCCCTGTGCACCAAATAAAAATTTTTGCCACGTACCACCTTGCACCCCAAAATAGCGTTCACCTCATAATCGTCCGTAGACGAACCCGATGTCCCAGCAGATTACTCGGAAAACCGGGACATATACACGGGTTTCAAGAGGGACACATGAAAGGTGTCGGTGATACCCAGGCGTGGCGGAAGGGCCAAACGATAGACCACAGGATTAACCTGCTCGAGGACCTTGAATGGACCCAAGTAGCGAGGAGCAAATTTAGTGGACTCAACTCGCAGCCTGATGTTACGGGCGGAGAGCCACACCAAGTCGCCAGGAGCAAAGGTCGGAGCGGGGCGCCGATGAGCATCGGCGGAAGACCTCATTCTCTCCTTAGAGGCCCGAATGGCATCCTGAGTGCGGTCCCAAATATCCCGTGCCTCCACAGCCCAGTCTGCCACCCTGGAGTCGGCGGAAGACACGGGCATAGGCACAGGTACCCGTGGATGCTGACCATAGTTGAGGAGGAATGGGGTTTGCTGTTATGGCCGGCAATCAGGCAACACAGTGTGCAGTAATCAGCGCACATACAGAGATCTGGCAATAACCAAAAACAATAGGACGAGCTCTGAGACGTGGAATCTCTGTAGACTGCAGTACCTGATCTATCCTCACACAACTATAAGCAGCAGTGGATTGCGCCTATCACTACCTATGCAACTCGGCACTGCCTGAGGAGCTGACTAGCCTGAAGATAGAAATACAAGCCTGACTTACCTCAGAGAAATACCCCAAAGGAATAGGCAGCCCCCCACATATAATGACTGTTAGCAAGATGAAAAGACAAACGTAGGAATGAAATAGATTCAGCAAAGTGAGGCCCGATATTCTAGACAGAGCGAGGATAGCAAAGAGAACTATGCAGTCTACAAAAAACCCTAAAACGAAAACCACGCAAAGGGGCAAAAAGACCCACCGTGCCGAACTAACAGCACGGCGGTGCACCCCTTTGCTTCTCAGAGCTTCCAGCAAAAGTTAATAGCAAGCTGGACAGAAAAAAACAGAAAACAAACTAGAAGCACTTATCTAGCAGAGCAGCAGGCCCAAGGAAAGATGCAGTAGCTCAGATCCAACACTGGAACATTGACAAGGAGCAAGGAAGACAGACTCAGGTGGAGCTAAATAGCAAGGCAGCCAACGAGCTCACCAAAACACCTGAGGGAGGAAGCCCAGAGACTGCAATACCACTTGTGACCACAGAAGTGAACTCAGCCACAGAATTCACAACAGTACCCCCCCCTTGAGGAGGGGTCACCGAACCCTCACCAGAACCCCCAGGCCGACCAGGATGAGCCACATGAAAGGCACGAACAAGATCTGGGGCATGGACATCAGAGGCAAAAACCCAGGAATTATCTTCCTGAGCATAACCCTTCCATTTGACCAGATACTGGAGTTTCCGTCTAGAGACACGAGAATCCAAAATCTTCTCCACAATATACTCCAATTCCCCCTCCACCAAAACAGGGGCAGGAGGCTCCACAGATGGAACCATAGGTGCCACGTATCTCCTCAACAACGACCTATGGAATACATTATGTATGGAAAAGGAGTCTGGGAGGGTCAGACGAAAAGACACCGGATTGAGAATCTCAGAAATCCTATACGGACCAATAAAACGAGGTTTAAATTTAGGAGAGGAAACCTTCATAGGAATATGATGAAAAGATAACCAAACCAGATCCCCAACACGAAGTCGGGGTCCCACACGGCGTCTGCGATTAACGAAAAGCTGAGCCTTCTCCTGGGACAAGGTCAAATTGTCCACTACCTGAGTCCAGATCTGCTGCAACCTGTCCACCACAGAATCCACACCAGGACAGTCCGAATACTCAACCTGTCCTGAAGAGAAACGAGGATGGAACCCAGAATTGCAGAAAAATGGAGAGACCAAGGTAGCCGAGCTGGCCCGATTATTAAGGGCGAACTCAGCCAACGGCAAAAATGACACCCAATCATCCTGGTCAGCGGAAACAAAACATCTCAGATATGTTTCCAAGGTCTGATTGGTTCGTTCGGTCTGGCCATTAGTCTGAGGATGGAAGGCCGAGGAGAAAGATAGGTCAATGCCCATCCTACCACAAAAGGCTCGCCAGAACCTCGAGACAAACTGGGAACCTCTGTCAGAAACAATATTCTCAGGAATGCCATGTAAACGAACCACATGCTGGAAGAACAAAGGCACCAAATCAGAGGAGGAAGGCAATTTAACCAAGGGCACCAGATGGACCATTTTAGAAAAGCGATCACAGACCACCCAAATGACCGACATTTTTTGAGAAACGGGAAGGTCAGAAATGAAATCCATCGAAATATGTGTCCAAGGCCTCTTCGGGACCGGCAAGGGCAAAAGCAACCCACTGGCACGTGAACAGCAGGGCTTAGCCCTAGCACAAATTCCACAGGACTGCACCAAAGCACGCACATCCCGTGACAGAGATGGCCACCAGAAGGATCTAGCAACCAACTCCCTGGTACCAAAGATTCCTGGATGACCGGCCAGCACCGAACAATGAAGTTCAGAGATAACTTTACTAGTCCACCTATCAGGGACAAACAGTTTCTCGGCCGGACAACGATCAGGTTTATTAGCCTGAAATTTCTGCAACACTCTCCGCAAATCAGGGGAGATGGCAGACACAATGACTCCTTCCTTGAGGATACTCGCCGGCTCAGATAACCCCGGAGAGTCGGGCACAAAACTCCTAGACAGAGCATCCGCCTTCACATTTTTAGAGCCCGGAAGGTATGAAATCACAAAATCAAAACGAGCAAAAAATAACGACCAACGGGCCTGTCTAGGATTCAAGCGCTTGGCAGACTCAAGATAAGTAAGGTTCTTATGATCAGTCAATACCACCACGCGATGCTTAGCACCCTCAAGCCAATGACGCCACTCCTCGAATGCCCACTTCATGGCCAGCAACTCTCGGTTGCCCACATCATAATTACGCTCAGCAGCAGAAAATTTCCTGGAAAAGAAAGCACATGGTTTGAACACTGAGCAACCAGAACCTCTCTGTGACAAAACCGCCCCTGCACCAATCTCAGAAGCATCAACCTCGACCTGGAACGGAAGAGAAACATCAGGTTGACACAACACAGGGGCACAGCAAAAACGACGCTTCAACTCCTGAAAAGGTTCCACGGCAGCAGAAGACCAATTAACCAAATCAGCACCCTTCTTGGTCAAATCGGTCAATGGTTTGGCAATGCTAGAAAAATTACAGATGAAGCGACGATAAAAATTAGCAAAGCCCAGGAATTTCTGCAGACTTTTTAGAGATGTCGGCTGAGTCCAATCCTGGATGGCCTGAACCTTAACCGGATCCATCTCAATAGTAGAAGGGGAAAAGATGAACCCCAAAAATGAAACTTTCTGCACACCGAAGAGACACTTTGATCCCTTCACGAACAAGGAATTAGCACGCAGTACCTGGAAAACCATTCTGACTTGCTTCACATGAGACTCCCAATCATCTGAGAAGATCAAAATGTCATCCAAGTAAACAATCAAGAATTTATCCAGATACTCACGGAAAATGTCATGCATAAAAGACTGAAAAACAGATGGAGCATTGGCAAGTCCGAACGGCATCACCAGATACTCAAAATGACCCTCGGGCGTATTAAATGCCGTTTTCCATTCATCTCCCTGCCTGATTCTCACCAGATTATACGCACCACGAAGATCAATCTTAGTAAACCAACTAGCCCCCTTAATCCGAGCAAACAAGTCAGAAATCAATGGCAAGGGATACTGAAACTTAACAGTGATCTTATTAAGAAGGCGGTAATCAATACACGGTCTTAGCGAACCATCCTTCTTGGCTACAAAAAAGAACCCTGCTCCCAATGGTGACGACGATGGGCGAATATGTCCCTTCTCCAGGGACTCCTTCACATAACTGCGCATAGCGGTGTGTTCAGGTACGGACAAATTAAATAAACGACCCTTAGGGAATTTACTACCAGGAATCAAATCGATAGCACAATCACAATTCCTATGCGGAGGTAGGGCATCAGACTTGGACTCTTCAAATACATCCTGAAAGTCCGACAAGAACTCTGGGATGTCAGAAGGAATGGATGACGAAATAGACAAAAATGGAACATCACCATGTACTCCCTGACAACCCCAGCTGGTTACCGACATAGAGTTCCAATCCAATACTGGATTATGGGTTTGTAGCCATGGCAACCCCAACACGACCACATCATGCAAATTATGCAGTACCAGAAAGCGAATAACTTCCTGATGTGCAGGAGCCATGCACATGGTCAGCTGGGTCCAGTACTGAGGCTTATTCTTGGCCAAAGGTGTAGCATCAATTCCTCTCAATGGAATAGGACACCGCAAAGGCTCCAAGAAAAATCCACAACGTTTAGCATAATCCAAATCCATCAGATTCAGGGCAGCGCCTGAATCCACAAACGCCATGAGAGAATACGATGACAAAGAGCACATTAAGGTAATGGACAAAAGGAATTTGGACTGTACAGTACCAATAACGGCAGAGCTATCGAACCGCCTAGTGCGTTTAGGACAATTAGAAATAGCATGAGTAGAATCACCACAATAGAAACACAGTCTGTTCAGACGTCTGTGTTCTTGCCGTTCTACTTTAGTCATAGTCCTGTCGCACTGCATAGGCTCAGGTTTACTCTCAGACAATACCGCCAGATGGTGCACAGATTTACGCTCGCGCAAGCGACGACCGATCTGAATGGCCAAGGACATAGACTCATTCAAACCAGCAGGCATAGGAAATCCCACCATTACATCCTTAAGAGCTTCAGAGAGACCCTTTCTGAACAAAGCCGCTAGTGCAGATTCATTCCACAGAGTGAGTACTGACCACTTCCTAAATTTCTGACAATATACTTCTACATCATCCTGACCCTGGCATAAAGCCAGCAGATTTTTCTCAGCCTGATCCACTGAATTAGGCTCATCGTAAAGCAATCCCAGCGCCTGGAAAAATGCATCAACATTACTCAATGCAGAATCTCCTGGTGCAAGAGAAAACGCCCAGTCCTGTGGGTCGCCGCGCAAAAAAGAAATAATAATCAAAACCTGTTGAATAGGATTACCAGAAGAATGAGGTTTCAAGGCCAAAAATAGCTTACAATTATTTCTGAAGCTCAGGAACTTAGTTCTGTCACCAAAAAACAAATCAGGAATCGGAATTCTTGGTTCTAGCATCGATTTCTGATCAATAGTATCATGAATCTTTTGTACATTTACAACGAGATTATCCATTGAGGAGCACAGAGCCTGAATATCCATGTCCACAGCTGTGTCCTGAAGCACTCTAATGTCTAGGGGAAAAAAAAGACTGAAGACAGAGCTAAGAAAAAAAAAATGATGTCAGGATTTCTTTTTTCCCTCTATTGGGAATCATTGGTGTGGCTCCTTGTACTGTTATGGCCGGCAATCAGGCAACACAGTGTGCAGTAATCAGCGCACATACAGAGATCTGGCAATAACCAAAAACAATAGGACGAGCTCTGAGACGTGGAATCTCTGTAGACTGCAGTACCTGATCTATCCTCACACAACTATAAGCAGCAGTGGATTGCGCCTATCACTACCTATGCAACTCGGCACTGCCTGAGGAGCTGACTAGCCTGAAGATAGAAATACAAGCCTGACTTACCTCAGAGAAATACCCCAAAGGAATAGGCAGCCCCCCACATATAATGACTGTTAGCAAGATGAAAAGACAAACGTAGGAATGAAATAGATTCAGCAAAGTGAGGCCCGATATTCTAGACAGAGCGAGGATAGCAAAGAAAACTATGCAGTCTACAAAAAACCCTAAAACGAAAACCACGCAAAGGGGCAAAAAGACCCACCGTGCCGAACTAACAGCACGGCGGTGCACCCCTTTGCTTCTCAGAGCTTCCAGCAAAAGTTAATAGCAAGCTGGACAGAAAAAAACAGAAAACAAACTAGAAGCACTTATCTAGCAGAGCAGCAGGCCCAAGGAAAGATGCAGTAGCTCAGATCCAACACTGGAACATTGACAAGGAGCAAGGAAGACAAACTCAGGTGGAGCTAAATAGCAAGGCAGCCAACGAGCTCACCAAAACACCTGAGGGAGGAAGCCCAGAGACTGCAATACCACTTGTGACCACAGAAGTGAACTCAGCCACAGAATTCACAACAGTTTGTCCAGTGGAGTCGGCTACGGCGTTGTTCAGTGCAAACTCTGCCCATGATAGCAAGGATGCCCAGTCATCCTGCCTGGCTGAAACAAAATGTCGCAGGTATGTGACCAAGGTCTGGTTGGCCCACTCTACCAACCCATTCGTCTCGAGATGATAAGCGGAAGAGAGATTCAACTCAATACTGAGAAGACGACAAAACTCTCTCCAGAACCGAGACGCAAACTGGGGACCCCGGTCACTGACAATTTTGTCAGGCATACCATGTAGGCGGAAGATGTGTTTAATGAACAACGCTGCCAAGGCCCGTGCAGAAGGTAACCGTGGTAGCGGCACCAAATGCACCATTTTTGAGAAATGATCGGTGATGACCCAAATGATGGTACAGCCACGAGACTTGGGTAAACCCACAACAAAGTCCATCCCGACCATCTCCCAGGGCCTATCTGCCACCGGCAAAGGATAGAGCAACCCAGCTGGCCTTTGACGCGGAGATTTATTTTTGGCGCAGGAGACACACGCCAGAATATAATCCCTGACATCCCGGACCATATGCGGCCACCAGTACGTCCTCGCCAGTAGCTCAGATGTCCTCTTTGTCCCAAAGTGTCCACCCACCCTGGACGAATGAGCCCAAGAGAGAACCTCCGGTCGTAAATTAATGGGCACAAAAGTCATGCCCGGAGGCACAGACTCTAGCGAAACCGGCGCTACGGTTCTCAGGCTCTCGGAAGGGACAATAAGCCGAGGCTCCTCTTCCTCCTCCTCAGTTGACATAAGGGAGCGAGAGAGAGCGTCAGCATGGATATTCTTCTCCCCGGCGAGATAATGAAGGGAAAAGTGGAACCGGGAGAAGAACAGGGACCATCTGGCCTGCCGACAATTTAGCCGCTGGGCTGTTTGCAAATGGACCAAATTTTTGTGGTCCGTGTAAACTTGGAAGGGAAACCGCGCACCTTCCAGAAGGTGTCTCCACTCCGAAAAGGCCAACTTCATTGCTAGCAACTCCCTGTCCCCCATGGAGTAGTTTCTCTCCGCTGGCGTGAAGGTCTTAGAGAAGAAGAAGCATGGATGCTTCCGACCTTGAGCATCCTTTTGATAGAGGACTGCTCCAGCACCAACGGACGAGGCATCCACCTCCATTAGGAATGGCTTATCCACATCGGGACGATGTAAGATGGGAGCGCTAGCAAAGTGGGACTTAATAGAAGTGAAGGCCTTGGAGACCTCTTCCGACCACAATTTGGGATTCGCTCCCTTCTGGGTGAGGGCCACCAAGGGAGCTACCAGAGTTGAGAAGTGGGGAATGAACTGGCAGTAATAGTTTATGAACCGCATAAAGCGCTGCACCGCTTTAAGAGAATGGGGCTCTTGCCAGTCCATCACAGCCTGTAGTTTGGCAGGATCCATAGCCAATCCCTGGGCGGAGATGATATAGCCCAGGAAAGGTAAGGACTCCTGCTCAAACACACACTTCTCCAACTTCGCATAAAGAGAGTTTTCCCGTAGGAGGTCGAAGACTCTGCCAACATCTCTCCGGTGGGGGCCAATATCTGGAGAAAAGATGAGAATATCATCCAGATAGACTACAACTGAGGTGGAAAGCATATCCCAGAAGATGTCGTTGACAAAGTCTTGGAAAACGGCAGGTGCATTACAGAGCCCGAAGGGCATCACCAGATACTCATAGTGCCCATCTCTGGTGTTAAACGCCGTTTTCCATTCGTCCCCCTCACGGATGCGAATCAGGTTATAAGCACCCTGCAGATCCAGTTTAGTAAACACTCTAGCTCCCCGAAGCCTATCGAAAAGCTCAGATATCAAAGGCAAAGGGTACTTGTTCTTAACTGTGATAGCATTAAGACCCCTGTAGTCTATGCATGGACGTAGTTCTCCATTCTTATTCTGCACGAAAAAGAACCCTGCCCCAGCAGGTGACACTGACTTCCTGATGAACCCTCTTGCCAGATTCTCTTGAATGTACTGAGACATTTCCTCCGTTTCCGGGAGAGATAATGGATAGACTCGACCCTGGGGAGGCTCCGCACCAGGCAAGAGATCAATAGGACAGTCATAGGGGTGATGGGGCGGAAGGGTCTCCGCTGCCTTTTTGGAGAACACGTTTGCATAAGACCAATATTGCTTGGGGAGAGAGGAAAGATCTGCGGGTACCTCTGTAGTAGCAACCTGAACGCACTCTCGATGACACCTGTTCCCACAAGATTCACCCCATCCCAGAATTCTGCCTGAGGACCACTCGATGTGAGGAGAGTGGTACCGTAACCAGGGTATCCCCAAGAGAACCTCATCAATTCCCTCAGGAATGACGAGTAGAGATATAATCTCCTGATGAGATGGTGACATGGACAGAGTAAAAGGGATAGTTTGATGTGTAATCTGTGCAGGCAGTGTCGACCCATTCACCACTCGTACCGTTACTGGTTGAGATAGCATGACCAGAGGAATTTCGTGACGTTGGGCGGAGGCTGAAGACATAAAATTGCCCTCCGCCCCAGAATCCACGCAGAGTTCCACCGAGTGAGAGGATGAGCCCAATGTTATTGTCCCCTTAAAGGACAATTTGGAGGCAAACGTCGCCGTGTCTAGTGCACCTCCACCAACTACCACTAGACGCTGACGTTTCCTCGACCGCTGGAGACATCTGGAGGCAAGATGTCCTGACTGTTGGCAAAGATGATAAATCTGGAGTGCACGAGCGGTCCGGGACTTAGATCCTGCTCGAGACTCTACCACAGGCTCACGGGGCTCAGGAGCCTGGTCTGGAGATTCCAAAGGTTTGGCGAAGGTGGGAGCCAGCCGAAACCTCTGCCTACACTGGGCTCGCTCTAACCTCCGCTCGTGAAAATGGAGATCAATATGAGTGGATAGAGTTATTAATTCCTCCAGTGTGGCGGGAATCTCCCTAGTGGCCAGGGCGTCCTTAACGTGGTCAGCCAGCCCCATCCAAAATATTGGAATGAGGGCTTTATCCGACCACTCCAGCTCAGATGCTAAGGTGCGGAAGTGGACGGCAAAATGACTGACCAAGGACGAGCCCTGAGTCAATGCCAACAATTGGAGCGCTGTATCATGGGTGACACGAGGTCCTAAAAAGACCTGTTTCAGAGTGCTCTGAAACAATGGAGCACTCTGCACCACATGATCGCTACGCTCCCATAGCGGCGTAGCCCACTGCAACGCCCTGTCCGATAGAAGAGACACTATAAATCCCACCTTAGCCCGCTCTGTAGGGAAACGAGAGGCCAGAAGCTCGAGATGGATAGAGCACTGACTCATGAAACCCCTACAAGACTTACTGTCACCAGAGAATTTCTCTGGAAGCGGGAGGCGAGTTAGAGTCGGGACAGGAGCGGCAGTGGACAAGGTGGCTACAGCAACACTAGCAGCCTGAACAGCAATAGCAGTGACATCCACATCTGAGGTTGAACGCTCAAGAGCCGCCAACCTTCCCTCCAGCTGCTGGATGTACCGCTGTGAACGCTGATCGTCCATCATTTACTAGCCAGACCTTGGCACTAGTATTATGTTAAGGACTGGCGGAACACACCAAGTACAAGATGAAATGGAACTAGGTGCGTTCGCAGTCCGAGGTCCACCGTGCAGGTAAAAACCCTGCTGCTAGTAAAGATGGACTATATGGCGGTACTATAAGAATACACACATGGGTTAACTTCACCCTGTGTGAAGGAAGCGACCCTGTTGCGTCACAGGACCGCGGTACCGCACATAGAGCGCAAGCAAGGAGTCACTAATCTCAAACCCGAGACTGAGGATTTGAGTTCAGAAGACCCCATGCGCTCGACACCGCAACTGGGGTGTCAGAGGAAACTAAATAATAATATAAAGGCACAAGAGTGCGTGCGGTGCCGCACTGACGGACGCCACTATTCACCCAGGCTTGGGTCAGGAAAGCGCAGAACAAGCGCACGACGCCGTACAGGCGGACACAGCAACTGGTAGCTGTAATGTGTGTTACGTGCTGTTGGATAAGTCGGGCGCTAGATAGCAAACATACACCTTCCGCGAACAGTCATTCAATAGGGAGGGTTATTTAAAGAGCGACTTTCACTCACAACACACACACATATTTACAAGACAATACTAGCGCATGGCCGTGCGGTCATGCGCAGCTTATATAGTTGCAGCACAGGAAGCTGCTACCGAAGTTTTGCCCTTTCAGGACCTTCCAGGAGGACCAATGGGATGTGCTGCAATACCTGAGCATGTGACCCTCGATCTCCAATGGGAGATCCTGCCCTGGGCATGCTCAGACAGAGAAAAGCAGGACTTAGATCCAGAAACGTCCACTCGCCGCTGCCCAGCACTGGCATCAATGGCAGAAGCAGGAAAAGCAGCAATAACTCTTTGCACAGAGTCAGACTGAGCGAGACGCTGGGATCGACGTCCCTGCTGAGCAGACTCCACTGTGGCTGGAGAAGAATGGGAGACAGCAGCGGAGACGGATCGAGTTTCTCCCTGTGCAGCAGAGGAAACTCGACTCCTAACAAACTGCATTAAAAACTGGTGCAGTTTTTGGTGAAGTTATGATGCCTTTTTGATGCAGTTTTGGGTGCTGTTTTTGATGCAGTTTTCGTGCAGTTTTGATGCAGTTTTTGGTGCAGTTATGATGCAGTTTTTGATGCAGTTATGATGCAGGTTTTGGTGCGGTTTTGATGCAGCTTTTGGTGCAGTTATGATGCAGTTTTTGGTGCGGTTTTTGTTGTGATTTTGGTGCAGTTGTGATGCAGTTTTTGGTGCAGTTATGATGCAGTTTTTGGTGCAGTTTTTGGTGCGGGTTTGGTGAAGTTTTTGATGAAGTTTTGGTGCAGTTTTGATGCAGTTGTGGGTGCGGTTTTTGTTTTGGCTTTTGATGCAGTTTTGATGCAGTTTTGATGCAGTTTTTGGTGCAGTTATGATCCAGTTTTTGATGCAGTTTTGGGCTGTCTGCACATGATGAGGATTTAGTGCAGATCCACAGCGATTTTTTCCGCGCAGAAACGCTGCAGATCTGCACTGTGATTTACAGTACAATGTAAATCAATGAAAAAAAAAGCTGTGCACATGGTGCAGAAAAATCAGTGCGGAATTGCTGCCGATTTCAAAGAAGTGCATGTCACTTCTTTTGTGCGGATCTGCAGCGTTTCTGCATCCCTCAATAATAGAAATCCGCATTGAGAAAAACTGTAGAAAATCTGCACAAAATCCACTTAAAAACCACGGCAAATCCGCAGCTGCAGATTCTGCCAGGAGATGCAGATTTTGGACAGAAAATTCTGCACCTCTTTTCTTACGTGTGCACATAGCCTTGGTGCAGTTTTTGGTGTGGTTTTTGAGGCAGTTTTGGTGCAGCTTTGATGCAGTTTTGGTGCAGTATTGATGCAGTTTTTGGTGCAGTTATGATGCAGTTTTTGATGCAGTTTTTGATATAGTGTTGGTGCAGTTTTGAGGCAGTTTTTGGTGCAGTTATGATGCAGTTTTTGATGCAGTTTTGGTGCAGTTTTGATGCAGGCTTTGGTGTCATTTTTTATGTGGTTTTTAATGCAGTTTTTGGTGCATTTTGATGCAGATTTGGTGCAGTTTTTGGTGCTGTTTTGGTGCAGTTTTTGGTGTCGTTTTGGTGCAGTTTTGATGCAGGTTTTGATGCAGGTTTTGATGCGGTTTTGATGCACTTTTGATGCAGTTTTGATGCAGTTTTTGGTGCAGTTGTGATGCAGTTTTTGGTGCAGTTATGATGCAGTTTTTGGTGCAGTTATGATGCAGTTTTCATTGCAGTTTTGATGCAATTTTTGGTGCAGGTTTTTATGCAGTTTTTGATAAAGTTTTGATGCAGTTTTTGGTGCGGTTTTTTAGGCAGTTTTGGTGCAGCTTTGATGCAGTTTTTGGTGCAGTTATGATACAGTTTTTGATGCAGTTTTTGATGCAGTTTTGGTGCAGTTTTTGGTGCAGTTTTGATGCAGGTTTTGATGCAAGTTTTGATGCGGTTTTGATGCTCTTTTGATGCAGTTTTGATGCAGTTTTTGGTGCAGTTATGATGCAGTTTTTTGTGCAGTTTTTGGAAATAAATAAATAAACTAAAAATGTGCATGATTTGAATGGAAACATGCATGAAAAAATGGATTCGGAGGCCGGATTCATCATTTCACATCTCAGTTTCATACGTTTTTCGCCAGATCCGTCGCTGTGCGTTTTTTCACCGGACAGAAAAACCGTTCCTCTGTATGTGTTTTCCATCCGGCGGAAACAGCTTTTTTGACGGATCTGGCAAAAAACAGAAGAAACGTGTGGCCATCAGGCATAATCCAGCGCTAATACAACTCTATGAGAACAAACGGATCCAGCAGAAAAAAAACGGATTGTTTTTTTTTTTCAAAACTCGCCGGATTGTGCCTGATGGCAAAAACCTGATGTGTGAAATTAGACAGATAGATACAGTATATGGATAGAAACATCTATGTATCTATAGATATATCTATAGATAGATATATCCATAAATAGGCCAATGTTGATAAATGAACATAAAGAAAAAAAATGGGAAAAATAACGACGTGGGCTCCCAAGCAATTTTCTGCGCCAGAGGGGGAAAGCCGACGGCCAGGGGCCAAAATTTGTAGCCTGGGAATGGGGTAATTCCCATGGTCCCTCCCAGGCTTTGAATATCAGCAGCAGTCTGCGTAGCCTGTTGTGAATTCTGTGGCAGAGCTCCCTCCTGTGGTCACAAGTGGTACTTCGGCTGATTCTCTCTGTAAGCTTCCGTTGGTGGAGGGAAGTGGTACTGCGGCTTCTGAGTTTCCTCCCTCAGGTGATGTGGTGAGGTCGTTAGGTGCTGCTCTACTTAACTCCACCTAGTGCTTTGATCCTGGCTTCCTGTCAATGTTCCAGTATTGGACTTGTTTTCCTCCTGGATCGTTCCTGTGGCCTGCTGCTCTGCATAGCTAAGTTTTCCTTTGCTATTTTGTTTGCTTTTCTTCTGTCCAGCTTATCTATTTGTTTGATGGAAGCTCTGGGACGCAGAGGGTGTACCTCCGTGCCGTTAGTTCGGTACGGAGGGTCTTTTTGCCCCCTTTGCGTGGTTTTTAGGGTTTTGTGTTGACCGCAAAGTTACCTTTCCTATCCTCGCTCTGTTCAGAAAGTCGGGCCTCACTTTGCTAAATCTATTTCATCTCTACGTTTGTCTTTTCATCTTACTCACAGTCATTATATGTGGGGGGCTGCCTTTTCCTTTGGGGTATTTCTCTGAGGCAAGGTAGGCTTATTTTCTATCTTCAGGCTAGTTAGTTTCTCAGGCTGTGCCGAGTTGCATAGGTAGCGTTAGGCGCAATCCACGGCTGCCTCTAGTGTGGTTGGAGAGGATTAGGGATTGCGGTCAGCAGAGTTCCCACATCTCAGAGCTCGTTCTATGTTTTTGGATTATTGTCAGATCACTGTATGTGCTCTGACCTCTATGTTCACTGTGGTACTGAGTTGCCTAATCATAACAGTAGCCTTTACTGGCTATTAAAATAGGGGACCCCCCCAAAATAACGTAGGGTCCCCCTATATTTTATAGCCAGAAATGCTACGCAGACAGCTGCGAGCTGATATTCATAGCCTAGAGAGGGGCCATGGATATTGCCCCCCCCCCCGGCTACAAATACCAGTCCGCAGCCACCTCAGAAATGGCGCATCTGTAAGATGCACCAATTCCGGCACTTAGCCCCTCTCTTCCCACTCCCGTGTAGCGGTGGGATATGGGGTAAAAAGGGGTTAATGTCACCTTGCTATTGTAAGGTGACATTAAGCCGGGTTAATAATGGAGAGGCGTCAATACGACGCCTATCCATTACTAATCCTAGAGTAGTGAAAGAGTTAAAAACAAAATAAAGACACAGCCAGAAAAAGGAATTTTAATATTCTTAATTTAACCATACTTACCCTACTTCAGCGCCTGCAACAAACATAAAATAATAGACCGTATACTCCCTGTCCTCCATAGTCCAATTAATAACGAGTGTCCCACGACGATCTCCCCTATAGAACAGTGACATCGGGTGATGTCACTGATCTATAGGACCCTCAGTGACACACTGACAGGAGACAATGGCTCCTGCAGTGTGCATCACTGAGAGGTTACTGTAGTTCACTGGTCTCACTTTATGGCAATTGCTGCGTGGTAACTTTCTCACACAGCAATGCAAAAAGTGAGACTAAGGACTATTTTTTTACAGTGGTGGAGGAATACAGTGCGGAAGGATACCTCCCTCCTATCATTGTATTCCAGGAGCCCCTAGAGAGCAGTCACATCAGCTGATGCTGCTGCTCTCCACAGGAGATTGTCGTGGGACACTCGTGGATTTCTGCGGAGCAGGGAGTATATTGGTTGTTTGTTATTTTAATATTTTTTACAGATGACACTGGCTTCGGGGATCAAAGTGAGAAGTGATGGTGAATATGTACTCTATGTTTAATGTACTGTAAATCTATATGTATGTATTGTATGCAATGTATGAATGTATTGTATGTAGTATGTATATAGTATGTATGTAATATGTATGTTGTATGTATGTTGTATGTATG
Source organism: Ranitomeya imitator (assembly GCF_032444005.1). Taxonomy (NCBI): domain Eukaryota; kingdom Metazoa; phylum Chordata; class Amphibia; order Anura; family Dendrobatidae; genus Ranitomeya; species Ranitomeya imitator. Next base: position 1,223,076,372 of record NC_091282.1, on the reverse strand, counting down.
TGGTATGTATGTTGTATGTATGTTGTATGTATGTATGTAGTATATAGTATGTTGTATGTATGTAGTATGTATGTTGTATATACAGTGGGGCAAAAAAGTATTTAGTCAGTCAGCAATAGTGCAAGTTCCACCACTTAAAAAGATGAGAGGCGTCTGTAATTTACATCATAGGTAGACCTCAACTATGGGAGATAAACTGAGAAAAAAAAATCCAGAAAATCACATTGTCTGTTTTTTTAACATTTTATTTGCATATTATGGTGGAAAATAAGTATTTGGTCAGAAACAAAATTTCATCTCAATACTTTGTAATATATCCTTTGTTGGCAATGACAGAGGTCAAACGTTTTCTGTAAGTCTTCACAAGGTTGCCACACACTGTTGTTGGTATGTTGGCCCATTCCTCCATGCAGATCTCCTCTAGAGCAGTGATGTTTTTGGCTTTTCCCTTGGCAACACGGACTTTCAACTCCCTCCAAAGGTTTTCTATAGGGTTGAGATCTGGAGACTGGCTAGGCCACTCCAGGACCTTGAAATGCTTCTTACGAAGCCACTCCTTCGTTGCCCTGGCGGTGTGCTTTGGATCATCGTCATGTTGAAAGACCCAGCCACGTTTCATCTTCAATGCCCTTGCTGATGGAAGGAGGTTTGCACTCAAAATCTCACGATACATGGCCCCATTCATTCTTTCATGTACCCGGATCAGTCGTCCTGGCCCCTTTGCAGAGAAACAGCCCCAAAGCATGATGTTTCCACCACCATGCTTTACAGTAGGTATGGTGTTTGATGGATGCAACTCAGTATTCTTTTTCCTCCAAACACGACAAGTTGTGTTTCTACCAAACAGTTCCAGTTTGGTTTCATCAGACCATAGGACATTCTCCCAAAACTCCTCTGGATCATCCAAATGCTCTCTAGCAAACTTCAGACAGGCCCGGACATGTACTGGCTTAAGCATTGGGACACGTCTGGCACTGCAGGATCTGAGTCCATGGTGGCGTAGTGTGTTAGATATGGTAGGCCTTGTTACATTGGTCCCAGCTCTCTGCAGTTCATTCACTAGGTCCCCCCGCGTGGTTCTGGGATTTTTGCTCACCGTTCTTGTGATCATTCTGACCCCACGGGGTGGGATTTTGCGTGGAGCCCCAGATCGAGGGAGATTATCAGTGGTCTTGTATGTCTTCCATTTTCTAATTATTGCTCCCACTGTTGATTTCTTCACTCCAAGCTGGTTGGCTATTGCAGATTCAGTCTTCCCAGCCTGGTGCAGGGCTACAATTTTGTTTCTGGTGTCCTTTGACAGCTCTTTGGGCTTCACCATAGTGGAGTTTGGAGTCAGACTGTTTGACGGTGTGCACAGGTGTCTTTTTCTACTGATAACAAGTTTAAACAGGTGCCATTACTACAGGTAATGAGTGGAGGAAAGAGGAGACTCTTAAAGAAGAAGTTACAGGTCTGTGAGAGCCAGAAATCTTCATTGTTTGTTTCTGACCAAATACTTATTTTCCACCATAATATGCAAATAAATTGTTAAAAAAAACAGACAATGTGATTTTCTGGATTTTTATTTCTCAGTTTGTCTCCCATAGTTGAGGTCTTCCTATGATGTAAATTACAGACGCCTCTCATCTTTTTAAGTGGTGGAACTTGCACTATTGCTGACTGACTAAATACTTTTTTGCCCCACTGTATGTGGTATGTATGTGGTATGTTGTATGCATGTTGTGTGTAGTATGTGGTATGTATGTAGTATGTTGTATGTAAGTAGTGTGTATGTAGTATATAGTATGTTTTATGTATGTAGTAGAGTTGAGCGACTTTTACTTTTTTAGGATAATTTTTGACTTAGTCAAAAGTCGGGTCGGGTGATATCGGACGATTATTGCAAAGAGTCGTGGATCGACCGAATCACGAAACCCAATGCAAGTCAATGGGGAATCAAATTCGGCAGTGAGTGGAGAACAGGAAAACACCTACATCAATTCTTATTTCTTAAGCTTGTCAATCTTAATTTACTTTATAATGATATTTAGGCATTGAAAACTGGGGGTCATTTGGCTAAAGTTGTGGGGGGTAGGGCTGGCTCAAGATTTTAGTGGGCCCAGGAAACGAGGACTACGTCATGGCGGTGGAGCAGGGAGAGGTAAGTACTAAAACTTTGCAAGTGCTGTGATCCCAAGCAAGCAGGGAGGGCCCACTCGTTCGCATTGGCACTGGCACAGGGCCCCTCATAGTACGGCGGTGTGTTTGACGGCAGGGTGCCTCCCATCGGCAGAGACACTTTTGCGTACTATAAGGGGCCCTGTGCCAGTGACGTCGCCAACGAGTATGCCCCCCCACCTGATGAAGGAACTTGCACTTTCATCTGAACCTTCCTCTTTGTTCCCGTGTAAGGTGGTATAGTATGCGGGAAGGGGAACCTGACTTTCAGCAGGGTCAGATTCTGGCTGTGTGGAGTGCAAGGGGAATGTAGTGGTCTTGGTCAATGTACCAGCAGACTCATGTAGCAGAGGCTGGCCAATGGGCAGGATGAGGAGGAAACACAGATATAGTCCCAAAGAATAAAGTAGGCTAAATGCAGTTAAAAATTGGTAACAGGACTAAACAGGCGGCATAGCTTTGTTCAGTGGTGAAAAACTGTAATGAGTGGCAGACACAGTAAATAGGCCCAAGTAATAAAGTGGGCCAAATGAAGCTCAAAATTGGTAACAGGAGTAAAAAGTCGGCACAGCTTTGTTCAGTGGAGGAGCACAACAAGCAGCGGCAGACACCGTTAGTACGCCCAACCAAGCCAGTAGCTCAAATGCAGTGTAATATCTGATATAGCCCAAAAGCCAGAAGATTGAAGCTCAGCTTTGTAAAGTGGAGGAGAACACCAAGCAGCCGCAGACACCATTAGTACGCCCAACCAAACCACAAGCCCAAATGCAGTGTAATATGTGATGTAGGCCGAAAGCCTGAAGATTGAAGCTCAGCTTTGTAAAGTGGAGAACACCAAGCTACCGCAGAAAATATTACTACGCCCAACCAAACCAGAAGCCCAAATTCAGTGTAATATGTGATGTAGGCCGAAAGCCTGAAGATTGAAGCTCAGCTTTGTAAAGTGGAGGAGAACACTAAGCAACCGCAGACACCATTAGTACACCCAACCAAACCAGTAGCCCAAATGCAGTGTAATATATGATGTAGGCCGAAAGCCTGAAGATTGAAGCTCAGCTTTGTAAAGTGGAGGAGAACACCAAGCAGCGGCAGACAACGTTAGTACGCCCAACCAAAGCAGTAGCCCAAATTCAGTGTAATATGTGATGTAGGCCGAAAGCCTGAAGATTGAAGCTCAGCTTTGTAAAGTGGAGGAGAACACCAAGCAGCGGCAGACAACGTTAGTACGCCCAACCAAACCAGTAACCCAAATGCAGTGTAATATGTGATGTAGGCCGAAAGCCTGAAGATTGAAGCTCAGCTTTGTAAAGTTGAGGAGAACACCAAGCAGCGGCAGACAACGTTAGTACACCCAACCAAACCAGTAGCCCAAATGCAGCGTAATATGTGATGTAGGCCGAAAGCCTGAAGATTGAAGCTCAGCTTCGTAAAGTGGAGGAGAACACCAAGCAGCGGCAGACAACGTTAGTACACCCAACCAAAGCAGTAGCTCAAATGCAGTGTAATATGTGATGTAGGCCGAAAGCCTGAAGATTGAAGCTCAGCTTTGTAAAGTGGAGGAGAACACCATGCAGCCGCAGACACCATTAGTACGCCCAACCAAACCAGTAGCCCAAATGCAGTGTAATATGTGATGTAGGCCGAAAGCCAGAAGATTGAAGCTCAGCTTTGCAAAGTGGAGGAGAACACCAAGCTGCGGCAGACAAAGTTAGTACGCCCAACCAAACCAGTAGCCCAAATGCAGTGTAATATGTGATGTTGGCCGAAAGCCTGAAGATTGAAGCTCAGCTTTGTAAAGTGGAGGAGAACACCAAGCAGCGGCAGACAACGTTAGCACGCCCAACCAAAGCAGTAGTCCAAATGCAGTGTAATATGCGATGTAGGCCAAAAGCCTGAAGATCGAAGCTCAGCTTTGTAAAGTGGAGGAGAACACCAAGCAGCGGCAGACAACGTTGGTACGCCCAACCAAACCAGTAGCCCAAATTCAGTGTAATATGTGATGTAGGCCGAAAGCCAGAAGATTGAAGCTCGGCTTTGTAAAGTGGAGGAGAACACCAAGCAGCGGCAGACAACGTTTGTACGCCCAACCAAACCAGTAGCCCAAATGCAGTGTAATATGTGATGTAGGCCGAAAGCCTGAAAATTGAAGCTCAGCTTTGTAAAGTTGAGGAGAACACCAAGCAGCGGCAGACAACGTTAGTACGCCCAACCAAAGCAGTAGCCCAAGTTCAGTGTAATATGTGATGTAGGCCGAAAGCCTCAAGATTGAAGCTCAGCTTTGTAAAGTGGAGGAGAACACCAAGCAGCGGCAGACAACGTTAGCACGCCCAACCAAAGCAGTAGTCCAAATGCAGTGTAATATGTGATGTAGGCCGAAAGCCTGAAGATCGCAGCTCAGCTTTGTAAAGTGGAGGAGAACACCAAGCAGCGGCAGACAACGTTGGTACGCCCAACCAAACCAGTAGCCCAAATTCAGTGTAATATGTGATGTAGGCCGAAAGCCAGAAGATGGAAGCTCAGCTTTGTAAAGTGGAGAAGAACACCAAGCAGCGGCAGACAACATTAGTACGCCCAACCAAAGCAGTAGCCCAAATTCAGTGTAATATGTGATGTAGGCCAAAAGCCTGAAGATTGAAGCTCAGCTTTGTAAAGTGGAGGAGAACACCAAGCTGCGGCAGACAAAGTTAGTACGCCCAACCAAAGCAGTAGCCCAAATTCAGTGTAATATGTGATGTAGGCCAAAAGCCTGAAGATTGAAGCTCAGCTTTGTAAAGTGGAGGAGAACACCAAGCTGCGGCAGACAAAGTTAGTACGCCCAACCAAACCAGTAGCCCAAATGCAGTGCATTATGTGATGTTGGCCGAAAGCCTGAAGATTGAAGCTCAGCTTTGTAAAGTGGAGGAGAACACCAAGCAGCGGCAGACAACGTTAGTACGCCCAAACAAAGCAGTAGCCCAAATGCAGTGTAATATGCGGTGTAGGCCGAAAGCCTGAAGATTGAAGCTCAGCTTTGTAAAGTGGAGGAGAACACCAAGCAGCCGCAGACACCATTAGTACGCCCAACCAAACCACAAGCCCAAATGCAGTGTAATATGTGATGTAGGCCGAAAGCCTGAAGATTGAAGCTCAGCTTTGTAAAGTGGAGAACACCAAGCTACCGCAGAAAATATTACTACGCCCAACCAAACCAAAAGCCCAAATTCAGTGTAATATGTGATGTAGGCCGAAAGCCTGAAGATTGAAGCTCAGCTTTGTAAAGTGGAGGAGAACACTAAGCAACCGCAGACACCATTAGTACACCCAACTAAACCAGTAGCCCAAATGCAGTGTAATATATGATGTAGGCCGAAAGCCTGAAGATTGAAGCTCAGCTTTGTAAAGTGGAGGAGAACACCAAGCAGCGGCAGACAACGTTAGTACGCCCAACCAAACCAGTAGCCCAAATTCAGTGTAATATGTGATGTAGGCCGAAAGCCTGAAGATTGAAGCTCAGCTTTGTAAAGTGGAGGAGAACACCAAGCAGCGGCAGACAACGTTAGTACGCCCGACCAAACCAGTAACCCAAATGCAGTGTAATATGTGATGTAGGCCGAAAGCCTGAAGATTGAAGCTCAGCTTTGTAAAGTTGAGGAGAACACCAAGCAGCGGCAGACAACGTTAGTACACCCAACCAAACCAGTAGCCCAAATGCAGCGTAATATGTGATGTAGGCCGAAAGCCTGAAGATTGAAGCTCAGCTTCGTAAAGTGGAGGAGAACACCAAGCAGCGGCAGACAACGTTAGTACGCCCAACCAAAGCAGTAGCTCAAATGCAGTGTAATATGTGATGTAGGCCGAAAGCCTGAAGATTGAAGCTCAGCTTTGTAAAGTGGAGGAGAACACCATGCAGCCGCAGACACCATTAGTACGCCCAACCAAACCAGTAGCCCAAATGCAGTGTAATATGTGATGTAGGCCGAAAGCCAGAAGATTGAAGCTCAGCTTTGCAAAGTGGAGGAGAACACCAAGCTGCGGCAGACAAAGTTAGTACGCCCAACCAAACCAGTAGCCCAAATGCAGTGTAATATGTGATGTTGGCCGAAAGCCTGAAGATTGAAGCTCAGCTTTGTAAAGTGGAGGAGAACACCAAGCAGCGGCAGACAACGTTAGCACGCCCAACCAAAGCAGTAGTCCAAATGCAGTGTAATATGCGATGTAGGCCGAAAGCCTGAAGATCGAAGCTCAGCTTTGTAAAGTGGAGGAGAACACCAAGCAGCGGCAGACAACGTTGGTACGCCCAACCAAACCAGTAGCCCAAATTCAGTGTAATATGTGATGTAGGCCGAAAGCCAGAAGATTGAAGCTCGGCTTTGTAAAGTGGAGGAGAACACCAAGCAGCGGCAGACAACGTTTGTACGCCCAACCAAACCAGTAGCCCAAATGCAGTGTAATATGTGATGTAGGCCGAAAGCCTGAAAATTGAAGCTCAGCTTTGTAAAGTTGAGGAGAACACCAAGCAGCGGCAGACAACGTTAGTACGCCCAACCAAAGCAGTAGCCCAAGTTCAGTGTAATATGTGATGTAGGCCGAAAGCCTCAAGATTGAAGCTCAGCTTTGTAAAGTGGAGGAGAACACCAAGCAGCGGCAGACAACGTTAGCATGCCCAACCAAAGCAGTAGTCCAAATGCAGTGTAATATGTGATGTAGGCCGAAAGCCTGAAGATCGCAGCTCAGCTTTGTAAAGTGGAGAACACCAAGCAGCGGCAGACAACGTTGGTACGCCCAACCAAACCAGTAGCCCAAATTCAGTGTAATATGTGATGTAGGCCGAAAGCCAGAAGATGGAAGCTCAGCTTTGTAAAGTGGAGAAGAACACCAAGCAGCGGCAGACAACATTAGTACGCCCAACCAAAGCAGTAGCCCAAATTCAGTGTAATATGTGATGTAGGCCAAAAGCCTGAAGATTGAAGCTCAGCTTTGTAAAGTGGAGGAGAACACCAAGCTGCGGCAGACAAAGTTAGTACGCCCAACCAAAGCAGTAGCCCAAATTCAGTGTAATATGTGATGTAGGCCAAAAGCCTGAAGATTGAAGCTCAGCTTTGTAAAGTGGAGGAGAACACCAAGCTGCGGCAGACAAAGTTAGTACGCCCAACCAAACCAGTAGCCCAAATGCAGTGCATTATGTGATGTTGGCCGAAAGCCTGAAGATTGAAGCTCAGCTTTGTAAAGTGGAGGAGAACACCAAGCAGCGGCAGACAACGTTAGTACGCCCAAACAAAGCAGTAGCCCAAATGCAGTGTAATATGCGGTGTAGGCCGAAAGCCTGAAGATTGAAGCTCAGCTTTGTAAAGTGGAGGAGAACACCAAGCAGCCGCAGACAATATTAGTACGCTCAACCAAACCAGAAGCCCAAATTCAGTGTAATATGTGATGTAGGCCAAAAGCCTGAAGATTGAAGCTCAGCTTTGTAAAGTGGAGGAGAACACCAAGCAGCCGCAGACACCATTAGTACGCCCAACCAAACCAGTAGCCCAAATGCAGTGTAATATATGATGTAGGCCGAAAGCCTGAAGCTCAGCTTTGTAAAGTGGAGGAGAACACCAAGCAGCGGTAGACACCATTAGAACGCCCAACCAAAACCAGTAGCCCAAATGCAGTGTAATATGTTAGGTGTCGAGTTCCCGCTTCTGCACAGGGGGAATCTCGAGCCATCTCCGCTGCGGTCTCCCATTCTTCTCCAGCCGCAGTGGAGTCTGCTCAGCAGAGACGTCGGTCCCAGCGTCTTCCTCAGTCTCACTCTGTACAAAGAGTTACTGCTGCTTTTCCTGCTTCTGCCATTGAAGTCAGTGTTGGGCAGCGGAGAGCAGATGCTTTTGGGGCTAAGTCCTGCTTTTCTCTTTCTGAGCATGCCCAGGGCAAGATCTCCCATTGGAGATCGAGGGTCACATGCTCAGGTACTGCAGCACATCCCATTGGTCCTCCAGGAAGGTCCTGAAAGGGCAAAACTTTGGTAGCAGCTTCCCATTGGTCCTTTATTGGAAGGTCCTGAACGTGCTGCAACTATATAAGCTGCGCATGACCGCACGGCCATGCGCTAGTATAGTCTTGATAATGTGTGTGTGTTGATGGATGTATGTCGATGGATGAAAGTCGCTCTTTAAAATCCCCTCCCTACTGTATGACTGCTCGCGGAAGGTGGATGATTGCTACCTAGCGCCCGACTTAACCATCAGCACGTTACACACATTACAGCCTCTAATTGCTGTGACCGCCAGTGTGGCGCCGTGCGCTTTCACAGCGCTTTCCTGATCCAAGCCTGGGTGGTTAGTGGCGTTTGCCAGTGCGGCACTGCATGCACTCTCGTGCTTCTTTGTTATAATTATTTCAGTCACTCTGACACCACAGTTGCGGTGTCGAGCGCATGAGGTCTCTATGCACTCAAATCCTGTGTCTTGGGATTGAGTTCTAAGATTCCTTGCTTGCGCTTTTGGTGCGGTACCGCGGTCCTGTGACGCAACAGGGTACGCTTCCTTCACACAGGGTGAGGTTAACCCATGTGTGTATTCTCTTTGTACCGCCATATAGTCCGTCATTACTTGGCAGCAGGTTCCATCTCTGCACGGTGGACCCCGGGCTGCGAACGCACCATACTCTATCTGTCTTATTATTTGGTGTGTTCCGCTAGCCCTAACATTATACTAGCGCCAGGGTCTGGCTAGTAATGACGGACAAACAGCAATCCTTGAGGTATATCCAGCAGCTGGAGGGTAGGTTGGCGGCTCTCGAGAAGCTCAACCTCAGCTGTGGATGTTACCGCAGTTGCTGTACAGGCTGCTAGCGTGGCTGCAGCAACCTTGTCCATTGCCACCCCTGTTCCGACATTATCTCGCCTCTGGTGATAGCAAATTTTGTAGGGGATTCGTGAGTCAGTGCTCTATTCACCTCGAGCTCCTGGCTGCACGTTTTCCCACAGAGCGGGCTAAGGTGGGATTTATAGGGTCTCTCTTGTCGGACAGGGCGTTGGAATGGGCTACGCCGCTGTGGGAGCGTGGCGATCATGTAGTGCAGAGTGCTCCGCTGTTCCTGAGCACTCTGAAAAAGGTCTTTTTAGGACCTCAAGTCACCCATGATACTGCGCTCCAACTGCTGGCATTAACTCAGGGTGAGTCCTTGGTCAGTCATTTTGCTGTCCAATTCCGCACTTTAGCTTCTGAGCTGGACTGGTCGGATAAAGCCCTTATCCCCATATTTTGGAGGGGCCTGGCTGATCAGGTTAAGGACGCTCTAGCCACTAGGGAGATTCCTGCCACACTGGAGGAGTTAATAACTGTCTCCACTCGAATTGACCTCCGTTTTAACGAGCGGAGGTTAGAGCGAGCCCAGTGTAGGCAGAGGTTTCGGCTGGCTCCTACCTTCGCCAAACCTCTGGAATCTCCAGTCCTGGTTCCTGAGTCACATGAGGCCATGGAAGTGTCACAAGCGGGATCTAAGTCCCGGACCGCTTGTGCACTCAAGGTCTGTCATGTTTGCCAGCAGTCAGGACATCTAGCCACCAGATGTCCTCAGCGGTCGAGGAAACGTCAGCGTCTAGTGGTAGTAGGTGGAGGTACACTAGACACGGCGACGTTTGCCTCTAAATTGTCCTTTAAGGGGACAATTACTATAGGCTCATTCTCCCATTCGGTAGAGCTCTGCGTGGATTCTGGGGCGGAGGGCAATTTTATGTCTTCTGCCTTCGCCCAACGTCACGCAATACCCCTGGTAATGTTAGCTCAACCAGTAATGGTACGAGTGGTGAATGGGTCGACACTGCCCTCACAGATAACACACCAGACCATCCCTTTTACTCTGTCCATGTCGCCATCTCATCAGGAGATTATATCTCTGCTCATCATTCCTGAGGGAATTGATGAGGTCCTGTTGGGAATACCTTGGCTACGGTACCACTCTCCTCATATCGAGTGGTCCTCAGTCAGAATTCTGGGATGGGGCGAATCTTGTGGGGGTAGGTGTCAGAGGGAGTGCGTTCAGGTTGCTACTACAGAGGTACCCGCAGATCTATCCTCTCTCCCCAAGCAGTATTGGTCTTATGCAGACGTGTTCTCCAAAAAGGCGGCGGAGACCCTTCCGCCCCATCGCCCCTATGACTGTCCTATTGATCTCTTGCCTGGTGCTGAGCCTCCCCGGGGTCGAGTCTATCCGTTATCTCTCCCGGAGACGAAGGCAATGTCACAGTACATCCAGGAAAATCTAGCAAGAGGATTCATTAGGAAGTCAGTGTCACCTGCTGGGGCAGAGTTCTTCTTCGTGCAGAAGAAGAATGGGGAATTGCGTCCATGCATAGACTACAGGGGTCTTAACGCCATCACCGTTAAGAATAAGTACCCATTACCCCTGATATCTGAGCTCTCCGATAGGCTTCGGGGAGCAAGGGTATTTACTAAATTAGATCTGCGGGGTGCTTACAACCTGATTCGCATCCGTGAGGGGGACGAATGGAAGACGGCTTTTAACAACAGGGATGGGCACTATGAATATCTGGTGATGCCCTTCGGGCTCTGTAATGCCCCAGCCGTTTTCCAAGACTTTGTGAACGACATCTTCCGGGATATGCTTTCCACCTCGGTCGTAGTCTATCTGGATGATATTCTCATCTACTCTCCAGATATTGACTCCCACCGGAGAGATGTTTGCAAAGTCTTCGACCTCCTACGGGCAAACTCCTTCTATGCCAAGTTGGAGAAGTGTATGTTCGAGCATGAGTCCTTACGTTTCCTAGGCTATATCATCTCTGCCCAGGGATTGGCTATGGATCCTGCCAAACTACAGGCCGTGATGGACTGGCAGGAACCCCATTCTCTTAAAGCGGTGCAGCGCTTTATGGGGTTCATTAATTATTATCGCCAGTTCATTCCGCACTTCTCAACTTTGGTAGCTCCCTTGGTTGCCCTCACCAAGAAGGGGGCAAATCCCAAATTGTGGTCTGAGGAGGTCTCCAAGGCCTTTAACTCCATAAAGTCACACTTCGCTAGCGCTCCCATCCTACATCGCCCTGATGTTGATAAGCCATTTATCATGGAGGTGGATGCCTCTTCTGTTGGTGCTGGAGCAGTCCTCTTCCAAAAGGATGCTCAAGGTCGGAAGCATCCTTGCTTCTTCTTTTCTAAGACCTTCTCACCAGCAGAGAGGAATTATTCCATCGGGGACAGGGAGTTGCTAGCCATGAAGTTGGCTTTCTCGGAGTGGAGACATCTCTTGGAGGGAGCTCGTTTTCCCTTCCAAGTCTTCACAGACCATAAAAATTTGGTGTACCTGCAGACAGCCCAGCGGTTGAATTCTCGCCAGGCCAGATGGTCCTTATTCTTCTCCCGGTTTCATTTCACCCTCCATTTTCTTTCTGGGGAGAAGAACATTCGGGCCGACGCTCTCTCTCGCTCCGTTGTGTCATCTGCGGAAGAGGAAGAGGAGCCTCGGCTTATTGTCCCCACGGAGAGCTTGAGAACTGTGGCCCCGGTTTCGCTAGAGTCTGTGCCTCCGGGCAAGACTTTTGTGCCATCCAGTTTGCGGCCGGAGGTTCTCTCTTGGGCACACTCGTCCAGGGTGGGTGGACATTTTGGTTCCAAAAGGACATCTGAGTTACTGGCGAGGACATACTGGTGGCCGCATATGGCTCGTGATGTCGCAGAATATGTTCGGGCGTGTGTCTCTTGCGCCAAGAACAAGTCCCTTCGGCAACGGCCAGCTGGTTTGCTTTACCCTCTGCCGGTGGCGGACAGGCCCTGGGAGATGGTCGGGATGGACTTTGTGGTGGGCTTACCCAAGTCTCGTAACTGCACCATTATCTGGGTGATTACCGACCATTTTTCTAAAATGGTGCACTTGGTGCCTCTTCCACGGCTACCTTCTGCACGGGCGTTGGCTGTCTTGTTCATCAAACATATCTTTCGCCTACAAGGTATGCCAGACAAAATTGTTAGTGACCGGGGTCCCCAGTTTGCGTCTCGATTCTGGAGAGAGCTTTGTCGTCTACTCTGTATTGAGTTGAATCTCTCTTCGGCATATCATCCCGAGACGAATGGGTTGGTAGAGAGGGCCAACCAGACCTTGGTCACATATTTACGACATTTTGTTTCTGCCAGGCAGGATGACTGTGCATCCTTGCTACCGTGGGCAGAGTTTGCGCTTAACAACGCCGTAGCCGACTCCACCGGTCAGACTCCATTCCTCCTAAATTACGGCCAGCATCCGCGTGTTCCTGTGCCCATGCCTGTGTCTTCTGCTGACTCCAGGGTGGCAGACTGGGCTGTGGAGGCACGGGACATTTGGGACCGCACTCAGGATGCCATTCGGGCCTCCAAGGAGAGAATGAGGTCCTCCGCCGATGCTCATCGGCGCCCCGCTCCGACCTTTGCTCCTGGCGACTTAGTGTGGCTCTCCGCCCGTAACATCAGGCTGCGTGTTGAGTCCACTAAGTTTGCACCTCGCTACTTGGGTCCTTTCAAGGTCCTTGAACAGGTTAACCCTGTGGTCTACCGTCTGGCCCTTCCTCCACGCTTGGGTATCACCGACACCTTTCATGTGTCCCTCTTGAAACCCGTATACATGTCCCGGTTTTCCGAGTCATCTGCCGGGACATCGGGTCAGTCTACGGATGATTACGAGGTGAAGGCTATTTTGGGGTGCAAGGTGGTACAAGGCAAAAAGTTCTATCTGGTGGATTGGAAGGGTTATGGCCCAGAGGACAGGTCCTGGGAGCCTGCTGAAAACATTCAGGCCCCACAGCTCATTGCTGCCTTCGAGCGTAGCGAGGCCCAAGGAGGGGGGGTCCTATGAGGGGGGGTAATGTTAGGTGTCGAGTTCCCGCTTCTGCACAGGGGGAATCTCGAGCCATCTCCGCTGCGGTCTCCCATTCTTCTCCAGCCGCAGTGGAGTCTGCTCAGCAGAGACGTCGGTCCCAGCGTCTTGCTCAGTCTCACTCTGTACAAAGAGTTACTGCTGCTTTTCCTGCTTCTACCATTGAAGTCAGTGTTGGGCAGCGGAGAGCAGATGCTTTTGGGGCTAAGTCCTGCTTTTCTCTTTCTGAGCATGCCCAGGGCAAGATCTCCCATTGGAGATCGAGGGTCACATGCTCAGGTACTGCAGCACATCCCATTGGTCCTCCAGGAAGGTCCTGAAAGGGCAAAACTTTGGTAGCAGCTTCCCATTGGTCCTTTATTGGAAGGTCCTGAACGTGCTGCAACTATATAAGCTGCGCATGACCGCACGGCCATGCGCTAGTATAGTTTGATTGATAATGTGTGTGTGTTGATGGATGTATGTCGATGGATGAAAGTCGCTCTTTAAAATCCCCTCCCTACTGTATGACTGCTTGCGGAAGGTGGATGATTGCTACCTAGCGCCCGACTTAACCATCAGCACGTTACACACATTACAGCCTCTAATTGCTGTGACCGCCAGTGTGGCGCCGTGCGCTTTCACAGCGCTTTCCTGACCCAAGGCTGGGTGGTTAGTGCGGCACCGCATGCTCTCTCGTGCTTCTTTGTTATAATTATTTCAGTCACTCTGACACCACAGTTGCGGTGTAGAGCGCATGAGGTCTCTATGCACTCAAATCCTGTGTCTTGGGATTGAGTTCTAAGATTCCTTGCTTGCGCTTTTGGTGCGGTACCGCGGTCCTGTGACGCAACAGGGTACGCTTCCTTCACACAGGGTGAGGTTAACCCGTGTGTGTATTCACTTTGTACCGCCATATAGTCCGTCATTACTAGGCAGCAGGTTCCATCTCTGCACAGTGGACCCCGGGCTGCGAACGCACCATACTCTATCTGTCTTATTATTTGGTGCATTCCGCTAGCCCTAACAGCAATATATGATGTAGGCCGAAAGCCTGAAAATTGAAGCTCAGCTTTGTAAAGTTGAGGAGAACACCAAGCAGCGGCAGACACCATTAGTACGCCCAACCAAACCAGTAGCCCAAATGCAGTGTAATATATGATGTAGGCCGAAAGCCAGAAGATTGACACAGTTAGTTGGCCTTAATAAGTAAGTAGGCAAAATGCAGTATAAAATAGGTAAGTGGTTTACACAGGCGGTATGGCTTTGTTCAGAGGAGGACAACTGTAATAAGTGGCTCAGAGAGACAGAGTAGGCCCACAATTAAAAAAGGTGGCTAATTGCATTTCAGAGTTGGTATGAGGAGTACACAGGCCGCATAGTGTGGTTCAGCGGAGGAGGACAAGTGTAATTAGTGGCTTTGACACAGTGAATAGGCCTAAAATAAAAAATAAGGTTATATTCTGCTCACAATTGCTAAGAGGACTACAGAGAAGGCATTGCTGGGTTCAGCGGTGGAGGACAACTGTTGTAAGAGTCTGACACAGTTACTAGGACAAAATAAGTAAGTAGGCTAAATGCTGTTCTAAATTGGTCAGAGGAGTACACAGGCGGCATAGCTTGGTTCAGCGGAGGAGGACAACTGTAATAAGTGGCTCAGACAGACAGAGTAGGCCTAAAATAAAAA